>NC_081411.1:728189503-729389503 GCF_030272615.1 Cryptomeria japonica | reverse complement strand
TTCTATCTTCATCCTTCCCCGAATGACATTTATGTTGTGCACTCAATCACGTCTGTCCATCTAACCAAAAATCTTTTCAATCTTAGCCATGCAATCAATCTCCAATTTTTCTACAAATTGGACTCTTTTCTCATTCAATTTTAAGCCACATTTCGAGTAACCTTATGCTATAATTTTAATCTCCCATTTCACTTGTTTTTCGCTTGCATTTACATTTTTTAGGTGAGATCCACATAATTTGAAGGTGAAAGAAGAACAATGGAGGTCAATGAAGGAAACACCTTGTGATGGTTTGCATATTTATTTTAGTGTTTTGCTTTCGTTGTTTCATTGAGTGTATTAGGATAATTTCTATAACTTGTTAGTTTTTGCGGTTAGCTTACTCATATGTTATGAAATTTATGTTTTATTTCCTAGCTATAAGTACAAAGAAAAATTCAAAGCTAGCTCAGCCATGTTAGATGAGATGCTAGAAAGTCAGAGAAGTGGAAAAGACAATGCGAGGACTTGGATATGAGAAAGGAGAATCCTCCGGTTCTGGACAAAGCAATCATCAGAAGAACAAGAGACCTCTGGTAAGACAACCTTATGCTCATAAATTCAATGGTAAATGTTTTTTTTACAATTGTAAAGCGGAAAATCGAACCCTAGGTGTTCCCCCCACTCCAAGGAGAGAGAAAGGAGGTCACTAGAGTTGACGGTTTTCACTTAGGAGAGACTTTACATTCAAAAGAGGGGTTGAAACTCACAAGATCCAATCCCACACAATGCAAGATTGAATTCTAAATGAGTTTCAAGGGTTGAGACAGCAAGGATACCCTCTTTTGTAAAGAATGTAGATAGAAGGATTGAACTAAGAGTGCATGTAAAGTAAGAAAGATTCGCTTGTAGACGGAGATAGGGACAGGGGATGAAGTTACAGACCTGAAATTAGCAGTAAAATGTTGGGACGATGCTGTCCTGCAAGTTTGAGTGAAAGTTGATGGGACAATGGCGCCCGAAGTGCACACGGTCCTCCGAAAAATCCGCGAAACGAAGGGGTATCCGTTCATCTCTGCACAAGGATTCCAGATCTTCAATTACAGCCGCATACCTGCAACCTACACACAGAAAAGAGAGGATGATTGGGGGGTTAGGGATTAGGGGTTTGCCTTCAGGTCAAACCCGGGTTTTGGAATTAACCAAGAAATGAGAATGTTGTAAATGTAAATGTTTGTAATGTAAACAAGTACTGATACCTTGTTGTAAGAATGTTTGTATTCTTACATGCGAAGGTGTAATAATATTGTATGTTGTATGTTTTAGGTGATCTCCTCTTCAATGGTTGAATCCTTGTCTTGAATGCAACACCTAGCCTTGAATGGAGACCTAGAATGCTCAATTGCTTGAAGGAATGCTTGAAGGAATGCTTGAATGCTTGAATGTTTGAATGTTTGTCTATCGCTTCCGCCTCTTGCACACATATGTTTTTCCTCCTCTTTTTTTGGAAGGGGAAATGTAGTTTATATACTTGTCAATTAGGGTTAGGAGACTGATTTTTCCGACCTTAGGCCGACCTAGAAGCATTATTTTCCGAATTGCAAACTTAAAGACCCGATGCCCAACAAGAGACCGGGCCCAAAATAGGGCCAGGGACCAGGGCGTTGGGCGCCATGGTCCCACCTCCCAGGACAGCAGGGTGCAAGGAAGGATCAGGCCAAGGTGCAAAAAGATGCAGTTTTTGGTGTCGTAAATAGGTTTCGGGGTCTCCATTCAGGTTCAACGTTGTGCCGCCATCGTGAAGACCCAAATTCAGTCAAAATTGCAAGTGTCACAATTTTAGGATGCTACATTTAGCCCCCACTTTAGCGAGAGTATAAGCGTACGCCCATACTTCCGGTAAAGTACAAGGAAACAAAATTGAAAGACTTTCACCACGTCAAGGAGGCGAGATACACCAAGCCCCCAGTGGACTAAGGATCTTACGACTTCGATTGACAAAGTAAAAGGGAAGATCATGAGGGAGAACCATGACTGTCAGTAGTAAGGTTCCCTCACTACGAGTCATGCAAGAAAAATACCAAAAATTTTCATGCAAGAAAAATACCAAAAATTTTCAAGGCAAAACTAAGTTCACCAAGAGATTTTTGAGAATCTTGAAGAGATATGGACGGAGTGTATGCCCCCCTACGTTAAAGCGATCGCACATGCCTCATCGGAGGTGATTGCTTTAAGGTAGTGATACGCATAAGAAATGAGAAGGTAAAGGAGCACGTTATCACAAAGATTTAGCCCCCAAGTGTGAGATAAACCCAAGGATAATAGACACAAAACACAAAGCATGAGGTGACTTCGCTTTCCTTGGGGTCAGTATGCTGTATGATAATTCATGTATATCATATGTATGTATGCATAATTGTTCTTCATTCCCCAATCAAGGAAGGTCACCTAGAAGAAGGGAACACATGTGTCTTTTGAGTCAACATGAGAGAGACCAAAAGAGATCTCAATGCTTTGCATCGTCCTCAAGTAGACAACACTAAGGACAACGAATAGAAGAATGAGAATAACACATAGAAGAGGTAACAAAAGAGATCAAGAGAGGAGGAGAGAGTCTGCTATGCTAATGAACTAGTCTAGCACGTCATCCACCCCTCGATCTTACTGATCAATATTTCAGGAAGGCAGGAAACACACTAGAGGAGGAACATCCAACATAGCAGATGGAGCTATCACAAGATCCAAACAAGGGCTATGTTCATGTTCCAAGCCGCGTTGTTCTTGTCTAAGAGCTAGGATAAGTGCTTTAGAAAATTCATTAGATAAATGGTTATCAACATCAACATATTCATATTCACTATCAGAAGAAAGAGAAGTAACATTTTCATCATGAATAACATTTTCATCTATATCATCATCAAGATTTATAAAAATAGGATCTCTAATTCACATAGGATCAAAACCATCATGTATCTTATGTTTAGGAGATTTTGGCTCAATTTTCGGCTGAGGGGAAAATGGAATAATACTAGCTGAAGGTGTTTTTAGGGATTGCAAAGTTTGAGAAGCAACTGCATGAGCTCTAAGACGACGCTTTCGTCGGCGTTCACGCGCAGAACGATTTCGTCTAGTCTTAGTAGGAAGTTGAGAAGATTGAGGAGGAGGAATGTTCTCATCCTTATCACTTGGGTGTTTAGGTTGTGGTCTCTTAGGCTGGATAATAGGAGAAGAGGAAGGTCTCCTCTCTATAAGAGGAAGGAAGAGGAACTACTCCATATAAGGGAGGAATATCTAGTTTAGGAAGGAGACCAAGTCCATCATGACGAGGAGGTATGGGTCTACCTTTAGAAAGTTTATTAGACATAGACATAGTCACATCCACAGGGATGGGTTGGGAATCTTCTTGAGGAAAGACATTAGTTTTATCTTTCAAAGGAAGAACTTCCTTCTCAAGAACGATAGGAATATCAAGTTTGGGTGTTCTAGGTTCACTTAGAGATAGGATCATATCTTTTTTCCACTTTTGATAAGATTTGAAAAGATGATCACTTCGCGGTGGAAGAGATTGGAATTGTTTAGGCCAAAAATAATCAATAGGAACGCTAGAAGTTCTTTCAGCTGGTTTAAAGAGACTATGATTGATAGTAACAACTTCACCATTATGGGGGAATTTCAAACACTTGTGAATAGGAGAAGCAATAGCTTTCATGGAAGATAGCCAAGGATAGCCTAGCTTCACACGAAATTGTTCAGACGATGGAATAATAGCAAAGCTCACATCAAGGGATTTGTTATGGACCTCAATAGGTAAGGTAATAGAACCAATTGCAGGAGAAGAAAATGCATCAAATAGTTTCACAACCACATCAGTTTTGTCATAGATCACTTGATTCAATTGCAAAGTAAAAATAAATTCTTCAGTTTGACATTAACCATGCAAGAAGGATCAATAAGCACTCCACGACAAGGTGTATTCTTGACTTTTGCAACTATATATAGAGGACCATTAGGTGCCCTGATAATTTCACTGGAATCAAATGTGATGGAAGGTTCTCTAGGGATTTTCTGCTGCTCTACAAAGTTAATCACATTCGGAGTCATAGACACAAGACTATCAGGTGAGAAAGAGGAATCATTAGTCTCAATCACATTAGAGGTATGAGAAGGTAATGGATCAGTAAAAATCTTAAGATTTGGTTAGGAAGAGCTACAGATGTGTTGCCTTTATCATTCACACTTGAAACAGAGATACTATTATTATCAATCAAATCTTGAATTTTACCCTTTAAAGCAAAACATTTTTCAGTATCATGCCCAGGTTGATGATGAAATTGACAAAAAGATTTGTTATCAAAATAGGGTGAATTAATCTTTGCAGGATCTATTTGCTTTGTAGGAGGGAGGGTAAGCACATTTTGTTCCAATAACTTATTCATAATACTATGCAATGATTCATTCAAAGGAGTAAACTTTCTTTCTTTCTTGAAAAACTTAGAAATAGGAGGCACAACTGATGCTACATTCACATTGTTGTTGGTGATGTTTTCATTGAACTTAATGAACTCTCTGTTCGGTTTAAACTTCCCAAATGGTTGTTGACTACTATCACCCTTATCACTCGGAGCCATAGGATTTGCTTGTTCCATTTGACTCACAGTCAGTTGATAATTGTGAAGAGTTGCGCACAACTGTTGGAAAGAAGTAAACTCAGAAAACAGAAGTTTTTCTCTAATATCTTTTTGTAAATTAGAAATAAAGATTCTTTGAATATCATTGTCAGGTACTGGAAAAGAAATTTGAGCACATAAATGCTTATATCTACCAATGAAATCAGTCACTTTTTCTTTAACACCTTGTTTACAATGCATTAAATCAATCAAAGTAACTTTAGGACTTATATTATTTTGAAATTGTTGAATAAAAGCATTTGCAAGTTGTTGGAAAGAAGTAATAGAATAGGAAGGCAATGAGCAATACCATTGTAGAGCCTTATCTCTTAATGTTCTAGTAAACAGTTTTGCGAGCAACCTTTGGTCATGAGCAAAATCGGTACATATTGTTTGAAAGGTCTTAACATGTGTTAGAGAATCACCTTTACCATTATAAAGCTCCAATTGCGGGATTTCAACATGCGTAGGGGGGATAGCTCGAACAATGTCAAGAGAAAGTGGGCTCGCAACATCAAATGTGGGCACACTAAACTTAGATTGATTCATAGAGGCAATTTGTTGCTGTAAAGAAGAGACAGTTTGTGCAAGATTGTTAATGGTCGCTTCAGTCGAAGAGTTCATATTAGACATGTTAGATTGTGATGGAGGTATTATGTTATTGAAAGAAGGTATTGATTGAGAGTAAGGTGGCGGGACACTATGATAGTTAGTCATAGGAGATGATTGGAAAGAAGGAACACTACAAGGAGGAATGGAATGGTTAAATGAATTGCCCCCTTGCGTCATGTTCATTTGTGGAGATGTAATAGGGACACTCATTGAAGGAATGAATGAAGAAGTTGGATTGAATGAAGGAAGAGGGTTGATTGAAGAAGAAGGATTGCCCCCATGACTGGTGATCATAGGCGGAATGTTTTGTATTGAAGTAGTCATTATGTTTGATGTAAAAGTAGGTATACTAGCAATAGAAGTTGTCAAAGGAATAGAATGATTGACTTGAGTAGGAGGTTGTGTATAACCTAAAGTTTCGGCACAACTCTTCATAGGCATCACATTCGAATCCACAATGTGTGCAATACTATGCAAAATATCAACTCCATTCTTATCACTTTGAACCATACGTTTTAGACCCTCAATTAATGAAAGAGCTTGACTATCGGGGTATTCTTGAGACATCCATTGTCGAAAATCATCAAATTGGTTATCCAATTTCGAAAGTTGTTCTATAGAAACCTCATGGAGAGCTTCTTCATCATTAAGAGGATTAGAGGAATTACCCATGTCCTCATTAAAAAGGCCATTCAAATTAGGTTCCATCTCCTCGGTAATTAAACCTTGGAAAGACTTAATTCTAAGGCTTCGTCTAACGGGAATAGTGTAAGTAGGGCTTATTGTTGTAAAACTCATACACTAGAGAGAGAGAAGATTTTGAATTTAGAGGTAGAAAATTTCAATAAAATTAGCCAATCTCCTAGATTTAAGCTGTTAAATACAATCAGGACAATCTCCCGAAATTTCGGAAAAAATGTCAGGGACCGTGGCGAACGGAGTGCACACGGTCCTCACAACTTTTTTTGAAATTTTCAGGGATGAAAGTTATGATGATTTTAAAGCTAATCTGAAAAAATTGAGTGATTTTACGATCTGTAGATAGGCCAAATTAAAGTTGCAATCTCAAAATTGAACCCTACCAAGATTGTTGAAAAATGCAAAATTTGAATTTTGAAAAAGAGAGGGAAACTGAAATTTTGAATTTTATGATTTTAGAGGGAATACCAAAAGCAATGCAAGCTTTGAAATTTAAAAATTGACTCAATTTCACGCGAAATTCAATTTTGAAAGTGGAAATCAAGGCTGTTGCAATTAAACATTTAATTTCAAAAGTCACAAACTGCAAAAATTTGAATAAAGCACTGAAATTTCGAATGAATGCCAACACACTTTTCAGATTTAGGACAGTAAGAAATATAATTTTAACACAAATTTGAATTTCAACAATTTTTGAATGATTAAAAGCCTTAACCCAAGCAATCACTAGACCAACTTTGACTTTAATTTTGAAAGTGTTAGAATTGATGAAATCAGCCAAGATTCTGGATTCTAGTAGAAAAATACAGTAAGATCTAACTCCCGAAATTTCGGAAAAAATGTCGGGGACAATGGCGCTCGGGGTGCACATGGTCCTCGCAACTTTTTTCAAAATTTTCAGGGATGAGAGATATTATGATTTTGTTGCGGAATCCAAAGTTACAACCGATTTGGAGGTGTTTTGATAAGTGAAATCATCGGTCAAAGGTTGAATCAAGAGGGCTTTAAAAATTAGGGTTTTAACACTTAACCACTTAATTTTCAGAATTAAAGCACAAATATGAATTGACAATTTGCAATAGGAGGGTAGATCTGAAACAAGCATTAACAATTAAACATTTCGCAAGCTCAATTACTAAAAAGAAAATTTTAGGGTTTTTATGCAATTAACCTCTAAAATTTGCAAAAGATCAAACATGGAAATGTAAATTTTTTTTTTTCCAGATCTAACCATGAATAATTAGAATTAGGATGTTCACGTCGGGTTCACCAAAATGTAAAGCGGAAAATCGAACCCTAGGTGTTCCCCCCACTCCAAGGAGAGAGAAAGGAGGTCACTAGAGTTGACGGTTTTCACTTAGGAGAGACTTTACATTCAAAAGAGGGGTTGAAACTCACAAGATCCAATCCCACACAATGCAAGATTGAATTCTAAATGAGTTTCAAGGGTTGAGACAACAAGGATACCCTCTTTTGTAAAGAATGTAGATAGAAGGATTGAACTAAGAGTGCATGTAAAGTAAGAAAGATTCGCTTGTAGACGGAGATAGGGACAGGGGATGAAGCTGCGGACCTGAAATTAGCAGTAAAATGTTGGGACGATGCTGTCTTGCAAGTTTGAGTGAAAGTTGATGGGACGATGGTGCCCGGAGTGCACACGGTCCTCTGAAAAATCCGCGAAACGAAGGGGGATCTATTCGTCTCTGCACAAGGATTCCAGATCTTCAATTACAGCCGCGTACCTGCAACCTACACACAGAAAAGAGAGGACGATTGGGGGGTTAGGGATTAGGGGTTTGCCTTTAGGTCAAACCCTGGTTTTGGAATTAACCAAGAAATGAGAATGCTGTAAATGTAAATGTTTGTAATGTAAACAAGTACTGATACCTTGTTGTAAGAATGTTTGTATTCTTCCATGCGAAGGTGTAATAATATTGTATGTTGTATGTTGTAGGTGATCTCCTCTTCAATGGTTGAATCCTTGTCTTGAATGCAACACCTAGCCTTGAATGGAGACCTAGAATGCTCAATTGCTTGAAGGAATGCTTGAATGCTTGAATGTTTGAATGTTTGTCTATCGCTTCTGCCTCTTGCACACATATGTTTTTCCTCCTCTTTTTCTGGGAGGGGAAATGTAGTTTATATACTTGTCAATTAGGGTTAGGAGACTGATTTTTCTGACCTTATGCCGACCTAGAAGCATTATTTTCTGAATTGCAAACTTAAAGACCCGATACCCAACAAGAGACCGGGCCCAAAATAGGGCCAGGGACCAGGGCGCTGGGTGCCATGGTCCCACCTCCCAGGACAGCAGGGTGCAAGGAAGGATCAGGCCAAGGTGCAAAAAGATGCAGTTTTTGGTGTCGTAAACAGGTTTCGGGGTCTCCATTCAGGTTCAACATTGCGCCGCCATCGTGAAGACCCAAATGCTATCAAAATTGCAAGTGTCGCAATTTTAGGACGCTACAACAATAAATTTGGTCATATGACAAGTCAATGTAGAAATATGATGATGAATTTAATGATCCTACCTTTACCAGTCAATGTTTCAAATGTAACAACTTTGGTCTGTAAGTCAAAGATGTGCAGAGAAGTGATGAATAATTTCCAGAATAAGAGATGCTATGCTTGTGGAATGTTTAGGCACATTTCTAACCAATGCAGGATGAGACCAAATCAGATAAACTTCAGGCCTATGCAAGGAAATGTTGTTTTCTATGCATGCAATAAATCTGATCACATTGCTAAATATTGCAGAAGCAAGAATGTGAGCAAGAATGCTCCAGTAGACAAGAACAAATCAGATGAAAAGGGCAAAGTGAAGGTTGAAGAAGTCAGAGAGAAACATAAGAAGACATGGGTTAAGAAGGAAGATTCAAATACATAGAATGGCTCCACACTTTATTTCGATGTTGGAACCTCATACGGTAAATAAGGCATATGATCCTTAGGGGAAGCTTTTAATGTAGATCCTTAAAACCCCCTTTTGGAGATCTGTAACTGGTTGAGGAAGGTTGCAAATGATTAAGATTAGTTGTGCAGTTGATATCCAAAAGATTTCATGGTTATCTGAGAATCCGATAATGAATTCTTAGAAAGTAGGGTATCCAAGAAGCCTTTAGGGTTGTGCATTTATTACAACTTAAAGTTAGGTTTTCGGTGGATAAAAAGGCACTCTATGATTTATTCCTCACATTGCAAATGAAGTGAAAGTGAAGGAGAGCGAGGTGAATGCGATTAAGTAGCGATAATAGATCTTGAAGCGATTCGATAGTGATTCTTAGCATCTGGTTGAAATTGAAAAGGTATTTATCCATACATTCTAGTTGTTTTTCATTCCCTATTTTCTAAATGACATCATCATCTGGTGTAGCAACTCCATTGGTAGTAGAAATCACTGACAGGGAAAGGCTAGTATTCAAGAAACATTTGTTCAAATCAGTAGAAGATGATCCGAATGGAGCATTTTCTTTTGTATCATATGGAGTGTTGCATAATGAGGACATAAGGGCATATATTCACTACAATATCAAAGAGCTTGGCAATGCAAACATGCTATCATTATACATCAAACATATGATGGATGAGATGGGGAACTTGTAGTCTGAATTCAAATCATTGCATGTCAAGGGTTTAATCCAATTTGTTCACTTTTTGATTTTTTATGAACCTGAATGGGTCAGATATGCTTGAGCCAAATCCATGATGAGTTTATATGGCTAGATAGACCACATAAGATTACAAAGAAAGACATTTAAGTGGTATCCTATTTAAATTCAACTGGTGAAATCCCCGGTCTGAGACATTTCAAGAACACAACAGTGACAAAAGTAATCGGATCCTAGCATGATAACTAGTCAATGAAAATAAGTGATATTATTGAACATGATGTGAGATTGCATCGATGGTGACAAGATGTAAGGTGTACAAGTCTAGCAAACAAAATTCAATATCCAATATTGCAATATATATAGCCTATCAGATACTCAAGGAGGAAAAGAGATATGATCTATGTGGAGTGCTTCTTAGTGAGCTTATGAGCAATCTAAAAAAAATTAAGCAAGACAAGAAGCATGTTTTCAAGTTTGGTTATTTGATTATCTATTTGGCACTTTACTTTTTGAATGAAATCGTCGATGTAGCAAAAGTACAGTGGGCTTATGATAAACTGATGACAGTTCAAATTAAAGAAGGTTTGCAATGGGCTTATGATAAACCAATGGCAACTCAAATTAAAGAAGGTTTGCAAGGATTGGGTGATGTAGTAACACATAAATCTTCTTTGTGGGGTTATTTCAAATCATTTTAGGCTATGATGCAAAGTAGAGAGAGGATTCCAAAGAAAATTGTTGAGAAATATGAGGATACCATCTGTTTCATGGTAGACAAAGATCAATGCCATATGGAGGAAATTGAGCCAAGAACAATATGAATCATGCCCATGGGGTATGAAGTGGATGGAAACACTCTTGATGATTATGCACAACATCTTCTAAGTAAACCAGTAGATGAGAAGAAATAGAGGTTTGGTACTTACAAGGAGAAAAGTCTAGACCTGCATAAGAAATTCATTGAGCCTGAAAGAAAGAGGAAGGTCAGAAAAGAAGTAGAAGAGCTTGTAGAAGAAATGAGAATAACAAAGGAAGTTGTTAAAAGGGCTAGGGAATAGAACATTCTAAAAGAGGACATGGTAAAGCCTAAGAAAATAAAACCAGTCTCAACTCCTCCCAAAAAACCAAGCCAAGGCAAACTAGGTTAGCACCTACCTCCAGTGTTGAGAACCCTGTTCCTCCACCCTAGCCAAAAATCAAGTCAACCGGTGGAGTAGAGAAGAGGAAGAAGGAGAAGCCTAAAAGAGTATATATTGTAGCCACTGCTGAAGATATAGAGATAGAGTCTGATGAAGTAGTAAGAGAGGTGAAGAAGACATCTACCTTTGCTAGGGTAGTGAAGAAGCCACAATCTCGTGGAGCCCAGTTGAGCAAGAAGCCAAGGACTGAAGCTGAGCCATCTGGTAGACCTAGATCTAATAGAAAGTCAAATTTTGAGCTTGATGAAGCTCTTAAGTCCAAAAAGATAGAAGGTACTTATACTATTGTGCCCCCAATGTCATTAAGTGAAATAATTGATGAGGTAATGAAAGAAGGAAATCTGAAGAACATATCTAAATATTATGAAAATTGCGATGATAATGATTAAAGAGATATAGAAGAATTTGTTGTACAATATATGAATATATATAAAAAAGCATTAATAGAGTTACATCTATGATACCCAAGAGCCCATATGAGATTTTGGATGCAAGAAGACATACAACTAGTCTTGAGAATGAAAGGTTAAAAGAATATGTTTTGGTTAATCTGTGTTCGGTGATATCAAAAAGTGAAATAGCCAAATTGTTGAATATTGCCAAGAGCAGATTCAGAAGCAAGCACAAGGTTAATAAAATTATGTCTGGAAAAATTGATTAAGTAAGAAAGGAAACAAAGGCTATTATAAAGCAAGTTTTGAATGAGAATCAATACTAGGTCAATCCGGTGAAACATGACACCCAACTAGAAGAGCATACACATGAAGACACTTCCATGTTGAAAGTACATACAACAGTTGCTAATGTGCAGAAAGATGAGCCAACTAAGCGAGCCATTCCGTAAGAGCAAACCAGTGGGCATGCAATAATTGTTGATGATCAAAATGTTGGAGTCTCCATTGAAGCTGAACAAGATCCTCCAGAGATAGAGGTGGTTTCAGAAAAGGAAGCTGAGGAGATTGGAAAAGTTGATGAAGGAAAGGGAGAGGTTGATGCTAAGAAGGGTGAAGATGTTGTGAAAGATGCAAGTGTATAGGTGGAAAAGAAGGAGAAAGGAGAAGAGAAGGATGATCAGACTCCGGTGACATGGCAAGAGACACTATAGCAGACAAGGGTAAACAGATTGTCACTGACTCGGATGATTTGAATCAAGGACCAATAGATTTGATCTCATTATCTCCCATCCAATAATTGAAGCTAGAAACTCTTTCTCAAGCAAAATAAAGTAAGGACTTACTCAAGTTTCACACCGCAGACAAAGAGTTGATGACTTTGGCCACCAATGAATTGGAGAAATGTTTGCCATCCTTTAAGCCTGATTCAGATGATACTCCCTCCGGTAAGATGAGAAGCATTCAAATGCAGTAGAATCTCATTTTGTGTCTTTGGAGAGAGCGACAAATGTTAAGTTTTGACTCAATTTAATGTTATGAGAATGAGGACAATTTTAAAGATGATTGAAGGAGATAGGGTCAGTTTGACAACCGCTATGAAGAGAATACAAGATCCATTAGATAAAGGCGGTCAAATACATAAGTCATGTATAATTTTGCCTAAGTTTACTATTGACATAGACAAGAAAATAAAAGAGTGTGAAGAACAATTAGCTAGCATATCTCAATCCTATGCACCTCAATTAGTCTCTGCTAGCAATTTTGAAGGTCAAGTTATGGGTATACTTGATAACATTAAAAGTTTAAATAAGGAGAAGGACAAAGTTTTGGGCACAGTGGGAGAATTAAGAAGCCTTACCACTCCCAGGATGGATACATTGATCAATAGTAGGCAAGATGCAATGAATGCCCTAAATAAGAGTGTTTTGACAGATCGCAGAGGAGTAGAGACACTCACCTATCTTTTTAGCACCCCGATCAACATTTTGGATAACCTTAAGGAAGGTTGGGATAGGCACCTGGAATCCTTGAAGATAATTTTTGATGATATCTTCAAAAATTTGTAAGTCACAGTATATAGCCTTGTACATAAATTTTGGCAGATTTTCATCTTTGGCATTGTTGTCAAAGGGGGAGACAGTAAGGTGAAAAAAATGTATATTGTCAAGGGAAGCTTGTTGAGCTTGTTGAGTCTTTGAAATTTTTGAGTTTTGGAATTTTGCAGTTTAGAGTGTACAATGTCATTTTTCACAGTGTTGCCATCAATGCCAAAGGGGAAGATTGTTGGCAAGAGACATTGTTCTGGTGAATATTGACGCATGAGAGATGCTTAGGAGTTGTCATTGATGGCAACTCAGTTTAGAAATCATATCTGGTATATGTAGATTGAATCTACCAAAAGTTGTATTATCATTAGGCATAAGTCTGGAAGGTGGAATACAATATTCGACAGAGTATGAGTACATGGTGTAGATCTTGTTTTTGGTTGCATAATTTTGGTTGTGGTATTAGAGGTAGATTATTCGAGGTTTGAGGTAACTTAATTTGTAATCCTAGTATCCGTTGTTGATTCATGAGCAAGATTGAAGGTCTAGTAATCGGTAATTGAGGAAGAATAAAGCTATTTTGATGTAATGTGTTTTGCAGAATCTTTGGGATGATTTCAATGATTGGTTTTGAGTTCGAGGTGATTGAGTCAACATATGTGAATATTTTAATCATTTTTTAGGTCTACATATGGATTTGTGGACGAATTGAGCCGACTTGTTGGTATGTTGTGTGCTATGTGGTTTTTGGAAGCCAACATGGGAATTGATTTATTTTGGCGGCGAGGATATATAAGATTGACTTGTATTATCATTTTGATATGGTAGATGAATGAGAGATGTGAAAATTTTGAAGTGTGATGAGAGAATGAGTCTTAGTATGCAGATTTGGTGCTCCAGTATATGACTGTGTAGCTGAACAGAGAAGATTAGTAGAATAGAGGAAGACAGTCAGATTGTGCTTAACCAAAACTACTTTTTGGCATTTGTAGATGCTATATTCTAGTTCAGTTATTGTTATTTCTCTTGTAATTCATTTGTAGGACAATGAGTCCTTCAAGGTTGTATCCCTCTTTTGTAATTGAGTAGTGAGCTCTAGGCATTGTGTCTGAATGCAATTGCATTCCCCTTTTGTAATATTATCATACTCTTGATTAAAGTATAATAATATTGTGGGTTCAAATCCCACAATAGTTTTTTCCTTTCTGGGTTTCCACAAAAAAAATTTGGTGTTATGGTTTTGTGGTTGATTGGTTTATGTTTTCGTACTTTACTTTCATTCTTATGAATCCAGTGGTTTAAGAATCATTTTAATAAATTTATGAATTGCAAAAAACCAATTCACCCCCCTCTCAGTGTTCATTGATTCCAACAACCAGTAATTAATATAAAAAATAATAATTAAATAAACCAAAAGATCATATAATAAATATTCAATTAAACATTAGACCATAAAATAATAATAATATAAAATCATCAAGTAAATACAATTTCATGAAATAAATAGAAATATATAATAAATCTCCAATAATAATTATTCACACATTAATATCAAATATTAATGTCATCCATTAATCTAATTTAATACTAAATAAACTATTTAAACTGATTAATTATTAATTAATAAATAATCTCAAACTCACAAGCCAACACGACATAAGGTTGAATAACATACCACATGATGCAGACCAACGACTCAAGCTAAGACAATAATTGACAAGGGTATCAACTTAAGCCTAGAGTATGAGAGGGAAACACATGCCATCTCCAACAACTTGCCATTAGGATAAAGACACGCTTAGACTTGTCAGACCAGGTGGAGTCGATGTCTGGTACATGCAATCCTGCATCCACCACCAAACCTAATACAACATATATACAACACATATACATCATAAATGATCAGGCAAGTATAGAGAATCACAACATCATATCATGCTTGCAATGAGTGGTATGAAATCATCACCAATCACGAAGACACTAGAAGACAATCACAAACATTGTAGCATCAACTCAGTCATCATAACCATAGAGTAGGGTTAGCATAATCATAATGTCATCAAAATCCCATAAGCAATGTGATCCATAATGAATAATGAACACATATAAATCATCAAATATAGATCCATCATCATATCCAATACAATCATGAAATGGTGTTAGTACATAACATGATACCATCAAATCATCATAAAGTAGACTAAGCTAGATCAATATATTCCTTTGATGTACAAAAAGACAAGATGAATCAGAGAGGGGCACTACACTTAGATCGTCAATTTCCTGAAAATAATTGCTAGAAAATGCAACAATTAATTTGGCCTTCCAAATGTGTTTTAAAACCACTTGTCTAATAGGATCAACAATTGCATTATTGTACAGGGCAAAACCAAGAACAACTTCTTTCTAGTTCAATTTATGTTGAAAAATAAACAATAGTTTTTAAAACCAACATATTAGTATAACATTTACTCTACTTTTTAAAATCAAAATAAAACAAAGAATTAAGTAAATAAAAATATCTCTTAATAAATAACTCATCACTATTTCCATTTTTTAGAGAGATGTATTTAAGATATCGATATTAAATTTATAATATTTGATTGTTATTGATAACAATGTAATATTTACTTATTTTTTTAATCATTTAATATTATTAAATACTATAAATTGTAAAACAAATGGATTACTAGACCAATCAATATTTGATAATTTTAAAACTAGTTACTATCAACTACTTTTTCAATAATATTACGATAACAAGAACTAGTCACTATATGACAAGTGTTTGTTATGACTACAAATGTATAAAACATTTTATGTCATATCAATATCCTTTATTAATTATACATATTATAAATATATATTAATTTTATTTAAAATTTATATATGTCATTATACTTATAATATATCATGAATATTCTATTTACAAATTTATCTAATATGTATTTCATGCAATTAAATAATACTTAATTATTTTTTAGAAAATATTCAATATAAATATAAATAATTAAATAACAATTAAAACTAAAATAATTATATAAACAACATAATATGAAATATTCATTTGCACACTTGAAACAAATAAACTAATAATTTTTATTTAATAAAAAAACTTTTATTCTTATTATAACATTTGTTATTTATTAATATATTCAATTATTAATCCTCTAACTTTAATTTCAAATATAAATCACCATACAATTTTTTCATACAATTAAATAATTATACAACAAATTCTCCTTAGAATGACACTTTAGCCCCACCACAATTTCAAGTTAGCCCCTCAATGTAAGAAAATAAAGTACTTTAGTTGTTGAAGTACTTTTAAAAAATAAACCCTAAGCATTTCTTAAAATTCTTTGGAGTTTTCTTTGACTATAAACTATATGTAAAAATGCCCATTGTTTTCATGGTCCATTCTTTCACAATCAATATGCTTATTGGCATTATTCCTGGAAATATTTATCATCAAGGGTCAAGCCTATCAATCTCAATGACCCATATTCCATGCCATGTACAAATGGCTTTTGTATTGTTCACCCTATCAATCTCAATGACCCATATTCCATGTCATGTACAAATGGCTTTTGTCTTGTCGAGCCTATCAATCTCAATGACCCATATTCCATGCCATGTACAAATTGCATTTGTCTTGTCGAGAGAAAGTGTCAAGAAATGAAGCTATCCTAACATCTCATTTTTATTTGAGAACAAGGAAATTTTATTTGTATTAGGTGAAAAGGAGAACACATACATTTGCATGGGGTTTGGAATTTTGATGAATAAGTGTCAAACATTTCTATTTGGGAAAAAAGTAGAACATATAATAGAGTACGTGAATATAAAATTATATATTAAAAATCATATTCGACAAAGTTCAAAATAGAATAATTATAGTATAAACTTTATACTCTTAGTTTACATGTATGCTTATTTCTTATGTTCAATTATTTTTACAATGATTTGACTTGTAGTTTAAATTAATTTCTATTTCTTATGTTTTTTTATATTGTAATTTATTTAATGTAATGTGAAAAATTTATATCAATGAAATTTAGTTGATTCTATAAAAAATAATACTGGTATTAGATTAAAAAAATAATATTATATTAGATTTTATTTAAAATTATCATCCACTTTATCATTAATAGTTAGATTTTTATTTTGTAAGCTTTATTTTTTATTATATTTCATATATTTGCAAGTCAATTTTAATCTTTTATTGCATACAAAACATTATCTTATCTTATCTTATTAAAAGATGAAAGTTGCTTAATCTTGTAATGGTTAAAATTATGTACTTTCTTTTTTCTTTATGTTTTTAGTATAATAATTATTATAATGCATGAAATTGGCTCATGACACCATATGTCCTTGTCACTCTACAATTGATTTTTGGATTCTCATTTCTAATCTTTTTCACTATCCTTGATTAGATTCATCAATGTGGATTTGACTTCGATCATTTCCACAACTACAAATGTAAACCCTTCACTTTTAAAATTTAAAATTTAAATTTAAATGTAATCAACTACCTCACTAGCTATTTTGAACCAACTTAACACACATAATGCTGATTTAGGTCCCAAGATGTTATATTCAATTAATATATTTACTCATATGTTTAGAATTAACATAGGACTTGAGAAGCATAGTTTGAATTTCCTTTTTGTGAAGGTGGATAAAAAGAATAATGCATAGCCAAATATCATTTCATCATAGGCTACTACATGCTTTCTTTCTACCCTTGATCATTTTTATTAGAGTCATAAAGTCCATTTATCAAGTGTTTGATTGAGGAGAATGTGAGCCTCATAATATTTAACAAACCCCCTAATGTTTCTTGTAAACACTCCCAATACATTCAAATGGTTATATTTTTGAAAGCTAAGATGACTAAAATTCAATGATGTGTGAATTGTCAAATAATTTTATAGATAATAAGATCACTTATAATCACCAAATTAAGTCCTTGCCCATAAAAAATAATTTCATACTAGCAAACCTCTCTCATAGAACATAGTAAAATATATAGGTACATGATTAAAGACAAAGTTCCAAACCCTAGATGAATGTATTCATGGTACTTAGACAACCTTCTACATCATAGTTAGAGCTATGTATTCAAGTAATTAATTAATTTAGTTTTTATAATGTTGATGATTATTCCAAGCTCTATTAGTGCTAACTATTTTTTTATTCGATTAGCGTATATAATTTACACGCAAGTATTCTTTTTCTCTACATTTTAGTAATGCTATATATTGTTACATTACTAAGGCTTAGCATTAGGATTGTTACATTACTAAGGTGATTCTTTGTGTCACCTTGTTTTCATCCACCCTACCTACTTTCCTTCATAGATTTTGTTATTTCATGTCCTTCCATTATAGACAAACCTACTTCACTTTTATGTGAACACCATGTTGCCTTTACTCTTCCTATAACTACTAACATTAGTTTATACGAGCATAATAATGTGTTATATATTGGCACCTAAATGTAACTATTTGAATTTGCACCATAAATATTACATAGCTATATATAAATTTCACATTAGTTTTAAAAATGCATAAATACCAATAAGGATAAATCATGCATATATTTAGGCTCAAAGAATATATTTTGAGACACACAAGTCATAGTTGTGTTTAAAGAAAATATACTTTAAATAAAAAATATGCATGAATCTATATATTCTAGGCAATAATAAGGGATATGAACCTAGCTATTCACTTGATACCATGCACAAATGAATAAAACTTGAGATATACGAAGACAATTCAATTTAATATACACCATTAATTTCATACAAAGTATTATCTTATAGCATGAATATTATTTCCTAGTATGCATGGATGAGACTTACAACAAGTCTATCTTGTAGAGTAAAGTAGAGGATTTATGACTAAACATGCTTTGAGTGAGACTTAGAGATATACCAATATTTTAGTAGTTTAATTATTTAACCATTGATATTTTGTCTAGTTTGTAGAGTAAAGTAGAAGATTTATGACTAAACATGCTTTGAGTGAGACTTAGAGATATGCCAATATGTTAGTAGTTTAATTATTTGTCCAATGATCTTTTGTCTGTCATTAGATTATGGCTAACATTTTAGTTTAATTATTTGAACTCTTCTAGTTTATGTTCATTATTTTGTAAGCATAATTTGGTAGATTACACCTATATAATGCCTTGATGGTCAACCCATAAGGCGTTGTTTGCAAAAATAAATAAGTAGGTGCAAACGTTGGATAGTGATGTGAGAGGAAGATATCAAACTCAATTTACAATTAATTTTATTTTAAATTACTAAAACATCTCTTCAATTATCTTGCAACACAATTTTGAATAAAGGGGTAAATTTTTCAAAGATTACATAGAAATCAAGGAGCCCCAGGCTCTAAAAGAAAACATAGAAGCATCGACCAACATTACCCAACACCATATCCATCCATATCCCCCACAACGATTGTCTCTAAATCCTAGCAGTAATCAGGGGAAAGATACGCCCAACCCTCAACATTCTATTCACCATCATGCTCCGAAGCTCACTTAGCCAAACAATTAGCAGCCTTATTCCACTCACGTGGGATGTGGACAAAAGACACCTGCTCCATCCTAGAACTAGTCTGCAAAATCTGGTGAACAACCAAGGCAAGCTGCCAGTTCACATCTGTCACCTTCCACTCAATCAATAAATTAACAATGACCTGTGAGTCAGATTCACATATAACCTTACGCCACCCCAAGGCATAGGCACATTCAATGGCGTAAAGAATCACAAGTCCCTCCATAAAATTATTAGCCTATTGCGCTTTATGAATAGAAAAGAAGAAGATAACCTTACCTGACCAGTCTCTGCCCACACCACCAATACCAGCAGATCTAGGATTACCATGGGAGGATCCATCAGTATTGATCTTCAGGAAGTCCTCCAGAGGAGGCAACCATATACGCTCCCTTCGAACCTTCTTTATCATGCGTATGCCTCTTCTGACACATGCAGAGGTTGGAGACAATCCCTGAATACCCAATCTACCCACAATTTCAGCATCCCCTCTATCCAGAGGAAACATCACCTCACATTTCGCTTTCACTGTCTCTTGAAGAATTCACACAACTCTATGCCAAACTTGTGGGACCAAAATATTTTCTCCCTAAAAAATCCTACAATTCCTCTCCAACCAAATCTACCAAATTATGAAAGTAGGCCCAATACACCACACAATTTGGAGAAAAGAAGTCGAGGTAGGAGACTTACCCAAGATATTCCAAAATTTCACCAGGCATGAAGCATGAACACAAGGGTGTTTCCAAACACCCCACCAAAAATGCAAGAGCTGAAGGGAGAAAGGGCACCTAAAAAACAAGTGTGAAGAATCCTCCTCACCAACGCCACACATAACTTGCGACACAGTTAAAATAAATAAAATAATTATTAATATTTAATAAAGTGGATGATTAACAATATTATGCACCTATAATATCTTAATACAATATAGATTTATGTAGTGTATTATTTTCTGCAAGGATATATAAATAAATAAATACATTTTAGTTTGCCAACTCAACATTTTATTTAGTTGGTGAGAATTTGTAGAAGTTCCTCACACTACTCAAGAGAAACATCTTGTGTGAAACTTATCTTTTTAGGTAATGATGTGGCTTGTTGGAAAGAACATTGAAATCATTGCAATGGAGTAGTCACTCCCTATGTACTAGGATGCATAGTGGAAAGGGTGAAAAATTCATAGCTATGGAAAAGTCGAGTACAAGAATAGAAAAAAGTTCAAATGTGATTTTCTATGCACTAAATAAGGTCAAAATAAAGAAGAGAAGTTACAACCATGACCTTGCAAGGAAAGTGATATAGAAATGGAAATGTGTACACAAAATATGGTGAAGGGATGGAAGTAGTGATATAATAGATCATGCATGTGCTAAAAGTAGAGGTTGGAGATAAACAAGTCTAATAAGAGGATGCATTAGGAGAAGAATTATCATCTATGTTTTGAAATTCATATATCAAAGTAGCTATATGCACTTATGAGTTAGCTATAGCCTTGACATTTCCATATTGTGTAGTTTATCATTTATTCAATAATAATTAAAATGCTATTTTATTTGAAAAATTTATAAAGAATATAGTTAAAGGTAAGTTAAGAAGCAAAACCGATCAATATTATTGTATAGTTAAAGTATCACTCATACGATAGTAGTTAAGCGAATATTTACCATAATGAAGACACTTATGGGGAGAAAGATGCTTCTTGATATTGGGAGGCTTAAAAATTTATGAAACAAGAATGTGGCTAATGCTATGTATAATGTTAGTCTATTTGAGGCCACACATTGGACTGGTATACTAAGTACAACCTAGATGGTCTTGGTGACCAAAAATGCATCTCCACGCATCCAAAATACTTGTGCTAACACCTAAGGAAAAATTTGTGTCATCAAAGGTGAAAAAATTCTTATGATAAAATTGTGATATGAAAGGACCAATGGATAAGGATGAACACCTCCTAATTTTGTTTCTACTAGACCAAGTGGGGTATTATTGAGGTGTATTTATTACAAATACTAAAAGAAAATAATAATAAAATGAAACTTAAAGAAAACAATATCCTAAAATACATGAAACTCCTATAAATTTGCTAGTATGTATCAATGCGATGATTTACCTTATACCAAGGGTAAATACTTATATGAGTAGATGCAACAAGCATGTGGACATTATTGATATATTCCTTTTAAGAACTTCAGATTTGTAGATGTACATTATATCACTTCACACATGAATGTGGAAGTATACATATAATTGATTTCATTGTGAATGGAATTTAATATATTTGTAAACATTTTTTGGTAACAATATAGTGAAAAACAACATTATAGGGGATCAACTAACTCTACTTCACCTACTCAAGGTTGAATTTTGCGATCTCCTATGAAGTGTGGTGGAAATAAGGTTACTCTATTCATATGGGTGGTGGGATTATATCTACAGGACACAATATATTGAGGGGGGGGGGGAGTGAAGGCGGGAGGGGGGGGGGGGGGTGGGTTGGTGTGAAGCAATACATGCAATTTTCACTCAATCCTTAATATTAATTACTCTCAATAACTTTTTCATGTAAACACCAAATTTTCCTATATTATGTAAATCAATGATGCAATACTTAAAACATGTAAATCAACACAAATCCACACAAAAAACACCAAATATATGTGGAAAACCCAAGACGGGGAAAACCATGGTGAGAATAATTGCTTGGATCTACTACCCAAAACTAGCCTCACAACTAATAAATCATTTACACAAATTTGCAGGCACCAACCTACTAGATGTTGTGAGAATAGGTGTTGTACACCTTATATAATAATGTTTATTAGTATAATATTTTATTCTATTATGTGAGTTGCACATGGGTGCGTAAAGTGTAGAGATTCTGTTGGAATATTTTTGGGGTCACTTGATGAGTTGTATTGTAACATTGGAATATATTATATTGTATTTATTTAATATTGGGGAAATTAATTTAATAAAGTACCCAATATTAGATGTGCGGTCAATGGGGTAGTTAGCCCATGGTATTAGCACATGGTTTTGATGTAATACAACATACTGATTTTGTGGGAGCTTGTGTCTATAAAAGCAACCACAAGGGTAGTTGTTTGGGTAAGCCAAGTTTAGCATTTGTGAAGGTTGGAAGCATAACATGGGATGTGTGGTTACATTCTTATTCACATGGATTGCTTGTTAATGGACAGGGTTTCGAAAGATTTCATCGTTGTGTTTGTAATGGTTGCATTGCTGATAATACATGGTGATCAATGCTTTTGGAGGTTGGGTTTTTCCCTCGTGAGGTTTTTCCTAGGGTATATCTTGTGTCAACTTTGATGGGTATGTTGTCTATTATTTGCATGTGGATTCTATGTGTTTATTATATTAAAATCTCAATTAAGTTATGTGGAAATTGTCATATGTATGGCTCTAAGTTTCCTTTCAAGTGGTATTAGAGCTATGGTTTATGGTGTTATGACCCCAGGTGCTGAATCCATGAATGCATGAAAGAATGTTAGACAAGGCAAAATATGAGGGTTTGTTGCAAGTTGTGGGGTTGTAGATTTGTGGGCTTTATTTAAAATTTGGTTTTATAAAAAAATATTTCAAATTTGGTTTCCATGGATTTTATTTACAGGGGCTTTACATTTGAACCCATAGGACAAAAACTACCGGTAATATATGGACCCCAAAAATAATTTCTCCTGTAATATGCCATAATAATTTTTAAATTTTTTTTTTAATAATAAAATAATTGGTGGGCCCTCTAGATCATACCACCATTTGAAAATCCTTGCATATAAAAACTTTATTGATAACAACAAATATTAAACATAAATTTTAATTTTTTTTTAAATGATCTCCGAACAATATTTTTTAATTATTTTTCAAATTTAAAGCCAATGAGTTTTTGAACAATGCAAGGTATTTTTTTTTAAATTTATGACGACGACCTGCTGTAAAATTGTACAGTCGTACCACCTAAAAAAAATGTCAACTCGGCTCAACATTACCAAAGGGGGTCAAATTTTATATCAAAATATGTCTCTCATTCTCCCTAATCACAACCATGCTCTAATGGTCTCGCTAGGGTCAAATGTAATACAAGGATCCTTAGGCGTATCTTGTGTTTCTACCATATTAACCAAGTTTGGAGCCATAGAGGTGAATTCTTCAGAAGATAGAGAATTAGGCACATTCTCTATAACGTTAGAGGTGTGAGAAGGCAAGGGATTAATGAAAAATCTTAAGATTTTGATTAGGAGGAGCTACTGATTTATTCCCTTTATCATTCACACCTGCCACAGATATAGTATTATTATCAATCAAGTCTTGAATCTTATTCTTCAATGCAAAACATTTCTCAGTATCATGACTAGGTTGACGATGAAATTGGCAAAAATAATTTTTATCAAAATAAAGGGATGCAAGTTTAAAAGGATCAATTTGTTTTATAGGAGGAATTTTGATAACATTTTTGTGCAACAACTGAGACATAATACTATGTAAAGATTTATTCAAAGGAGTAAACTGTCTTTCTCTCTGGAAAAATTTAGAAATAGAAGGCACACCTGTTGTAGATTCACATTGTTGTTGTTGATTTTATCATTGAACTTGATGAAGATTTTTGTTGGTTTGAACTTCACAAACGGTTGTTGAACACTTTCCCCCTTATCACTCGGAGTCACAGGAGTGGATTGCTCCATTTGACTCACAACCAGTTGATAATTGTGGAGTGTTGTGCACAACTGTGGAAAGGAAGTAAACTCAAACGAAAGAAGCTTTTCCCTGATATCTTTTTGTAAATTAGAAATGAAAATTCTTTGAATATCATTATCAGGTACATGAAAAGAAATTTGAGCGCACAAATGCTTATATCTACCAATGAAATTAGTCACTTTGTCTTTAACACCTTGTTTACAATGCATTAAATCAGTCAAAGTGATTTTAGGACCAATGTTGTTTTGAAATTGTTGGATGAAAGCATTTGCTAGTTGTTGAAAAGAAGTGATGGAATAAGAAGGCAAAGAGCAATACCATTGTAAAGCCTTATCTCTTAGTGTTCTTGTAAACAATTTTGCAAACAATCATTGATCAAAAGTAAAATCAGTACACAAGGTTTGAAATGTTTTGACATGCGTAAGAGGATCACCTTTTCCATTATAGAGTTCCAATTAAGGGATCTCAACATGTTTAGGTGGCATGAATTTAACAATACCAAGAGAAAGTGGGCTCGCAACATCAAAGGTGGGCACACTAAACTTGGATTGACTCATGGAAGCAATTTGTTGTTGTAAGGGAGACACGGTTTGAGTAAGATTGTTAATTGTCATTTTGGTAGAAGAATTGATGTTAGACATAGGTGATTGAGAAGGTGGTGTGATGTTATTAAAAGAAGGCATGGGCTGAGAATAAGGTGGTGGGACATTATGATAAGTAGGCATTGGTGTTGACTGAGTAGGAAAAGGGACATTTAAAGGAGGAATAAAGTTGTTGAAGGAATTGCCCCCTTGCGTCACACTGATTGGTTGAGGAATAAGATGAATATTCATGTAAGACATAGGTAATTAAGGAGGATTAAATGAAGAAGAGGGATTTCCCCCATGACCAATTGTTGTAGGGATGACATTTTGAGTTGAAGTAGCCATGATGTTAGATGTGAAAGTAGGAATACTAGTCATAGGAGTAGTCAAAGGAATTGAAGGATTAACTTGCATTGGAGGTTGTGAATAACCTAGGGTTTTGACACCACACTTGATAGGCATTACATAAGAATCAACAATATGTGCAATGCCACACAATATATCATTTTCATTCTTATCACTTTGAATCATGTATTTAAGGCCTTCAATTAATGGAAGAGCTTCACTATTAGGGTATTCTTGGGACATCCATTGTTGAAAGCTATCAAATTGATTGTCCAATGTGGAAAGTTGATCTATAGAAACCCTAGTTAAAACTTCTTCTTCATCATGGGATTCATTAATGGGTAAAAGTACAAACTTGTGTCTCACTTTTATAAAGGAAAAGGCTAACAACAACAAAACAGTTCAACTTCAATGGCACAAAAATGATATTTCTATTTGGTATTTGAAGATGATGTAAACTAATGAAATGTGTAAAAATGGATGAAGTTTATGCCTATTATTTTTAAAAAAAAATTGGAACAAGAACTGATATGTTTTTTTAATCATTAAAGTCATTTTTTCAATTATTGAAAAATACTGCAAATCAGAGGTTTCACCTCCCACCACAAAACTATATGTAAATAATCTTGTTTTCCTCTGATTTTGAAATATGTTTTAGATGACATACATAGCTAGTACAGAAAAATAAATAAATTTGATTTTGATGTATATTTTCACCATTATAACAATTCAAAGTCAAAGTTTCCTGAAATCGACAATTTTCATCTCCCACCAAATTTCCCCTATCAAAACTATAGCAATCCCCCCAAAACTTATATATTATTGAAGAGGACTCTCTCCTCTAGTGTTATATATAATTTCTAAATTTTTTTGATATGATTTACTATTTTTTTGTTTTTCCGAATCAGAGTCTTCTCGAATGTTAATATACCTACCTGTAGTATTATGTAATTTTAATATAATATTTCTAATTGAAATTCTATAATATATATATGTCAATGTTCCTCACTCTGAGCTCTTGAAAAGGGTATTTTTTCATTTAAAAAAAGTAAAAAAATTGATGGTCAAATTCTTAGCAGAACTTGAAAGTTCTGCAAATGGGGGGGGGGGGGGGGGGGGGTTGGTTGATGAGTAGGCTGCCATGTGGGATGCCACATCGAAAGCCTCAGCTAAGTCCCCCAAGCGGCGGGACCACCCCCACCCTTTCCCTCATATATTATTGAGGTGTTTATTTTTATTTAAAAAAAAAAAAAAAAAAAACAATTCATAAAATCTTCAATTTTTTTTCTAGGAAGTTGATTTTTTTCAAGGAAGGAGACGATTTTTTTGAAGGAGGTGATTTTTTGCAAATGAGTTTATTTTTTTCTTAAGGAGTATTCACTTGCGATTTTAGGAAAGCAAATTTCAATACTTTGTGTAATGGGGAATAAAGGAAATAGAGCAAAAAAATATGATCGTATAAGGGATGATTCAAAGAAAAGTCATACAAAACGTAATCAAGAGAAACCTGTTGATGTTGAGGAAGATCATGTTGATGTTGAAGACGATGCAACTAAAGTAGCAGAAGAAATTAGTACTAGTCAAAGTACAAATTTTTCTTTTGTCATGAGAAATTTGAAGGAGATGAATGAGGATTCTCTTTTCAGTCAAATTTCATTTGAACACATGGTACCTGAGAGCACAATTAAATTGCAATGCAAAAACATGTGGGAGGAATATTTTGAAAAAAATCTATGGCCGGGAGAGCACAATTATTTGTAAAGTTATTGAGGAA
This sequence comes from Cryptomeria japonica, assembly GCF_030272615.1. Taxonomy (NCBI): domain Eukaryota; kingdom Viridiplantae; phylum Streptophyta; class Pinopsida; order Cupressales; family Cupressaceae; genus Cryptomeria; species Cryptomeria japonica. Next base: position 729,362,798 of record NC_081411.1, on the reverse strand, counting down.
AAGAGAAATGACTCTTGTTTTGGAGTTGTTGGGTGTCGATAATAGCAAAAGCTCAGGAGGTGATGTAAAAGAAACAATAGTTGAAAATTTGCAAGATGCATTGAACCTTATTGATACCACAAGTCGAGGAGCTGATTCAAGTGCTGCATGTAGAACGTTGATGACTACAATTTCTAGTAAGAGGTTGTCACATAAAAGACAAGTTACAACAATTTCTGAATTACTGCATGTATCTAGAAAAATTGTTCAAAGATATATTAGGAGGAGAAATATGTTAGATGAAAACATTGAAATGAATTGGGTAAATATTTGTAGACTTCCTCGAAAAGACAAAATTTCTGAAGATGTAAGAAGACTGGTCATCGATTATTGGACCAGCCACTCTCGTGTTTATTCCAATAGAAGGGACACTATATAGATGAAATATGAAGAGATTGGTACGAAGATTTCACATCCTAAACATTTTGTAGATACAACACAAAGTGAACTATTTGAAGCATTCAAGGAAGATTTTTCAGATGTGAAAATATGTCAGAGAATGTTGGAGAGGTTGCACGCTTGCTTTGTACACATAAATAAGGTACATGAAACTTGTTGTTGTCAAAATCATGTTGAGTTTCATCTATACTTAGAGTCATATAAAAAATTAATGGCAAAAAATAATCCAGATATGGTCATCCCTAGAAGTACAACACAATTTGTGAAATCAATTTTATGTGATAAATCAGAAGATTTAGATGACTTCAATGTATAGTGTATAAAAAGTACATGCATTGATTGTGGAGATTTGAAAAAATTTCCATTTCAAATTGAGAATATTGATGTTTCAGTGCCAATTTTGTGGAAAAGATTTCAATATGAGACATATCAAACTAAGTCAGGAGATGAATCCAAAAAAAATTCATTGAAGGAGAGTGAATTGTCCTACCTTGAATTTATGAACAAATTTCATACTATGATTTATCCACATATCCAACATTATCATGGTGCACGATGGCAAGCTAAACAATTTCGTGATTCCAAAAATTGAATTCCACCTGGTTGTATTCTTTCAATTGTAGATTTCTCTGAGAACTATACATTTGCCCCTCAATCGAAGATTCAAGCTCAATATTATCATTCTGATCAAGTTGCAATATTTGTGCAAGTGACCTATAGACATGCATAATTTGATGTGGATTGGGTAAAAAATTGTACTAATCCAAATGAACGCATTATCATCAAGGAGGTTCATTTCTATATTAGCGATGATAAGGTTCATGATAGGAGCTATGTAGCTCACTGTTTTGCAATGTTTTATGAAGATCTTGCAAATTGCGGGATAAATGTTTCACAACACTGGATTTGGTCGGATGGTTGTGCAGGTGAGTACATAAGTTTCAATTCATTTTCATTTATATGTAAATTTGTATTTGATTTCAATTTGATAAATTTTATTTTAAATGTTCAATTGTACATGTACATGACAAACAACTTTGTGGAGCAAGACAATTTAAATCTGCAAAAGCTTTTAATTGGCTATCCATGCAACATGCTAGACACAATGTTAAGTTTCTATGGAACTTCTTTGAAAGTGGACATGGAAAAGGAGAGCACGATGGAGTAAGAGCATGTGTGAAGTGTGCACTTCGGCAACATGAACTTGCAGGTACTATTAATTTTGTTTTTAATTTGTTTGTATCTATTTATTAATATAATTTCATTTAAAAAGAAGTGCACATAACAACATCTCTAAGTTCTTTTATGTAGGTAATAGCATAGAGAATGAAAACAAAATTGTTGAATGGTGTCAAAGTCATTTTACTAGTCGGGACATGCCATACAACAAACGCTATTTTTAGGAAGTGAAAGGTAAAATATTTTTGTTCTCAAGATTTCTTTAAAAATTTCATTAGCTCTGCATTTCACTTTTATCCTAAAGTAGTTGATCTTAAAATGTGAAAATTTCATTTCATATTTGTAATAGGTATTGATCGATCTAATCCTTACAATTGTCAAACAATTGTTGGTATTAGAAGTTTACATCAAGTGATGACTACAGGACACCACAAGCCTCCATTGATTCAAGTAAGAGGAAAATCATGCTTTTGTGCTGACTGTGTTGAGGACAATCTAATGAGACAATGTGAGAATATTGCAAATGGATATGTCTCACAATGGGATATGAAAGAGTTAATCAGAATGCCTCCTTATGAAGATGATGAAAATGACATAGACATTCATGATCCTATATATTCAACTGATTATGAGCGTGTTTCTGATTTAGTCATTTCAGGTGCATGTGTGCATACATGTTCTTTTATTTAGTTTTAATTTAGATCATGTAGTGACATGTTCAAATTTTATAGATACATCTTACCTTTGTTTTAAATTTATATGGTGTCATATGGATGTACATACACGTAGGTGATATTTTTGCTGTGGTTGCGGATCCTAACAATGTGGAAGGTGTAGATTATTATCTACAAAGATGCACGAAAGCAAAATTTAAATTGCCAGAAGTAACTGTAGATGGTGATGGACAGTCATATCCAACTAGTTCAGTTGATATAGAAGGCACCTATTATCAACAAACTAAGATAGACAAAAATGGTGTTCAACTTATTGAATACATGTCTGGAAAAATAGTTCTACATTACAGTCACCTGGTTATAACGACAGAGCTGCAATTTGAGACATTGCCAAAAAAAGGACGTGCCAATCAAAAGTGGAGGTTACCTTTTGAAGAACATGAATTTTTTTTGGAGATAATAAAAGATAGAGAGGATCCAGACTATATGTATCAGGAGCTAACCTAGGCTATCTAACTTGTTTTTGTAGCTTGAATACTTTTATATTTGAACTAGAGTTTGAACTCATGTTTAATTTGAACTAGGACTGGATATATATATTTTTGGACCATATTAAAACTTAGAGATGATTTTTTAATATTGGATCATATCTAGTTTTTTTTTTTTTGACATGGTGAACAATGGTTTTCATATATTGTTATGCATGCTCAAGGTTGAAATGCTTTTATATTTATAATTTTATGTATTCTTCAATTACATACATACATGTGATATACATCCCCTTCAGACATGCGCTTTGTACATCCCCTTAAGGCATCGTCTTTGGACATCCCCTTAAGACATCCCCTTTGGACATCCCCTTAAGACATCCTAATAGGTCCTAACTTTCGACCCCCTTATGTGAAGTATGCTAAATTATATAAATTGTTACATATGCATGTTTGGTTGAAAAACTTTTAAATGTATTCTTTTATGTTATACATCCCTTTAAGACATCCTCTTTGGACATCCCCTTAAGACATCCTAATAGGTCCTAATTTTAGATCCCCTTATGAACTAAGTATGCTAAATTATATATACATTGTTATTCAATTTTTCATGAGTTCACACACATGTAAATTCCTTTCTTTGTTACATTAGATTATCAATGATCATTTATATTACTTGAATTAGATTATTAGTAATTATTTATATTGCTTGATTAAGAAATTATTAGTAATTATTTATATTTCTTGATTAAGAACAAGACACTAGTCACAATTGCATTATTCATATTTATTAGTGATTATTTATATCACTTGAAATTTAGAAAATACATTTTGATTTTTCATTGACATCCCCTTAAGAAAAGTTAGGTATAGTCCTAGGATATAGTCTTAACTAATGTTAAACTCTAGATTAATATCAAACTTAGCTCTTACTTTAGTACTAGTTGTGAAGAAAAGAAAGCATCCCATACTACTTGTACTCATCACCATTAAAGTTTAAGTGTTACAACAAACACAACATGTAATATTGTTAATAATATTTCCACAACCTACTAAAATGATCCATAAACCTATATAAATACCAATACCAATACCAACCATAAAACCTAGTATACATCATTCGCATATCAATCTAACTGAAATGTATAAATGATTTGCATATCAATCTAACTGAAATGTAACACATAAAATAAACATGTAACTCAGAATTATAAAATTTCTATAAACACGTAACACAACTAAGTAGACAAATTCAATAATAATGAGTTCGAAGAAATTGAATACTAATTTAGCATGTATCATGATCCCCTTAAGACATCCCCTTTAGACATCCATTTTTGACTAAATTATGTACTAAATAATAAATTATAAATATTAAGAAAAGGTGTTGATGAATTAGGAGAGTGATCTAGTGTGCACCTAATTCAGAGTGAGAGCTCATTGTAACACATAAAATAAACATGTACAACACATGAAATGTAGATATAAACATGTAACACATGAAATGTTTAGATAAACATGTAACATGCATGAAATGTTGAGGTATAATGTTTAAAATATGGCTACAAATGCAATGTCCACAGTTCATGTATAATATCTAAATGTCCACAACATGTATAATAGAAATCGAGTGCATAATAGAAATATAATGTTCACAACATGTATAATAGAAATGTCCACAACATGCATAATAGAAATGTCAGATATACATAATAAAAGAAGCAAGCATGTATATATAACAATATAACGAGCTATGTCGCACCCTGTCCTGATCCCCAATCTGATCTGTCGCCTGCTCCAGGGGCCTACATTGTGTACACAATGTCTATGTTAAAAAAATTATATATATAGTGGATCTTGATGAATAGGAAAAAAATAAGACATATCAATTTAAATATAAGTATAAATATAAATTTACCTGCGTATCCTGATGAATAGGATCACCAGGTACCTGCAAATCTCCATATCTCGTGTCCATCATAATCTCCTATAATATATATTTAAAATTAAAAAAATATGTTAGTGGTAGTGAATACATAAAAACTTTGTATATACAACTAAGTTAAAATCAAAATTTCCAGTTTCTTACCTTATTCCTCTCCTCGAATGCACGCCCGATGCCAGATATCTCCGAAGAGTGTAATGACACAACATCTGGATCAATAAAGTCATCCATAAGAAGAGATGAAAAACCTCATCGCCGAACTCCTGGAGTCTGTGGTGTAGGATGCACTGTAGTCTCGGGAGCTATAGGAGGTATCAAAATATCCTCCTGTCTGGAACTACCAGGCTCTGAATCTCCTCCACCATGGCTGGTACTAGTCGAGGATCTCTGAAGTATTCGTCCAATGAACTTAGGCAGATGCTGAGGAGTGATCCCATGTAATATAGAGAGAGCCTAATAAGCATCCACAAGATCACTCACTAAATAGGAGCTCATTTGGCACATACTCACCATTGCCCTCTTACTAGGGGGATGTGTATCACGGTGTCTAAATTTGTCTGCAAATTTGCCCCTACCCTACCTAGCATGTCGTGGAAAGTTTGTGTAATCAACATCATATCCTAGATGAAATTTTGCATACAATTGTTTGCAGAAATACTGTGGTAGCTCATCCTTCTGTAGCCACCTATGATGTGTCGCCAACCACCTAGGATATATGAATGGTGCAACAATAGGATCCTCACATCTAGTGACCTGATATCCTCTAACCACAACCATTTCCATGTAAAATGGGAACATGGATTTTGTATTCAATGCAAAAACATCTCTGTCTATTGTTTTCCATTTCACCGTGCCATAGACAGTGTGAGATAAAGTCCTGTAAAAATGCTCAATGTGAGGGTCATCATATGGGTTGTATGATTGAGCAAGCTCAATCATACACATCAGCTCATCTCTAATACGTTTTAATTTATCTCTATTGGCCAACACAAAAGTGCCATTTAAAGTCTGTTGTAACTGTGCTAGAGAGGATTGCATTCTCAAAATAGTCTCAGTATGAGCAGTCTCTAAATTCTCAGGAGTCTCAGACCTACGCAAGGTCTGCTGAGGATCAAGATGCACACTCTGCTCAGAAGAAAAATGATGTGAACCAGTAGAAGCCATATCTAGATGTGATGTGAAATGTATGAATATATATGTGTGTGAATCTGCATGTATACATTAAATTGAATTAAAAACAAGCTCATATACAATATATGCCACAAACAAGATGAAACATTGTACAAATATGCACTTGAGTTAAACATTTTAAACAAAACGAATCAAAGGAACTGCAACCTATAGACATTGCAACTTAAAGATTACATTGCAAAACAAATTACATGAACATACACATGAAGTTATCTAACATAAAAATTATAATATGTGTATGCGACTACACCATTATATATAATGATTATGAGATCATTTTTTAAACTATAAAGTTACGCCAAATATCATGTTGATAATAATAATCATTCTAGCATAATTGTACTTCAAATATAAAATTTCGTAATAGGTATATAATGTTGGAGTAAAATAGACAATCACCTAATTTATTAATAAATCATTAATTACATTCCTTTTAATTTATCTAAGGTTTTCATTTTCCTTTTATAAGCAAATTCATTAGTGTAAAATTTAATCTAGTTAATCTAGTTTAACCAAAGATCACACAAAAGGATTGAACCAAAGATCAAAGGACCAAAAATATAAAGGAAATATCAATGAAGCTATTAAATTGTTCTAAGAATTCTAATCAAAATAATGATTAATGGGAGGGAACCAACATTTAGAATCATGATTTAGGGGTAGAACTTGAGAGAAGTAGGGGATATATGGAGCCAAGACTTAAATAACTAAAGTTATAATTAGAAGTTGAAATGATGAAGTTCACTATATAGTATTTATTGCACCAAAGGGTTCTAGGATCTCAAACGGTTCCACAAAGTGATAGGCAAGTTTGGAAGACAAAAATTAATCAAGCTTGTCAGTGGCTAATTTATTAGAAACACTCTCTCCAATACATGACTATTTTGATGTATATATTTTTCTCATTTATAAATTTTCTAAAAATCCACTACATTCCCCAATTGCTAATCAATCTAAGTTTGGTCTTTCATATTTTCTAGTTCATTTGGATCCACAACTATCATGTCCAAGCCTATTTGTTAAGCATACAATACTTGAGCTTACGAACCTCCAATGAAGAAATGAGAAGTGTGTTTATGGTTAATGTTATCATATGCAAACTCAATTAATGGTAAGTAAGTTCCCATCTTTTTATTCACAAGTCCTCAAGAATCTGGTTCACTCTCTTTTTGTTGATCAATCTTAAGGTGATGGGTTGATCTATAGTCCATTTTACTTCCCAATTATGTGTATGTTTTTCCGAAACCTTGACATTATCCAGGTGTCTCAAATATGATCTTATCAAACTTACCTTTAATAAGTATGATATTGTTTGGTACTCCATGAAACTAAAAGATCTCCTAAACTCTTGGAAGGTATACATGGATGCCTGAATATAATTAGAGAGATTGTTTGTAAATTATATTCTCTTATATTGTTTTTGATATTAAAAGCAACAAAAAACAACGGGGCCGACCCATAGGAACAATTAGAAGGTCAGTGACAGAACCACTGTCCACAGATAATCAACATTGTAGCAGCCTTTTGCCTCTATCAAAAAAAAAAATCATTCTACGAGAGTTTATCAGAGATAAAGTTTTACTAATCAAAGTTTTAGCCATTTGCCATGCTGGGCAATAAACAGAGAAGTATAAATAGAAGCATAAACTAGCCCTATCCACCCAACGACTACTAGATATAGACAAAAAACTAGAAATCCTCCACATGCAGAAAATTATTTCTTTTTCCCATGGCTCTTCTTAGGGAGCAGCTTTTTAGCCCATTCCTTAGTGAGGAATTTGAATAGGGATTTGTAGTCCTCATCCTCCTTGCCTTTCCCTTTGGTCATGTTTTCCTTCATGAGGCATAGAGTAGTAGCCGAGCATCGCATAACATTCAGTGCAAAATTGGAAACATCGTGCATCTTGGACTCCACCGCCTCCAGTCTGCTAGTGATCACTTGCACATTGTCAGAGAGGGCCTCCATTTTTTTCTCCAGCTCCACTAAGTTGGTTTCCTCCTCCTCTTTCACGTTGTTGGCCTCCTCCACGACCATCATTTTTTCCAGCTTGAAGGTCAAGGAGGGGAAATTTGATGGCTCTGGACTCTTGGATGAAGTGGGGCTTTCCGAAACTAGGGTGGAGCTCATAGAATGAGGGGTCGGATTATGCTGGGCCAGGGGCATTTTATCAGTCGAAATGGAATTACCGATGTCATGCGAGGAGAAAGGGTCTCTCAGATATTTTTTCGAGGGTTTAGAGGCAAGTCTGCTAGAATGAAGAGGGGTATTGACTTCTTCAGTAAATTCCATATCAACGTCAATCTCTTGGATTTTGACTTTCATGGGAGTTTTGACCTCCTTCGGGGAGTGATTTTTGGTTTTCTTGCTGTAGGAGCCAATTTCTGGGAGCCGAGGAGGGCTAGCATCAATAATAGTAGGAGGTTGGGTCGAAGGGGTGACGTTCTGGATAGAGATGGAATGGGGTGGGCAGAGGGCGAGGTGAAAGTTATACAGGTGGAGAATGAGGCCCTGGTGCAGGATGAGAAAATCTTTCCCTTTTTTCTTAGCTTCGACTATATCCTTAACATTAGCGTCCATAGAATGCAACAAAAAGAACAGAATGGAAATGAAGTCTCATATTGTTTGTAATTATATGTTTTTTTGGTTGTATATGTTTTGGTTGTATATGTTTTTTGGTTGTATATGTTTTTAATTATATGTAATTAAAACAATATATATACATATATTGTTATTAAAACAATTAAAAAATTAAAAATATATACATATAAATTACTAAAACAATTAAAAAATTAAAAATCTATACATATACATTATTAAAACAATTAAAAACAAAAACAAAAAATTAAAAATGAAAAAAAACCTTTCAGCCCTACCTTGCTCGACCGAAAGTCTTCTTAGCCCCCCTCCCGCTCCAACTATTTCAGACTCTGCAAATGGGGGGCTAAGTGCAGTTGGTGGGTATATGTAGGGCCGGGTAGTTACTCGACCGAGTATACCTTGCCACCCGTCCTCCACATAGGTGCCATGTGGCGCTACACAGACTCGACCGAGTAGGATTTCTTTTGTGTCACACTTAGCTAAAAGTGTGACACAACACTATACTTTCCCCCTAATGGGGTGAATAGGCACATGATTAGGATGGGAAGAATTAGCATGATCATCATTAAAAAAGTTACCCAAATTAGGCTCCATCTCCTCGGTAATTAAACCTTGGGAAGCCTTAATTCTAATGCTTCGTCTAACAGGGATAGAATAGGTAGGACTAATAGTGGTAAAACTCATGCACTAGAGGGAAAATTTGAATTTTGAATTGTGAAACAAAGCTTACAAAATTGGTTAATGCAAAATTTAAGAAAATAATGATTACACAATTTGAACTTTGTTGGAAGAAGGAAAAGACACAATTTTCAAAAAATGAAAGGAAATTGAAAATTTAAAATTAGGGCCAAGGGAATACCACTTAATTTTAAAATTAGAATTTTTAAAATCAGGGCAAACTATAATTAACCTCTTAATTTTAAAAAAATTCTTGAAATTTGAAATGTTGAATTTTGAAGGTATTTCCGATTCTAGAGGGATCAAAAATCGATAAAATCAGCCAATCCTCTGGATTTAGGCTACTAAATACAGTCATAATAGTCTCTCGAAATTTCAAGAAAAAAGCCTAGGATCGTGGCGGGAATGCACATGGTTTGACCAACTTTTTTCGAAATTTTCAGGGATGGATATTACGATGATTGTAAAGCTAACCCCAAAAATTTGGTGAATTTTACGATCTCTAGACGGGCGAAATGAAGGCGCAAATGTGAGAATAGGACCCTATTAGGGTTTTGAAGAAGAAGAGGAATTGAATTGCAATTTGGAAAAGGGTCAAGCCTAATGGATAGGGACACCTTGGAAAATGTTTAGAAATTTGAATTGAAATGAAATTGATTTGAAATTTGCACAGAATCCAATTAATTTTGAAAATTAGGGTTTGATGACCTAACCACTTAATTTTAAAATTTGAATTTTGGGAAAAAAGGGGGGAAATTGAAAATTTGAATTGTAGGATTACAAACAAATCTGAGAACAATCAAAAATCTGAAAATTAAATGGAAATCCAATTTTTGCACAAGTTCAAGATGTTTTTGGAAAATTAGGGTTTTAACAAGTAACCTCTTAATTTTGTAAATTTTGATTGCAAATTGAATAAGACAATGATGAAATTGAATTTGACAATCAAAACAATTTTCAGATCTAAGATAACCACAAGCAATTTTTTACAAATCACAAGTTCAATTTTAATTTTAAAAACTAGGGTTTTTGATGATTTAACCACTAAGTTTGTAGAAATTTGAAACTTGTAAATGAAAAATATGCAATTTTGTTCAAAGGAAAACATGCAAGACGTTAGGTTCACCAAAATGTAATGGTTGGAAAAATGGCGAATGATAGATCAAGAGGAAAACTACCCTTTCCCTCAAAGAGAGATGAGAGTTTCACTATTGATTACCCTTCAAACACTTTTCACCATGTTACATTAGGAAGAGAAGAGGATAATTCACTAGATTCAATCTCTTCACATGAAGATGGTAGATTGAATTTTGAATGAATTGGGAATGTTAAGTTGATCCCCTCTTCCTTGTTTGAAATGGAAAGAAAATTGATTGAATTATGTAGTGCAAAAGTGATAAAGAATTGATTATAACTTGAGATCGGAATATGTGATGAAGTTGTGCACCTGGATCTAGCAGTAATATGTCGAGACAAAGTTGCCCTACGAATTTGAGGAAAAGTAGTCCGGATCGTGGCGGAAATATACACGGTCCTCCGAAAAATCCGAAAAACAAAAAGGGTTTTTCCGCTTTTGCAATGGAGCCCGAATCCGAAAGTACAACTGCACACCCGCAACCTACACATAGAAAAGAGAGGAAAATGGGTTGGGATTGGGGGTTTTCCTTTAGGTCAAACCCCAGTTTTGGAATTAACCAAGTAATGAAAAAAAGTACTTGCAAGTAGCTGTAAATGAAAGACTAAATTGTAAATCACCTCAAGGGAGGTTGTGATAGCAATGTTGATAGTGATGCTTGTGTGGAATTGAATGTTGAAATCAATCTCCTCTTCAATGGTTGAATCCTTGACTTGAATGCAACACCTAGCCTTGAAGGGAGACTTGCGAATGCTCAATGCTGGAAAAGAATGCTTGAATGCTTGATCGCTTATGCAACTTGAATCTATCCAAATTCGACCTATCCAACTTATGGAAATGAGAGGATGAATGCCCCCTTAATTACATGTTAGTGGATCTGATTTTCGTCACGAGCCGACATCGGGGGAGTTTCCCGCCCAATGCACAACCAACAATGCAACCCTAGGAAGGAACCTGCCCCAAAATAGGGCAAGGACAGGGGCGCCACGCCCCTGTCCTACCCCTTTCTCTAGGGCAGAGTGCGGATGGGGTGATGTAGAGGCCAAGGAAGAAGCTGTTTCTGAAAGCTGAGCAATCTCCAGTCTCTAATCAGGCTAGAGGATTCGATCTCGCGTGCGTGAGGACCCTAATGTAGTCGAAAATTGCTACGGTCGCAATTTTATGACACTACAAAATGAATGTCTTTAAATACTAGAAGATCACAAATAGTCTTTCAAATATGGAGCAAATGGGCCTCTAATGGCTAGATGAAAAGGGCAAAGGTTAGTGATTATGAAATTTTAAAAATTGATTTTGGGGTCAATTTCAAGTAACTCAAAATTGATCTTATGCGTTATGAGATTGACTAAGATAGTGAATGCAAAATATTGTAATTATGATTGAATATACATAGAATAATAATGTGATGAATGTGTAGAAATAGGTACCTACAAAGTTATGAAAAAGTCAACTATATAGAAATATGTGTAAGTAAATAAAAATAGATAAAGATAGAGATGGAGTCAAACTTAATGCTACTACATAATTATATTAGATCATTTGATCAAAATAGAACTAAAACTAAATGAGAATTTATAGACTATACAAATTCAATGTCACATCTATGTGTTTTTTAATAGGTAAACTTAAGATTAAAATTAATTGTATAAAAGTTCAATGAATTGACTTGAATTTTTCTTGATTATAGTATTAAATTTATATCTTATTTAAAAAGATAATCATAAAATAACAACTAATTATCTTCTTAAAGTTCATTTTATTTGAAATTAATGGCTATAAATGAAAAATAATCTTCCCTAAGTTTATGGTATATAATTTAGTATGATATTAGTTAAGATTAATAGTTTTCATTGTTGATAATTAAATAATAAATATTAAGCTAATAAATTAAATGCAAGAAGAATAGGCATACTTAATTCAAGAGTGCTGAAGGAAATTAATTTTGACAAGACGTTGATTTTTACTATTTCATATAGAAAAACATGTAACCTAGAGTTGTCCTCTATTTCAAAATTTGGATAGAATTGCAACTATTTGTAAGTTGAATCCATGATTTATTAGCATTGGTTCTCATACATCCATTTCTAATCCCTAGATTCCACTTTCCCTAATTTGTGTCATTCTTGCAATGTTTGGGAGTTATCCCACATGGTGAAGATTCGACATTGTATATGTTTGTGTAACAATTTGTTATGTCTTGGTATTTAAAGACTTTCATTTGTAGATTATATCACCATCTAATCATATCCAATTATTATTGGCATATCTTGAACATTAAAAGGAGCTTGTAAAAGAACTTTATGATTTCATGCATTAAATAGAACATACTTACATTCAAACTTTAATCTTAGATCACTTGCATGCTTACTTGTTGTTTGACAACATTTGTGAAAACTATAAAACCAACCATTCACGAGGATTAACCAAGAGGAACATAAACCATCATAATTCAACAAGCTCCCAAGGTTATTTTAAATTCCACTAATCCTTACCCCAAAGCAGACAACACAGAATGGAGCAAATTGTATTTCCTTTATACCCATACAGTAGAATACAAAAGAAAACCCCCTTGTGAAAAGCAAGTAGATGACTCCAGCCATCTTATAATTACAGGGATCATAATCGAAAATGGTATATTCTAAAGAATAAAAGACAATAATTTATAAGTACTGAAAAGATGCTATTACAATAGAATACAAAAGAAAACCCCAGTAGAATACAAAAGAACACCCTCTTGCAAAAGCAAGTAATTCTACAAACTTTAAAAGACATTAACATTTTTCTATATAAAACATGATTTTTCTTCATTCTATTGAAGGATCACTGAGTGTGATCCAAATCATTGTTGCAGACACTACCCACACAACTGTTGCTAGAAGCCTTCTTAATCAATCCTTCACAAATCAATGGTAAGTCCTCTAGCACCCTGCCCATCACCATTTTTGGGATGAGTTGTCTCATCAGAATACAACCCATGCAATGTGTTGTCATATTTTTCACCATCACCCCACAGAGCATAAGCTTCCTCACCATGGACAGCATCATCCCCAATCAGGAGTTCCTCATCAGGCATCCTTAGAGGGATTACTACTTTAATCACAAGAAGAATTATGGTTGTGGCTACAACATTCCACCCAATAATAAAGCCTGCTCCCACCAACTGCTTAAGGAATTGCACCCCACCTGGTCCTCTATAAAAGGCTCCCTTAGAGTTTGTGACTGGTAAGAAAAGAGAACACAAAACAGGCTCTGCAAACAGTCCAGTAAGAGCTCCACCCAGTGTTCCTGCAACTGCATGAGTGTGGAACACACCTAGGGTGTCATCCACCTTCTGTAATATGCGTGATCTTTTGTGCACTATCATCATTGTGAACCATGGGACGCTACCAGATGCCACTCCCATTGCAATCGCTGCCCATCCTTGTACAACACCTAATGCACTAAAGGATAGACATCAGACACAGTTTTATGTAGTGACTATATTAGGCACAATTAAACAGATATTGCCCATTCATAACATAGTACATGAAATCCTGAAGATCAAGACAATCAAAGCAAGCTTAGGGTTATACATGAAATCCTTAATCGAGATAATCAAGCAAAGCCCGGAGATTTCATTTGAAAACTAAAAGCTCATCGGCACAATCTTGTAAATAAGTAAAACTCAGTACAATCCAGTAAATTCTAGAGACCATTTTAGCTAAAAGAATGGCTCTTTCAAATTTGGCAAGCATATTGTATTTTGCCAACACATTACAACATTTCAGGCTTAACTCAAGCAATATGTATACAAGCTGATGGTTGCTATTTGGTAGAATGTCTGAAATATCTATCCTCAAGATACTTGCCCCATGAATAAGTGAAAAAAAAAAATGGATTGCATGTTCAATGTGTACGTTGCACATGATCCTACGTGGGTAAAAATTGTGAAAAACAGCTGCTTTATTATGGAGGAATTACATTTAGCTATAGATTTTCTGATATGGATGCACCCTTGAGGTCAGAGTCCAAGGATGTATGTCTTAGAATCCTCCTTGCAATCCCCCCTCCTAGTCCTATGTCACAACATTGACAACTTATGAAACCTAAGAAGAGGCTTACAGAGCAAAAGGATTACAAGCAAAACCCAAAATGCAGACTAAGCAGGAAAAGATAGATCATTCTTTTGCTATGGATTATAGACTTCTTCCTGGACTTCATTTGCCAATGGATGTACTTCTATGTTATAAAAATGAGTAATGATACCGAATAAAATACATACAAATTGAAAGGATCACAAATCAGAACTCAAGCTGCAGTATCATGCAGGAAAAGGGTAATGAGAAAAACAAGGTAATTTAAGAGATGCTTGAACATGATCATGGCAGACCAAGAAAACTCCCTATTTACTATCTGAAATTCTAGTTGAGAAGGAATACTGTTCTTTTCACAACCACGGAGAATCATGTCTATGCTTTGAGGTAGTCTCTCAGAGTGTTAGCTCAGTCTAAGTCAAGAGCACGATTTCTCCATTTTCTATTTATTTATAGCTTAAACAAAACACAAACAGGGTAACTTTGAACCAAAAATTTAGTAACAGAATTGTTCAAGGTTAAAATAGAACCCATATTCTTATAGTTTTTTCAAGAAGGTACTCTAAGTCTAAATTTGCTTGGAAGATAGGGGGATGGAATATGATACCTGCAGCTGGAGTAATACAGACAAGACCTGTAATCATTCCCTGGACAGCTCCAATGACAGAAGGTTTTCCAAAAAATATGACATCCAAGCAAGTCCATACAAGAAGGCTAGTGGAAGCACAAATGTTGGTATTCAGAACTGCCATGGATGAATCAATGTTGGCCGCATAAGGATCCCCTCCATTGAATCCAGCCCAGCCCATCCACAAAAGCCCTGCTCCAGCAAGCATAAGGAGTATGTTGTTTGGAGGAAATCGTTCCCGATCCTTCGTCAACCGAGGTCCAACCTGCGAAAGGAAAACTATATAATTTAGAAAAGGCCATCTATAAATATGTCAATCAAGTCCAATTAGTAGGGAATTACACTTACCCAATACGCTGCTACAAAGCCAGAAACACCTGAAGAAAGGTGAATAACATATCCTCCAGAGTAGTCAATCACACCCCAGTGGAAAAGAAATCCTCCTCCCCATAAGCTGAATGCTCCTACAGTGTATGAAAAGGTGAGCCACAGTGGCACAAATGCCATCCATGCCTTGATATTCATTCTTCCAAGCAATGAACCAGCTAATAGAATTACTGTTATCGCTGCGAAAACAAACTGGAAGAACACCATGGTAGCCATAGGATAGAAAGGGGCACTTGCTGCAGTTTCAACACTCCCATCTTGATGTTTATGTAGTGTCTCAGGGAGCAGTGTCTGGCTGATGAGATAACTTTGGCCTAATGCAGGACCTGCCTTACCCCAGAAGGGAAGCAGCTTATCCCCAAACGCCATTTTATAGGCCCAAGTCACCCAGCATATTAGAACAGCAGCAAATGCATAGAGAGCCATGAAAGCTGAATTAACAGCCCACTTTTTCTTGACTATACTGCCATATAGAATGACTAGGCCTGGCATGCTCTGCATACCCACAAATGTGGCAGCTACCATTTGCCATGCATTGTCTCCTTTGTTAAGCCAATCAGGCGAGACAGTGGAGTTCCGTAAGGCGACTGGAAGGACAGTTGTCATGGTTGTAGCAGAGCAAATAATCGATTCCTAAGATTTCAAGTCAGATCAAAGCCAGTGTCTATGCTACAACCCAAATCAGGGTATATGCTACAACTCAAGCCTCTGTTCTGCAGAAAGATAAAATTCAATATTCCAAAGTTAGAAATCAAATTTTCAACATAACTGCTATGTGCAAAGCAAACTGGAAGGGGAACATTAAGTACCAAAACCATGAAGCAACCATAGTCGAACAAAAGATAACAGAGAAAGTTTGTAGCCAAGATTTTTATCCATAACACCCAACAGACATACTTCTTTGTAGAGTCTGCAGTGAAGCAGTGAAGGAAAGATCTTGCGAAGAGAAATGTTTTGCATTTAGCAGAAGAAAAAAGACTTTCATTCTGATCCCCATGATAAAAGCCCTGAACCTTGTATCAGGGACTATGGCAAACCAGGATACTTTTACTGAATTCATTTTTGTCCATTCATAAAACATCAGCAGTCAATCCAGCGAGCTGTGGTAGGGTAGCAAGTAAAGGGCACTTAGCATGTGGAGAGCCATGCTCAAAGTCTGTGTTGTTTATAAAGGGAAAAGACTATGTGCAGTCCTCAATAGACACCACATTAAACATGACTTGAAATGTTGATTTACAGTATAAGAGACTTTTTAATAATATATGGGGTTCAGAATTTTCATCAGAAATATTGGATGGAACGACCACCTTGGACCCCCACCTATCTACAAATTATCAAATTTGCAAATATTAGGCAAAAAATCAAAAGGGGGTTCATCCCGATCACTGAAAGAGAAAGATTCATAAGAGGTTTTGTGCTCTCTATTAGCACAAAGAATCAGAGCAGAAAACAAGGTTCCATCAAAGTTTAAAACTATCAGAATAGAAATCGAAGTTTCATCTTTATTCAAATGGGGAGACTCTTGCGGATCTGGATGACATAAACCCTCAGCCCTCAAATTATGTGTCCCAGATTTCAGAAAGAACAGTGTAATCGTGCAATGTGAAGCAAAAAATTATGTTTCAGGGATCTAAGATTAAATATGCCTAACAATTGAGATTTACAGGCCTAAAGTGAGGCACACTACCAAAACCTCAACAATCAAAACCCGTTGGAAAACATCATAGCAAAGATAAAAATCAAAACAAACTCAAGCAAACAACCCAACTTATATAAAGATCATCTCAATTTGAAGAAGAAGATGATTGTTGATCAGATTAAGAAACAACCCAACTTATATAAAGATTATCTCAATTTGAAGAAAAGATTATCACATGCACAAACGCACTTCAGCAGCTTCACCCAACAGAAAAATCCAATGAATTGTAACTCTCACAAAGACACAAATAAGCTCTAAGGACTATCTGAATGATACAATAATACAGCTGATACCACTCCAATACATGCTGGCACTGAGTATGACAAATTGCCTACTATAAAAACCAAGCATAACTTCTACTCCACTTGAATTCAATTCTATCACACAGAAAAGCTTCAAATTTGCAGTCCAAAATTCACTATCAAATCTCGCATACAGTCAGTCTACCTGCAAATCATTTCCTTGACATAAAAATCACCATCTCTAAACTGTGATCTAAACAATAAAGATTCTAGAAGAATCACAGAAAACTGTATCTGTGAAAACAAGGTCCGAAATTCAATGGACTACAGACCTTAATCCATGAACCCAATTACACCCTTTTTTTCTTTTATTTTCATTCTCCTCGTTGAAAACCCACCAAAGGTGAAACTAATCTATTGTAAATTATAGTCTAATGGCCACAACTAGCACACAACCGTGACACACCACTCTGAAGTCTATGTAAAGTTGCACATTAACTTAAAGTATATTGTAGACACACAAAGATTCTTATCTATAAATTTGTTTCGTTTTTATGCATGGCTCAAATTTAATGGCTGTATTAACTATTTTAATTGAAAAATATAATTAAAAATATAAAAAGTTTAGATTTCATGAAAGAAAGATTTTTTATCCTAAAAAATCTGTATTAACCCATAAATAATCATTAAAAAAAAAAAAGGTCAATCAGATTTTATTGCACGAAAAAGAAGATATTTGATCATTAAAAATCTATAATTCTAATCTGTATATAACTAATATATAGTAAATAATCATCATAAAAAAATCACTTGTCCAATAAGATCCATAAAAATTACTTAACAATTAGCAGGTCAACCTTCCATTTAAGCCCAGGACCTACAAGCCGCAAAGCACAGCTTGGTTTTACCATGTTCACATTTCCAACCTTTTATGGTGGAATCTTCTCACAAGTATTCTGTGATAGCCTTAATACCAGGATTCCCAAGATTCCCAAGATTCCCAAGATTCTTGCCTCCATTAATATCACCAACTTTAACGGAGGTATCATGTGCTAAGGATAATTTAGTAGCAGTTGGCCTTTTTAGATCCATGTGCTTTCCCTTTCCTTGCATAGATATTCTCTCCCTTAAGGTTCCAGAATCTCCATTACCTAAGTTTGGCTGGTTGTTGGACCTCTTCTTCTTCATTATAACGTAGCTCCAAAGCAAACTGTACAACATGCAGTATTTTTAAAGCAGTCACAACCTGAACTAGAAAGGTTGTTATGTCTTACTTGATTGTCACGAGTCTTTGTTTCATATTAATGCGGGCGCACAGGTCAACCTCTCTAAAGTTTCTTTCAGACTTCTGTTTTGGATGTATAATTGCACAAACTTCAAAATTACTTCTGTGAAAAAAAAAGCCAGCTGGGACTGTATATAACTGTGGAAAAACCAGTCAAGACAGTAACTTAAACATGCACCAAGTAAGCAAAGGCGATTTTTCATACAAAATAGCGTCCCATCAAAAACATAAATTCGTATAACACAATTGCATTTCAGTAGTTTTGCATTTTTACAGCATTGAAAAGGCAGATTAAGACGATCAAACTAGTAGAAATCACATAAAAATCCATTGTGATTTGCAGATTTTGTGTTTTTGATCAAGTGTTGTTTTATATGGAGAATAGACAGTCAGTAAGTACAGCATATCCAGTCAAATCAATGTAACATTAATCTGCTTACTGACAGAAAATGAAACTTGTCCAAAGATACTTGATATCTTGATATAATGACAAAGTTCATGTTGTTGGTATCTAACAGGGTTGAATTGAAAGTTTTCATGATACCAAGAAACTGTATCAGTCTTGATCTTCTCAATTTGGGTTGTATTTGATCTGGTTTTTAACTAAACTCATCGCTGCTCTTTTGAGGGCTGTTAATTCTTCAGGTAAATATTTCATTATTTAATAAAGAATGTTTTGTTTGTTAAATTTACCATTAAATTTGTTCAAAATATATGTATAATATTGTATCTAATACAATAAGGGTTATACTGTAATGATTTATTGTTTATTGTCTTTTTATTTATAATTGATTTGTATAGTTGTAAGAGGTTTTTTTGTTTTTTAATACATCATTTAGATTTGTTTTATGAATATAGATGATTATTCTAATTTAAGATTAAATATAAGAGATATAATGAAATTGATTAAAATATGTATTTGTAATATTATATTTTATATAAATTAAAGGTAATTGTGTTGTTTTTGTTAATTAAAAAAAAAATTGACATCTAAATGGTGGGCTTATATTATCTTGACTTATTGTATGCCATCAAGAATCTTAATGAAGGAATTTGTCATCACCATTGTAAGAAAGATGCTTCTAGGTATTGGTCTACATCTTTGATGCTTTAAGAGTGTTAACCCACCAATCACCCTAAGAGATTTATCATGAAGTTATAAGCTTCTTAAGTGCTAAAGTAACAAATGCATCTTTGTATGGGTAGGGAGTTGACATTTGGAGCATCAAAATTTTAAATTCTAATTAGTAAATCATTTATGAATGGGTATGTATCATGCCGAATGTGTATTGCACTCACATATGAATGCAAAAACCTTCACCGATATTTAAACTAGAAGCATTTAATTTGATGTGTCTATCACACTTAAATGTAGATTAGATTGTGGGGGTTTCCACTATTTTTTCAAAGATAAAAATGAAACAAATATAAAATAAAAATATAATAATCTGATATCATAATAATCATGTACTCGCAATAGATATTTTACATTTTCAGAATTTAATACAAATATAAAAAATATATAATAATATGTTAATAATAATTTAATATTAATTACAATATTATAATATAAATTTATAATTTGATATTCTCTCCTTTAAAATTCCAGAATCTCCATTACCCAAGTTTCGCTGGCTTTTGGGCCTTAAATACACTCTTCTTCCCCATCATTATAATGTAGCTCCAAAGCAAACGGTACAACATGCTGTATTTTTTAAAGCAGTCACAACCTGAGCTAATTTAAAGGTTGTTCCGTCTTACTTGATTGTCATTAGTGTTTGTTTCACATTAATGCAGGCCAAGAAGTCAACCTCTCTAAAGTTTCTTTCAGACTTTTGTTTTTGGTTGCTATGTTTGTAAAAACTTCAAAACTACGTTTGAAGCAGCTGTGGGTCCCAAAACTGGGACACTCCATCCAACTGTGAAAAAACCAGTCACTCTTTTAAAAAAAGGACGGTAATTTAAATAGGTAATGGTAATTTTCATTTGATCAAAAATATAAGTTTAAATAATATAATTGTATTTCAATAGATTTTTAACATTTTTACAGCATTGAAAAGGTAGATTAAGAAGATCAAATCAGTAGAAATAGCATAAAAATCTGTTGTGATTTGCGGATTTTGTGTTTTTGATCAAGTGCGCCCGTTTTGTATGGAGAATAGATAGATATCCAGTCAAATCAATGTAAAGTTAATCTGGTTGCTGAGAGAAAATGAAGCTGTGCTTGTCGGGGTAGTTGATATAATGACAAAGTTCATGTTGTAGATATCTAGACGTGTTGAATTCATATCTTTTACTCTACCAACAAAGAAGAAATGACATCAGTCTTGATCTTGGGGTTTTAACTAGCTTCATTACTGCTCTTTTAAAAGTTGTTAATTCTTCAGTAATATTTCATTATTTAATGAAGAATGTTTTGTTTATTAAACCTATGATTAAATTTGTTCAAAATACATGTATAATATTATATTTAATATAATAATAAAGATTATATAGCAAGGATTTCTTGTTTATTGTCTGTTTGTTTTATAATTGATTAAAATAGTTGTAAGAGGGTTTTTTGTTTTTTTTTAATAAACAAATTTAGATTTTTTTTATGAATAAGATTAAATATAAGAGATATAATGAACCTAGTTAAAATTGTATTTGTAATATTATATTTTATATAAATAGAAGGTAATTGTGTTGTTTTTGTTAATTTTTTAAAGAAAAAAGAATTTATGTTGACATCTAGATGGTGGGGTTATATTATCTTGACTTTATTGCATGTCATCAAGAATCTTAATGAAAGAATTTGCCATCACCAATGTTAGAGAATGTTGTAGGTAGTGGTCTACATCTTTGATGCTTTAAGAGTTTTAAATAACCAATCACCCTAATAGATTTGTCACAAAGTGGTAAGCTTTTTAATTACTAAAGCAATGAATTCATGTGTTTTTTTAATAATTAAATTTAGAATTGTTTATGTGAATATAGATGATTTTTCTTATTTAAGATTAAATATAAGAGATATTATAAATTTAGTTAAAATTTTGTGTAAATAAAAGATAGTTGTAATTTTTTTGTTAATTAAAAAAAATGATTTCTTTTGACATCTAGATGGCGGGTTTATATTGTTTTGACTTATTCCATGTCAACAAGAATCTTTGTGGAAGAATTTACAATCACCAATGTTAGAGGGATGTTTCTAGGTAGTGGTCTACATCGTAGATGCTTTAAGAGTTTTAACTCACCAATCACCCTAACAAATCACCAATGTAAGAAGGATGTTTCTAGGTAGTGGTCTACATCTTAGATGCTTTAATAGTTTTAACTCACCAATCACCCTAACAAATCAGTCACAAAGTAATAAGTTGTTTCATTGTTAAAGCAATGGATGCATTTTTTTGTGGGTAGTGAGTTAACATTTCGAGCATCAAAATTTTAAATTCTAATTGGTTGAGCTTCTATCTTCTCACCTTGGGAAAGCTATTGAAAGATCTTATTTAACTTCACTACATCTTGATTGGGGTTAGACACTTTATGTTGTTGATGGTAGATCTATTATTGTAAGACAAAGCATGTCTATGCAATTTTATTTGGTAATAGTAGAGTGCTTGTTTAGTGTAATCAAATCTATTTGACAATGTTGGAGATTTTATGAGTTGAATTAGCTTATGTAAAACATTTATAAGTTGATAATTATTTATAAAATTGGTCCCCTAATCAATTTTAAAAAGTAAAATTTGTACCATATTTAATTCAAATTACTTAAAATAAAATTATTTAATTGTATTGGTGAAAAATTGGGGTTTATACCACAAGAAGGATGAAAACCGCTAATTTTTACTTGGAGACCACCATATTAGGGAAAGATAGGATTTAGCTAGATCTAAACCTTACAGGTCTGAATGTTGATTTAATTCCAGGGGGTTTTGAATGTGCCCCTTTTTCCCTTGAGTTGAATTGAATTGTTGAATTTGCTGATATTAGGGTAGATGTGTTTAAAAATGCATAAATAATAAGCTAAAATTGTCGGATCGAGCCACGAACCTGGATCTAAGGATTGTAATATGATTCGGATCTATTTCAAGAAGGAGCTCCTAATTTATCGACATTGGTGTGACGGTCGCTCTAATCCTCCAAACTTTTCACACTTCGATGGGGGATTGATTCGTCTCTGCAAATAAAGCTTATCTTGAAGATTGCAGCTTCGTTCATGTTTCTGCACACACTAGAGAAGGGAAATAGGTTGGGAATAGGGGTTTGTCTTAGGTCAAACCCTGGTTTTGGAATTCACCATGAAATAGAAATGAAATCTGATTGAATTGGAGCAATGGAAGTGTTCTCCTTTTGAGGGAGATGTTGAATAATGACTGAAACACAAATAATATATCTCCTTGTGAAGTTTTGTTTGTCTCCACACGGAATTAAAGTTTCATAAAGTCTTCAATAGTATAGAACATGAATGTCAATTCCAATGCTCAAATCTTGACTTTATCTCTCCTCTAATGTTTGAAAGAAGACTGATTGCTTGCTTGCTTGAACTTGAATACTTGATTGCTAGAATTTATTAATTAATATTATTGTCGAATTATCAAATGAGAGGGGTAGACATCCTTTTATACTTTCCCGTCAAAAATAAAATAAAATTATGACATGAGTCGACATAAAGTTGGAATTGCCACTCAAATTATATGACCATGAAGGGGCCCAAATTTGGGTCCTAATTGGGAGGGCCAGGGTGCTGGGCATTCTAGTCCTGAGGGGGCCAAGGCACCACACCCTAGTCCTACCCAATTAGAGACCAAAATCAAGGAGCAAGATGATGTGCAAAGTGAAAATCATGATAGATTTGCATAGCAAGATCATAGTCAGGTCCTATTCAGGCCTTGAAATGTGAACACTAAGGTGAGGGCCCAAATGTGGACAAAATTTTAAGGGAGTACAATTTAGGAAGCTACATTAACTACATGAGTTAAGTGGAGAAATATATTTCTATTTTAAGTTCTAATTAAAAATCATTTTTTCTTTCTCAAATGAATATAGAATAAAAGTTGGGTCAATATTTAAGTAGCTATACAAATATAAAATAATATTTAATAATTTGTAATCTATGAATAAACAATATAGATGTAGCTTTAGAAAGGGCTAGGTGGATATCTCCACATAGTTGTGTCTCCAAAGAACTTAATAGCTGAAATGGTAGGAATAAGAGCCTTAGCTTAGATTAGTAAACTAAGAACTTAGGTGGTCACTATTCCCACTTTTTTTTTCATTGAGGATGCCCATAATAAATAAGATCCAACTTCAATCCTTAAAGGAGAGCTAGATGTTGGATGTGATTATGATCCTTTTAGGGGTTTGATTAAGTCGATGATTAAATGTGATCTACAAAAATGAAAATTCTGAAGACAAGTCTAGAAATATGTTCTACAAAGAGGAACTTGTCCCTACAATTTGCACTTGAAAATGCTAGACTGTGTCAATAGGCACAATATTCCAAAGATGTCTAAGTCAGATTTGAAGTGCAAATTTTGAATCAAGATTCTTTATAGATCGTGATCCCAAAATTTTAGCAAAAAAGTGTCAAACATTGGAACAAGTTGGCAGTGACTACGGTGGTGGTGAAATGCTCTTTGGATGGGACCCTGATGGGATGGGGTTTGGGATAGACTAGCCTAGTCTATGCTCTTGGATCCTCCCCTTGGATCACCTGGTGTTCTCTTCACACCCTAGGGTCTCTAGGACTTCCCTTGCTTGAGGAATCCCTTGACCTTGCCCAATCCACCCACCAATGAGTTGCAATGCTGCTCCTAAGGTCTCACCTACTCATGAAACTCAAAACCCCTTACTATGGCTAATAAGGGCTTGGCTTGTTCCATACTTCCTAGGTCTTAGCAAGGTTAGGTCAGGTCTAATTCATGGTTCTTCCACCCATTCAAGTGCCCCCAAGAGGTTTCAAGCTTCCTACCTCTTACCGATTTCACAATTTTGTCTTTTCCCTACAAAATAGGGCTACAAGGATTGTGACCAATTAGGCCTCCTACCCGGTCCTTTAGGGATCCCTCTCACAAACGATGCACTTACTTGTGAAACTTCCCAAAAGACCTACTATTCATTTGGCAAGGACTCAAGGATTTTCTAGTTTTTAGGCCTCCAAGTGTCCGTACATTGCCCTAGGTGGATTTTAAGGTTTTTGAGGATTTTTAAGAGGGTTTTTAGGCCTACCAAGGTCACAGTGGAGGTTTGATGCTCTTTCCACCTTGTTTGGATTGGTGGGAGCTCCTCCTTCACACCAATGGTGCTTCACTCACCCCTCTGCAACTCCTCCAAAGGATGCCTCCTCCTCTGACTTACCTTGCTCTCCAAGACCTCTGCAACTTAACCCTTCCTAGCCGGGCACTGCTCAGTCTTGCCTAGGAGTGGGTCTTCAAATGGCCTCCTTGCATTTTCAAGGGCTCTGCTTGCATTGGACTATAGCACATGGTCTGTACTCTCATTCCCCATGGTTTCATGCTGATTCCACAATGGGGAATGGAGTTATGATTCCATTTGCACAAACCAGTCCAAAATTGGATAGTGAGAAGACAACTTACAAAATATTTACAAGCACACCACACTTACAACCCAAAACCTAGTCTAATTGCTCAAAATGAAATTATTTACACCATAGAAGATACTCCACATAGTTTTTCACATAAATCAATCCATTAACTTTCTCGGTAGCTTCATTCAAACTGACTGGTAACCAACAAAACAGTCACAGCTAGGTCACTTTGCTTGGGTCGTACACTTTCTGACATCCAACCCATTAACTTAGGGTTTGAAAATATTTATAGTACCTTTGCCTCGATCTGTGTGCCCATATTAGGGTTGTCCATGCTACATTAAATATTTTGACCTCATGGTGGAAAAGTTGCTTGACAACTTTTAAAAGTTGCCATGCAACTTTTGCAACTTTTGAGCAACTTTCTCAATGTTGCTTCTCTTGACTCCTAGACCCATATTGGGCTAACCTAAGGACACCACCATGCTAGAAAGGACCCCTAAACACCTTAAATGCACACATACCCTCTATTTCCAAGAAATCCTCAATTTTGACTCATGACCCTAAGTCCTCAACTAGGACCCTAACTAGGACCAATGAGCACTTGGCTCTTTATTTTATATACAATGGCTTCATAAAGAAGCAAGAACACAACAAAAACAAATGGTGGGAGCCCTTTGAAGGGTACTCCTGCACCATACTCCCCCTCTGCAAAAAACTAAGAAATTAGGGGAGTGAGAAGAGCCGGATCAATGCCAAGCTTCTTGAACTTTCTCTCCTCCACCCAAGTAGCTTCAGATACTGGTTGATCTGCCCATTTCACTAAGTGCTCCATGTAGACCTGGTGTCTAGTAGACTTCTTCACCCTTGACTCCAAGATCTCT
The DNA here is from genome assembly GCF_030272615.1 of Cryptomeria japonica. Lineage (NCBI taxonomy): Eukaryota > Viridiplantae > Streptophyta > Pinopsida > Cupressales > Cupressaceae > Cryptomeria > Cryptomeria japonica. Next base: position 729,336,744 of record NC_081411.1, on the reverse strand, counting down.
TCTGCTATAGGCTGCTTCAGTTGGGGTAAGGCATTCACATCCAAGTCTTGTAGTACCTTAGCTTAGTTCTTAGTCTGCCCTGCTATCTCCCCCTTGTACATGATCAGATCAGCTACATTGAAGACTGGTGAAATGGCTAAGTCTAAAGGAAGATCAACCTTATAGGCGTTCTCACCATATTTTGCCAGAATTTTACAAGGTCCTACCCTCTTCATTTGTAGTTTGGTAGGCTTACCACTTTGCGTCCTAGCTTGGCTCAAATGGACCATCACATAGTCACCCACCTTGAACTGAACCTCTCTCCTTTTCTCATCCATTTTGGCCTTCAATTTTTGAGTGGATTCAAGGATGGATTTCTTGACTTGCTCTTGGAATTCCTTGATGGTTTGAGTGAAGTCCTCTGCTTGCCCACTCTTCATTTCCAAAGTACCAAGGTCTCTCAACTCACATACTCCCCTTGGATGTCTGCCATACACAACCTCAAAAGAACTTCTACCAGTGGTCCTATTCACACTGTCATTATATGCATACTCTGCTTGAGCAATGATTAGATCCCATGTCTGCCCATACTCCTTAGTTAAACACCTCAACAAATTGCCTAACACCCTATTGATGACTTCAGTTTGACCATCTGTTTGTGGATGGTAAGCTGAGCTAAATGAGAGATTAGTTCCTCGTCTCCTCCATAATGTTTGCCAAAAATGGCCCATGAACTTGCTATCCCTATAGAAACAATACTTAAAGGGAGTCCATGAATCCTAACAATCTCTTTAAAGAAGAGATGTGCAACATAGCTAGCATCATGTGTAGTTTTACATGGAATGAAATGGCTCATCTTGGAAAATCTATCTACTAACACATAGATGTTGTCCATACCTGTTTTTGTCTTGGGAAGTCCCACTACAAAGTCCATGCTTATACATTCCCAAGGCCTATTTGGGACCGGTAATGGTTGATAGAGACCAGCATTGCTTGATCCTCCTTTTGCTCTTTGACACACACCACATTGCTCCACATACCTCTTCACATCTCTTTGCAACTTTGGCCAATAGTAGTACCTCTGTACTAAGTCCAAGGTTTTGTTGACTCCAAAGTGTCCACTTAAACTGCCATTGTGTTTCTCTTGGATGAGGTTTTCCCTCATGGATCCTCTTGGCACACACAACTGATTACCCTTGAACAAGAGACCATTTTGGAGAGTGTAATCTGCATACTCACCATGGAAATGGTTCTCAAACTCTTTGCAAACCTTGTAGGCTGATGAGAAGTCTTCATCTCCTTCATAAAGGTCCTTGAAACCTTCTATTCCTATGCTCTGCAACTGTAGTTCTTGAATTGTCAACAACTTCTTGCTTAATGCATCTGCCACCTTGTTGAGTTGCCCCTTCTTATGCTTGATGGTGAAGGTGAAGGATTGGAGGTATTCCATCCATTTCAGATGTCTATTGCTAAGCTTCTCTTGAGTGTTAATGTAGCTCAATGCCTGGTTGTCTGTGAACACCACAAATTCCTTTGGAAGTAGGTAATGCCTCCATTTCTTTAGAGACTGCACTAATGCATACAACTCTAGGTCATAGGCTGAGTACTTCTTCTTTGCTTCATTGAGCTTCTCACTGAAAAATGCCACAGGTCTTCCCTCTTGACTCAATACACCCCCTACTGCAATTCCACTTGCATCACACTCCAATGTAAATAGCTTATCAAACGTAGGTAGGAGTAGGATAGGTTTTGTGGCTACTTCTTTCTTCAACAATTGAAATGCTTTGTTAGCTTGTTCAATCCACTTGAACTTGGTGTTAAGACCTCCCTTTATGGTGTCAAGTACTGGTGCAAATATGCCACTGAAGTTCCTCACAAACTTCCTATAGAATTGGGCTAGACCATGGAAACTCCTTACCTCAGTCCCTGTTTTAGGAGCAGGCCAATTCAAGATTGCCTCCACTTTGCTTGGATCCATCTTCAAGGTTCCCTTAGACACCACAAATCCTAAGTAGACCAACTCTTGCTTTAAGAAGTCACACTTCTCTAGGTTGATGGATAACTTCTCTTCATGCAACCTCTCTAAGACTAACCTCAAATGCTCAAGGTGCTCCTCTTTGGTTCTGCTATAGATGATAATGTCATCTAGGTACACCACCACAAATCTGCCTGTGAAGTCCTTCAACACTTCATTCATCAACCTCATGAAGGTGCTTGGAGCATTAGTAAGCCCAAATGGCATCACAAGCCATTCATACAACCCCTCTGTGGTCTTAAAAACAGTTTTCCACTCATCTCCTTCCTTAATCCTAATTTGATGATAACCACTCTTAAGGTCCAATTTGGTGAATTACATAGCACCCCCTAAACAGTCCATCAAATCCTCTATTCTAGGAATGGGAAACCTATACCTTATGGTGATCCTATTGATTGCCCTTGAGTTAGTACATAGTCTCCACTTACCTCCTTTTTTGGATGCTAGCACTACCAGAACTGCACATGGGCTGATGCTTTTCTTAACTAATCCTTGGTCCAATAACTCCTGCACTTGCCTTGCCACTTCCTTATTCTGTTCAGGTGTGAGCTTATATGCTGCCTTGTTAGGCAAGGATGCACCAAGGATAAAGTCTATTTGATGGCTGATAGACCTTCTAGGTGGGAGAGTTGCAGGTGCTCCATCACTTACTATGTCCTCATACTCTTGCAACATCTGTTTGACCTCCTTAGGTACCTCTGTCTGCAACTTACTCTCCTCCTCCTTAGGATTCACAAAAATGGCACATCCCACTATCTCTTCCTCGTGCAGCAAGTGTAAGAACTCCTTACCAATGTTCAACAAGACACTAGGTGTTCTTGAGCTTCCTTCATCATCCTCTGTCAAAGACCGAATCTTGAAGGTTTTGTCATCCTTCTTTAAAGAAATGGAGTTCTCTCCTCCATCATAGATCATCTTTCTATCAAATTGCCAAGGTCTCCCTAGCAGCAGATGACAAGCATCCATAGGCAACACATCACAAAGGATCTTATCCTTATATCCTCCAATAGTAAACTCTACCCAAGTCTATTCATTGACAAGCACACTTTGTCCTTTGTTCAACCAAGTCACCTTGTAAGGGCTAGTGTGGGGTATTCTTGTGAGTTTCAACTTCCTAATTTCCTCTTCTGATATGATGTTGTTAGTTGAGCATGAATCAACTATCACCTTGCACACTTTACCAAGAACTTTGCATCTCACCCTAAACAATGCTCTCCTATGTTTGGGTTCCTCCTTAACCGGCTGTCTGATCAAAATCCTATTGAACATCAGATTCTCACCAATTTCTGATTCAATTTGGTCCACATCCAGTGTTTTGTTGCTTGATGAGTCTTCATGAGCATAAGCAACCCTCTTCCCATTGTTTGATGAGGTAGGCTTGTCAGGGCATCTATAGGCCGAGTGTTCCAATTGTCCATAGTTGTAACATTTCATAGTTGCAAAGTAGGAGTTAGCCTTGCCGGTACCTCTACCCCTACTTGGACCACCTTGTGCTCCTCTTCCTCTAGAATGGCCTCCTCTGAGATTGGTTTCACTGCCATGCTCAGTCAACTTGGCTTCTCCTTGGTTCCTCTACTCATTTGCCTTGCTTTGGTAACCACCTCGGTGATTCACTTGCTCTCTACCTCTGCCTCTACCCTTGTTATTAGAGTCTCCTTTCCTTTTGTTCCTCTCTTCCACCTTGACAACAAGCTGATGACATTTTTGAATAGTAGTAGGAGTCCACAGGCTTATCTCCTCTTGAATGTTCCACTTTAGGCCGCTTAGATACCTAGCCACCTTAATAGATTCATCTTCTTGGACTTTGGATCTAAGACAAAGTTTTTGAAATTCTTCAGTGTAGGAGGTCACATCAAGGTCTTTTTACTTCAAACCCTGTCTCTTCTTATGAAGTTGGACTTCATAATCCTCTGGCAAGTAGTTCTCTTTGATCTTACTCACCATGGCCTTCCAATTGGCAATAGGTAGCTTCCCCATGCTAACTCTCTCTTGTTGCAGATACTTCCACCATGTCAAAGTTTCTCCCCTTAATCTTGATTTGGCAACCTTAACCTTTTGAGCCTCTATCACTCCCTCACACTCAAAGTGGTTTTCCACGCCCTCAATCCATTCCATGACAATGTCAATGTCCATCCTTCCACTAAAATGTGGCAATACTTCAAAAGCTTTGGTGTTCAAAGCCTTAATAGCTTTTACAAATGGTTCTTCATTAAACAAGGGATCTGGTTCAGGTATAATGTCATCTATGTCAATGGTTTTCTTGCCTTTATCTTTGGTGTCTTCTCCCCAAGGTCCTTGTGTCCTCTGATCCACCACTTCCTGCAGTTTATCCCTTATCTCACTCATAACTTCTTCAAGGAGTCTATTCTTATCCTTCTATTCTTCTACCTCCCTATCCAGCTCTGCATTAGTGATCATTCTTCTCTCCCCTACTGATTCACCAGTATATAGAGACATACACAGTCCAACAAATCTTTAACTTGCTCTGATACCAATCTGATGGGATGGGGTTTGGGATAGACTAGCCCAGTCTATGCTCTTGGATCCTTCCCTTGGATCACTTGGTGCTCTCTTCACACCCTAGGATCTCTAGGATTTCCCTTTCTTGAGGAATCCCCTGACCTTGCCCAATCCACCCACCAATGAGTTGCAATGTTGCTCCTAAGGTCTCACCTACTCATGAGACTCAAAACTCCTTACTATGGCTAATAAGGGCTTGGCTTGTTACATACCTTCCAAGGTCTTAGCAAGGTTAGATCAGGTCTAATTCATGGTTCTTCCACCCATTCAAGTGCCCCCAAGAGGTTTCAAGCTTCCTACCTCTTACCGATTTCACAATTTTGTCTTTTCCCTACGAAATAGGGCTACAAGGATTGTGACCAATTAGGCCTCCTACCCGGTCCTTTAGGGCTCCCTCTCACAAACAATGCACTTGCTTGTGAAAATTCCCAAAATACCTACTATTCATTTGGCAAGGACTCAAGGATTTTCTAGGTTTTAGGCCTCCAAGTGTCCGCACACTGCCCTAGGTGGATTTTAAGGTTTTTGAGGATTTTTAAGAGGGTTTTTAGGCCTACCAAGGTCACAGTGGAGGTTTGATGCTCTTTCCACCTTGTTTGGATTGATGGGAGCTCCTCCTTCACACCAATGGTGCTTCACTCACCCCTCTGCAACTCCTCCAAAGGATGCCTCCTCCTCTGACTTACCTTGCTCTCCAAGACCTCTGCAACTTAACCCTTCCTAGCCGGGCATTGCTCAGTCTCGCCTAGGAGTGCGTCTTCAAATGGCCTCCTTGCATTTTCAAGGGCCCTGCTTGCATTGGACTATAGTACATGGTCTTTACTCTCATTCCCCATGGTTTCATGCTGATTCCACAATGGGGAATGGAGTTATGATTCCATTTGCACAAACCAGTCCAAAACTGGACAGTGAGAAAACAACTTACAAAATATTTACAAGCACACCACACTTACAAACCAAAACCTAGTCTAATTTCTCAAAATGAAAGTATTTACACCATAGAAGATGCTCCACATAGTTTTGCATGTAAATCAATCCATTAACTTGCTCGGTAGCTTCATTCAAACTGACTGGTAACCAACAAAATAGTCACAGCCAGGTCACTTTGCTTGGGCCGTACAATTTCTGACATCCAACCCATTAACTTAGGGTTTGCAACTATTTATAGTACCTTTTCCTTGGTCTGTGTGCCCATATTAGGGTTTTCCATGCTACATTAAATATTTTGACCTCATGGTGGAAAAGTTGCTTGACAACTTTTAAAAGTTGCCATGCAACTTTTGCAACTTTTGAGCAACTTTCTCAATGTTGCTTCTCTTGACTCCTAGACCCATATTGGGCTAACCTAAGGACACCACCATGCTAAAAAGGACCCCTAAACACCTTAAATGCACACATACCCTCTATTTCCAAGAAATCCTCAATTTTGACTCATGACCCTAAGTCCTCAACTAGGACCCTAACTAGGACCAATGAGCACTTGGCTCTTTATTTTATATACAATGGCTTCATAAAGAAGCAAGAACACAACAAAAACAAATGGTGGGAGCCCTTTGAAGGGTGCTCCTGCACCAAACCCTCAAGTGGTGATGTAATAACATGACATGAAAAGACAAGAGAAATCATGAAAAAACACTTGCATGAAGATTGTTGTAACTTGTTGCTCCATAATGCTCAAATCTAGAGATATTTACTCATAATGCTTCCTCTAGGAATAATTTGAGCAATAATGCTCATATTTGTAAGATGATTAGGTGAAAATGAATTAGGAAAGATGCTCTCATATAGAGTTCCCAAAATATTTCATAAATTTGGTTGACTTCCAACCATAATATTTAGATATCGAGATCAAATGACGAATGGTAGGAATCAACACAATAATATGTTTGATTTTTGGCCCATTTAAGTGGGACTTTGGTGTGTAGTACCCTATTACAATAGGCTAGCACCATATTCCATCCAAAAAGGGGTGAAATGGAGGTAGATGTGATGACAATTTACTAGTAATAAGGCCAAAAATAGGCTTGGAATGAACTATGAGGGGGCACACTAAAGAAAGGGCCCAAAAATTAGTGTGAAGTTGTAAAGGGGTTACCATTTACATCACTACATTTATCCCCAACTTTAGAAGGAGTATGAACTTGTGCTTATACTCACAGTAAAGTAGAAGAAAGCGATAGAGAGAAAAGGAGATTGCAAGACTAACAAGAGATAAAATATCACTTAGTTTAAGAGAACAAGCTCCCAAGCTTAGGATATTAACTCACACAATCTCATCCAAGGAAGGACACACAAAATGCAAAAAAAAAAAGTAAAGCCAAATAAAAGGACAAAAAGGAAAACAAAAGACACACAAAGGGGGTTAGTACTAAAAAAAAGGCTCCGAGTCAAATAGTTGAAGAGACCTTGATAATCAAAATGTCTTAGCTACTAATATCATTCTCATAATGCTATTAAAAAAGAAGAAGCGGTCTTATAGAAAAAGCAAGAGAATACACCAATTGATGAGACAAGAAGCCATGATCCAACAAATAGCAAGGTATCTTATGCTATGGGTCCATGGGAAACCATGAATTCAACCGACCAACAAGGTGTGTTATGTTGGGTGATTCATCTTAAAGGCATGGATTCTATTGGCTAGTAAGTTGTGCTATGCTAGGTGATCCATGAAAAATATGGAGAAGCACAAATTCCACTAGACAACAAAGTGTGTTATGGTGTGTGATCTGTGTTAAATCAAGAAGATTCAAATAGGTCTAGTAAGGTGCGTTATGCTAGTTGACTCACACTAAGGAATATTTAAAGTAAAATCTCTTATTTGCTAAATAATTTGAAAAGATGACTGCAAAATAGGTGTTGGAGTGTGCATCAAATGAGAAAAGATTACAAAACAAAACCTCTGTTAACAAAGTAATCTAAAAATGCATCTGCAAAATGGGTGTTGTAGTGTACACAAACATGAGATTACAAAATGGGTATTGTAGTGTAACCAAGAAAAAATTTGATATAAGACTCCAAGATGGGTGCTATAGTGACACCAAGCACAAACAACAAGGAGGCTATATATTCCCCTCCCCAATAAGATGTCAACATACTTCCATATTGATATATTAAGGAAGATAGAGATCCATATCAAGGATAAACACCTTCTCCACCAAGGAGATATCCTTAACAAAATTGCATGTGTTTCAAGCTAGGAAGAATACAATCTTCGAGCAACGAATCTGAGATAGTTGTAAAAGAGATATCTTGCAAAAATTATATAGGGATCCTTATCAAGGATACATAACCATCAAAGGGGGAGGATGGGATCTTGGCTTAAATTCATCTACCTCGAAGAGAAGATCTTTAACAAGGATGCCATCTTTAACACTAAGGAAGGGGGAAAAGATCAAGGATACAAACCTTCCCTATTGTTACGAAACAAAATTCTCAATGAAGATTTGCACACTTTCAACACCAAGGAGTGATCATTTATAAAGAGCTATGATTTCAAGCAAGGAAGAGGTCCTAATCAAGGATACACACCTCCAAGCAAGACTAAAATCCTCTTGAAGGAGAAACAATTCCATGCAAGAAAGGATATCCTCATAAAATATGCAACTCAACAAAGGGAAAGTAGATCCTTAAGAAGGAGAAAATGATTGAAAAACTATTATTTCTCCCCTACATAGAGGCAAGAATTTAACTAGGCTATTATGTTACTAGCCAAGTATGATTGCACATGAAGTTGTACCACCATGAATGACAATGAGCTCCCAAGTGTCATATAGTGAGGAGCAACATAGTAGGGTGAAGGAATGCTAAGGCATTATGTGCACATTTGGATTTAAAAAATCATCAACATCAGATGTTATATGAATAAGAGCCTTGTCATATAAGTCTTGAACAAATTTTTTGAATGCTATACAATCAACAAGTGAGTGAGTATGAATATAGTGAAAGAGGAAAAAAGTAATACCAATGTCTTGTTTAGAGTTAGACCTATATCTCATGAAAGGAAAAGTGATCTTTCTATCATGTTTAAGTTTCCAAAAGATTCTTTGTGCTAGATTTGAATGGGTGTCAAAAAAGATAGGCCTTGTTTTTTGTGGTATAGAAAGGCTAGGATTTGGTATAGGAGCTGGTAAGGAAGGAATATTAAATCTTATGCCTTCTCTAGTGTATAGGGTTGAGGGTTCTATAGGAACTTTGATTCCTTGTTCCATCTTTCCAAGATCATGTCCACTATATCCTTGTCTAGAAATCATGTCAAAGCCAAACTTATAATTTGTTTGTAAATGTGGAGTGGAAGAACTTTCATCATAGACCTCAATATAATTTGATGTGCAAGTATACTTTAAAGGACAAAAGGGATGAATAAATGGGCATAGTCACACAAGAGTAAAAAGTCTAAGGATAAGACAAGTGTGACCTAGTCCCAAACTTCAAAATTTACAATTTTTTATTTATCAAAGGTTTGTGGTTGCTAATCTAACATCATACTCAAGTTTCTATTTTTATTATTATAACATCTAACCACCTAAATTGTCAAAACTAATATAATAGTATAAACTAAATAAACTGTAGTCACACAAATCTGTCCAGCTTAATTAAATAAATATTTGCTATTTATTTGATTAAAAATCCACTAGCCACTAGTTAATTAAATTAATATTTAATTAATTCATCCCCAAACATTCTTTTATTAATTAAATAAATTATTCAATTTATTTTAATTAATTCATTAAATCAAATTCCAATCAATTAAATAAATAAAAGCTATTTATTTAATAAAATCCCCCTTTTCCTCTTTTAAATAAATTAAATTAAACATTTATTTAAATCATTATCCCCCCCCACTTGCATTTTCCTACAAATGCAACTTGCACACATTTATTGAAATAAACTAATTTTATTTTAATAAAATCCTATTTTCCCTCACCCACCAAATCCACTTGCAAAATCTAATCCCCTTCTAGATTCTTCTAACCCCTTCCTGATTAGCCTAATCCATCCCCTAATTATTGTCACATTCCTAAGCAAAATGGAGTCACTTCTCAAAGACTCCAAAGTCTTTGAAAAGCATTTAATGCTTTGTGTGTTCAACAAATTAACCCCCAAAGTCTTCCAAGACCACTAATGGCTCTTACATGACCATTTATGGCTCTTACATAACCATTTATGGTTATTTCAAACTTGTCCCCCCAAACATTTATTGTTTTGACCATATTCCTCCATTTCACATTTGCACAAGAGTTTATCCATTGGATAAAAACTTTATTCTTTGAATAAAGAGTTTATTCATTCAACCAACCTTGACTTTGACTTCCAAAGTCATATCAAGCATTTAATGCTTATTCCCTCCCCTCTCAACCTATCTCACATTGACACTTGTCATCCTGGGATTGGGTTGAAAGCCATCACATGGATTTGAAATCATTCAATCCTGACCCTTGTTGAGATTGCTCAATTTCAACCATCCATTGCTCCATTTCCCCTATAAATAGAGCTCATTTCTTCATAATCCAGATCCTGAAAACTTGTATGCATTTAAGCTATAGGCATTTTTAGAGAGCATTTTAGCATAATTAACTCATATCTTGTCATTTTGGATAAAATCAATCATTTTAGTATCAATAGCTTAATATTTGCTTCTTTATTTACATTTAGAGCAAACATTTCAATCTCAATCCTCCATAAGCATCCATAGTGCAAAAAGCTACTGAGAGCTACACTATTTTGGAACTTGGAGAGGAGAGGAACAAGGGAGAAGGAGCTAAGAACATGCTAAGAGGCATTTGGAGATGCCTCGTTATCTTTGTTTCATTAGTTAGAGATATTAGCATGATTTTAGTGTCTCTCTTGATATGCCTGTTTAGATTAGTCTTTGATTAAATAACACTAACGGTTTCTTGTGTATTTTGTGTTGTTTCTCTTAGACTAACCTGGTCCATTTTGTAGGGCATCATTTGGTGAACCCGACGTGAATCCAAGCACCAAAAATACCTTTTTTTAAAAAAAAACTAACATGTTTGAATGTTGAAAATGTCACACAGGTTGCGCTTTGGCGCTATTGAACTCGTTCTAGCACTATCGACACTTGTGCTTTTAGCGCTATTGTTCTTACAATAGCGCTATTGTCTCAAGTTCAACGCTTTTGGTACCGTTTTGGCGCTTTTGACGTTGTTTTGGCTCTATTAACCCTTTTTCAGTGTTTTTGCCTCTCTGTCTTTTCCCTTCTTTCAATGCTTTTGAGTTAAAGAGCGCTTATGTTCAAAGATAGACTAGCGCTATTGTAACAAAATGTCGTAAAAATCACCTTGTAACCAAAAAAATTGAAAATTTTAGGCTTGTGGAAGCCCCCCTTGGACATAGATTTTACTAACAATTTGTTGTTTGTGCAGGTTTAAAACTCACCATAAAAAAATCACAAACTTGCCTTTTTGGTGCTTTTAAAACTTGAACAAAAACAAATCTTCCTTGTTTTCTAGTTAGACTAACTCATCTTTTGGTGCATTAAAAATTGAACAAAAGAAACATTTGCTTTCATTACAAGTTAGGACTCATTTTCTTTTGGGGCTTAAAATCAACAATTTGATTTCCTTACATCAAACTAAAGAATTTACAAGCCACACTTCAAATTTGGGTGCAATTAAAAACTTACAATCAACTTGTCTCAATTTTGCACAAGCGATTTACTTTATGCAAAACGTGCTTTTTTGTTAAGTTGACCAGGACTTCCCATTCCTAGTTTACAAAACATATTGCCTTTGAAAGATAAAAAGAACATCATGATTTTTTGGAGCAACATCTCCAAATAGCTAGACCACATTTGCGATGATGGGTTAAAAAGAACAAGTGTTTTTCGTGTTTGGCACGCTTGTGCAAAAAGTCGGTCGAGTGGTCCTACCTTTAAACACACACTATCCTCTCCCTTGGCTTTCGTGGTCCTAGGTGCAAGAGAAAAGTGTTAGTAACACTCAAATTTTATCTTTTTAAGAGAGGCCTGCCAAGGGATCGATACTCTTGGGAACGACCTCGAGTGGTAAATCCTTCGAGCCGCTATAGAAATCAGGTGAGAGCGAAAGCTGTAGCCTTGGGTATAGTTGTTCCTACAGTGTAACTGGCCGAAAGGACAAATGGGCCCCACCACTAGTTACAAGGCTCTTAAGTGAGTCACTGCAGAATGAACTTATGTCCAAAAACATCGAACATGACTAAACACCTTTAAGTAGTAGCCCACCCATTCTATTAATTGAGGATATTTGCAATATAATTTAGTGCAAGAGCATAGATGGTTTTGCTCCCAAGATACTCACCATACATATTTCCTTGAGTAGAAACATAGCTTTTTGAAAAGTCACTTGTGGCTTGATAAAAGTGGTGACTCCCCCGTCATAGGGATCATCTATTTGTTATGCTCGTGCAAGACTTAGTATATCACATCCTTACCTGCCACGACGGGATTCATAAGGTATGTAGTACCAAAGTCGAAGAAATATCAAGATGTGGGCTAAATTTATCACAACTGGCCATTTGACCTTAGGGATAAAAAGTGTTTGAAGTGTGTTCATTTTAAAGACCAAGTGCAAATTGAGCCGACTTCAGGCTTTGGAAATACACCTTAAAATACATCTAAAGGAAGGGTCATATACAAGTCCAAGGATTGGGTTGATCTAGACCCATACTCATTTGTGCCTTTGGGGCAACATTCTTGTGTTTGTGTGCTTGCTTTGTTTTCTTGTCAAAGAAACATGAAAAGAAAATCACTCCCAAAAACAAAGTATTCATCCAACCAAACATTTCTCAAAAACAACCAAACACATCAAAAACAAAGTGCAAACAACAAAGAGACAAATTTTATGACCATTCTTCACATCTTGCGAAAGAAGAAGCGTCATCAGAATATCAACTTGACAAGAAGACCATTAAGCTCAAAGGCTTTGATCAAAAAGAGGAAATTCTTCTATATAAATCGACAAATCTTTGTCTCCCATAGAGTTTTTCTGCATCACATGCGTCTCTACCTTCAAGGCAAAACAAACGAATTTGATTCAGAATCATTGAACCGCAGAGCTTTTATGCAATATAGAGCTCTAAGTTATCACAAAAACCAAGGAGGTAAGATTAATCCCAACTTTTTCCCAAACGTTTGCATCACATACAACACAGCTCGAGAAATACCACCAACACCCGAAAGGGAAGAGGTAGAGTTTGTCCCATTTGTAACACAAAGCTTTTATTTGAAGTTGAAAACATTTCATTCATCATCTTATTCATACATCATCACTTCATCATCAATTCATTCCAGACTCTCAAAAACATTAAGAGGTTCTTGTCCCAAAGTTCTCTTTTAGATATTGCTTAAATCAAACACATCACATCACTTTTTAGATTGTTTCTACATCTAGGATAAGCTCATCCCAAGAGACACATCTATGTAGGTTAAAACTAGTTCATGAGTGAATCCTCTCATTACTAGGTAGTTAAATCTGTAACACATCTCAGATTTCTCTACACCTTATCACATCCAAATCTTATTAAACAAGCAAGCAATTCAAAAAAGGAATTTCGGTTACATCTACCTTAAAAAGTGCTAGAGATCCACATGAAACACAATTCACCAACCATCAATCTTTCATTTCATCAAAAAACTCATCATCATTTTCACACAACTTCAACAAAAGCTTGTAAGCAAAATGGCTCAAACCCGATCACAGTCAAGGCAATGAGAAATAGAAATGGAAGAAGAAGAAGAAGAGAATCTCAATGAAATTCAAGAAGCACTTGGAGGAAATGCAAATGATGAAAACCCAAGTACTCCTACTCCTACAACAATAGAAAGGGCTCAGCATAACCCTCTCTTTAACAGACCGTTTGATGAAATACTCAGGAGCAATGCAGATGCTCACTTTTTAAAGCTCGCTCAAGAAGAAACAAAACTCCCCTCTGACTTTGATCTTGCCCAATTAAGACAAGCATCCGAAAGACAAAGTCGCCATGAAGAGGAAAGAGGTAGAGATCCCATCAGATATAACATTCCTCGAGGTAACCCACCACCTCCTCCTCCAATTGAAATGGAGATGTTGTGGCAACAAGTCGAGAATCTCGCCCAACAAATTCATAATGGTGTCAAGACCAACCAATTCTCACTCAATGACATCTGTCCTTATCCTTTTGATCAGAATCTTTATATGCCACCCTTTCCCCGAGGATTCGAAACACCCAAATTTGAAAAATATAGAGGAAAGGGAGATCCCCGTGATCATGTCAGAGAATTTCATTCTGCTTGCCTCGAAGTGGCATATGAAGACACCTACCTAATGCACCTTTTTCCCCAAAGCTTGGGAGGAACAACCACATCATGGTTTTCTCGACTACCAGGTGGCATTAGAACATTTGAGGAACTCATCCAGAAGTTCCTAGCTCATTACTATCATAACATTGAATGCGACATTACCATGGCTGATCTGTGCAACACTAAACAAAAACCAGGTGAACTATTCTCAGTATTCCTGCAACGATGGCGTCAAATGTCTAGCAGACGTTCTCTTCAGTTACCTAAACGAGAACTAGTGGAAATATTCATTTCCAACTTAAACGAAGAAATGGAATTTCACCTGGATGTCAAAGACACAGACTCTTTTAATGATATGATCACCAAGGGTTTGAAATGTGAAAGGGCACTTATCAAGAAAGGACTCATCAAAATATTTAATGAACCAAAAGATGGTCCTCGCCCACGCTTCAATAGCGATAAACCAAACTTCTGGAATAAAAACAAGAATATCGTCAATGATGGGGTTGTGGATGCCCGGACTATCCAAAATGCACAACCTGTGGTTCGGTTTGCAGGACAAAATCCTCCACCACAGAATAACACAAATGTTCCTTCCAATCAAGGTCGCATCACATCTCATGATGAGCCTAGACCTCGTTAGCAAAAATAGAAATGAACATACACTCCCTTAGGGGAACCCATTGAAATAGTATTGCGACAACTCATTTCTCAAAATTTGGTCACTCTACCTAAACTATCAAACTATGAGCCTCAGGTCAAGCTGGCATGGTGGAGAGATACTGAACACTGTGAATTCCATCAAGGAAGAGGACACAAGACAAGTAATTGTCACTGATTAAAAGATCTTATTCAGGATCTTATTGACCGAGGAGAAATTGAAATTGAAGGACATGACCCAAAAACAACAAATAATGATCATCTAATGTTCAAAAATCCACTTCCATCACAAGATCAAAGGGGTCCTTCCACTTCCAGGCGAGGCACTGATACCGCAGATTATACGCAGGCTGCGTATAATTACACTGTAAATCATTTGTATGATGCCAGTGAACAAGTTGCAACTATAACCTTCAAAAATCCCAACTCAAATTGTAATGTTGTTACGCGTCGCGGCAAAGTCACCATAAAGGCAGTTCCACAAGGCACCACCTCCATCCCAAAGCAGTACAATCTTGTGGAACAATTAGATAAAACGCCTGCTCTTATATCCATTTTAGAGCTATTGCGCCTATCGCCCTCTCATAAAACTATCTTGGATCAAGCACTCCAAGAGGCGTCAGTCCCTGCAAATTTGAATATAGACCAATTTCAAGCCATGGTTGGAAGTCTAAAGTCATCACCTTGTCTCACTTTTTCTGAAAGTGATAACTCTTCCTTCCAACAACCTCATAACGCTTCGCTCCACATCGAAGGATTTATTAACCAGCATAGGATCAAACGAGTCTTGATAGATAATGGAGCAGGCCTGAATATTTGTACACTACAATTGGTCACAGCATTGGGATATGTAGTAGAATCAGTGGATCCTTGTAAGAAGATCACAATCAAAGCCTATGACGATGCAGAGCGGTCATCCAAAGGAGCTGTGGTATTACCAATTCGAGTGGGCCTTGTGGTAAAGCACATCATCTGTCAAGTTCTGGACCTTCCTCTGCCATACAATCTATTGTTAGGAAGACCTTGGATACATGCCATGCAAGCCGTTCCATCTACCTATCGTCAATGTATCAAGTTCCCACATAACGGTGTAGAGATCACAATCCTGGGCGATGCAAATCCCTTTGCATATTGCCATAATATCAACCATCAACTAGAGATTACCGTTCCTAATAATAGAGAATCCATTTCTTCCACATCATATATAAGTCCCACCTCTCTTGCCAGTTTGAACACCACTATACCAAAGCAAGAAAAGCTAAAAATGAAGATAGCAGAGGAAGGTCCTGGGGAATACAACTTGAGTGAACTCTTTTGTGTGGGACAAATGCCCATTTCCCCTAGAACACATGGTAAACCACAACAGGTACTCCGACAACCACTGGTCACGCCAGCATGTGCTTTGACACCTTTCATCCTTGGAAAGAGTCAAAAAGAAGAAACCCAAGAGGAGGACTTAGCGGACTGGATCTATAAAGATCCCATCACCACTGATATGCCACAAGTTAGACTTCCTACGGATCAATATGGCAAAGGCCTCCTCATTATGCAAAGAATGGGGTATGATGGTCAGAGTGCTTTAGGATATTGCAAACAAGGACGACATGAACCTCTGCTGTCGGAATTAAAGCCCAAAGGTAATACAGGCCTAGGTTTTGAAAAAGAGATATTTCCTAAGCTCAAATTCAAAGGAAAACCCAGCAAACCATTATGTCAGCCTACTACAAAAAGGACACCTTTCATTATCAAAGCAACATCGAGCACCATCACAACTGCTCCACCGAGGCTCAGAATCCCAACACAACCATCACTAATGCCACTCATTCCACCCATCGAACCAGTAATCCCATCCGCAGTAGCCATCATATCAAAAGTACCATTAGTAGCAGCAACTGTATCAGAACCTGCAATAGTATCCATGGCACCAACAGTACCAACAGAAGCCACAGAGTCAATATTACCGATACTCCCTGTACCAGATCCTTTAATCCCCATCAACCTTCCTGCAACACCAATCACACCTACAGTATTTAACTCAAAAGACATCCCAATATGGTATAGTAATCAGATGCTGGAAAGTGACTCAGAGACCGACTCACATGAGTGGGAATTTGATTTTGTACAACTTAACACTTCAGATGAGGAAGACACATCACCACCTCCACCATGCAAAGATATCCCTGTTTATGGAGAAGCACAGATAAAGACCACTTGGGTTCCTGAACTGGAAACATCTTCCACAGACCCTACGTCTCATCTTACGCCTGATTTTGATAGCGAGAGTACCATCAACGACCTTCACCATAACGTCTTAACCCTCACTGATACATCTAACACACTTAACCTAATCGATGAAGTAATGCCCATTATCCACTATGAACTCATCGAATGGAACCAACCAAATCCCCCATGTCTTGACTTCTTCCAAAACGATGAGGCCATCATTGACTTTTTGGAATTAAGGGATAACCTACCAAGCGGGGATCACAAAGCTGGATTCGCCATCGAACTTAATAGCGCAACATACTTTGGGGCGGATGCCAAACCTTTCAGTTGCAAAAATATAACAATAAAACATGGATCTTCCAGTGAAAACCACACTGTGGCACTATTTGATCTAACAAAAGTAAAAAGAAAGAGCGTATCCAATGGTGAAAACCTCTCTGAGGCGCCTGAGGATGAAGGGTTTGACATTCTCCCTACTAGTACACAACATGAACGATCAACGTTTCTCATCGAGGAAACCAAAGAATACAATGTGGGGACTCCTGAAAATCCTCATCTCATACATCTAGAATCTCTTCTCACTCCAGAGGAACAACCTAAATTTATAGAATTCTTCCAGAAGTGCCAGATCAACTTTGCATGGTCATATGCAGACATGCCTGGGCTTGATCCTAATTTAGTCATGCATTACCTCACCATAGCAGAAGGAGCCAAACCTGTCAAGCAGAAGCTTCGTAAGATGCATCCTCAAATTGCAGTGCTAGTCAAAACAGAACTCAAGAAACTCCTAGATGTTGGTTTCATTAGACCAATTGATTATGCAGAATGGATCTCCAATATTGTACCTGTCGGCAAACCAAAAGGGGCATCCGCATTTGTACTGACTTCAGAGATCTGAATAAGGCCTGTCCTAAGGATGACTTCCCCCTTCCAAATATCGACATCATAGTGGATCTGACAGCGAGACATGCCATGCTTTCACTTATGGATGGCTTTTCAGGATACAATCAGATAAAGATCGCACCAGAAGATCAACATAAGATAGCCTTCACCTGTCCATGGGGCACATATTGCTGGAATGTAATACCCTTCGGTATAAAGAATGCAGGAGCGACCTATCAAAGAGCAATGACCACCATCTTCCATGACATGATGCATACCATAATGGAAGATTATGTTGATGACTTACTAGCAAAGTCACTCACCAGAGAAGGGCATCTCCACATCTTAGATAAAATATTTGATAGACTAGAACAATACCATGTTCGACTCAACCCCAAGAAATGTGTCTTTGGAGTAACCTCCGGGAAGCTTCTAGGATACATTGTCTCAAGCAAAGGTATTGAGGTCGACCCAGCAAAGGTAAAAACAATCATGGATATGCCACCACCAAAGAATATCAGTCAGTTAAGGACATTACAAGGGTGACTTCAATCCATCTGAAGATTCATTGCATAATTGGCTGATAAGTGTCACCCATTTACACATCTGCTACACAAGAACATCCGCTTTCAGTGGGATGCCCGATGCCAACAAGCATTTCAGACGCTTAAAGACTATCTCATGAATCCACCATTGCTGATGCCACCAGATCCAAGTAGACCGTTGTTACTCTATATCTCAGCAACAAGTACAACATTGGGTGTACTACTGGCACAACATAATGCAGAAGGAAAAGAGTGTGCTGTTTACTACATCTCTCGCACACTGGTGGGCTATGAACTCAATTACACCCCTATTGAGTGAGCTTGCCTAGCAGTAATCTTAGCAGCCACTAAACTAAGGCACTATCTATTAACACACAAAGTACAACTCATTGCAAAGATTGATCCACTCAAGTATTTACTCAGCAAAGCAGCATTGACAAGCCGCTTGGCCAAATGGGTGATGATTTTAAGTTAATTTGACATCGAGTATGTAGACCGTAAAGTTATCAAAGGGCAAGTTATTGCAAATCAGTTGGCTGATGCACCACTCATAGGTGATCATCCTCTCATTTCCAATTTTCTAGATGAAGAGATATTCATGATCACAACAACACAACCATGGAAACTTTACTTTGATGGTTCATACACTAGGCATGGCTCGGGGGTAGGCATTCTGTTTATCACACCCCAAGGTGACAGCATCCCGAAGTCTTACAGGCTCACATTTCCATGCACCAACAACATCGCAGAGTATGAGGCCTTGATCACAGGACTCAGGTTAGCCGTACAATGGAAATTACAAGAACTACAAGTATATGGCGACTCCCAACTGGTCATTCGACAAGCAACCGATGAATATCAGACCAAAGATGATAAACTCATGCCATATAAGCAAATGGTGGACACTCTAAAGACATCATTTACTACTCTCACTTTTGAGCAGATACCAAGAGATTAGAATCGAGCTGCTGACACCATGGCTACCATCGCATCTCTACTAGATCTTCCACAAAATTCAACACGCTATGAGTTCTTGGTAGAATAGCTTTGGATTCCCGCTTATGATATCCCTGAATCCGAAATGATATGTCGCCTTGTCGGTTCTGAATCCCCATGGTATGGTGAGTTCTACACCTATCTCCGTGATCACACCCTTCCTCCCAACCAATCCAATAGCCAACGTAAAACCTTCATTCGCCAAACTGCTCGATATACCATTATTGCCGAAACCCTATACCGACGCGGTCTTGATGGTACTCTCCTTCGATGCCTGGAACAAGGTGAGATAACAAAGGCTTTGGAAGAAGTCCATGAAGGCATTTGTGGGACTCATTCAAGTGGTCCATCACTCGCCAAGAAACTCCTGCGCAATGGATACTATTGGCCATCTATGGAAAAGGATTCCTACTACTTTGTCAGAAAATGCAAGAAATGTCAAGTTCATGGCGACCTGATACATGCACCAGCACAGGAACTACAACCAATCACAACACCATGGCCTTTTTGTCAATGGGGCCTTGACCTTGTGGGTAAGATTCATCCATCTTCATCCAATGACCATAAATTCATTATTACCGCCACCGAATATTTCACAAAGTGGATCGAAGCTGTTCCACTTACCCAATTCACTGGCAAGTAGATCGCCTCATTCATCCTCAACTACATCATCTGCCGGTATGGTGTACCCATGTCCATCATCACAGATAACGGTCTTCCTTTCAAAAATCAGGATGTCCGTGAACTTTGTGAGAAATTTCACATCCAACATCACTTTTCCACTCCCTACTACCCACAAGGCAATGGTCAGGTCGAAGCATCCAATAAAAACATATTGAGGATCCTAAAGAAGATAGTCAATGATGCCGACCATGATTGGCATGTTCAACTAAATCCAACGCTATGGGCATATCGAACTAGCATTCGAACTCCTACAGGCGCAACTCCCTACTCATTGGTCTATGGTGCCGAAGCTATCTTACCTATTGAGGTTGAGATACCATCCCTATGGGTTTCCTTGCACAATCTAATAGATGATGAAGCATACAGAGTCTCCCATCTTCAGGACTTAGAGTTACTTGATGAGAAGCAACAAGCTGCATACAACCATCTCAAAGCTTATCAGCAGCGCATGAGCAAAAGCTACAATCACCGAGTTAGACCTCATACATTTGAGGTAGGTGATCTTGTTCTATGAGAGAATCCTCGCAACCAACCAAACAAAAAACATCAGGGCAAGTTTGAATCAAACTGGCTAGGCCCATATATTGTCACTGCTGTATTCGGGTCCGGGGCATATCAATTCGCTACATCAGAAGGAGAACCGCTTGCAGATCCAATCAACAACATGCACCTAAAACGGTTTTATACCTAAGGTGTATAGAGCATCAGGCTCCCCTACATACCAGAAAATACCAAAAACATTCAAAAAAATGTCTTGAAAAAAATACAAAAACATTCAAAAAAAAGTAAATAAAAATCATGCATCCAAACGATGAACAACCACTCTAGTGGCACCTTGGGTAAGTACAATGGTGAAAACCTGGCAAACAGGCGCCACTCATAAAGGCTATGGCTCCATTGTCTTTCAGACTTGTTGCGATCACATCTACTTCATACATACATCCATCCATCCAAAACCATGGCTTGTTATTCCTCTGCAATTATGATAGTACTCCATACATCTTGCATCTCGCTTTTTCATAGTCATGTCTAAAAATGGGGGCAATGCCTTTAACCTATTGATGGAAGTGGATTCTACATTGTCTTATGATTCATTAAGTTCTTCATTCAAGCAATCATCAAAATACCAAAAACATTGGAAAATGTCTCAACAAAATACCCAAAAAAACATTCAAAATGTCTCACAAAATCCAAAAACATCAGAAAACATCAAAAAATCCAACAAAAACATGGCAACACTTTGTACATACTCATCCATGCAGATACCAAAAACAAACATTGACAAAATACTCACACAATGACCATTTACCAATCAACCACACAATCACCATCAACACTCAAAACTGTCTTCAAACAAGGATGCATCCTTCCTTACCAAAACAAAGACAAAAGTGACATTTTCTTTGACAAGAAAATTATGTTAAGCTATCAAATACTTGGTTGATTTGTGAGTACAATCATTCGTTTATCTGTATCGGGATCTTTCAGCATTGTTTTGTATTGTTTGCGCATTATTTCCGATGAAGTTCTGGGGCATGTACTAATGGTGTCTACGTGGGAAGTTCACCAAGCTACGTGATCTTATGCCAAATGCAGTCATAGATCATTACGGCTTGCTGAATACAACGTATACCTCGACCATATGAGCATGAACCATTTCCAAGGATCCTTATTCTTTATTCTTTATGTATATACTATTTATTTGCAGGTACAATGCTCTTATTTGTAGGTACAATGCTCTTATTCTTTATTCTTTATTTGCAGGTACAATGCTCTTCCTTTGGTTCCTCCTACCTCATCCAAACTGGATAAAGGTTTTTATCTCTTAGTACGGTATGCATTTGTCTCAGGATATGATCAGCCTAAGATCAAGGAGGACGATCCAAGTCATGCATGAATGAAGATAATCCTTGTCTGTTCCACAAGCAATACTCTGGTCGACTTGACCCTTATATCAAGTCGTTTGTATTAACTTGCTATATAAAATCCATGAAAGGAATACTCAGGTCATCTTGAATCATTATGTCAAGATGCTTGTATTCTCTTCCAACATTTTAAAGCTCAATGATGAAAATAGAGCACTATGGATCGTCATTTCATCTCATCTGTTTATATATTGCACTCCGTTGCATATCACCCATCCATTCACTCATTCATATATAGGATTTATATGCAAATATAAAAATTAAGCTGGTCTTGGATACAATCACGATCGAGTACTTTGATACATCATCAATGCATCATGCAAAGTCTTAAAAACCTTGCATTCCTCATGGTCATATCATCATCGCATTTAGTTGCATCTCACATTAAGAACATTCATGTCATTTTTTTTAACATTGCATATAGTTCATTTTTGACATTAGTTTTTCATTAAATCATTTGCATCATTGCATCAATCATAAATAATTAGATTCATTCATGGGATCAAATTGTCTTTGATTGTTTTAAAATCATTTACTAGGCATTCATATAGTGCCGATTATCCATCATCATTTTATCATCCTTTATCATTTTATTATTGCATACATTCATTTATCCATTTAGTGAAAAAGTGCATTCATTCATCCATTAACTAAGTATCTTATTATGCTCATTTTAGGATTCATTCACATTGCATTCATTATCCTCTTTTTAATTGCATTAAGGTGCAGTTATTAAAACATTAGTTATAGTATCATCACATTATCATTTGTACTTAAATCATATTTATGCATTTAGAATCATAAATCCACTTGTTTGTAAAACATTGGTTCATAACATTTTATATCCATTATATATATGCATTCATTTAAACATTATCATATAAACATTTGTACTTTACATTTTGTTTATCCATATTACATTCATCTAAAAACATCTAGATGCATATCCATACATAACATCATTCATTCGACCATTGCATTAACATCATCACATAAATCATCTCATCATTATATCAAAATAGGAAACACCAAAATCCTGTTCATAAATTATCATAAGCATACATCATCATCATGGCATTACATACATAAAAGCATTACATCAAAAATCAAAACAAATCATACATATATAAACCTACATTCATATGTCAGTATCGTCATAAAAACATGCATATAAGAAACATCTCATCAAATGCATACATATACACATATCCATCTAAGCCATAACTCATCATCCTGCATAAAACATCCATACATAATCAACTGCATATCATCAAAATATGGGATCTCCATATATATCTCATCTCATATATCAGAGTGCAATGAAGTCTACAATATCAGCTACCAAGAGCCATCCAAGATACAGTCCAAAAAATAGACAATGATACAATACATATATGTATGCAAAAATACTTTCTCAAATGCCACTCTGGCCAGATGCTATACCACCACCACCACCTCCACCTGCTCCACCACTGGTACCCGCACCCCCTGCTCCATCTCTCCATGGAGGCCTCATCGAACCACCACTCACTCCAACATCCCCTGATCTCTCCCTCCGCAGCGGACCCATCACACCCCCACTGCTTTGCACCCTATGCGATCACTGTGATCTAGCCTGTCGCATCTGCGAATAGCTAAGAGCTCGCTGATTAACTAGCACCACCTGCTCATATAAACTCCACTAGTAGTCTATCTCCGCCTGTGCTCATCGCATCTCCCTCATCACCTCCCCCGTAGGCCCTTGTGCTCCTACTCCAACCCGCACTCTCTCCTGTAGCTCTACCAATCTCTCCACTGCACTATCCCTCTCCCGCAGCACCACCGCCAGCTCTGACTCCCATGCAAATAGCTGCACATCCCTAGCTGCCACCTCCGCCTCCAAATCCTTTGTCCGAGTCTGCAAACGTACTATCATATGATCTCGCAGATCTCCAGTGGCTCCCTCCTCGGTATCTATAGCCGCCTCACCTGCACCACCCTCTCCAGTAGTCCCCTCCCCTCTGTCCATCGGGATCTCCCTCTCCATCCCCCTCCCACTCAGCTGAACTCCTCCCTGTATCAATGGTCCCTGTGATATCTATAGAGGCAGTCCACCTCTCCCTCTCCGCTGACTCCGCATCCCCAATCCCCCACCTCCTCCTCCACCTCCACCTCCACCTCCTCCTCCATCTCCCCCACCTCCTCCTCCATCTCCTCCCCCTACCCTTGGTCCTCGGCCTCCTACCCTCCTCCGTCTCCGTCCCCTCTCATCCTCAAAAGATGGGATCGGCTCTGTTGGATCAAAGATCCATAAGATCGGGTGCGCTGCCCGGTACTGCGTGTACCCATCTGTAACACCTGCATCCATGACCCTCGGTCGTATGTCCCACGGTGTCGCCTGCAGTGTTCGAAACTCTGCTAGTGCCTGATCATATGGTAGCACTGACCCCCATGCGTACCTCTCCCGAATAACTCGAGCATACTCTCTTGATCCACTGGGCAGTCCCTGCTGCCACCCAAACTGCCTCATCACTCTCCCTAGCACCTGTCTCTCCACATGATATGCGGTCCTCCCAATGAGGAATCGGGTCATAAAAACGTAAGGCAGTGCCTCTGCATCATCATCCCATGGCTCACACTCCAAGTATGGCCGCCATATAACTGCATCCAGATCATCTAATGCCCGCCGCCACCACTCTAACTTCCCCAGGTGGGGTTGACTCATCATACCGCTATACATGAACATGTACGACTAGTCTACTGCCCGGAATCTCAGACTCATCGGTCGAGTCACTGGTAGGTGCTCCCAAGCCCAAATATGCAGCAACATCATGCCCACTGCTAAGGAACCCCTCCCCCGGTAAACCACCTCATGGAGCTCCTGGTACAGGTGTGCCAGCACGCACGGCCCCCACGCAAATCGCGTCCCCTCGGTCATCATCATCTCGATAACTTGTCCCCATCCGACGACCAAACCATGTGATCGCCTGTTTGGACAAAGTAATCCTCCCACAATGCCGAACAAAACTGCTGGAAGAGGCTCATATAATGCCGCTATATCCTCCCAGGCAATGGAGCCATCATCAATGAAAACATCCTCATCAAATATCCTCTGCATTGCAAGAGTCCCCCAGGATCTGTCATATGTGACCAGCTCCCCCCGAATCGGAATCCGTAGGATGCGCCACACATCCTCTAGGGTCACTGTCATCTCCCCCTGTGCCAGATGGAAGGTGCACGTCTCGCTGTGCCACCGCTCTGCTAGTGTTGTGATCAAACCATGATTCATACGAATCATGGGCATGTGTATCACCTCATATAGTCCCGTCGTGGCAATACAGTCTATCTCCGCCTGTGTCAATCGATCCCGCAACCCCTGTGTCGCAGGATGTCGCTCACATAACTGCAACACGCACAGCTCCTCCTGCACATGGACATTCATCAATCACCATCAGTTGTTTTGTTTTCAAACTTTCTTAAGTTTAAACCTAAACTATCAACAGATACTTTGATCAAGTATCTTCGGGTCTCAACAGGTAAGCAATCATGGCCACCTAGACTTCAATGGGCATTTATCCTAACAAATGACCTAAGTCTCATCAGGCTGCTATGGTTCAAAACAACTCCCACTTTACATCGCCAACCATCCATCATTGGCATCGGGAGATTAGTCTTCATCCACATTGGGACATCTCTTTATCCTAAGGCAAAAGCGTTATTTTACCAACAAAAGCGCTAGTTTCTCAACAATAGCGCTACAACCCTAACAAAAGCGCTCAATCAGCTATCCAACAGCGCTCAAACTACAAATGCGCTAAAACAACTACACAGTAGCACTACTTAAAATCAATAGCGCTCCATCAAGCCCTTAATAGCGCTTATTAATCAAAAGCGCCTAAACTTGCATACAATAGCGCTACAACAAAACAAAAGTGCTCAAACAATGGGGCAATAACGCCATTGCGGCGCAGTAGCGCTAGTTCATGGAGCAAAAGCACCAAAACCGTAGTTCCAACACTCTTGCTCTGACTTAACTTGGACTCAGCTAAAAACCTATAAAAAATGCATAAAAATTAAATTTTTGAATTTGCGTACCGCTGGTCCATAGTCGTCTGGGTGCTGAAACCATCGAACTCACTCAAATATATGCTCGGTAATCGGTATCAGCATCCTGACTGCTGCTCGCTCCTCCAAATGTCCCTATCAGAGCTCTGATTTCCAATTAGTCGCGGTCACAAATGATCCTGTTTTCATCCCTTTCACCCCATTTATACCCTTCGCCGTCACTGTAACTTCTCTTCGCTCACCGCCGTAGTCCCCGTGAACTTCCCGAGCCCCCCATTTCTCCATTTTTTCCCCCATTTTTTTCCATTCTTTCACTGTTGTTGCTACTTTCTTCTATTCTATCTCCCCTCCACTTCTCATTCTTTTTCGAGAGATCGCCCGATTTTTTGAAATTTTTCGGCCCATCTCTCGAGGGGGCATACCACCCATTAAATTAACATTTTATGGGGCATTTTCTTCACACCAGTTTTTCTTTCTTTGAAACGACGCGATAAACCACACCGTCTCAAAGAGGGGCAAATGTAGTCACACAAATCTGTCCAGCTTAATTAAATAAATATTCGCTATTTATTTGATTAAAAATCCACTAGCCACTAGTTAATTAAATTAATATTTAATTAATTCATCCCCAAACATTCTTCTATTAATTAAATAAATTATTCAATTTATTTTAATTAATTCATTAAATCAAATTCCAATCAATTAAATAAATAAAAGCTATTTATTTAATAAAATCCCCCTTTTCCTCTTTTAAATAAATTAAATAAAACATTTATTTAAATCATTATCCCCCCCCACTTGCATTTTCCTACAAATGCAACTTGCACACATTTATTGAAATAAACTAATTTTATTTTAATAAAATCCTATTTTCCCTCACCCACCAAATCCACTTGCAAAATCTAATCCCCTTCTAGATTCTTCTAACCCCTTCCTGGTTAGCCTAATCCATCCCCTAATTATTGTCACATTCCTAAGCAAAATGGAGTCACTTCTCAAAGACTCCAAAGTCTTTGAAAAGCATTTAATGCTTTGTGTGTTCAACAAATTAACCCCCAAAGTCTTCCAAGACCACTAATGGCTCTTACATGACCATTTATGGCTCTTACATAACCATTTATGGTTATTTCAAACTTGTCCCTCGAAACATTTATTGTTTTGACCATATTCCTCCATTTCACATTTGCACAAGAGTTTATCCATTGGATAAAAACTTTATTCTTTGAATAAAGAGTTTATTCATTCAACCAACCTTGACTTTGACTTCCAAAGTCATATCAAGCATTTAATGCTTATTCCCTCCCCTCTCAACCTATCTCACATTGACACTTGTCATCCTGGGATTGGGTTGAAAGCCATCACATGGATTTGAAATCATTCAATCCTGACCCTTGTTGAGATTGCTCAATTTCAACCATCCATTGCTCCATTTTCTCTATAAATAGAGCCCATTTCTTCATAATCCAGATCCTGAAAACTTGTATGCATTTAAGCTATAGGCATTTTTAGAGAGCATTTTAGCATAATTAACTCATATCTTGTCATTTTGGATAAAATCAATCATTTTAGTATCAATAGCTTAATATTTGCTTCTTTATTTACATTTAGAGCAAACATTTCAATCTCAATCCTCCATAAGCATCCATAGTGCAAAAAGTTACTGAGAGCTACACTATTTTGGAACTTGGAGAGGAGAGGAACAAGGGAGAAGGAGCTAAGAACATGCTAAGAGGCATTTGGAGATGCCTCGTTATCTTTGTTTCATTAGTTAGAGATATTAGCATGATTTTAGTGTCTCTCTTGATATGCCTGTTTAGATTAGTTTTTGATTGACTAACACTAACAATTTCTTGTCTTGTGTGTGGTTTATCTTAGACTAACCTTGTCCATTTTGTAGGGCATCATAAACATATCAACATTCTCAATTATTTTATATTCTTAATCTGAGGTTTCTCAAATCTATACTAATTCAATTCCCATTCCTAATTTAAAAAAAAATTTAAATCTATTTAAAAAATATTATTAAAACCCTTTATAAATTGGTTTATGTTCCTTACATATAATATATGATTTGAATAAAGAGGTATTAACAAAACAAATATAAAATTCATTTCCATGATGTTACACTGCTCTAAGCCAAGATATTATAAAAATGTTTTTAAAATTTTGAGAAAGCTATAGCAAATTTTTCAATTAGATTCCCATTCAAATAGGATGGAAAACAGACAAAATCAACAACCCTCAATGAAATGAAATATATATAGATTTTTTCATAAAATATTTGAAAAATATAAAATTCATTTTGAGTTAGAAAACTTTCGTTTAGAAAATAAACAATAAAACATTTTTGGGCAGTTATCAACTAAAATATTTATAATATAATAATTCAAATTATTATATATTAACATATTAATTTTTAGAAAAATATGGGTAAAGTATATTGAAATTTTAGTTAATCTCGGAGTAAGTGGTAGTTGACAGGAGAGAATAAATAAAATATATTTTTTGATTTTAATGTATTTAAGTCTCAAAAACACGTCAAATTAAATGCTTTTAGTTTTTATTCAAGGATGCTTTTGCATTCATTATGTGAGTGTAATACGTTGAGATAATTACGAAGTTAACTAACTGCATATTAGAGATAGAGAGAATTGATTGATCAATTAAACTCAAAGTGAGTGGTAGTTGAGAGGAGAAAATTAAGAAAGTATTTTTTTGCTTTTCCTCTATTTAAGTTTCACAAATAAGTGAAATTAAATGCTTCAAGTTTTGATTAATGAACCATTATGTGAGTGTAATATGCCTTCGACGAAATTACTTTTAAATTGAATGGAATAAAAAGTGTAAGATTTAAAATAAACAAAGAGTAATGAAATGAAAGATTAAGATATTTTGAGTTTTAATTTGTTTAAAAAATATGATTTTATATTCACCTAACAACTAGTCCTCAAGTTTTAGATAAATAATTAGAGATATATCTAATTAGATGTGTCATGTGTTCTTTGTTCTTTATAATACCTTAGTATGTAATTGTTACTTGAAGTTACTGCATGGAATCAACGAATGCATCATTACATGAGAATATCATACAACTTCTTTTGTCATTTTACCAACATTCAATTTCAAATTGTTATAAGCTCATATTGGGATTTGTCGATCAATGTATTGACAATTGCTACAAAACCTAATCCATATGATTTGAGTGGATTTTTGTTAAATGAAGTTGTTAAAAATACTAAGGTCATATTAGAACATCAAAAGATAAATTGGCACAAAATAGATGCATTGTTGTGTCAAATAGATAGATGGATGGAAGTAAACACATGTTAATCACTTCTTCTGGATAGCAACTCTATAAGAATAGATGATTTTCTTGAAGTTGATTGGTGTTTCCTTGAAAGTAAAAAATATTGAGATTTTATGTAATATGGGAGGTGGTGGTTATGGAAGTGGGCATGGAGATTGTTGTGTAAGTTGTGAGTGATAATTTAAAATAATATGTATAAAATAAAGATTTTTTAAAGAGAGGCATCTTACTACTTTTTTTAACCCTTGTGTTGTTATTTGCAAACTTGATGGGTGAAAACCATGGTGGAAAAGAAAAGGAACAATATTAATATATCTATAACTATCTTAATACATTTTTATGTGAGCACTAAGTCGATAAATTTTTCAAATTTAAAAAATACTAACATGGAAAGGGTCGTTATTTTTTTTAATGACACATTTGTCAAGAGAATGAATGGAATCCTTGTGTTAAATTTAAACCTAAAATTTGGGAACCACAAACTGCCTAACTTAAGCATTTATGCAGCTTGAAGTCCACACGCTTCATAGATGCCCAAATCGACATCCATTCACATCATTCAGATAAAACAAATCCACAGAACCTTGCAATTATAATACCTCACATATAAAATTTCTATCATTATGAAAAGGACAACTACACAACCATGTGCAATATTATCCTGTACACATGTCCTCCAAAATTAGTTTTTTAAGAGTTGAAAAAGAATTGAGATCGCAATTTGGACCCATCATATTAAGCTCCTCCTTAGAACTTCCCATATTTGCCAAATGATCTGCAACCCGGTTCCTTTCTCTATACACATGTGAAATGGTAAAGTTTACAAATGTATCAATAAGAGCCCATGCTTGTTCAAGCACATATTTTATCTACCAATTGTCAATATTTCTCTTCATGCAAGCGTTGATAATAATAGCCGAGTCTCTTTCGATGTGAATACCTTTTATTTTATATTGTAGTTTACATTTATATTAATTTTATTAAAAAGTTCCAATACTTTTATGTTTTTAGAAGACAAAATCTTTCATCTAGGTTCCACAACAGTGGATAGGAAAAAAATCACAAGGTTATCTATGGGAGGGCATGAACAAGGTCAAGGAGGTAAGGTTATCTATGAGTGGTCATGAACAATCTCAACTAGGTCATCTAGCATTATTAGAATTCCAACAATATAAAACATAAACATAATTGAAACATAATTGAATAAAACTTAAATAGACAACTTCATCAATGCATACATGCATCATAATTCCTTTGGGGTAAATGAATAATTTATAGTTAGCCTTGAAACCCATTCATAAAAAGGATGACGCATAGCAAGGTAACATTAATAGAAAGCCAATCTCTTCAATGTTATGTTGGAGTTACTGATTCAATCTCACAAGCCCAATAATCACCTACAAGAAAGACACCTGTCACAAATGGAGATTAAGGAACATAGATTTTCTCAACAACCTAAAAATTATATTGATGCACAAAATATTGTTGACTACAATGAAAGAATGAATCCATATAAAGTAAAAATGATAATAAACTATATGAGAACCCTAGGAGAGGATTAAATTAAAGCAAGACATGCATCTCAATCATATGACATGAAACAAAATGACCTATAATTAGCTCAATATAAATATACAAAAGCACTCCTAATTTTAGCATAAGTGTAATAAAGTAATAAAGGACCTAGTTATATAATTAATTAGGTGATTAATTTAACACTATGTGTAGGGAGGGGTAGCTATGCTTGGAGGATCATCATTGACCATGTAGTAGGAGTTATTTTGTCTAGTGTCAATTTTAACACTATGTGTGCTTTATCAAATATTGATTTTTCTCTCAAATTTTGGACTTGCATTTTAAATATCTATGGAGAGGTCCCTCATATCTGTCCGTTTCTAGAGGATATTTCAACAAATTGTCTCATTCCCCTTGCACATGCAAATTGTATACCCTAAAATTGTGGTACTTTTGAGATGCTTGAGTTGATCACAAGTCTTGCATGTTTCAACAGATCAGAGGCTTGTCTCTTAGTTCTCACTCCTCATATTGAGACCCCATCAACATCTTCTATTATTCCTGGTTAGCTTGGTAGTAACACAATCATGAACCTCATTTCTTTAAGTATAATAGGATATTCATCTTCTAGACATAGCTACTTGGGATTCATATCTTGTAGAGATATTGTAATTATTTGTGGAGTCTGAAATTGTAGATCTATAGGATTATCTTGAGGACATTTATCTCTTTTAGTCAAGTTAATAGCCTCATTAGTGTTGTCTATACATCTTCATTGCCCATGGATATTGTTCACAATAATTTTTTGTAGTCTTAGATTGTCACCTTCTACATTGATTAGGTATGTACTTAATTGGTTTATGGGATCATCATCCTTCATGGACAAAGAAAAACTTGAGCAGGTTTCTAGAGGCACCCATAATTTGGATTTGGATTTTTTATTCTTCCAATTTATGGGAATGATTTCTCCAATCTCCAGTGGATTTGTTTCTTTCTAAGGGGAGAAATGTTGTTTCTAAGCAATGGATCTTGATTTGTCTTTAGGTTTTCATCATTGGCATAAGAGCTAATTCATCATAGGAGATTCCTATTCTTATTTCGTCTCTCATATATGAGGACATTCATTGTACTTGTGTGATAGAAGTATTCCTTGGGGGGTCACACAAATTCCTCATTCCATCCTTCTCTCAATAGTACTTTTACTTCAAAATATGCATTGATGCTCAACCTCTTCAAGATAAAAAAATTTAATTTGAGAGAAACCCTGAAAAGGGATAAACACCTTTCTAATCTTAAATGTATTTGTATATAGAGAAAATATTTGTCCCCCATAGGTCCTCCAGAACATCATTTAAAGGATGTCTTTTATCCATATGTCATTTGATCTTAAATTTCCCCTAGCTAGCTTTGATCAAACCCCTAGATCGAAGGGTCTTGGACTAAATCTACAAGGATATCAACAAAGACCCATGAATAGAATTAAAATTTTACACTAGCTAGCTAGTGGCATTACAAGAGAACTAGTTATAATTTATTAATGTAATTAAAATGTTTCTTCAAGTTCATAATTTCTATTGCATATTATGCAAGGAGAGTAAGTCTTCATTTAGTTTGGAGGTAGAAGTATTGAATAATTAGTTAATCCCATATTTTAAGGGATTGACTTAAAGGGGCTTTGATTGAAAGTGATTTAAATATTTAAGCATATTTAATTGAACTCTATATCACTATAATATGTCATGAATTTCCATAAGTGTACTAAATAGTATTAATCAAATATGCTTCAATCCAACCTACATAATTTAGGTATAATTCATTTAATGGTTTTTTATTTCGATCCAAAAGTGGGGCACACTTATGTGCTTTAGTTTGACTATGTTATGTGATTTGAATGATACAAATATGTTGAAATATAGATAAGGGCATGCAAATCAACCTTATAACAAGCTCTAAGAGATTCTATATCCTAAGGTACAAGGGTGGTATAAAGAGGTAAGATACTATGTATCTCCAAAATATAGTTGAAATTAATATGAAAATGTGACTCAAAACCCTTACAAATTTTTAAATAGATAAAAAGGTAAAAGAATTATATCATAAAATAATAACATTGATTGGAAAACCTAGAGAAACAATAGGTTGTGTGGGATTGATTGGGTTCACTGAAAATGTAAAAGAAATATGCTTTACATATGCTTAATCTAGGTTAGTCAAATAAAATGCGTCCATATACATACATTAACTAGATTAATGAATTAATATTTTGAGGGCATATCAATTCTAAAACAATAAATGCTAAGTATGGAAAGTAAGTATAATCAATAAAGGTACTTTAATATGGTTTAAGGATGAACAAAATTTAGAATTCCAATTGAATACTAAATGCCTCAAACTTGTATGAGTGTGAATCTTTGTTAGTGCCTTTTGTTGATATCTATATAATATATTTATACAATGAATGATTAAGTCTATGAAACCAGATTAGATTCATGTTTCAAAAATGATCTAGAGTAGTGTGCAATTCTAGTTCATATTATGCCTAATTTATTTGTGTTCTTTCCTATCTAAAATTGGTGGTATTTAAAAATACCTTCGGAGGATTGTTAGTATGTCAAAAGGGGACATTTTCTACCAGGTTAACCCCTTGGAAACCTTAGGAGACTGATCCAAGGTAGCATTAAACAACAATAAAATTCTCTAAGATGAATGTGTACATCTAAATTCATTCTAGTGCATCAATGGAAGTTTTTTTTTATTCAATCCTTTAATATTAATGATAAAAGTGAGATGGGATTGGAATGGATGATAAATGATTATAATTAGATTTATTTAAATAAAAGGACACAATAATAAATTATGTAAAACTTTTGTTTAGTTATCCCTTAACAAATTAGGAATGGGTGTAAGTTGACCAAAACTTGAACTTGAATTTTAAAGTTACAAGGGTCAATTATGTAACCATAAGGTCGACCCCGTGTTTGTGAAAATGATCTAGGACATGGAAATAATAAAATCTAGTGGATACTAGAACGAATATAGATGTATGAATATGTGTAACATGTGAATATATCAAGATGTGTGTACATAAGAATGATGTAGATATGAATGTATAATAATGTGTATGAATGAGAAAGACTTTGCACAAGATTGTGTTATTTACAAATATGTAAATGTATTAAGGTAATCTTTCAAAATAGACATACAACTAAATACAAAATGACACAAGTATGTGAATTTCACCATTACAATAATATTTATTCTATTTAGAATTTAATCTAATCAACCAAAAATAAATAAAACATATGATTTATCTCTATATTAAATAGTTAATACATATAAATTATTCATATAAATATATAACATTAAATATTTGTAATATTTTAAAATCTTATTTAACTTAAGAGTAAGACATGGCAATGTTAACTTTAATATATAATATTAGAGGATAAAATTACTTTTACCTTTTACATTTTGTTAATGTGTATGGATCGCATTAATGTAGTCTTGTCGTTGGATTTATTTTTTATGCACTAATTGGCCCTAATCTTGAAACTTCACTATAGCATGTTTATTCTATCACTTTAGATCAAATGTGTTCTATCTGTTAGGATTCTACTTCCTTAGGCTAAGTTACCCACATGATCTACACATTCAAGAAATATAGCAATTATCTATTGGCTTTAACATGAAAGGTCTTGAGTTATGTGTTTATGAATTTTATTTCAAAACATTATTCTACATCATTAAAATCTTAAGAAGAAATCAATAGATCACCAAATTATAATACAAAGGTATCTATATTTAATCGGATGCCTCATATCAATCTTCAAAATTAATTAGAATTAATTAGAATTAATGACACCAACATATAACGTTTTCTATTTTGGGTGTCTTTGATCTTATCACATATTTAATTGAGCCTAACTGTTAATAGTCTTCCTCTTATATATAACAAACCTCAATGGAGGTGGGGCAGTATGTGGGTTGTAATGCCATCTCCGAGGACCTGAATGGAGTGAAGAAGAAGCTTGAGAATCTCGAGTCCCATGTCGACAAAATTGAGAAATTCGCCATAAAGGTCATGCACTCCTCAACTACTACAATGAGCCTGTTGCATCAGGAGAAATTGGACCAGGGCGGGCTGGAAGGCGATACCACGAAGGAACTGTTTGAGTTCCTTGCCAAAGATTGGACTAGGCTCATGCTCTCACAACACTTGGGAGCTGGAAAACATGTTTAATGGTGGAAGTTGTTCCTTTTTGTTATAGTTTTATTTTCTAGATCGGTTGGATCCCTTTTAAGTTTAAGACTCTTGCTACTTTCCACAGTTATTATACTATGAACAATATGTTGTGTATCTACTGTTTAAGGGGCTATTTGGACAAGATTGGTTTCAATCTTGGGTTATCCAATAGCTATAGGTGGTTTTTGTTTTTGATGTTTAAGGTAGGGATTGGCTGACTGCTGTTTGTCTACTGTGTGTCTGTTGGTTTAGCTCTCTTTTGAGGCTTGCTGTTCTTCCGGGTCAACCCCCCTGTTTTGGCTGCTTTATTATAAAAAACAAACCTCAAGAGTTTTTTTCATCCTTATTAATTCTTAGATGTAGGTACAAGCATACATGAACATGCAAATCCTAAAAGTGAGAATTAGGAATGGACATACTCACACATGAGTAAAGTGTCTAAGGATAAAACAAACTTGTGACCTAGTTCTGAACTTCAAAATCTTGATTTTTTTATTTATCAAATATTTGTGATCACAAATCCAACATCATGCTCAAATTTCTATTTTTTTAATCATAACATCTTAACCAACTAAAATTGTTAAAACTAATATAATTCTATAAACAAAACAAACATATCATCCCTTCTCAATTATTTTATATTCTTGATATTAATTTTCTCAAAGTCAATTTCAATTCCTCACAAAAATAAAAATAAAAATTTAAGTCTATTTAATTTAATTTTTTTCCTAACATATAATATATAATTTGAATAAAGAGATTAAAACAAACATACATAAAGTTCATTTACATGATGTTACATTGCTCTAAGCCATGGATTTATAAAAATGTTTTTAAAATTTTGAGAAAGCTATAGAAAGTTTTTCAATTAGATTCCCATTCCAATAGTATGGAAAAGAGACAAAATCAACCACCCTCAATGAAATGCAATATATAGAATATTTTTTAATAAAATAATTGAAAGACCTCCTAGAAATTAACGGATTATGTCTCTCTACATTTTTTAATCTATTTAATATCATTTAAGAATATATTTTAAAAGTATCATAAATGAATCTATTTTAAAAGTATTATAAATGAATCTATCTTAAAAGTATCAATTTACATACAAATTTAAATGAAATGAAACGTTGTCTACGTGGAGAGAATTTGGAAAGCATTTTGATTAAGAGTACATGCCAACAACTACCAGTTGAAATGCAATATATAGAATATTTTTTTATAAAATAATTGAAAGACATCCTAGAAATTAACGGATTATGTCTCTCTACATTTTTTAATCTATTTAATATCATTTAAGAATATATTTTAAAAGTATCATAAATGAATCTATTTTAAAAGTATTGTAAATGAATCTATTTTAAAAGTATCAATTTACCTTCAAATTTAAAAGAAATGAAACGTTGTCTACATGGAGAGCATTTGGAGAGCGTTTTGATTAGGATTGATTAGGATTGGGATTAGGATTGGGATTGGGACGTGTAACGTTGTGATGTATCAGCATAATATATAACTCATTTTGAATTAAAAATTATTATTTAAAAAAAAAATCAAAAAATCTTTTAATTAGCTATTGACTTAAAATAATTGTGATAGAAGAATTCAAATTTCTAAAATTTGTTTTTAAGTTGAATGAAATAGAAAATGGTAAAATTAAAATAAACAAAAAATAATAAAATAAAAGATTAAGTTGATCTCATTTTTTTTGATATCATAAGGGATAAGGATGGGATCGTGCTTTGAACAAATTTGGTGAAGTGACCATTAGTCATTGGCTCTTAGCTAAAGGGGATGATAAATACTCCATAAAAAAAATGTAGTCAATTTATTAATTTTATTTTTTCTTAAACAAAATATTAGATAAACATGTTACTCACCAAAAAACTAGTCCATGAATTTTAGACAAGCAATTAGAGAGGTATCTAATTAGATGTGTTAGAAGTGTTCTTTGTTCTTATAATATCCCTAATATGAAATTGTTAAGGTGCCCGAAGTTACTATATGGAAACAACAAATGCATCATTAGGTGAAAATGACATAAATCATCTTTTGGTATTTTAACAACATACAATTTAAGTTGTGATAATCTTGTATTGGGATTTGTTGGTCCATGTATTGAATATTGCTAGAAAAACCTACTCCATATGATTTGAGTGAGTTTTTGTTAAACGTTCAATTGTTAAAAATACTAAGGTCATAGTATAACATCAAAATATAAATTGGCACAAAAGGGATGCATTATTGTGTCAAATGGGTAAGATGGATGGGAGGAAACACATGTCAATCAACTTCTTGTGACTCTATAAGAATAGATGGAGTTCTTGAAGTTGATTGGTGTTTTCTTGAATGTAATAAATATTGATATTTTATGTAATATGTTGGAGTAAGTGTTTATGGAACCAGTCTTAGAGATTGTTGTGTAATTTGTGACTAATAACTTGTGTGTGTGTGTGTGTGTGTGTGTGTATACGTATGCATATTTATATGTATATGTATATGTATATGTATATGCATATGTATGATACATGTATATACATACATGTATGTATGTATGTATGCATTTATACATATATAAATATATATTTATATATACATACATACATATTATGATGCATAAAAATGGAACCAAGTAGCTAAGACCTAATCCCACTCTCATGTAGACACATTGTAATACAAAAGAGCCTAGGGAGATATCTCACTTTGACTACTTCTTGTAGAAGAGAGAGAGTCAAGGAATATCTCTTAGGGTTTCTATTCCTTTGTTGTAATATAGAGGAGGTGTACACAATATGATGCAATAACCAACTATGCTAAGAGATGAACAATGAAGCCAACATAAACTGAAAAATGCAGAATTCGATTGAACTGAAACTAAGAAACTAAACACAGAGTAGGGAGGGAAATCTAGATGTGCACATGTACCTAAAATTTGGAGCTGACTAGGCAGGACCAAGGCGTTAGGTGCCTTGGTCCCTGATACTGCAGGAGGCTGAAACTGTTGGATCTGGGATTCAGAAGACCTGAAATGCAAAATTGCCAAAAAATATTGAAAACTTGAGGACTAGGGCGCCACGTCCTAGTCCTGGGAGGACCAAGGCGCCACGCCCTAGTCCTTGAAGACTGATGTCAAATTCTGAGACTAGGTCTGTATTTGTGTGTTCTGTCGATTTTCAAAGTCGTGTGTGCACCAGATTCTTGTACCTGCACCCGCAACTTGAAAAAGGGTGTCTAGGCGGCTATATAGGGTTTTTCCTTAGTCAAACCCTTTGTTTTAGTGGTTTCCACCTCCACAAATAGCCGATAATGTATTGAAAATGTGTGTATAGGAATCTTGTGTGTATGTAAGATCCTAAATGAACAAGAAAGTAGATCTAGAGTTCTACCCTACACTTTGGAGAGTAAACCCTAAATGAGTGTAAATGTAAATGTAAATGCTTCAAATCACAAATGCAATAATGGATCTAAAGCATGAATGTAAATCTGAAAATGAAGCTCACACAAAGACATGAAAATAACATGAAACCATACCAAACCCTGAGGGAGAGGTACAAGTCAATCAACAGTCAGTGATCTCCTATTATTCTTCAGTGTCTTCAAAGCTCCTAATTGATGTTGAAAATGATTGGTGAAGGCTTGATAAATGCTTGATTTGTTGATTGTAGAACCCACATAACCTACACTTTCACTTCACAAGAATCTCCTTCAATTGCTAGAGAATTAGATGCTTCAAATGAGGAAAGGAAAGGCTTTATGTAGGAGACCCTAACTTTGTTTTGAGTCATAGGCCGACCTAGAAATAATATTTCCCGCCAATCTCTTGGATTTTAATATTAAAATGCAGCCAAAACATGCTCCCGAAATTCGAGGAGAAAAATTCGGGACCAGGCAGGTAGCTACCTGGTCCAAGCACATGGTCCGACCAATTTTTTGCCAATTTTTTTGGGGAAGCAAAATATTGTGATTCTAAAGCAAATTCTAGAAGGATATGGAAATTTATGATGTCTAGATATGCGAAATCGGGCCTTGAAGGTTGAAATAGGATATAATTAGGGTATTTGATGAAATGATTTGTTGGAGGAATAAATTAAAAAGGGGCACACTTAATGTAAAGAGCCCAATTTTATGATGTGTAAAGGGATGAAATAAGACTTTAGATTTAATTAAATTAATTAATTAAATTCTTAAAAGGAAGTTTTAAATGCAAGATGCATACACACTAAGGCGGGTGCTAACCTAAGCATGGAATTGTACCACCCAATTAAGGGTGTACAATTTACGATGCTACATTTAGCCCCCACTTTAGCGGTAATATGACACTACGTGCATATGTAAGATAAATTATAGAAAAGTAAACATTCATAAAAAATGATATATCCATAAGATGTCGAACGAATCCCCTAGCAGTATCTGCAGTACACTATTAGGAACTACACCCTACAAAACTAAATGTTAGATAAAATCACAAAATCACCTAATGCTTACTAGGGAAGTGATGAAATTCATGGGTAGCTATATTCCCCCCATTTCAGCTTGCTAATTAGTGAGGTGAAACATGGTATCATGTTTACCACATCAAATTGTGAAAAGAGGTGATGATAAATGCTCACAACGAAGCTTGATACAAGATCAAAGCACATCATGGAGTATTTGGTAAGAAAGAGAACTGAACCCAATTCCAACACAACCAAGAGTATGAGGATTGGAGCTCTCTAACACAAGATGAAAGATTAAGTGGAAAATAAATGCAAAATTAGGGTTTAGAAAAGAATTACCTTTTACATTTTGAAAAAGGAGGAAGAGATCATTAGTTTTAGACATCTACCTTTGAGAATAGAGGGGATCTTTGATAAAGATAACATCTTGAAGGAGAGGAGAAGGAAAATAAGAATACACACCTTCTCCAATATTTAGGAAAAGGGGATTCTTAGGGAAGGATTGCACACTTTCACTAAGGAGAGATTGTTCATGAAAGATGTATCATTTCGAATGGAGAATAGGTCCTAGATAAGGAAGACACATATTTTTATGCAGGAAATGACATCAAATGAAAAATACCACTCAATAAAGGAAAGGTGAATCTTTAGAAAAGAGAGAGAAGATTGAAATATCATCCTTTCCCCCCAAGCATAGAGGCAAGGACATCAAAGAGAGTTCATTTATAAAAGAAACATTCTTCTAAAAGAAGGAAAGAGATCCTCATCAGGGATATGCACATTCACACCATAGAAGGATTCCTTCTAAAAGATACCACTCAATGAAGAAAAGAATTTGATGCATGATTAAAGACTTCCCACACTAAGGAATAGGTCCAATTAAGGACATGTACTTAAGATCCTCATTAAGGATACTTGTTCCAATATGAGAGAAGGAATTCCAAATAGGAATGTACACCTCTACAATCAATAAGAAATCCTTATAGAAGACACTACCTCACAAAGGGAAAAGTTTTAATCTTAAGAAGGACTAGAGATGTTTGAAATCACTCCCACCCCACACACATAAAGACAAGAGATGAGACAAAAATGGGCTATTATGTTACTTCCAAAGTATGATTGCATGAAATTGCACTATCATGAATGACAATGAGCCCCCAGTAAGTGAGCTACCAATGTCACATAATGATGAGCAACATAATAGCCACTAATGTTATTTGAAGATATGACAAATTGGATGAAGAATTTGATTATGACATGTTAAATGCTCTACCATCCGTGAGATTAAAAACATGTATAAGATGATAAATATTGAAAATTCTTGATCAAGAGAGTAGTTTGTAGGAGAAGAATAGGCCACCAATTCATGTTCCTCTTGCACATAAAAAGGCTTAGGAGAGGGATAAGTATAATTTATTAGGGCACTATTTCTAGAAGAGAGGATAGTAGAATGAATAGAGGATAAGGCCTCATAAGTGGGATTGGAAATCTCTTGGGGAGATTCATAATGACGCTTGTCAATCAACCTAATTTCCTTATGAGGGGGATGAGTGTTGAGAAATGTAGATGATGAGCCAATTGAGGTGAAGTCATTATCACTACTAAATATAGCATTCACTTTGAGAGATGGTCTTTTAGATGCTTTGGTGGGCTTTTAAGGATTGTATCCAAGTCCAAATGAAGCTTCACGTATGTTATTTTCTAAAGGAACTTTGATCCCTTATTCATTTGCGCCACAACCATTGCCACTGTTGGTGTAATTAATTATTCATCCTGAATATTATTACACCTTACTTAAGTTTACTTAGGATAATGCATTTCATAGTAGTTTGGGTATGAGACACTTGGGTGTTTGTGCCACATTGGGATAGTGTGTGTAGGAGAATTTCCACCTTTTATGGTGTTGATCTTGTTACTACTTTATCATATCCACTTATTGTGGAGTGATAATTCCACCTTCGGTGGGTGATCCACCTCATGTAGAATATTTTATTGTTTCTCCTACCTACCACACCTATTTCCTACCTACCCTTGTTTCTTATTGAGCCACATGTCATGTTTGTGTGATCACTTATCCATATTGCCTTGCCTATATATGTAGGCTCATCTACATTGTATGAACAACCATTTTTTTTATTGATGAGAATATAGTTTATTCTTGTCCTATATTTTGTCTCTCTAATTTGTACTTTTCATTGAACTCTTGATCTTGGCAAAATCTCACATGGTATCAGAGTCATTAGAGCATCATTAATTTATCCTTGAGAGGCATTATTGTGACGTCAAGAGGCAGATCTAAGGATCAACATCTTTTGGAGGCATCCTAGACTAGATTCGACCTATTTTGGTGAAAGTCAAATTTTGGGCTTGGAAAAATTTTGCCCAATTTGAGCGGTACGGTACGGATTTCAAAAAGAAATTCAAAATTTTTCTCCAAAAAAAATTCCCTTTATCTGCAGAAAAAAATTTGTTGGAATTTTTTTTTTTGAAAAATAAATAAATAAAAAATATCAAAAATATATATTTTGAGGGGTATCTCCCTCGACACCGTACCCTACAACTTTGATCTTTGTTGCAGGCCCGTTGTACCACATCGTC
Organism: Cryptomeria japonica; assembly: GCF_030272615.1. Lineage (NCBI taxonomy): Eukaryota > Viridiplantae > Streptophyta > Pinopsida > Cupressales > Cupressaceae > Cryptomeria > Cryptomeria japonica. Next base: position 729,294,872 of record NC_081411.1, on the reverse strand, counting down.
GCTTCCGTCGTTGTTGCCGAAGCTCGACTGTCGTGCAACTGCCCGTGACCGTCGTGCTCCTGTCGGTCTGCACCACCAGCAACCTTGTGTTCACCTTCCGACAACCCCGTCTGCTGGCGAGCCTGCCCACCATTGACCCTTGCCGTTGGCAGCCCACTGATCCCTCCATTGTGACCTACTCCCGACCAGCTCCGTCAGTGGCCCCTTCGTCCGCCGTCTCCCGACAGCTCTCTTCGACAATTTCTGTCGGGCCCCACCGCCACGCGACTGCTACATAGTCAGTACACAGTCAGCACCGTACAATCCAGTCACCTGCCATGTAATAAGACACATCACCCGTACAGACAACCACGTCAGTGACATGTATCGACCGTACGGATCCACATCATCCTGCCACGTCACTTTTCAGCAAATTATTTTTTGCCACGTGTCAGTTCATATGGTATAGAGTCCCAGTCCGCAGGGGAGGCAAAGTTTTTGTGATGGCTAGATGACCATCAAATTTAGGCTCGTGACTTGCTGATGTCATCATTAAAAAAAAAGAATTTGCAGGCCCTCTCCATTGAGCTTTTTGATTTTGCAGTTCAACTTCAAATGGCCATATTTGCTCATTTTTGCTCCTGTTTTGGTGCATTTTTTTTGAAATGGGCTAGAATGTCTTGTACTTTCTCATGTTGGCATTATTTTATGATTTTGATGGATAGATTTTTCAGAAATCTCAGTTTTTGGTGACTATACCTGTCTAATCCTCATTTTTGCAACTTCCCGGACTCTGTTTGGGCTCATACGAACTCCTTTTCAGATGTCATTTTTTTTAAAGTGCATAATTTTTCATCTACTCTCATAATATGCTATCAATTTTTGGCAATTTTGGGTAGAAATTGTACTTCCAACATATGGTCTTTTTTGGCCAATTTGGCACTTGTATTGCATAGATCTATCTTGTTGGTCTTTTGCATTGTAGTTCTCAGCCTTTTGGGGCAGCTGTAAAAGAAAATGAGAAGTCCACCTTGTCATTGTTTGCAAGTGGCCTATCGTACACGTACTACATATAAAGTGCCAAAATCATCATTTTTTGGGGGTACTTTGATTGATTGAATTTGGGGGGGGGTGTCTCTTGTGATTTTGTGCTCTTGTGTTCCTTCCTTTTTGCTGCTATTGGTTCTTCTAAGTTTCCTCTCTTAACTCCTCATAATTATGCTACTTGGAAAATTGATGCATGGAGTAAACTTATGGAAAAATGACTAACTCATTATATTGATGGAACTATTGTTGCTCCTGTTGATCCTGTTGGTCACTCGGATTGGCTCACTAAAAATATCATGGCAATTGGTACCTTAAGAAAGTATGTATCAAAGGATCTCATTTTTCATATTGAGAAATGTACTCTAATCAAGGATGCTTGGCAAAAGTTTCAAGACTTGTATGGTCAAGTTGATGAGATTAGGGGATATCAGATTGATAGTGATCTCACCATGTTAGATCCCAAGAACTTTGATACTATACAAGATTATGTCACCAAGGCAAAAGAGTCGAGGGCACAACTCAAGGATTGTGGCATTGGTAAGAAGGATACTCAATTGATCTTCAATTTGATGGGCAAACTTCCACAAGAATATGCAACATTTGTTTCTAGTTTCCAAACCCATAGGATGACAATTGGTTCAAGCTACACAATGCCTACATTTCATGTTGTCGCTGAAATGTTGATGATGAAACAAACTAAGTTGATAAGCATGGGCATTATTAAGACTTCTAAGTCTCAAGCATTAGTGGAAAATCAAGGGAACAAAGGAAATGAATGAAAGGACAACTCAAACAAGAAGAAATGGAAATCAAAGCCTAAGGACAAAGCATCACCTTCTCCACAACAAGGAGATTCATCCTCTTCCAAGAGGGACAATTCACCAAAGAGAGAGAGACCTATTAGCATATGATGAAGCTATGATAATGTATGTTGTCATTGATTTCAATAAATGCTCAAGTAGGTGAATTGGTATGAAGATTAGAAGCGGTTATGCTCAACTAGGATGGAGTGGCCCAGTGTCGGGGTTCACTGATGGGATGGGGTTTGGGATAGACTAGCCTAGTCTATGCTCTTGGATCCTTTCCTTGGATCACCAGGTGTTCTAACCACACCCTAGGGTCTCTGGGACCTCCCCTACTTGTGGAATCCCCTGACCTTGCCCAATCCACCCACCAACAAGTTGAAAAACTACTCCTAAGGTCTCACCTACTCATGAGATTCAAGAACCCTTACTTAGGCTAATAAGGGTTTGGCTAGCTCCACACCTTCCTAGGTCTTAGCAAGGATAGGTCAAGTATATTACATGGTTTTTCCACCCATTCATGTTCCCCCAAGAGGTTTCAAGCTTTCAACCCCTTACCAATTTCACAATTTTGTCTTTTGCCTACAAAATAGGGCTACAAGGATTGTGACCAATTAGGCCTCCTACTCGGTCCTTTAGGGCTCCCTCTTAAAAATGATGCACTTTCTTGTGAAACTTCCTAAAGGACCTGCTATTCATTTGGCAAGCGCTCAAGGATTTTTCAGGTTTTAGGCCTCCAAGTGTCCGTACACTACCCTAGGTGAATTTTAAGGTTTTTAAGAGTTTTTAAGAGGATTTTTAGGCATGTCAGGGTCACAGTGTAGGTTTGATGCTCTTGCCACCTTGTCTGGATTGGTGGAAGATCCTCCTTCACACCAATGGTGCTCCACTCACCCCTCTACAACTCCTCCAAAGGGTGCCTCCTCCTCTGACCTTCCTTGCTCTCCAAGACCTCTACAACTTAACCCTTCCTAGTCGGACACTGTCCAGTCTCACCTAGGAGTGGGTCCTTAAATGTCCTCCTTGCATTTTCAAGGGCCCTTCTTGCTTTGGATTATATTACAGGGTCTATACTCTCATTCCCCATGGTTTCATGGTGATTCCACAATGGGGAATGGAGTTATGAACCCATTGACAAAAACTAGTCCAAAGCTGGATAGAGAGAAAGTAATTTACAAAAGATTTAAAAATACACCACACTTGCAAAACAAAACCTAATATAAATACTCAAAATGAAAGTATTTACACCATATAAGATCCTCACATAGGTTTACTCGAAAATCAATCCATTAACAATCTTTCCTTACTCCATTTGTGCCGACTGGCAACAAAATTGTAGTCACAGTCAAATCACTTTGCTTTGACTATACAACAACTGACATCCAACCCATTATCTTAGGGTTTTTAACTACTTATACTACCCTCTCCTCGGAATGTGTGCCCATATTAGGGTTGTCCACACCAAACTAAGGATTTTGGCCACTAGGTGGAAAAGTTGCTTGACAACTTTGAAAAGTTGTCATGCAACTTTTGCAACTTTTGAGCAACTTTCTCAATGTTGCTTATCTTGACTCCTAGACCCACATTGGGCTAACCTAAGGACACCACCATGCTATGAAGGACCCCTAAACACCTCAAAGGCACACATACCCTCTATTTCCAAAAAAAACTCAACTTTTGACTCATGACCCTAGGACCTCAACTAGGACCCTAACTAGGACCAATGAGCACATGGCTCTTTATTTTATTTACAATGGCTTCTTAAAGAAGCAAGAACACAATCAAAAGAAAATGGTGGGAGCCCTTTGAAGGGTGCTCCTGCACCATTCACTAAGTGTGACTACTGGTTGGTAGTCTCAGTTTAGCTCTAGGGTTAACGGTTTGGCTTGTGCGGTGCAACCGATGATATTTTGTAACCAGTTAGTTAAGGAATAAAGATAAGGATCGAGATTCCATGCCAGCTGTGTGCACGAGAAGGATTTCTTTGTGGTTCTTATGCGTGAATATTGAATGCATTAAATGCCTACCTCAGGAATGAGCTTTTTTCTTAGAGGCGTGTGAAGAGTGCGTGATGGGTTATTGATTTCTAGATGCGGTGAAGATTGGACAATGCAGAATGTCTTGAGATTTGTTTTAGATCGTTTCATTCTATGTAATGTGTTTGGACGGTCAGGATTGGACCGCTTGTAAATGTAAACTTGAAATATTTAGGGTTTAGGGTTTATGCTACCAACCTAGTTGTTGTCTATAAGGTTGATGAGTTTTGTTATTACAGTGGTTGGCAAAAGTTGTATTTGTGTCCACGTGTTGGAGATTTGATACTTGCCGAACCAGAGTGAGGAATCTCCAGAGTGTGATTGCATAAGAGAGGAACGGAAAAGGATCTGCCTTAGCAAGAAGTGTTGTTATCAGATTGGTGTTTTACCTGTTGTCTTCTAACCATTTCAATAAAAGGTAAATCCCTTAACCGGGTAGCTATAACAAGCTTTGTTGTAAATCCTCTAACCAGGTGGCTCAAGGTTATTGAGTTATTTAAATCCTCTAGCGAGGTAACTCCTAATAGGGTTTCAACCTTTAACAGGGTATATAGCAATCCCTTAACCGGGTGATCCCTAACAGGACCTTTATTGTAAAGTCTTTAACCGGACTAGGCTCCTATTATAGCGGACTTCAAAAGAGTTCACGAACAGCTTGTGGGTATTCATTCCCACTGTGGTTTTTCCCATTTGGGTTTCCACATGAAAAGTCTGTGTTATGGGTTGTGAGATTTTCATGTGATGATTGTGTGGTTTTGATTAAGTTAGATATGCATGCATTGTTAAATGGTTGTGGTATTATTGGTACAACTCACACATGATTATATCAGTGAAGTAGTTATCAAGGTTTGAGATCTAATGAATGTTGTCTGAAGTATTTTCATTTAATCGGTATAGCTATAGTTAAGTTCAGTGGTGAAGACAACCGGTCAGTTGTGTTTTGATATGACAAAGTGTTGAAGTAGTTTTTTTTGTGTATACTGATTCACTCCCCCTCTCAGTACTGGTTAAGACCTTAGTAGTTCATCATTATTCATCAATTGGTATCAGAGCCCATCCAGGTCCTCGGTGATATAAGCTTAACCGCTTGAGGCAAAAGATCTTGTTTCAATGATGAAGAGGGAAGGTCCTAAGTTCAACAGGGACAACTTTAAAATATGGAAGGACAAGATGAAGATATATATCAAAAGTTTGGGTGCACAACATTGGAACTATGTTAAGAATGCCTATGTAATACCCTCTGGCACTCTAACCGATGATCAGAAAAGAGATACAAGAAAATGGGCAATTCATGGAAGCCCTTATTAGCAGCTTGTCCGATGTAGAGTTCATTGATGTACAAGATAAGGACAATCCGAAAGAAGTATGGGACAAACTGGAATCCATTTATGGCGGTGATGAACATGTCAAGAAGGCTAAGGAAGAAAGCCTTAGAGGAAAGTTTGAAGATATGTTGATGGTTGAAGGAGAGACCATTCAGTAGTATGTTATAAGAATCAAGACAGTGGTTGGAGAGATCAAGAGCACTGGTGGAACAATTGATGATTCCACTATTGTCAGTAAAGTTCCGAGATCACTTTTACCGGTCTATGCAATCAGGGTTGCTGCTATTCAGGAGCTAAGGTCTATCGACAAAACCAATGCATCTTTAGACTCTATTATTGCAAATTTGACTGCATGTGAATTGAATGGCTATGATGGTAGTATTTAGAAGACTGAGTCACCCTTTAGAGAATCTGCTTCCTCCACACCGACCATGAAAGAAAAAGAGGTCAGTACCAGTTATGAATCCAGGCCAAAAAGAGATATGGACAATGAGGAGATTCTGGTGGAGTTTGAAGCTCTTCTTGCCAAGAGACTTCCAAAAGGCACCCGAAAATACAGAGGTAAGCTTCCTCTGAATTATTTTTCCTGCATAAGATAGGACATATAGCTGTTAACTGTCCTAACAATGACAATAAAGATAAACCAGAGAGGTTTAAGAAGTAAAAAGGAGTAGGTAGGAGAAATTGTCTTGTTGCTATGGATGGAGGTGTTACCGATGAGGAATCTGAGGATGAAGAGAATGAGGACATAGTGTTTGTGGCTGTCAAGGAAGAGTTGTTTGACTAGAAAGCCCTTGTCTCACATATTTACAACTCTAACGAGTGGATCATTGATAACGGGTGTTCTCACCACACGACCGGTGACTGGAGAAAGTTTTTGTCTCTTGAAGAATATGATGGTGGTATTGTCTAGTTTGGCAACGATGCACCTTGCATGGTGAAAGGAAAAGGATCCATCTCACTAAATGGAAAGAGCAGTGCAGATGATGTCTATTGGGTGGAAGGCCTTAAACATAATCTTTTGAGTGTTGCTCAACTGAATGACAAAGGACTCATATTGAAATTCAAAGGTCGAGTCTGTAGAATAATTGGAAAGAGTGGTGAACTTGTTGCCACCGGTAAGCAGACCAGAGGAAATCTATTTCAGCTGAATGCCAAGATTAGTCAGTACCTGATGGAAAAATTCGATGACAGTTGGATATGGCATAGGAGACTTTGTCATATAAATTTTGACAATATTGTAAAGGCTAGTAAGATCAAGGCAGTAAGAGGATTGCCTTTGCTGAACAAACCGAAAAATGCCTTGTGTAGAGAATGCCGACTTGGGAAGATGTCTTCCTCAACATTCAAAGGTAAGTATTTTTCTACGGAGAACTTACTTGATCTAGTGCACACCGAACTGTGTGGTCCGATGAAAACTAGAAGCATTTAGGGAGATCGGTACTTCATGATTCTTACTGATGATTGCTCAAGAATGATGTGGGTCACATTCTTGAAAGACAAATCTGAGGCATTTGGAAAGTTCAGAGCCTTTAGGGCATTGGTGGAGAAGGAGAGAGGTAGAAGGATAAAATACCTACGGACCGATCAGGGAGGTCAATTCACTTCTGATGAATTTGATAAGTACTGTGAGGAGAACAGGATTAAGAGGCAATTGTTTGCCCCAAGGACACCACAATAGAATGATATAGTAGAAAGAAACAACATGACTGTGGTTGAAGTGACCAGAACTATGTTGATCCAAGGAAATGTCGCTCACACATTTTGGAGAGAAGCGGTGAGCATTGCTGCCTATACCATGAACCAGGTACTCATTAAGAAAGGTAAAGAAAAAACCCCCTATGAGTACTGGAACGGGAGAACTCCCAATGTGAGTTATTTCAAAGTGTTTGGGAGTAAATGCTATATTAGGAGAGATGAGTACCTGATTAAGTTTGATGATAAGTGTGATGAAGGAATATTTCTAGGATATTCTACTAAAAGAAAAGCTCTCAAGTGCTACAACGACAGGACTCATAGGATTGTTGAAAGTATCAATGTCAGGGTTGATGAATCCCCTGAGAAGCCTGAGGAAACCGACAGCAAGCAAACGGAAGATGAACTAGGTTTAGCCTTCTGGGAACCGGTTAAGAAAGAAACAAGTGACAAACACTACAAAGACCTCAATGTTTCTATACTGGTAGAAGCTTCAGTGGGTGAAGAAGAAGATGAAGAGGAAAAATAAGAGGAAAAGCAAGCGGAACCTGCTATGGTCATTCCTAGGTATGTAAGACTACATCATGATCCGAAGCAGATCATAGGAGACAAAGATGAAGGAATACTTACAAGGAGAAAGGTGAAAGAAAATTCTTGCATGATTTCAGAATTTGAGCCTAGACCGCTAGAGAGGAACTTACCGATGAAAACTGGATAAAAGCAATGAAAGAGGAGTTGGACCAGATAGAGAAGAATGCAACATGGTCCTTGGTACCTAGACTAGAACATAAGAATGTCATAGGTACCAAATGGGTCTTCAAGAATAAGCTAAATGGAGAAGGCACATTGGTAAGGAACAAGGCAAGACTTGTATGCAAGGGATATGCTTAGGAAGAAGGAGAAGACTATGGAGAAACCTTTACCCCAGTGGCTAGACTGGAAGGTATCCAAATGCTACTTACATTTGCAGCATTTAAGGGATTTAAGGTATACCGGATGGATGTGAAGTCTGCCTTCTTGAATGGAATCCTGGAGGAAGAAGTGTATATTGAGAAACCAGATGAGTTTGCTTTGTCAGAAGATAGTGACATGGTGTGCAGATTACACAAGGCCCTATATGGATTGAAATAGGCACCAAGGGCATGGTACGAACACTTACACTAGGGCATGGTATGAACAATTACACTCTTATCTTGTGAAGATAGGATTTCAGAGAACAAGTGAGGACAACAACATCTACCTGAAATTTGAAGGTGGTCAGATTCTGATATGTGAAGTATTTGTAGATGATATAATCTTTGGTGGAGATGATGATATGAGTCATGCATTTGTAGATGAGATGAAAAAGGAGTTTGAGATGTCTCTGATTGGAGAGATAAAGTGTTTCATTGGTCTACAGATTCATCAGATGAAAGAGGGTATCTTCATTACCCAGTCCAAGTATATCAAATAGGTATTGAAGACCTTTGGCATGGAGGAGAGAAAACCGGTTGGAACACTAATGGTGACCGACTGCATACTAACAAAGGAGGATGATATAGCATTGGTGGATGAGAAGGAGTACCGGTCAATGATCGGTAAGCTGCACTATGTGGTGCACAACAGACCGGATATTGCTCATGCAGTGGGCACAATGGTCTGTTTTTAGAAGAGTCCAAGAGAATCCCACTTGGTTGCGGTAAAGAAGATTCTTAGATACCTAAAAGGGACATTTGATTATGGATTGTGGTATCCATACAATGGCAACTTTGATCTCAAAGTGTTTACCGATGCAAATTGGGTAGGTAATGTGGACAACCGGAAAAGCACAACCGGTGGAGCGTTCTTCCTTGGTGGAAGACTAGTCTCGTGGACAAGCAAGAAGTAGAGCTATATTTACCAGTCTATAGTTGAAGTGGAGTATGTGGCAACATTTATGAACTGCACTCAGGCAATCTTGATGAAGCATGTACTGAATGGCTTCAAAGTGATTATATCTAAATCGGTGAGTATATTTTGTGATAATACCACTGCAATAAATATTTCCAAAAATCTGGTATTGTATGCTAGGACCAAGAAAATTGAGCTTAGGTATCATTTCTTGAGAGAAAAGGTTCAGAATAAAGAGGTTGTGTTAGAACATGTTTCCAGTAAGGAGCAACTAGCAAACATATTCACTAAGCCCTTACCGAAGACTACATTTATCTATTTGAGAGATGCATTAGGGGTTTTGCCCCTTCATGAAGTAAATTAGAGATGTGTGATCCACATCACTCAGGTACTACCATGTCAGATCTTATAGGATTGATGTGTTGAAGGATGCTACTCCATAGGGGGAGCAACATAGTGGAGCCCAGAAACTTGTGCCTCCACTTTGGCATTGTTGTCAAAGGGGGAGAAGATATATATTTGAAGGTCAATATGCAAAGGGGAGATGAAATAAGTGGTGTGAGAAGTGATTGAGCAAAGTGCATACTGACCAGTTTAGGTGGTGGTGGTGATCTTTTAAGTTGAACCGGTATATGTTATTGAGAATGGTGCAGATACTGAGCAATGATACACTGAGTATTGCCATCAATGCCAAAGGGGGAGATTGTTGGCATATGATGAAGCGGTGATAATGTATGTTGTCATTTATGTCAATAAGTGCTCAAGTAGGTGAACCGGTATGAAGATTAGAAGCGGTTATGGTCAACCGGGATGGAGTGGACCAGTGTTGGGGTTCACTGAGTGTGACTATCGGTTGGTAGTCTCAGTTCAGCTCTAGGGTTACCGGTTTGGCTTGTGTGGTGCAACTGATGATGTTTTGTGACCAGTTAGTTAAGGAATAAGGATAAGGATCGAGATTCCACGTCAGCTATGTGCACGAGAAGGGTTTCTTTGTGGTTCTTGCTCATGAAGATTGAATGCATTAAATGCCTACCTCGGGAATGAACATTTTTCTAAGTGGTGTGTGCAGAGCGCATGATGGGTTATTGATTTCTAGATGCGGTAAAGATTGGACAATGCAGAATGTCTTGAGATCTATTTTAGATCATTTCATTCTATGTAATGTGTTTGGACGGTCAAGATTGGACCACTTGCAAGTGTAAACTTGAAATATTTAGGGTTTAGGGTTTATGCTACCGACCTAGTTGTTGTCTATAAGGTTGATGAGTTTTGTGATTGCAGTGGTTGGCAAATGTTGTATTTGTGTCCACGTGTTGGAGATTTGATACTTGCCGAACCAGAGTGAGGAATCTACAGAGTGTGATTATAGAAGAGAGGAACTAAAAAATGATCTACCTTAGCAAGAAGTGTTGTTATCAGATCAGTGTTTTACCTGTTGTCTTCTAACCATTTCGACAAAAGGTAAATCCCTTGACCAGGTAGCTTTAACAGGCTTTGTTGTAAATCCTCTAACTAGGTGGCTCAAGGTTATTGAGTTATTTAAATCCTCTAGTGAGGTAACTCCTAACAGGGTTTCAACCTTTAACAGGGTATATAGCCATCCCTTAATCAGGTGATCCCTAATAAGATTGGTTCCTAATAGGACCTTTATTGTAAAGTATTTAACTGGACTAGGCTCCTAACAGAGCGGACTTCAAAAGAGTTCACTAATAGCTTGTGGGTATTCATTCCCATCGTGGTTTTTCCCATTTGGGTTTCCACGTGAAAAATCTGCGTGTTATGGGTTGTGAGATTTTCATGTGATGATTGTGTGGTTTTGATTAAGTTAGATATGCATGCATTGTTAAATGGTTGTGGTATTATTGGTACAAATCATGAATGATTATATCGGTAAAGTAGTTATCAAGGTTTGAGATCTATTGAATTTTGTCTGAAGTATTTTTGTTTAATTGGTATAGCTATAGTTAAGTTCAGTGGTGAAGACAACCGATCAGCTGTGTTTTGATATGACAAAGTGTTGAAGCAGTTTTTTTTGTGTGTACTGATTCACCCCCCCTCTCAGTACTGGTTAAGACCTTAGTAATTCATCATTATTCATCAAGATGTACTTGTGCCTATTGTAAAAAAGTTTGGTCATGAGGAGCATTGTTGCCATTCTAAGAAGATTGATGAACTCACACATATCCTGAAAATGCATAACATTGATTTGCCTAATGTCTACAAGAAGGATGATTCATCAACTTCCACTTCCTCACAATCAAAAGGAAAAGGGCATGCATTCATGGCTTCAACAAGTGGGAAGACTCACTCTTTTGGGATAAGAAAAGGAAAATCTCTTTGTGCTACTACAAGTCATGATTCAGGGAGATGGCTTCTAGATTCAGGTGCTTCTCATCATATGGAATCTTCACAGTCTATGTTTTCTACATTTGAGCCTTGCAGCATGCCAAAAATTTTGATGGGCAATCATACATACATGGATGTGATTGGGAAAGGATCTATTGCCATTTGGGATAACTCCTTCAATGATGTGTTGTGTGTACCCCATTTGACAAACAATCTCCTTTCCATCTATCAAATCACACTTGGCGCAACTAAGAGAATTGTGGAGTTCACACCTGAGTCAATTTTCATTAGAGACTTTGAGACTAGAGCTATCATTGTGACTAGGGTGGTTGATCATGCATCTCAGTTATCTTTTCAAAATTTATTTATGATAATGATTTCGCATATGATGATTCTACACATGATGATCACACTTCTTGTGATGATTCAAATTTTGAGGAGAACTTTGGGTACTTGAACTTGGGGATTCTCACATGTGACCCCATTTTTGAGCCTTGTGTTTCATCTCCTCCTATTGATATCACATCACCTATTGCACTTGATGATGCGGATAGTGCAATAGTTTTGCCTTATTGTGATTCAGTGCAAAAGGATATATTTTGACTTCCAGCTTCAATTTCATGGGATGAGTACTTGATTGACATTGCAGGTTTGTTTGTGGAATCCTAAATTGCAGATTTGGGAGACATCATTGATGATATTCATCTTCTCTTTGATGAAGATGATCCTTCTTCAATTGTTGTGAGGGAACAGTCTGACCCTCTTGTTCATTCTCTACATGATCATCCTTTGAAGGTTGACATGATTGTGGATATTTATGTACATCAGTTGAAGGAGGTCTCTTTATGTTTAGAGGAGACATGTGAGTCTTTGGAACTTTTTCTACATTCATCTCCACTAGATCTTGGAGTGCCTTTTTCAGCAGTGTGGAGTAGTTTACCACCTTTGGAGGGGGTATCTTTCATCTTTGACATGGGGACAATTGAGCAGTTTTTAGAGATTCTAGTCATCATGACTTTTTTCCTACATCTTCCCTTCATGATTGGGGAGACTTAATGGATACACCTTTAGTTTTGTTTCTTCCTCAGGGGAGGAATGTTTGTCGACGTTCATGTAGTAGTTTCTTCATTCATTCTCGAGCTTCTATCATTGGTGCAAATTCTGCATTGAGGGGGGGCTACCTAGTCTCTCTTCTTCTTCTCTCATATTGGGGGGGGGGGGACTTTTTCCTCATATGGGGTTTTGTTCCTCACATACTTCTATGAGAGTTATCTTGTATATCTTTCATCTCTATTTTGGTGGAGGGTTTTTTCCCATTTGTTTTTTCTCTCTTTCCCCACTTTGTGAGAGATTTCATTGCATTGGTTTGCATGCATTTGCATTTGTACATGGGTACCTAACATGGCCTCGTAGCCGGGACCCATATTGCATTGGTTAGTTGCATTGTAGACTTAAGTGCATTCCTCTTGCACATAAGAAGGCTTAGGAGAGGGATAAGTATAATTCATTAGGGCACTATTTCTAGAAGAGAGGATAGTAGAATGAATAGAGGATAAGGCCTCATAAGTGGGATTGGAAATCTCTTGGGGAGATTCATAATGACGCTTGTCAATCAACCTGATTTCCTTATGAGGGGGACGATTGTTGAGAAATGTAGAGGATGATCCAATTGAGGTGAAGTCATTATCAATACTAAATATAGCATTCACATTGAGAGATGGTCTTTTAGATGATTTGGTGGGCTTTGAAGGATTGTATCCAAGTCCAAATGAAGCTTCACATATGTTATTTTCTAAAGGAACTTTGATCCCTTGTTCATTTGTGCCACAACCATTGCCAATGTTGGTCTAATTAATTATTCATCTTGGATATTATTACACCTTACTTAAGTTTACTTAGGATAATGCATTTCATAGTAGTTTGGGTATGAGACACTTGGGTGTTTGTGCCACATTGGGATAGTGTGTGTAGGAGAATTTCCACCTTTTATGGTGTTGATCTTGTTACTACTTTATCAAATCCACTTATTGTGGAGTGATAATTCCACCTTCAGTGGGTGATCCACCTCATGTGGAATATTTTATTGTTTCTCCTACCTACCACACCTATTTCCTACCTACCATTGTTTCTTATTGAGCCACATGTCATGCTTGTGTGCTCACTTATCCATATTGCCTTGCCTATATATGCAAGCTCATCTACATTATATGAACAACCATTTTTTTATTGATTAGAATACAATTTATTCTTGCCCTATATTTTGTCTCTCTAATTTGTAATTTTCATTGAGCTCTTGATCTTGGCAAAATCTCACAACCACTATCTCCACTCTGAGCTAAGATGTGAAAACTGGGACCATAAAGGGATACCATATCAGAAAGAGATGGTGGGGCCTCATAGGTCTCAATGTCATAATTAGATGAAGACGAAGAAGATTGTGAATAATTGTTTGAATTAGAAGCAGCCACAAAATTGTTACTAAGCTCTTTATACAAAGTGGATTGCTTTTTAGGTTCATCCTTTTCTTTCTCCTTCTCAAGTTTAGATCCCTTCCAAGAGACCCTATATTTCCCACAAAAGTAGGGTTAAAGTCTAGAGATCCCCAATCGTCATCTAAGAGTACCCCTTTCGGAGAGAAGATATCTTTGGGAGAGGATTCAGATTGAGTAGAATCCTTTTTAGGAGTCTTGGAATCATTGGAGGGAATAGGCGTATTCAAGGAAATAGGAATACGTGAAGATGTAGGAGAATTTGAATAAGGATTAGAAGTGGTTGAACATGAAGATGAAGTTTGTAATGGCACTTGTAAATTGGTATCAGCATACAAAATAAACATCTTATTGTAATAAATGAACTTGACGTTGCGATGAAGAGTAGAAGGGACAACTTGCATATTATGAAGCCAAGGTCACCCTAATAGAAGATTGTAGGTCAAATTATTCGGCATGACATGAATAGGTGTAGGAAAAATAATAGGTCTCACCTTAATAGGCAAGGTTATAGTACCTAAAGAAGATCTAGCAACATTATCAAAGCCACATATAGTAAGAGAATCTGGTTTAGTAAGAGATGTATCCACATTGATCTTATGCAATAATTTAATGCTACAAACATTAAGGCCAGAGCCATTGTAAACAAGGTCTCTTCTTATAGCATTACGATTGATAAGTACAACAATCATAAGAGGACCATATTGATGTTGGATATCATGAGAAGGCAACTCATCTCGTGTGAATACAATTTGAGCTTTGGGTGTTTTCGTGGAGTCAATCAAAGAAGCCATATTATTGGGTGTCACTATAGGTGGGACATCTAAGTTCATTAAAGCATCTTGTAACATTCCATGATGAGTGGATGAAGTTTGAATCAAATCCCAAAGAGATATGTTGGAAGCAGTAGATTTAAGTTCTTCAATAAGACCATACTCTTTACTAAGAGTCTGTGATATATGAGGTGCTTGTGGAAAAATAGGTTGAGAGGTAGGAAGTGAAGAAGTAATAATCGGAGGAGGACTAGGTTGCCTATTGTTCCGTGTATTATATGTGTGAGAAACTGCATTGTAACTCTCTCGAGTGATTTGTTTAGTATACTCATAAGGTCTCTTAGTAGGATAACCTCCTTGCACAATAATAACTGGTTTGTTAGGGGTGCAAAAGGAATAATTACTATAACCACCTTGAACCACAAAGAGAGGCTTGTTTAGGGGTTGATAATTTGGAAAAGGACTAGCACCTTGAATTGTGAAGAGGGGTTTATTAGGTGTTTCATACCCATTCACATGTATCATATTGATCGAAGATGGTTTAGGAATATCAAACCCTTGTGACCTAAGATCATTCTCTTGTTCCAAGGTGTCCTTATGAATTTTAGAAGAAGGATAAACACCATTCGTATGATAAAGATTATTGAAAGAAGTGTTGATAGTCTCTTCCTACACCCAAATGTTATCATGGATAGGATCAATTTTGGGAGATAGACTATAAGTAGGCATTAATGTTTCATCTCTAGAGGTAAAGTTATTGAAAGAGGGTATAGTGTTAGTAGGAAAGATCATATCATCCTCTATCACCAAAGGATCTACATGAGAGATGGACTCTCTAGGAGAAGGATCAACATTACTCTTCAAAGTTTCATCCTTGAGAGGAAGATCTTTGAAAGATATATTAACAATCTCTTCTTGAGCTAGGGTATCCTTATGAGTAGGACCAAGTTTAGGAAAAGGGAGAGAATTATGTATCAATGTTTCATCCTTGGAGGGAAGTTTATTGAAATGAATAGAAGGTGAGGTGTTATTAAGGGAGTTGTCAATCATATCACCCTCTTTTATCATGATATCATCTTCTTTGACCAAGGTATTCTTAGGAGGGAGGGACATAGTAAGAGAGTCACCAACATCAATCTTCAAAGGTGCACCCCAAAGAGGGAGATCATTGAGAGAGGTGCTAAAAATGTCTTTTTGCATGATGTTGTTAGACAATTCAAATAACTGAAAGACAACTGAGAGGGGGGGGGGGTGAATCAGTTGTCACAGATTACTAGAACTATTAGCAATTAAAACTTTAATACCGGAACCCAAAACATTAATACAGGAATAATAGTTAAACCAATTAAGAATAAACAATAATCATAGAATAAAAACCATCCACATGACACCAAGATTTATACGTGGAAAACCCGGTAAAGGGAAAAACCATGGTGGGAAGCCTACCCACAGTCAGATAATACTTCTGCAGTAAGTATGTGAATTACAATTGAGGGGCCTGCACTTATAGGAAGGCCAACAACCTAGAGCACACTGCTCATCACAAAAGGAGCCTCACTGACTACATAGAAATCCAGACTACAATCCAGAGAAGTGTTGAACTACAAAAGATAGCATCTCCTATGCTTGAGTACAGTTCCGGTTAAGCTCAATACCGGAGGACTGAATCCTCTTACATAAGCCCAATTCGATCTCCAATGATCGACCAAATCCTTTGCTTGAATGATATTACATTATTTGCACATTACATTCCTTGACCATGACCTCTAACATAACCATGATGATCTACAATGAGATCTTACATCTATATATACAAACCCTTGACCACAAACAATTAGGTTGGCGACTAGATAATAAACCAATTACATAATTACAAAACATGTTGGCCTTAGACCAAACAAACAATATCCAACACATAAGACATCCCGAAAACGTATCAAGAGGTCTGATCCACACACTTCATTAAAGTCGGTCCATAACCTAGATCAATCGGGACCCAGTATAGGTCCACACACTATAGCAATGATCTCCATCCGCCAAGTCTCAAACATGATCACCAACAACATCCTAAAACTCCACCAGAAGCTGCACCAACACCACTTATGCAATTCATCAAAGTTCTTCATCAAAAGCTCTGCCAGTGAAACCCTCGCCGGAACCAGAAACTAAGCTTCTAACCAAGCAGGATAGCATCCGATCACTAGACCAAAACCAACTGACTGAATATGAGCATGAGTATCATGAACAAGCCAATTCCATCACCAAACTATACCGGAGCCTACCAGATCATGCCGGATCCAAAACAACCAGAAACCACTCAAGCTACCAGGACCAAAAGGGTGCCAGTAAAGCATCCAAACAACTAGTGTTGGCATCAATGATAAAACATCAATGCAACACATAAGCAATTCCACCAAATGACCAACAAAGGTCTCCATTATTAAGGCCAATTTTGGGAGAGGTAAGTGCATCATTTATTAATGCTTCATCCTTAGAAGGGAGAGCATTAATACATGTATTGTTGAAATCATCCTCTTGCCTCAAAATGTCTTTAATAGGATATTAAAGGGGAGAGAGCATTAAGGAAATTACTTATAATTTAATCATCTTCTTCCAAAATATCTTTATGATTAAGACAAGCATTATGAAGAGGACCAACATAACTCATTAATGCTTCATCTCTAGTGGAAATTTTATTAAAATCAAAAGAGGGTGTGCTATCACTAGGAAAAGTAGGGACAATACCATCTTCTTGCACCACATGGTCCTCACGAGGGAAGCACTTTTTAGGAGAAAAATGAACATCATCCTTCAAAGATTCATACTTAGGAAGGATATCTTTAAATACCTCTTGTTGCACTAATGTGCCCTCATTGGTAAGACCGAATTTGGGAGAAGATACATCAATGTCCATCAACACTTTTTCTCTAAGAGAAGTATCATGTATGGAAGGTAAGGTAACATTAAGAAAGGTGTTTATGACATCATCCTCTTCCTCTAAGATAGTTTCATAGGAGAGGCACATTTTAGGAGAATTATCAACATCATTCTTCAAATATTCATCCTTAGAACATGGGAGAGTTTTGAAGGATTTGTTAACAACTCTTCTTTGCACTAAAATGTTCTCATGAATAGGATGATCTTTAAGAGAGGAGTAAATTGAAATGAGGGAGGCTAACCCATTACCACATCTATGAACGAAATGCATTGTGCCAATAATTTTTCAACATAGAGAACAATGTTCAATTTGTATGATGTTTTCACCAATGCAAGCTCTCTAAATTTATGCAATTTGATGATATATAAGAGTGCAAAGTGTTACCAAATCAAATAATTAATCCAAATTAAGCAATGCACAAGTTCAATTTTGAATTTTAAAATTAGGCTTTTAATGAAAATAACCTCTAAATTTTTTAAAATTTGCAAGGAAATCAAACTTGTAAATGAAAACTTGAATTTCAAATTTCATAAATACTCAGATCTAAGAACATAAATTAGAATTAAAGGTATTCACGTCAGGTTCACCAAAATGTGATGCATAAAAATGGAACCAAGTAGCTAAGACCTAATCCCACTCTTGTGTACACACATTGGAATACGAAAGAGCCTAGGGAGATATCTCACTTTGACTACTTTCTGTAGAGGAGAGAGAGTCAAGGAATATCTCTTAGGGTTTCTAGTCCTTTGTTGTAATATAGAGGAGGTATACAAAATATGATGCAATAACCAACTATGCTAAGAGATGAACAATGAAGCCAACATAAACTAAAAATGCAAAATCTGATTGAACTGAAACTAAGAAACTAAACACAGAGCGGGGAGGGGAATCCAGATGTGCACTTGTTCCTAAAATTTGGAGCTGACTGGGAAGGATCAGGGCACTGGGCGCCTTGGTCCGTGATACTATAGGAGGCTTCAACTATTGGATCTGGGATTTTGAAGACCTGAAATGCAAAACTGCCAAAAAGTATTGAAAAACTCGGAGGATCAGGGTGCCACACCCTAGTCCTAGGAGGACCAAGGAATCATGCCCTACTCCCTGAAGACTGAGGTCAAATTCTGAGACTCGATCTGTATCTATGTGTTCTGTCGGTTTCGAAAGTCGTGTGTGTGTCAGATTCTTATACTTGCACCTTGGAACTTGAAAAAGGGTGTCTAGGTGGATATATAGGGTTTTGCCTTAGTCAAACCCCTTGTTTTGGTGGTTTCCACCTCCACAAATATCTGATAATGTATTAAAAATGTGTGTGCAAGAATCTTGTGTGTATGTAAGATCCTAAATGAACAAGAAAGTAGATCTAGAGTTCTACCCTACGTTTTGGAGAGTAAAACCTAAATGAGTGTAAATGTAAATGTAAATGCTTCAAATCACAAATGCAATAATGGATCTAAAGCATGAATGTAAATCTGAAAATGAAGCTCATACAAAGACATGAAAATAACATGAAACCATACCAAACCCTAAGGGAGAGGTACAAGCCAATCAATGGTCGGTGATCTCCTATTATTCTTTAATGTCTTCAAATCTCCTAATTGATGTTGAAAATGATTGATGAAGGCTTGATAAATGATTGATTTTCTAATTGTAGACTCCACATAACTTGCACTTTCACTTCACATGTGGCTACCTTAATTGCTCCTTCAATTGCTAGAGAATCAGATCCTTCAAACGAGGAAAGGAAAGGCTTTATGTAGGAGACCCTAACTTTTTTTTGAGTCATAGGCTGACCTAGAAATAATATTTCCCACCAATCTCTTGGATTTGAATATTAAAATACTGCCAAAACATGCTCCCAAAATTCGGGGAGAAAAAGTTGGGACCAAGTAGGTAGCTACACATGGTCTAGCCAACCTTTTGCCAAATTTTTGAGGAAGCAAGATATTGTGATTCTAAAGAAAATTACATAAGGATATGGAAATTTTCGATGTCTAGATATGCGAAATCGGGCCTTGAAGGTCGAAATAGGACATAATTAGGATATTTGATGAAATGATTAATTGGAGGAATAAAATAAAAAGGGGCACACTTAATGTAAAGGGTTCAATTTTATGATGTGTAAAGGGATAAAAGAAGACTTTAGATTTAATTAAATTAATTAATTAAATACTTAAAGAGAATTTTTAAATGCAAGATGCAAACACACTAAGGCGAGTGCTAACCTAAGCATGGAATTGTACCTTAAGGGTGTACAATTTAAGACGTGACACATGTGTGTGTGCGCGCGCGATACACACATATTCATATTCATATTCATATACATATACATATACATATATACATATATCATACATAGATATATATGTATATATACATATACACACACACACAGATATATATATATATATATATATATATACACACACATATGCATATATATGTATGTATGTATGTATGTATATATATGTATATATATGTATGTATATATGTATATATGTATATGTGTATATGTATATATATGTATATGTGTATATGTATGTATGTATGTATGTATGTATGTATATATGTATGTCATACATAGATATATATGTATATGTATACATATACATACTTTTTAAAGAAAAGAAACATCATTAAATACTTTTATAACTTTCTTTGGATGCTTTTCTAATAAGAAAGCACACCAAGTATGTACGTATATATGTATGTCATATATATATATATATATATATATATATATATATATACTTTTTAAAGAAAATAAACATCATTAAATACTTTTATAACTTTCTTTGGATGTTTTTCTAATAAGAAAGCACACCAAGGGAAATAAACTTATGATTCTCTACCATTGAAATCACATTGTACAACATTTTAGCTCGCCAGAACCTCTTAATAAAAATTGTGTGAGTTCTAAGTGGATGAAGTTTCAGAATTCAAAAAAATACTAATACAAAAAGGGTCATGAATATTTTTTAATGATACATTGGTCTTCCTCCTATATATAATAATCTCCAAGAGTTCTTTTTCATCCTTATTAATTTATAGATGTAGTTACAAGCATAGGCGAACATACAAATCTTAAAGGTGAGAATTAGCAATGCACATACTCACACAAGTGTAAAGTATCTATGGATAAAACAAATATGACCTAATTCCAAACTTAAAAAAAAATCAATTTTATATTTATCAAATTTTGTTATCACTAATCCAACATCATATTCAAATTTCTATTTTTTTCTATCATAACATTTTAACCAACTAAAATTATCAAAACTAATATAATACTATAAACTAAATAAACATATCATCCCTTTTCAATTATTTTATATTTCTAATCTTAGTTTTCTCAAACCTATATTAATTCAATTTCAATTCCTCAAAATATTATTTTTAAGTCTATTCAAAAATTATTATTAAAACCCTTTATAAATTGTGTTTATGTTCCTTACATATAATATATGATTTGAATAAAGAAGTCAAGACAAACAAACATAAAGTTCATTTCCATGATGTTACAATGCTCTAAGCCATGGGTTTATAGAAATGTTTTTAAAATTTTGAGAAAGCTATAGCAAGTTTTTCAATTAGATTCCCATTCAAATGGGATGCAAAGAGATAACATCAACAATACTCATGAAATGCAATATATAGATTTGTTTAATAAAATAATTGAAAGACCACCTAGAAATTAACGATTATGTATCTTTATATTTTTTTATCTATTTAATATCGTTTGAGTCTAATTTGAAAATTATCAATCACCTTCAAATTTAAAAGAGACAAGATGTTGCTGTATATGGAGAGCATTTTGATTAAGAGTACATGCCAACAACTACTGATTGATTAGGACTAGGATGTGTAATGTTGTGGTGTATAAGCATAATGTAGAATTCATTTTGAATTAGAAAATTATTAAAATTGAATGAAATAAAATCTGGGAAAATTAAAATAAATAAAGAGCAATGAATTGAAAGATTAAGATAATCTGAGTTTTAATTTCTTAAAAGAATATGATGTTATAGTCAATATATTTATTTTATTTTTTTAGTAAATGGAATTATAGCTATTTCGATATTAGATAAACATGACTATTAGTCATATTTGAGAGGTTGTTGAATGCAATTAAACTTCAAAGTTTAATTTAAAATTATATGGAGTTATTTGTGCATTAGAGATTAGCATGTTACTTACCTAAAAAATAGTCCATGAATTTTGGGCAGGCAATTAAAGATATATCTAATTAGATGTGTCAAAAGAGCTCTTTGTTCTTTATAACATCCCTAATATGTAATTGTCACTTGAAGTTACTTCATGGAACCAATAAAAGCATCATTAGGTGAGAACGACATACATCATCTTTTGGTATTTTAACAAAATAAATTTTAAGTTGTTATAATCTCATTTGGGCTTTATTAATCAACGTATTGACTATTGCTGCAAAGACCAAGTCCATATTATTTGAGTGGGTTTTTGTTAAATGTTTAGTTGTAAAACACACTAAAGTCATAGTAGAACATCAAAGATAAATTGGCACAAAAGGGATGCATTGTTGTGTCAAATGGGTAAAGATGGATGGGAGGAAACACATGTTGATCAACTTCTTGGTGGCTCTACAAGGGTAGTATGTTGGAGGAGGTGGTTATGGAAGTAGGCTTAGAGATTGTTGTGTAAGTTGTGACCAATAATTTAAAAAAATAAATAAATAAATATATATATATATAAAGACTTCTTGAAGAGAGGCATCTTACTATATTTTTAATTTATAGAAGTATTTAATGATGTTTCTTTTCCTTTCCACCATGGTTTTCACCTATCAAGTTTGCAAAGGGAAACAAACGGGCTTAAAAATATAGTAAGATGCCTCTCTTCAAGAAGTCTTTATATATATATATATATATATATATATATATATATATATATATATATAAAGACTTCTTGAAGAGAGGCATCTTACTATATTTTTAAGCCCTTTTGTTTCCCTTTGCAAACTTGATAGGTGA
This sequence comes from Cryptomeria japonica, assembly GCF_030272615.1. Classification (NCBI taxonomy): domain Eukaryota; kingdom Viridiplantae; phylum Streptophyta; class Pinopsida; order Cupressales; family Cupressaceae; genus Cryptomeria; species Cryptomeria japonica. Next base: position 729,272,569 of record NC_081411.1, on the reverse strand, counting down.
AAACCATGGTGGAAAGGAAAAGAAACATCATTAAATACTTCTCTAAATTTCTTTGGATGTTTTTCTAATAAGAAACCATACCAAGGGAAATAAACTTGTGCAATTAATGGTTAAATGATTCTCCACCATTGGCATCATATTGTACAACATTTTAGCTTTACCAAAACCTCTTAATAAAAATTGTGCGAGCACTAAGTGGATGAAGTTTCCAAATTCAAAAAAATAATACAAGAGGGTCATGTGAATATTTTTTAATGAAACATTTGTCAAGAGAATGAATCAAATCCTTGTATTAAATTTAAACCTAAAATTTGGGAACCTACAAAATAATCAATTCCAGTACTTTGTAAAATTGCAAAACTTACTAGTTTTGCATTAACCTTTTATTTTATATTGTCATTTAAATTTATAATGTAATGCTTGCCAAAATACCCTAGAGAAAATAACTAAACTAGCTAACAAATAGAGATAATATTTTTTTAAAAACACCAATATAATGCAACATATTTAACTACCATTACTCATGCATTAATCATAATATAACATGAATACATAAACAACTTAGAAATAACCAAATTATTAACAACATAATATGCAAGCGGAATAATAGTACATCTCACTACAATCATTGTCTAGGGTATCTCAACGTCATTACTTAACTATCATTAACACATAAACACATTCATAGTCATGAAACCATTAACCCTTGTTACATTTTTTTTCCTACTCAATTACTTCCTTTCTAACATGAGAATTATGAACATTCAAATGCATATAATCCTATGTAACTCCATTAACTCTCAGGTTCAGTTTAAGACCCCAAATTAAATCTTCCTAAATCCCTTTTTAAAACCATCTAGCATGATAATATCATCTTCCCACATAAAGTATCACTTATTGTAAATCTAGTTTATTTATTTAAAGAGAAACCAAATAACCTACAAGCTACACATTCATATTCATAATCCAATGATGACCAACATTAAGGAATATCATCTTTCAATTTATTACATTCATTCAGAGACATACATGAATCATTTAACATTTCCACTACTATCCATAGAGATACACAAGATAATCCAATCACATTATTTAATCATTTTTTAATTATTTTTTATATTTTTTTTCAATAAAATTGGATTATTCCACTAAACTTTTTTATTAATATTTTTTATTTTTTACACAAGATTCAAAGAGCATACTAGAGGAAAGAACCCTGGGAAGAAAACCTCCAGTCACAGCTCATAAAATAAACCTATAGTATCTAACAGATCAATTTATACACCCCGCCCAAAACCACATACAAAATGTGGTCACAACACATATAATATCAGTTTTGCATAGAGCCCATATGACAATTTGCCAAAAAAACCCATCGGATAATTTTCAAATGTAGACTCCATAGCTGCTATCAATGGAAGAAGACAAAATTTTCCAAAGCCCTGTGCCAAATCCCATGAGCCAAAAACCTTCCTGTAAGGACTCTATCCTGAACTACCAACCAAGAAAAGGCTCCAGCTTTGGGAAGACAAGCCGAATGCCAAAACAACTTATAAGGCCAAGAAGATAAATCTTTAGCAACCATAAGAGAGTTGTAACCATCTTTAACAGTGTACTTACCAGAAATATTCTTTGTCCAAATAAGTTCATCCTCAGAATTAGAAAGAAATACAATTCTATCCCCCAAAATCTTTTCAAAATCTAATTTCATGCTTTGATCAACATCTAAGAAATCAATCGACTTCCATCTAGCTAGCTTAAGGGGTCCACTAGTCACAATTTCAAAATAATCTGCTACAAAAACACCCCAAAGGGAGGAAAGAACAGTGATCAGAGGAGACCAATCCCTAATATTCACCAAAGGTGTGTGTCCATTCCATACTTCATCCCAAAATCTGACCTTTCTACGATTATGAACAATCCATGAGAGATGAGGCAAAATAACTGAGCTACATTTACAAAGGAAATTCCAAATAGCAAAACCCGAAGGCAAATTTGAGACTTTAAAAATGTACTCTCTCGGTCCATTATTTAAATATTGGGCAAACATAATTTGTGCCCATAAGGAGCAAGGCTTGTCATATAATTTCCAAACCAACTTAGCACCTAAGGCTAAATTCTGATTCTCTAGACTTTGAATTCCTGTTCCCCAAAGTTCCTTAGGCAAACATACCTTATCCCATGCAACTAAAGGGAGTTTCTTCTTGCCATCTTTATTATTGTTCCAAAGAAAATCTCTAAGAGTATCATGTAAACTAACAATGGCTGCTTTTGGAGACTTCAAAATAGACATGAGATATATGGGAACAACATTCAAGCAGACTTGATGAGAACAATTTTACCCGCCAAAGTTAACCATCTATGATTCCATGAGAGAATTCTTTTAGAAATGACCGAAATGATCTTATCCCAAAAACCAATCTTATCCTTTTTAACAAAGAAAGGAATCCCAAGGTAAGTACATGGAAGATTTCTAGTCTCAAATCCCCAAAAGGATTGCAACCTATGTTGAACTAGTTGTGATGTATTAAGGAAAAAAATCTTTGATTTATCACTATTCACTTTCTGACCAGAAAATGATGCATAATTTTGTATTATTCCTTTAACCACTTTTGCCTCAACTAATGAAGCATGTCCAAATAATAGAGTATCATCTGCAAAGAGACAATGAGAAATACTTTGGGGAATATTCTGAATCCTTATACCTTTCCAAAGCCCCCCCACTTTAGCAGCCCTAATAGCCCAGCTAAAGGTTTCAACTAGGAGAATAAACAAAAAGGGAGAAAGGGGATCTCCCTGTCTCAAACCCCTAGAGGAAGTGAAAAGACCATAAGGAGAACCATTAATTAAAACTGAGAATCTTGCAGAAGAAATACATGCACGAATCCATTTGACCCAGGCCTTGGAAAAACCTAACTTCTCAAGAACAACACATAAAGCCCCCCACTCTAATCTATCATAAGCCTTCATCATGTCTAGTTTAAGTATCATGGCCGGGGTTCTTTGGGTGGAAATAGAATGTAGCACCTCATGTGCTACAATTGTACCCTCTGTCATCTCCCTTCTGGGAACAAAACCACCTTGCTCCAATGAAATGATCCTAGGTAGAATTTTTGCCAACCTAAGGTAAATTGCCTTCGTAAATATCTTATACAAAGTGTTACATAAAGCAATGGGGCGGAAGTCAGCAAAAGTCTTAGTATCCTCTTTTTTAGGAATAATTGCAATCATTGTAGTATTAAGTTCTTTTAAAATGGACCTATTTCTCCTAGATTCCTCGAGAGCCAATAAAACATCATTTCCCACAAAATCCCAACATTTCTGAAAAAATAAAGGAGTAAAACCATATGGTCCCGGGGCTTTATCCAGATTCATGGCAAAGACAACACTCTTAACTTCTTTTAAGGAAAAGGGAGACATCAACATTTTATTGTCTTCCAAAGATACTAAAGGAGGAATATTAGATATAATATCATTACTGAGATTTCCATTTTCCGAAGATAATAATGACTTAAAAAACCTAACTGCCTCTGAAGCAATGTCCTCTGGCTCTGTCAATAAATTCTCATTCTGACATTGAATACAAGATATCCTATTCTTACATCTTTTAATCTTAGTTGAAGAATGAAAAAATTTTGTGTTCCTGTCACCATCTGAAAGCCATAACTCTCTAGATTTCTGTCTCCAATAGATTTCCTCTCTAGCTAAGACCTCCTCAAGCTGTAATTTTAGTGACTTCAATTCATCAAAAACTTGTGGCACCATACTATGTTGAAGCACATGAGTATTAAAACACTCAATCATATCTTGAATCCTTTGTTTCTCCTAAAAAATGTTCTTAAAATGTGAGATATTTCATTCCCTAATATTCAATTTCAAATAACTTAACTTCTTAGCAATTTGAAACATACGGGACCTAGAACAAAAAGGAGCAGAATTCCACCATTTCATAAGCAGAGGCAAAAAGGAAGAATCCCTAAACCACATGGGCTCAAATTTAAATGGAGACTTAAAAGAAGCCGTATCCTCAATAACTGAAAGGGAAATTGGAAAATGATCAGAACTCAAGACCGGTAGAATAGAGGAAAAGAATTCAAAATCTGAATCAATCCAATTCTCAGATAACAAAAACCGATCTAATCTCTCAGCAATCTGAGAAAAATCCCTTCTCATGTTTGTCCATGTGAAAACCCCATTCTGAGACTTACAATCAAAAAGGCTCATATCAGAAATGAAATCCCCAAAGTCATCCATAATCCTTTTATTAGGGAAAACACCTCCTCTTTTCTCATCTAAATCAGAGATAGCATTAAAATCACCCCCGAAGATAATAAAGGAACCATGTTTTAAGGGAGAATAAATCCTCTTTAATTCACCCCATAACTTACTCTTCCCTTGAATTCTTGATGGAGCATAAATGTCAAAAAGCCAGAATTTAACCTTCAAAATCTTGCTTATAACTAAAGCCAACATCCAATTTGTAGCAGATGCCACTAACTATAACTCAATATTATAATTATTCCAAAGAAGTGCCAAACCTCCTGAAGCACCACAAGCCAGAGAGGAAAGAAAACTCCACCTTCTCCAAGATGAAAAAACCAAATCAATTGACTCCTTTGACAACTTTGTTTCTTGCAACATAAAAATATCACACTTAATTAAGTCCATTTGGGAATTAATTAAGCATCTCTTGTTAGGGGCATTTAAGCCCCTAACATTCCAAGAAATAATTCTCATTGTCCTTGAGGGGAGGCCGAAGCTCCCCTCTCCCCATTAATCAGAGAATTTTTGCTTTCCCCAAAGCAACCTTGCAAATTATGTTTCACAGCACCTGATCTTGTCACAGGTGGACTAGTCATGAATCTTTTACACCTCTTTCTTTTTACACTTACAAGAGTTAGGCATGTTTTCTTAGGCCTACCCCGAGAGACCGAATGCCTCCCTTGCCCACCAGCAGGAGAAAGGGACAAAGTCTTTTGAATTCCAACATCAATTTCCATTTGAGTCTTAAGATTATTCGGAGGCCTACCTCTCCTAGGAGAAACCACCGATGGTGAAAAAACCGGAGTTGTTTGGACAATTGGTAAACTCTTGCATGACTTTGGAGAAGCCAGGATAAATGGATTATCTTCAAAACCCAACTCTCTTGTAGCCAAAACCGCAAAAGGATTAGCAGATGCAGAAATTGGAAGGGTCGAGTTTATACCCCCCAAATCATTCTCAATTGAACAAACAACTCTATCAGTAATACCCTCATCCATTTGATGTGCATGATTGTTAAAAATATCATGTACTTGTTGAACTAGATTCTCATCTGGCATAATAACAGGGATAACCTCTGACGGATTACTATTCCCTAAGGAAGATTAATTAGCCATATTAATTTCAACATTCAGAGGGGAATTATTAGACACCAAATTCTTAATTTCCTGAACTAAAGAAGCATCATTAGGAAAACCTATGGCAGGTACCTGTTTAATAGTTTCCATATCAACCAATGCATTTTTATCTAAATTCACATTCTTTGAAGAATCCAAAACCTCCTTTTGAGTGCATGAAGACAAATTGTCATCCTTACCCTTTGTGTGATTATTTGGCATCTTAGGGCAATCTATCATCAATGGATGATCTACTCCATTCATCGGGGGATTACCATCCACTATACCCTTGTTATTAGGAAATATCTTCAGTAAAGACGAAAGTGAGACCGGACCCGAAGTGTGATCATTTGGTTTCCCAGAACTACGACACAATGGATTGTTTTCAAGATTAATGTGACCTATTTCTACCAATTTATGCGAAGAGACATTTCCACATCCTTCAATCGAAGGTCCCTTCGCCAAACTATCTTTATTAAGGGATTTAGGGACAGAGTCAACAACCTACTGGTTTTTCTTAAAATCCATAAGTAAAGGAGCATCCAAAAGTAAAGGAGACTTAAGAAGCTCTGTATCTGATTTCTCAATTGATTGGTGCCAAATACCATCATGAGACTTGATATTACAAGTACGGGGGCAAAAGTTGTTAGGGTTAATAAGAACACAAATTTTTACTAGAACCTCCCCCTCCACAAAGTCCATTTTAGATGTTAAAAAAGTTCCAATAGTATTTCCAATTTTCTCAAGAACATCTAGATCCATAAATTCAAAAGGAATTTTAGGTAAACCAAACCAGAAAGGAATAAGTTTCAAACTAGACCAAGAAGGAACAAAAAAAGGTTTCCAAGCAGCAATTGAAATTAAATGTTTTCCAAACCAATGATGTGAAGTTCTTAATACCTCATCTCTGAAAGAAGGAGAATCAAAGACAATAATAAAAGCATTCGCAGACAATAATTGAAAATAATGCATATCCCCCCATCTTTTCTGTAATTTATGATAAAGTTTTAACAAACTAATTTGATTGTCCCAAATTTCCTTAGAAATAGCATTCGTATGCAAACAATTCGCTTTCTTATCAACATAGGAACCTAAAATATCGATACAAGGGATAGGAGCCCAAACCTGCGATGAAGAAACCCCGGGCAGAATAGGATCAGAAGGTATCTTACTTACCTTTTTCAGACTAGCTTCCTTGAGGTTCACATTTACCTTATTTCCCACCTGCTGTGAAGAAACAGAAACCCTAGCCGTAGTCTCCTTATTTGCCAAGCCAACAACCCCAGCAAACGTTCACTGATTGTCCAGATCCAAAGCCCTTGAATTGCTTCTTAGAATTCTCATGATTCACACCATTATTAAAATGCCCTTGAGTGAATCTCCTTCCATTGTTATTCTGCCTCCATGCCACATTGTGTCTATTCCCAAAGAAGCCTTGAAAGTATTTTGAAGCTGGTTGAAAAACCTTGTTATTTTCACTCCGGTTTACATGTATTGCCATGTCCTTCCATCTGCCTTTCATGTAGACCCACTGTGGAACATGAGGCGGGTCTTCCTAGCCCACATCCACCCATGAACCCAAATGTCCTCTATTAGCCATGTCCGATCACTGTATTATTTCTAAATTGCTTGATTGTATGAAATGATCCATAACAAGACCGGTCTCAGTCAGCCATTTTGATACAATTGGATTCAACCATCATTAAATATAATGTTCGCCGATCTTAGTCTCCAACTATGGAATGGAAATGCCGAAAGGTATGTGCAGTTACTACAGTCTATTAACCATCCGGAAATAACTATTTCCCTGAGCTTGCCATCTAAACAATAAAATTTTTTGCACCTACAGTTGTCTGCATTCTTTACCTCGGTAGTCCTATCAGATTATTGTGGCTCAGATCAAAAACCATCAAAGCAGGTATGCTACTAAAGTCTAGTATAGATCCCAGCAAGCCGCAATTCCTTAGACTCTAGTAAAAGGGCTTGTCCAGTCAAAAGGTCGCTTCCTCCATTACTACCCACCGGGCAAAATCCAACTTTGGCCACTTCAACACCGACACATAGAGCCTTCGCGCAGCCACACCAATATGTTATGCCATTGACCCCACATTATGCCATATGCATATCACTCGACAAAGGATTCAGCTCCACAGAGAGGGGTTGAAAATCCCATCAAACCCTTCTTTTTTCGTGTTCTTGAGCCTACCTAAGAGGCCATGATTCTGATCGCGATCCAGAAGCTCAACCGACAGCTCTTTGATTGCTACCTTTGTTCGGTCAGATGTACCCTAATCTTCTGCTTATTTAATCATTCATTTCCTTTCCAATCTAGAATTAAATACATTATAAAAATCCATTTACAACATTCATAATTTATTACAGCTCATCATGATCTCACCCTTCAACAAGTCCCATCACGTATGATCTCAAGTTACTAGATACATAATCTCTTGACCATCAATTATCTATACATATCCAATCTTAAATTCTAAAGGATAAACTTGTCTCATTTCTAATAAAAGATTTCACACAAGTCCAAAGCATAATTTTCAATTTAATCACATAAGATACACATATTCCCAATCCAATAGCTTCATTTTGCATTCATGAACCTTAATCCCTAATAACATAGATACTGATAAACCAAGAAACAATATAGGGTCAACAAGGATTACTACACTATATTTTATTACAAGGGTGATGGTCACATCCTACCACATCCTAATCTATTTCCAACGACATTAAACATACATACAACACTAAATGCACATCAATAGATCCATTCACATTATTTTCATTAATTAATCAATATCCAAGATGCAACAAATACAACAATGTGTTTTCTTACAAGAGTCATAACCATATCCCAATACATTAGCTACCATTACATATATATCATAGGAGAATAGTACTCATCTACATATGCAATTATCTTATGAAATCCACATCACATATGATTTATGAATCATGTGCATCCATCTACTACAATACCCATCCATAAGCTAAAGGGATAATAATTCAACATCCATGCACAAGAGCATCCAACAAGAACATCCCAATGGAAGAAGGCCTCAAACCACCTGACCATGTTGAACCATAAGGAACCACCCCCCGTGCTAGGAGATGACACAAGGTTCCAACTAACACTCTGGACCTAGGTTGACACCTACAACCAAGGCAACTCATCATGACATCCATAAAGGAAACCAACCAAATAGCTATAAACCAAATCACATTACGAGGCTAAATCAAAAGCAATAAATTCCTAAAGGCATACCAATCAATTGAGGCATAAGAATCATGGACACGTGTAGGGTAAGAGTGTCATCACATGCTATCCTCACAAAGAAGGGGCCAAGCCACACCTTGATAGACATGTGGAGTCATCTCAACCTATGAGAAATCAAGGGAGTTTGTCTGACCGTCGCAAGGGTCTTCCCAAGCTTATCCCAAGTCTCTCCTCAAGGGCTATGAGGTGGGGCCACAACAGCTATTCATTATCTTGATTAAGTGAATCCTAATTACCTAACCCACTAATCAAATTATTATGGTTATCACTTGCAAATTAAACATAAACCCTCTATGTGGTCTCATGACAGGTCTAGGCCCTAAGCATCCTTATAAGGAATCCTCTTAGAAGCCCATCGCTCATGACCCCAATCCTACACATGCAAGAGCCCACTCTCCCTATCCATGTACCAAGACCTTAGGATGAACATGAATCACAATAACATCACAAGGAGGCTCAATATAAGATCCATCAATAAGAACATCACACCGATACAATCTAAAGCATAACATGAACCATAATAACAACACAAAGAACAATAGCCTCAACCACTAAGAACAAAAATAAACAAGAGTAAGGCAACAACATCTTACTTAACAATATGCAAATACATCCTCAATAGTGAGGCAATCGATCATGCTAGAGCTCATATAAACATCCTCCATAGCAAGACATTCTCCTTCTTGTTGGTGTAGTGTCCCTCCTAGAGTTGCATTTTGATTTATGCATCGATGGACTTATTTAGACACGTGGTTGATGTTTTGACGATTGCTTATGACTATTTCTATCTCAGATGATATTGGTGATGCTAGATACTTTATATGGACATATGCTATTTGATGACTTATGTGGATGATTGATATACCTTAGACTATATTGATGACGGACCTAAATTTGATGATTATATGTGTTCATTAATCATGATGGATCATATTGCTTATGGGATTTGATGATATCTTAGTTATGCTAACCCTAGTTCATGATCATATTGGTTGAATTGATGCAATGATAATTATGTTTGACTCCTAGTGTATTCGTGATTAGAGACGATGTCATACCACTCATTATGAGCTTGACATGACATTCTCTATCACATGCCTGATCATTTATGATGTATATGTGTTATATATATGTTGTGTTGTGTTTAGTGGTGGATGTAGGATTGCGGGTACCAAACATCAACTCCACCTGGTCTCACAGGTTTGAGCGTGTCTTATCCCAATGGCAAGTTGTTGGAGATGGAATGTGTTTGCCTCTTACACTCTAGGCTTAAGTTGTTCACCTTGTCAGTTGTGTCAATGTTCGACCCTGTGTCGAGTTGCTTGAGGTGTTGTGAGTATGTAATTAATATTTAATTGGCATTTGGTTAATATAATATTAATACTATAGTTGATTTATTTGATTATTTGGATGATTATTTAATATTTATTTGTGTTAGCTTGATTAATGATTAATTAAGCTTGATGTATTTAATTAATTGATTTATTGTTTATTGGCTATTATTAATTATTAATTGTTTATTAATGTTTTCCTATGTTGGTTGATTTTATATTTAATTGGATTTTATTGTGTTATCTTTTATTTATTTAATTTGTTATTTATTAATTGGTTTTGATTTATTATTTATTATTTATTTATTGGGCCTTTTGGATTATTTTAATTAATTTGTATGGTTGAGGCTTTGATAATTATTTACAATTAAATTATTGGGCTTTTATATTTTATTTGCCCATAAAGCCTATTTTATGCTTTTGATGTATCAATCCTCTTTTATTATTGATTGAGTGATTAAAATATTAAATATAATATATTATATAGTTTACCTACCCTTTTATCTGATTGCATGATTTTATGGGGGTAAGTAAATAAAACTTTTTTATATTATTTATCTCGAATTTATGCATGGTAGGTATAATATATGATTTTTTAGGAACATTTTGATTGGTCGGTGTATTTCTATAGTTTTGGTTTAATTTTTTTATTAATTGGTTTTTGTTGTGTATTGTCAGGGTTGGCATCTCTGCGAATTTTGATTGAAGATTTTGGATCCTTGATTGTTTGAGCTTGGAATTGGATTGCTGGAGATTTGGATTAGATTGGTTGCGCTTCTTCGAATTGCTTTGGCCATCACTTCAATTCTCTAGGTTGGAGCTTGATCTTATTCTTTCTTTTGACTTTCAGGAAAAGAGTTGTCTTCTTTGTGTCTTCTAAAAGATTGTCTTCAGGGTTAATGGGATTGCTATTTGGTATTATGATAATGTATAATGATTTGGGAAGAAATTTTAGGGTTTTATTTATTCATATGTTCTTATGAAACGGAGGAATGTGACTGTGTGATATTGTGATGCAAGTGGTTTCCTTTTTGTGCTTTTGTTCTTGTATTTTTTTTAATGTTGAACTTATAGAGTATTTGTTTCCTTCCATTATGGTGCAAGAGTCTTCTATTTACCCCATTGTATCCATTAATGAAGTCATGTGCAATCTGGGTAAGTTCTATGTAAGTCTGTGTGAAGAAGGTGCAGAGATTTGTTGCTGAATCTTATTTGTATGACTTTGTGACTTTAATTTCATATTGTTTTAGCCCTATTTTGTCCTTCTTCACCTTCTAGAAGAGTCATTTAATCATTTTGCAAGCTTATGTGCGAAACTAGGTAGTTTCATCACTTGTATTGTCTATTTTCCCTCATTTTTGCTCTCTGAATAGAATATGCTAAAATATGTCATGGATGCACTAGAGAATGTCCTCTATGAGCTAATTTGCTTCCTAGATCCACCAGACTAGTCTTTTGATGCGTTGTTTTGCCTTGAGTTGCCAGTTTTGTTAGTTTTGCTTAGTTAGATCACTTTTCCGGATTTTGGGCTTTATTAGAGGCTTCTTGTGAATTATTTGAGTTCTCAAAGATTTTTGTTGATGTTATCTTGATAATTTTATATGTGATTTGAGCTTCTGTAGGATATTTTGTGCTAAAATCTTGAGGATTGTGCATATGTGTTGCTTAGCTCGAGGAAGAGGGAGAATGCCTTGTTGTTGAGGGATGCTTTATGTGAGCTCCAGTGAGTGGATTGTGCCTCAATGTAGAGGATGTTTTAAGTTATGTTTGAGTAAGAGGAATGCATACCTTATTATTATTTATTGTTATGCTTTGATTTGTGAAGGCTCCTACTTTTTGTGTTGGCTTTATGGTTCATATGATGCTTCAATTGTGTATCGATGATAATTATAATTTTGGATTCTTTTCATGTTGAGCCTTCATGATGTTATTGAGATTCATGCTCTACCCTAAGTTCTTGGTCCATGGATAGGGAGAGTGTGCTCTTGCATGTGTAGGACCAGAGTCATGAGCAATAGGCTCTAAGAGGTTCCTAGAGAGGATGCTTAGGGTCTAGACCTGTCATGGGACCACATGAAGAGTTTATGTTTAATTCCAAGTGATAACCATAATAATTGACTAGTGGGAATGGATATTTAGGATTCACATAACAAAGATAATGAATAGTTGTTGTGCCCCATCCATAGACCTTGAGGAGAGACTCGATATGGGATTGGGAAGACTGCTACAACGATAAGCCAAACTCCCTTAATTGATCATCAGTTGAGACAGCTCCACATTTCTATCAAGGTGTGGCATGGCCCCTTCTTTATGAGGATAGCATGTGATGACACTCTTTCCCTAAATGTTTCCATGATCCTTATTCCCTTGTTGTTGATTATGCATCTTGTATTTTATTGATTTGTGATTAGCCTTGTGATGTGATTTGATTCATTGTTCTTGGATGTTATCTTGTGGATGTCATGTTGAGTCCGTTGGTTGTTAGGTGTCAGCCTAGGTCCTAAGTGTGATTTGGAACCCCATGTCATCTCCTAGCACGCGGGGTGGTTCCTATTTGGTTCCACATGGTCGGGTGGTTTGATTCCTTCTTCCATTGGGATGTTCTTCATTAGATGGTAGTGTGTGTGGATATGGATTCTATGATTCTTCATTATGCGGATAGTTGTGGAGTTGATTCCTATTTATTGAGATAGTTTATTGTATCATGGTGACATTGTAATTGTAAGGAGATTATGTACTTGTACCTTGTATGTAATAGAACATGATGATATAGAGACTATGATCTTGTAATGGAATAAGATGTTGTATTCATTGTATGGTTCATGTTGTAAGAATTTTCTTTAGGTAGGAAAGAGATTAAGATCTATATTGGAATAAGATTTGAGATGGATAGCTATGTGTATCCTTATTGTAGAAATGGTGTTATGAGATAATCTTGTTATAAGTAATCTTATTTGGAAGATAAACTAGTATATATTTATCTTGATGGAATGTATGATGATTTCAAGGAAGGAAATGAATTAGGATCATTTATATGATGGATAGTGCTATTTGGATTCATATTGTGTTAGGTGGTTAGTGAAGAAATGTGGTATTAGGAACATTTGGATTTGGTGTTTTAAAATGAACTTAGAGAGTTAATGGGAATATGATAGGATATGCGTTTGATAGTTTCAATTTGGGAAGAATGTAACGGTTGTAATAAATGTTATTTTTTTATGATATGTATGTGTTATGTGATGGTGATATTAAGTAATGACGTCGAGATACCCTAGGGAATGTATGATAGAAAGATGTATTGTTTTTTTTTTTCAATAAAAGTGGAAGACCGCTAATTTTATTAATATTTATAACTTTTATACACAAACCTGGTTCAAAGAGCACCAGTAGGAAAGAACCCGGCAAAGAAAACCTTCGGTCTTTCTCATAAAGTCCAAATGGGAAAATAGTACAACCGATTATACTTGAGAGGAGAAGTGAATAATCCAAACTAGCCCCAAACCATCCCCAAAAAACCATAAGGGCCAACAAAGCTAGTTACATCAATAAAGCCCAGCCCCCCAGAATATGTGAAACAGATACAAAATTATCAGAGAAGAAGGTGATCATGAAGCATCAGGAGTGCAAAAACCAAGTGTTGGGACCTTCCTCAGGAGGAGACAAAGGTTGGGAAGCCCCCGCATTTTGATCTTCTGGAGCAACCACTTGTAGAGGCACAACTTCACTCGAAAGAGACATTACAACCTTCAACGAATCAAGAAGGAAATGAATACCTGAAAACACATTAACAACCAAAAACAAGATATATGGAGATACATGATCCAAAAAGGCTACAAGAGCAAACATTGTGTCATCATAAAGGTTAAAAATCAAACCACCTCTTATAACTGAAAGTAACTCATAGTGCCAACCACTAGATAATAATTCAGATCGAGGTACAAAACCACCATAAGGAAAAGTACCAAACTCAAAACGATAAAGAGACAAAGCATTATCTAGATCAGAAGTAGAATAAAGAGAGGGATGAACGTATGCATCCAATAATGCCTGAACCAGAGAAGAATCCAAGAGCATGTCCATACACACAGTAGTAAAATGAGAAGAAACTTTAGCAAGAAAAATATTAGCATTCTCCATCAACCGTCTGCCCACCACCTTGCGAAAAGAAAAAGAAAATTCCGAAGAATGAATTTTAAACAGTCGACCAAGTTTCTCATCATAAAAAACGTGAGGATCTTGAAAATTTGCACTGCTTAACAGGCAATGAAATTCTATAACCAGCAACCTCCATACCAGAAAAACACAAAGGAAAATAATGCACACAGCAGAAAGAAGCGAGCTTATAAAGAAAAAATAAGACATCATTAATAAAGAAGAAAATCATTCAAGCGAATTAAAATGATATAAGATCAAATATTAGCACGAGCTAGTTCACAAAACACCGTACCAACAAGCTTCCACGGGCCGCCACCTTTGAGGAAAAACAATCAATATACATCATTAAGCAACAAGCATAACTTTCACATAATTCCCACAGTAAATGCAAGATATTCGCACGAGCCATATCTCCAAGACTATGCCAATAAGCATACACAAACTGCCACATCAAAGAAGAAACAATTAAAGCAATATCAAATAATCATACATGCAAGTCACCACTGCAACTACAGAGGACAATCATTAAAGCTTATTAGAAGAGAGACCGTGCAAGCAACCAGCACAGTGAGAATAATAATGCAATAAACAACAATACATCGTACAGAAGCAACCCAAGAGCTAGGCATCGACTAACATCCTCTTTAAAATTACAAGAAAACATGCAGAATTAATGTGGTGATATAAAGCAGCCAAGAAGGCCCCATACACCATCACACTAAGTTGCATACATGCTGGCAATCCCTAACAAGATGCGAGGTCGAGGGAAAGCAAGAGAGTATGCTACAAAAGGAAACTTTAAGACTTCAAAGGATGAGGAGGCAGGCAAATCTCTTCAATATCAACCAAGGTTTGAATATTTTCATTTAAAGCCTTATTTGCTAAAAATTTCGCAACACAATTAGCTTCTCTATAATATTGAGAAAGAATTAAAGAACTCAAGCTGCAATAGAACCTTGTCCAACCAATATTTTAAATGCCAAGAGTTACAAGTACGATTTGTAATCGCATAAAAGACAACTAATGAGTCTCCTTCTATCACAATATCTGAGAAGTTTAATGAAAGAAGCAAATCAAGCCCAACAGATAGAGCATGCAATTCAGCCACATTATTTATCCCATCAAGAATACATTGACACCGAGCTTTGATGACTCTGGAATTTTCATCAAAAACCACCACCCCAATGGCAGACTTCCCTGGATTGTCTCGAGAATCCCCATCAAAATTTAATTTATGTTTGGAAGGAAGGGGGGGAGTAACCAAACCACCTCTTTTCTGTTAATTGGGGGAGACCTTTTCTTAGAAATGGCCCCTTGCATAGGAAGGAAATGTAAGGTCGGCCAATGCCCTATGATCCAACTATCCCATAAAGTAAAAGTGCATTTAGGACTAAGACCCTTATAAATAAAAGCTAAAGAAGATTTTGAGATTGATTTCTCAATACAGAAGAGCACATCTGTCAATGAGGAAGAGTGTTTCCTAAAAAATCTATTATTCCTTTCCAGCCAAATCTTCCAAATTAGAATAGAAGGGGCAATAATCCACACACAAGCATAGAAAGAAGATGAACATAAAAGTGGCCAACCCTTAAGTTGAGATCGAAGATCCCCACATAAAGTCACAGACCAATTTAATTTCTTAAAAAGCTAGTACCAACATTGAGAAGCAAAAGGACAATGAAGAAAAAGATGACTAGTTGATTCTAATGATCCACCACACAGGACACATGGAAAAACAATAGTGATACCTAGCCTATCCAATCTCATACCCATGAGAACTCTATCTTGGACAGCCAGCCAAACAAAAGCTCTTGCCTTTGGAAGACAAGCAACATGCCAAAACAACCAAGAGGGCCATGCCTCCCCCTACAAGTAGCAGATAAATAATTGTATCCATCTTTAACCGAATACTCTCTAGACTTAGAATGAACCCAAATAAGCTCATCATCAGCCTTAGAGTAAAGAAGTTGATGCTTACTTAATTCCTCAACAAAAGCAGACTTGAGCTCTTGATCAATTGGAAGAGACTCTACTGATTTCCATCTGGCAATCGGGACAGACCCAAAGAAATCCACAAAAAAATAATCAGCCACAATAGCCCCCAAGAAGATTTCAAAAGAGACATAAGAGATGACCAATCTCTCAGACTAGTCAGAGCAGACAAAACATTCTAAACTTCCTCCCAAAATTTAGCTTTTCGTCCATTATGCACAAGCCAAGATAAACTAGGAAGAATAACAGACCTACATTCAGACATGAAGTTCCAAATTGTAGAACCCTTAGGAAGCGAGGAGGCAGTAAAAATCGCCTCCCTGGAATGATTTCTTAAATACTTCGCAAATAAAATAGATGCCCACTTCGAAGAGGGTTGCTTATATAACTTCCAAACTAATTTAGCACCTAAAGCCAATTTTTTCTTACTTAAGTCCCTAATCCATGCACCACCCCTGTCCTTCAAAGAATAGACCTTATCCCAAGCCAACAAAGGGATTTGGACCCTTTTATTTACATTATCATTCCACAAAAAAGACCTCAGAATTGACTGCAAATTCGAAATTCATTTCTTGTGAGCCTTTAAAATAGACATCAAATAAATAGGAACCGCATTTAAAACAACCTTAATAAGCGCAATCTTTCCTGAAAAAGTAAGCCATTTATGAGTCCAAGAGAGAACCCTTGATGAAACAGTAGCATAAATTCTTTCCCAAAAATTATGCTTCTCAGAACCAATGAAAAATGGATTCCCCAAATACTTACAAGGAAATTGACCAACAAAGAAACCCCAAAAGTTAGTCAATCTTGATTGCACCAAAGGGGAAACATTGAGAAAGAAAACCTTATATTTAGCACTATTCACCTTCTGACCAGAGAAAATAGAATAATCCCTTATAATCCTACTAATAACCTTTGCTTCACCCATAGTGGCATGACCAAACAATAAAGTATCATTAGCAAAAAGACAATAAGAATGATTAACAACCATATGTGGAATACTAATTCCCTTCCGTAGACCACTCGCCCTTGCAGCCAAAATAGCTCTATTAAGAGCTTCAACTAAAATAATAAACAAGAAAGGAGACAAATGGCCCCCTTGCCTAAGACCTCTGCAAGAAGCAAAAAAACCACATGGGGAACCATTCAAAATCACAGAAAACCTAGCAGTAGAAATACATGCATAGATCCATTTCACCCACTTAACCCCAAACCCAATTTTTTTAAGAACATAAGAGAGAGCCTGCCAACTAACCCTATCATAAGCTTTCATCATATCTAATTTAAGAATCATGGTAGGGATAGAAAGATGGGAGATAGAATGCAAAATCTCATGAGCCACAATAGCTCCTTTCGTTGTCTCCCTACCCAGAACAAAACCACCCTTCTCACCCGAAACAATCTTAGGAATAAGCTTGGCAAGCCACACAAATATTGCTTTAGTGATAATCTTATATAAAGTATTACATAATGAAATTGGGCGACAATCAACAAAGGACTTAGGATTCTCTGTTTTTGGAATGATGGCAATAAGGGTTGTATTTAATTCCTTCAAAATGGATCTATTACACCTAGCCTCCTCTAAAACAAGAAGAAGTTCTTCCCTGGGAAAAGACCAACACTTTTGAAAAAATAGAGCAGTAAAACCATCAGGCCCATAAGCCTTTTCAGGTGCCATAGAAAAGACAACCTCCTTAACTTCATGAGTAGAAAAAGGAGCCATAAGCATGTTATTATCCTTAGAAGAAATAAGTTGAGGGATAGCCGAAGCAAAGCTATCATCAAAATCAGAAGGCTCCTCAGTCAACAAGGATTTGAAAAAATGAACAGCCTCAGCGGCTATATCCTTCTCCTCCGAAAGGAAAACCCCATCAAGATCTTGAATACAAGGAATCCTATTCCGCTGTCGTTTTAATTTATTGGATGAATGAAAAAAATTAGTATTCCTATCTCCATCAACAAGCCATATATCCCTAGATTTATGTCGCCAATAGATTTCCTCATGAGAAACAACTTCCTCAAGCTGAGAATTTAACAATTTATGCTTATCAAAGGTAGCAGAATCCATCCCAATATTCATAACCACAAAATTTAAAACTTCAAGCTCTTCTTGAATTCTAGATTTCTCAGAGAAAATGTTTTTAAAATGCAAGACATTCTAGGACTTAATCTTTTCTTTAACAAAGGAGAGCTTTTTGACAAAGCGAAACATTCTAGTTCCAAAAATAAAAGGGGTCGAGGCCCACCAAGATTCTAAGAGCATCAGAAAAGAAGGATCTCTAAACCACATAGGCTCAAATTTAAACAAAGATTTCCTAGGAGCCCTATCATCCAAAATAGACAACATGATTGGAAAATGATCAGAACCGGAATTGGGCAATACCATAGCAACAACATCCACATCTGAAGAGACCCAATTATTAGAAATAAAAAATTGATCAATTCTTTCAGCTATCTACGAAAAATCTTTCCTCATATTTGTCCAAGTAAAAGGACCATTCAAAGTTTTACAATCCAACAAACCATTATTTTGAATGAAAGTAGTGAAATCAATAATAATACGCTTATTCGATAGAATGCCCCCAATTTTATCATCATCACAAGAATTAGCATTAAAATCTCCACCAAAAAACCACAAACTGGCCTCGCAGAGGAGAGGAGGCAATAGTTAGAGAGTCCCAAAGGGCTCTTTTCCCCAAGATAGACATTGGACCGTAAACATTAAATAACCAGAATATCACATTAGAAACCCTACTTTTTACTAGTGCCAACATCCATAAAGGGGCAAAACAACCAAAGATAACTCAGTAGAAGCATCATTCCAAAGAAAAGCCAAACCCCCAGAAGCCCCCGCAGAGGGGGAAACACAAAATTTCCACACTTTCCAATTAGAAAACAAAAATTCAGCACCCTGCATACTTAACTTAGTTTCTTGCAACATAAGCACATCACACTTCATTAAGTCTAATTGTGACTTAATAAAGTGTTTCTTGTTAGGGCCATTTAAGCCCCTAACATTCCAAGAAATGACCTTCATTGCTCTCGAGGGGAGTCATCTCCCCTCATCTCAATTGCATTATTAGAACCAACAATGCCCGCCCCAAAAGAAGTATGAAGACTATGTTTGGAAGCGACCGACCTGGTAAAAGGAGGGCTAAATTTTGTTTTCCTTTTCACTAAACTAGAACCCAGACTCAGAAGCGTAGACTGGATGCTAGCATCTATTTCCAATTGTGTATAAAACACCTTCGGCTTCCTACCTTGCTTCATAGGAGAAGGAGTAGGAGAGGAAGGAGACAAAGGAATCTTAACCAACGGCTTATTGATTATAGGGTCAAATTCAACATTACTGACCACACACAAAGCATTCTCACAATCTTGGGCTTTATCTGGAGAGAGAATTTCAAAAGGATTGCAGGTCGAGGGGATAACTAAAGAGGAATTAAATTTGACCAATTCCTAATCAATCACATCAACCACCTTATCAGTAACATTAGTATTCAGAGTAATATTATGTTCAAAAACCAACCTCTGGACTTGAGAAATTAAATCCTCATCAGGAAGAAACAAAGTTGAGTCAAACCCATTAACCAAAGGGTGAGAATCTGTTTGAGGTAGACCAATAGAATTCAAAGCCACACTCCCCTCAATAGGAGACTGTAAAGGAGAACCTAATCCCTTAATCCCCTCAACATTTTGTACATCCACTGAAGGGAGAGCTGCATCCCCAACAAGAACGGTAGTCGAAATAGAAGCCCCTTGAGGATTAGATGATTTAGACAAACACCTGGGGTGAGAAGTAATGGGCATTCTATTTTCATGTCCAACAGTAGAATCAAGGTTTTCAAAATTTAAACTAACAAACTTTGAGGGTCGAACCACTGTATCACCAAACGACAATCCTTTAAGGGAAGTAAATAAAGCATAATCCATAACCACAGAAGACTTAACAAACCATTCAAAATCTCAAACAATGCTCTGTCGCTAGATCCCATCAATAGATTTGAAATTACAATTATAAGGAACCACAGAGGATGAAGAAAGTAACACACAGATCTTAACCCTAAAAACCCCATCCTCAAAACCGAATGCGAATGGATAAATTTTCAAAAGGAATCCCTAATTCTTTACAAAATATTAGGGTCAGAAAATTCATATGGAAACCCAGGAAACGAGAACCAAGTAGGGATAGTTTTAACAATATCTTGAGGAGCAGAAAAAAGGGGTTTCCAATCTTCTACAAAAATTAAATTATGACCAAGCCAAAAGAAGGGTTTTACCAGAGCCTACTGTTTAGCATCAACAGAATCAAAGATAACAATGAAAGAGCTCAAAGAAAGAACCTGAAAGTAAAGTGTACCATACTAGAGCGAATGAATCTTATGATGAAGAGAGCAAAATGTTATCACCCCAAACCTGAATTAACACAACCAAAGAATGTAGGTCCCTAGCTTTTTTGTCAAATGGGGCTTCAACCGCAGAAATCCAAGGTATCGGCAGCCAAACCTTATCTATCAAGGGCTCCTTACCCAAGGGCTTATCCTTTTCCTTAACGGGAGGAAATGCCATAGATGGTCATGAAACCCCTACAGAGTTCTCCATCGCCACCTTACCAGAACCAGACTTGCTTCTAGGGTTACTTCCAGACCCCCCAATTGTTTGAGAATTCACAGGAAAAACACGAGAGGGCCTCGAATTAGGTCTCGATACATAATTTTTCTGTGGATGAAAAAAGCCCTTGAAGTAATTAGACCTCGGCCACCCTGAATTCTTGCGGCGCCACTCATTCTTCTCCAAAGTGAACACATCAACCCATTTCCCATTCTGAAACACTCATTGAGGAATGTGGTTGCTCTGCAAACCAAAAGGATCCAGGGAAGGAAGAGAATCGCCGAGGGCATCCTCACCCCAACTCAAATTTCACTGCAAAACCCTAGGTTGTGAAATTTCTATTGTTATTTTTGCTTATGTTATATGTTGTTGTGATTATGGTTATGTTCATGATGTCTTAATAATTAATGTATATGTTAATCTATGATCTTGAATAATGATAGTTTATTATATAGCATTAGTAGATGTTTTTTTTTTTAAATATCTCTATTTGTTGGTTAGTTTAGTTATTTTCTCTAGGGTATTTGGTGGGCATTATAGCTAGAGCTAAGTCAATCACATGTGCACAAACCTCAACGACAAGGCACAAACCATCTTTTCAGAGCACAAATCAGTAATAAAATGAATGATACTGAACGATAAGCATCATAGATGAACTCAAAACAATCACAAAAAGCCTTTGGTATATGCTCAAAATTCGGAAAAGTGACCTCAAAAGGCAAAACTGACAAAACTGGCAAAATAGGGCAGTCTGGCACATCCAAAGAGCATATTAGTGCATCCACTCCAGAAGCCAAAAATTAAGAAAAACAATAGAATTAAGTGACAAAAACACCAAGAATTGATCATGGATTCACATAATGACTCAAATACTCTCCTGGAAGGTGTGGAAGACCAAATAAAAGCTAAATCAAAACACCAAAGAGCCATACATGATTTTACAAAATAATTTAACTTTATTTCCCCACACCTCCTTTCCACAAACATACTCAAACTTGCCCATAACTCAAAAGACAACTCCAAAGGATAAATGAGGTAGGAAGAAGGCTCATACACCAAATGAAAAAGAAAACCAAGACTCAACAAGTCCAAAATGAAGGAAATAACAAGTACATCAATCACAAGAAAGATAACCACTTGCTTTCCCAGCAATACACAACCACATCCTTCCATCCAATAAATATATACATATTTATATAACCGTAAATCTCTTTCCCCCAACCTATATAAAATAACATATAATCAAATAGCTATACCATAAACCGTGAAGATAATCTTTTCAGCATACATAGAGAAACAAATCCTTTCTTAAAATCAAAAGCATAGAGAAGACGAATTCTCCAACCTGGTAAAATTGAAGTGATGACTAGGGCAATTTGAAGAAGTGCAACAATCCAATCCAAACTCTAGAAAATCCAAATCCAAGCATAATCAACCAAGAACCAAAATATTCAAACCAAAATTCTCAGAGATGCAAAACCCGACAACGCATAGCCAAATCCAATAAATAGAAAATTAATTCAAAACTATAGAAATATATCGACCAATCAAAAAATTCCAATAAACCATATAATATACCTACCATGCATAATTTTGATGTAAATAATATAAAATAGTTTTATTTACTTACCCTCGCAAAATCAACCAATAAGATAAAAGGGTAGGTAATAAATATATTATGTCGCTTAACCAAATAGTAACAATAGAAATATTAAATCAAAACCATTAAATGAAATAACCTCATCGGAAAAATAAAATACAAAAGCCCCAATATTCTAATAAATCAAAAACAATATAAAATAAATATCACAACTATATAAATAAACAAATAAATAATAAACCAAAGGCCCAATAAATAAATAAAATACCCAAGGGCAATAAATAAATAAATAATAAACCTTTTAAAATAATAAAATTATGCAAATAAATATTAAATCCCAATAATAAATTAGACAAATAATAATTAAATGACCAAGCTATATAATAAATTAATTTTAACATTAATAAACTATATTACTTAATGATTAGTTAATTATATAATTAATTACTCTCAATGTCATAAGGCAAACTGACACAAAGGTTGAACACCACATGACAACTCAACTGCGACGCTAGACTGACTAGGGTATCAACTAGGAGCTAGAGTATAAGGAAGTAAACTTATGTCATCTCCGACAACTTGTCGTTGGGATAAGACACGCTCGGACCTGTGAGACCAGGTGAAGTTGATGTTTGGTACTTGCAATCCTGCAATCACCAATAGCCATGATACAACATATACAATAATATATCATAAATTATCAAGCAATTGATAGAGAATCGCAATTCCATATCATGCTCGCAATGAGTGGTATGACATCGTCCCTATCATGAAGATACTAGAAGACAATCATAATCATCATAACATCAACTCAATCATCATCATAATCATGAAATAGGGTTAGCATAATCAAGATGCCATCATAAACTCATAAGCAATATAATCCATACATGAATAATGAGTGCATCTAGATCACTACACGTTAATCTGATCAACATATTAGTCCAGGATATAACTTCATCCACATAAATCATAATGAATCCACTAAAGTCAAAGAGACTATCGGAGCACAAATCTAAAAGTGTTTATCACATCCTCTCATAAGGATGATGCAGGGGGGGCACTACATATACTAATTTTATTTAAAAAGCCAATACAATTGTGTTTTAGATGACAAAATTTTCATCAAGGTTCTACACTTGGTGGATAGGAAACAAATATTATGTTATCTATTTGAGGCCATGAACAAGCTCAAGGAGGTTAGCTAGCATTACTATAAGTCCAACAAAATAAAATATAAACACACTTGAAATATAACTGAATAAAAGCTAAACAAATAACTTCATCAATGCATACATGCAACATCTTATTATTCAAATCACAAATTTCTCTTCAATTTCTTTGAGGGGTAAAAGTACAAAGTTGTGTCACACTTTTGTAAAGAAAATGGCCAGCATTAATCCAAATTTTTAACTTGAATCAATAAAAAATGACATAAATGTATTAAATTTTAAAATGATGTTGTTTATGGTAAAAATAGAAACAACAATATTGAAAGACTAAATGAATTCAACCACAAAACCCTAGCCTAACAACAACAAAGATCCACCATAACATATGAAGATTACCTAAGACAATGCAAATCAACAAAATCACAAAGATTATACCATCACATGTCCAATAGGGTTTAGATCTCCATTCTTCCTATCTCCATTGATATTGCTTGATATATTTTCTCTTAGATTTTATGTGTGCACAAGAGCTCAACAAAGAATTAAAGTGTGGTTGCAAGTAGGTTTGATCGCATATGAAAGTTCGAATGCTAATCCAGGGGGATTGGTAATGAAAGAGACATCCTCTTATATAGAAGACACTGTAGGAAATGGAGGGATAAGATTAAGAGGTGTAAAAGATAGATGGTCGGCTAAAATTAGAGGGTAGGTAGAGAAAATAATAAAATAATGAGAGGGTAGGTAGTGTAGGAATTAAGAGATGAATAACATGTGTTATGGGTAGAAAAGGCTAATGAATTAATTAAATAAATAAAGATTCATTTAATTAATAGAGGAAGTGGGATAATTAGATAAATAAAAGTATTTATTTAAATGAGGAAAGGCTTAGAAGAGGATAAATTAATTAATTAAATAAATAAAGATTCATTTAATTAATAGAAGAATTAGGCTTAAATAATTAAATAAATAAATTAGACAGGACAATTTTAGGTGTCTACATTTTGCCCTCTTTGAGACAATGCAACTTGTCGCGTTGGCTCAAAGAAGATAAGATGAACTGATACAAAGTTGCCCCAAGATGGGAATGATATGTCCCCTCGAGAGATTGGATGAAAATGTCTGAAAAGGTCGCACACAATCTCGCGATAAGAAAGAAAGGCTAGAACGGATTGACAAGATAGGATAGAGTGACAGAGTTGCGGGATAAAGAAGAGTGACTTGGGAGACTAGGGCTAGGGTAGTATATAAGATAGACTACAAGGGAAAACATCCTCATTGTCATCCACACACCTAAGAGATCAGAGTGCAGAGAGAGCATAGAGTAGTCAACAGTCAGCAACGATGGCATTGGTTCACAGATTCGATCACATTCGCCAATTTCAGAGGCCAGCAGATGCAGGAGAGCCGGTAAGTACCACAAAACCCCCTTATACCTTGTTGCATTAATTGTTGTCATAAATGTATGCTAGGTAGTGTAATAAATGCACTCTAGGTAGGTTGCAAAAAAAAATGTCAAGCGGGGTAAAAAATGCTAAGGTGCGTCGGTGTTGGTGCCAAGCGCGTCTGGGTAGGCTAGGCACGTCTATGTCAAGTTTAAGCACGTTTATGGTTTTAATAGCATATGTGTCCAATGCAAGCGCGTCTGTGAAATACAGGTGTGTTTGTGCAGGATAGGTGCGTATGTGTGGAACAGAGGCGCATTTGTGTGATTCAGGCGTGTCTGTGTAAGGCATGCCCGTCTATGAAGTATGCAAGCCCGTTTGTGTCATGAATGTACGTTTATGTATTCAAGGTCGAATCGGTAGTTATGTGATAAACATACACTGTCGATTGGATAAGCTACTAAGAGTATACACTCAAATAGGTCCTCTAGGGAAAACTAGGATAACAGATAGGGCTAGGATTGACAATTATGTGATAGAATATACGTTGCCAATCAGGAAACTACTCAAGAGGATACACTTGAGCAAAGGCCCTAGGATAGGATAGATCGAGGCACTTTGTGATGAACAGGGAGTACCAAAGAAATTGACAATTATGTGATAGAACATATGTTGTCAATTGGATTAGGCTGAAATTGACAATTCTGTGATAGAACATACATTGCCAATTGGATAAGCTACTCAAAAGGATGCACTCAAGTTGGTTCCCAAAAAGATAGGATAAAAGAAACACTTTGTGATGAACAGGGAGTACCACTAGGATAAAGTGCCATATGATAGATATAAGCACTAGGATAAAAAGCAGCACTTTGTGATGAACAGAGAGTACCACTAGGATTGACACAATTGATTTGCTTGATTGCAGGAGGACCTACCAATGCTGGAGTCATGGGAGACATTCCCTTTGACTTAGATTTTGCGAGCAGAGCTAACATTCGAGGATAGAGAAGCAATTGATGCCATGGGCTTGCGATACATTATGTGTATGCCTGAGTTTTGGGTGAACATTGGATTGCTGACTGCATTAGCTAAGAGATGGCACTCAGAGACATGCACTTTTCATTTTTCAATGGGTGAGATGATAGTCACCTTAGAGGATGTATATAGGATACTGAGGATACCGATCGTTGGGGAGTTGGTTCCTTATGATCGAGAGGAAGACAGGGATGCACTGAGACGAGTGTTTCAGGATCCAGGACTGGAGATGAGGGCAGGACATGTGGCCTGGGACACCATGACAGCTACAGGATTACTGCTACCAGTGGTGCTGGTAGGAGTAATAAGTGGGTTCCTATGTCCGGACAAGGCAACACGAGGGTTGGTTGTGGGATGGGGGAGGACTCTGGAGACATTGGTGACTGAGCACACCAAGTTTACATGGGGGTCGTTTCTGCTAGCACACTTGTACTATGAGTTGCATCAGTTTGTATATCATAAATCAACATGATTGGGGTGTGGAGTGACATTACTGTAGGTATGGGCTTATGAGCATTTGTCAGTTACATGACCGATACACTTTAGAAGCAGAGGACATGGGTGCAGCTATGTACACCTGTATGATATGATTACTTCTCAGCCATGAATTGGGAGGCTGGAGTATTGGCGCAGGGTGATTGATGAGGTAGACAGTGTGGTATGGAGGCCTTACTAAGAGTGTGAGGAGTGGGAGGATGATGCAGTAGAGTTGCCATATGTATTCAGGAGTAGGTATCTAATCGATCGTACACCATATGTTATTGAGCAACAGTTGATTGAAATGGTATGCAAGTAGTTCGGTAGGATACAATAGATGCCACGAGGGTCAGGGATGTATGCACAGACAATGACGGATCAAGTACATTTGGGGCCATTATTGTCTTATGATCAAACAATGACAAAAATTCTAGAGATGGTTCCCATGCCTTGGGACATATGGGAATATGTAGAGGATGCAGGGATGGATACAAAGTATATTGCATATTGGGGAGAGCATTTGTTTCCATGGCTAACGGATCCAGGGGAGCCGATAGAGGGGGATGGTGGAGGCAGAGGCTGACGGCAGAGGTGGGGCATAGTGGTAGAGAGGAGGGTGGCTCAGAGGAGAGAGGGCAGACATGAGAGATAGATGCATGTAGTGAGGGGTAGAGGTGGATTATCGTTACAGGTGCCAGAAACACAGGTTCCTAGATAGGTGCAGGGACGGGGACAGGGATAGGAGCAACCACAGGAGCAGCCACAAGGACAAGGTGAGGGGAGAGAGGAAGATGATGAGCTACTATCCTTGAGGGAGATTTGCTAGGGACATGTATACGAGATCTAGGATCTGGAGAGGGATACAGCTAGGCTAAGGAGACAGCTGAGGGACACTGAGCGGGAGAGGGATCAAGCTATTTAGCGCTACACAGAGGTTGAGACAACATTGAGGGCAAGGAGGCAGGCAGCAGAGGGCACAGGGGTCAGATACGCCTATGTTCTGTGGGTAGGGGAGGAGATAGCCTACTGGAGAGACTTGTACTATGGAGTGGTTCCTCCAGATCGGCAAGCTAGGAGCTTCCGGAGACCATCGCAGACAACGACGACCTTTGGAGGGAGAGACAGGAGACAAGCGTCTAGCAGTGGGGTCATGGGTCCTCCACCACCACTAGATAGAGGGGGAAAGAGAGATGATCTTGGGGCGGGTCCTTCCAGGGCTCAGACTCCATCGAGGCCAGCCGGCTCCGAGGGAGGGAGTTCATCATAGCCTTAGAGGGTTCCCTATGTATCAGTTTTGTACCATTGTTGTATGATGATGTAGACACCTTCGGGTGATTGTAGCCATATGATTTTGACATCATTGTATTATGACACTTATGATTTTGAGATATATATGAGACGATTCATCCTTGCGATAGCTATACACATGTGTACCTACGTGATGCTGCTATATGTCTTATGATGATTATTTTATGATATGGATGCAAATATGTACATGATGGAATGCAATATATTTTTTGTTCTTTTATGTTTTTAAATGTTATGCAAACGCAAATGTGAATGTATGAAATGCAAATGAATATGATGAGGATGTAAAATGTGTTAACATGTGTTGTTTGCAGGATGTGATGAAATTGTGATATCTACATGTATGTATGAAATGAGATATGGTAACATGTGATGATGTAGGTACAAACTACATGAAATGCAAATATTTGTGGTGTGTCATTATACTCATTCGTGTGATAGCGGGCTACGCAAACTCAAGAAGGATGATGGAGGTCAATCAAGAAAGGGGGATGAAAGACAAAAGAGATGGAAGTGAAAGAGCTTATTGTGCTATTATAATAATTGAGATTTATTATGGCAAATAGGTTATGACAATCCAAGCATATGTTCGACCCAGAAAGTCATTGTACCCATTTGCATGGAGATCAGACAGTCACAAACAAGGAATGCCCCAGTTCACACTAGACTCACAATGTCCTCATATCCTTGGACAAGTCATAGCATTACTAAGAGACAATCCACAGATAACAAAGACAAATAGGTGATGATACCCCATCCTTGCCTTTCTAGTTAAAGATATCCTAGAGATAAAATCTCTAGTCAGAGACATCCTGGAAAAGCTAAAAGACATGTCACCAAAAGATAAAATAAAACAAAAATCAAGACTTGACACCAAGATTCACTGTAGTCCTCAATTTTAGTGTCTCTTGTCACTTGTACAAGTCTATTTGATTGTGGTCACAATGTTTACTTTCACAAAATGATAGATAGCATTGAACCATAATGTTGTCTGAGTCTGTTGAAAGATTTGATTTGTTGAAGCCCATTGTTGCCTCTACGTCTCAACTGAATTGAATGAATCCATGAAACTAATACTTTATTGCAGAGAAGATGAAACTTTTATTGCGGAGTTGTGATGCAAGTGTTGCTTTATTGTGGATTGTGCGTGAATAGACTGAAGAAAATTGGAAGAAACTGTACTCCTCGAAACGTGTGATGCTCTTACTTCCATCCCATTACTAGACATAGGATTTGCCTTAGCCACAGATAGGTGTTGACTTATTATGGATGATAAGGGAAGAAAATGAAGGTTTATTATGAATGGCTAACCAATCTTAGGTAGATCAATAACAAGCCATGATGGGAATGGGTAAGTTTATTATGGATGGATAGGCTATGAGTGTGTGCAAGGTGAAAGGATGAGATTAAATCCTGAAGGAGGGAGGAGAAATGTCTCTACACATGGAGCCGGTGACCCGGTTTTCACCATGGTACTTTCCCAGGGCGCCACTGAAGTGGTTTTCACCGTTGGACGAAATGTTTTTCTGTTTACTTTTTTGAATTTTTTTTTTGTATTTTTGAAATTTTTTTTTTGTATTTTTTATTTTTTTTTTAATTTGGATATTCTTAAGAGCTATGTGTAAAACCTACGAAGGTGCATGTTGTTGATAGGATCCTCCAAAGGTTCACCCTCTGTGGTTGAGAGCTGATATACATTGGATCCATAGGTTGTTGTGATGATGTAAGGACCAAGCCAATTTGGTTCGACCTTGCCCTTCTTCTCTCTGTCTTGCTAATTTTTGGGATTTTATTTGGGAACTAAGTCACCTACCTCAAATGTGTGAGGCTTTACCTTGTTATTGTAACTGCGACTCATTCATTGTTGATAAGCCTTGAGATGATGAAAAGTAGTTTGTCTTCATTCATCCAATAGTTCTAGTTCTTGTAAGCGAGAGACCCTGTAGTCTTCATCACTAATAAGTTTGTAGGAGTGCAAAAACTTGTGCGATAAGCCCAAAGTGCGGGATTAAGCTGGATATGCCAATTTCGGCCAACGTCATCGGCTGTCTTTTTGAAGATTTTAAGAATAGTTTTATTAGATGCCTCAGCTTGACCATTACTTTGGGGGTAATAGGGAGTGGAGAAACGATGGGTAATATGGAAGCGATCACAAAGTTCACAAACATCCTGATTTTTGAAGGGACGTCCGTTATCAGTGATGATGGAAAGAGGAATACCGTATCGACAATTGATATAGTTAAGAATGAATGTAGCACTCTATTTTCTAGTGACTTGTGTAAGAGGCACAACTTCAATCTATTTTGTAAAATACTCTGTGGCAGTGATAATGAATTTGTGGCCATTGGAAGGAGGGTGAATCTTGCCTATGAGATCAAGTCCCCACTGGCAAAAGGGCTAAGAAGTCGCAATCGGTTGAAGTTCTTGTGTTGGCACATGAATAAGGTCTCCATGAATTTGGCATTGCTTACATTTCTTGACAAAATGATATGAATATTTTTCCATATTGGGCCAGTAATATCCAGTCCTGATGAGTTTCTTGTCTAAGGTAGGACCACTAGAATGTGGACCACATATTCCTTCATGAACTTCACGTAGCGCAATCTGAGCTTCGTCCTTTTCTAAAAATATAAGGAGAGTGCCATCTAGACCTCGACGATATAGGATATCGGCTAAAATGACGTATTAGGAAGATTGGCAAATCAAAGTGCGACATTGGTTGTTGGATAAGTCAGGAGGAAGGGTGTTGTTATGAAGGTATGTGAAAATGGATCCGTATAAATGGGAATCAAGACCAATGACACATATCATCTCAGTAGGAGTGATCTCATACGAGGGAACCAAAAGGTTATCCACCAAGAACTCATAGTGGGTTTCATTCTGCGGTAGATCATCAGTGAAGCAATAGTAGCCATGGCATCTGCGGCTCGATTCTGCTCTCTTGGTGTTTTCTCAAAGATTAACTTCATGAAATGTTTCTTGAAGTCATCTACCATTTTCTTGTAAGGCATTAATTTTTCATCATTTGTTTGGTAGTCATCGGTTGCTTGATGAATTACCAGTTGAGAGTCCCCAAAAACATGAAGTTCCTCGATCTTCTACTAAACTGCAATTCGTAGTCCAGTTGTTAATACCTCGTATTCTGCTATGTTATTAGTGCAAGGAAATGACAATTGGTATGATTTTGGAATGGAATCCCCTTGAGGTGTGATAAAGAGGATGTCAGCTCCCGCACCGTGTTGTGTGTATGAGCCGTCAAAGTACAGTTGCCAAGGCTTTGTGTGTGATACCGTCAAGATGGATTCATCTGGAAACTCTGAAGTTAAAGGAGTATCATCTATCATGGGTGCATCTGCTAACTGATCTATGATAGCTTGTCCCTTTATTGCATTTTTGTCCACATATTCAATGTCAAATTCACTCAAGAGCATCACCCATTTGGCTAGTCTGCTAGTAAGCGTCGCCTTATTGAGAAGATACTTCAATAGATCGATCCTTGCGACCAGCTTAGTTTTATGAGTTAGCATGTAATGTCGTAATTTCTGTGAAGCAAAAACCACAACAAGACACACACGCTCAATTGGTGTGTAGTTTATCTCATAACCAACCAAAGTACAACTGATGTAATATACTGCCCTTTCTTTGCCCTCGGCATTTTGTTGCGCTAAGAGTGCCCCCAGTGTT
Source organism: Cryptomeria japonica (assembly GCF_030272615.1). Lineage (NCBI taxonomy): Eukaryota > Viridiplantae > Streptophyta > Pinopsida > Cupressales > Cupressaceae > Cryptomeria > Cryptomeria japonica. Next base: position 729,241,155 of record NC_081411.1, on the reverse strand, counting down.
GTTGATGTAGCTGATATGTAGAGTAATAGGGGTTGTTTTGGGATTGGTGGCATCAAGACTGGTGGATTCAGAAAGATAATCTTTGAGTATCTGAAAATCTTGTTGACAATTATCATCCCATTTGAATTTGATGTTTTTGTGTAGCAAGTGTTGAAAAGGATGCCATTTATCCGCAAGTTGTGCTATGAATCATCGTATGGACTGGAGTCGTCCTTGTAAGGATCAAAGTTGACTGATATTTCTTGGTGGTGGCATTTCTAGGATCTCTTTGACTTTTGTTAGATCAGCTTCAATTCCTCTTTTTGAAACAATGTATCCTAGGAGCTTCCCGGAGGTTACTACAAAGACACATTTCTTGGGATTTAGTCTCACTTTGTATTTTTCCAACCGATCAAAAACGACTGAAAGGATGTCCAAATGTGTATCTTTGTCTATTGATTTTCCCAAGAGGTCATCAACATAATCTTCTACAGTTCCGTTCATGAGATCATGAAAGATAGTAGTCATGGCTCGTTGGTATGTAGCGCCTGCATTCTTTAGCCCGAAGGGCATGACATTCCAGCAGAAAGTTCCCCAGGGACAAGTAAATGTTGTTTTGTGCTGATCTTTGGATGTGATTTTTATTTGATTGTAGCCAGAGAGTCTTCCTATCAAAGATAACATTGCATGACCTGCTGTGAGATCTACGATCAGGTCGATGTTTGGCAATGGAAAGTCATCCTTAGGACAAGCTTTGTTGATGTCTCTAAAATTGTGCATATTCTGATGTTGTGATCCAGCTTACTGACTGGTACCAAGTTGGAGATCGATTCAGGATAATCAATTGGGCATATGAATCCGACATCCAATAATTTTTCAAGCTCTGCCTTGAGTAATAATGCCACTTGTGGATGCATCTTTCTTAATTTTTGTTTCACTGGCTTTGCCCCCGGTTTAACTATCAAATGATGCATTACTAAATCTGGATCCAATCCAAGCATATCGGCATATGACCATGCAAAATTGATTTTCCGCTCTGTGAAGAAACTTATGAACTTTGATCTTTCTCTCTCTGTCAGAGATTGTGCCAAAAATATGTTGTGTAGAATCTCTTTTGTACCAATGTTTGTTTTGATGGTCTCCTCTACTAACATGGATGATTTTTCTTCATATGATGTCGGGATAATGTCCAACCTTCCATCTTCGGGCACCTCAGAGAGGTTTTCACCCTCAAAGATGTCCTTTCTTTTTACTTTTTTGGGGTCAGATAGTGCCACAATGTGGTTTTCACCAAAAAACCCTTGATTTGTTTTTATTTTTAAATTTTTGTGACTGGAAGGCCCAACACCCTCACCAAAATATGCCAAGTTGTTGAGTTCTATAGTGTATCCCGCCTTATGGTCCCCAAGCAAAATATCATCTTGTATGCCTAAATAGTTTATAAAGGCTTCATCATTTTGGAATGTGTCAAATTGTACAGGTCCTTCATGGTCCTAGTCAATAAGTTGGTGGTGAACAAGGGGAAGGCCTTCAATGTTTTCGAAGTCAGTGGGTGTTAGGGTGTAGATACAGTGTTATTCAGGTATATCAAGGTAGTTGTCGAGGTCATCATTGACACTCTCCTCATCTGTCTCAATTGTGAACGAGTCCAAATTATGGTCACTAAAAGTGTATTCTGGAATGGGTGTCCTTATTCTTTGTGATTTCGACCTAGAACCTAAAGACAAAGACTTTGTGTGATCCTCAGGGGTTGTTTCTTGACCAACTTTGAATTTTCTATGAAATTCCTCTTCTTCTGTGGGTTCACCTGGTTCTTAGAATGTCTCGTTGAGTTCATAGTCATTGGAGGATTTGTTCGAACCCCATTCCCATTCATTAGAGTTAGTGGAATAGCAGCTCTCTTATTGATCATTAGAAATCATGATTTGCAATGCTTCTTTAGATTTGTGAGTGTTTACCCTGGAAGAGATGAAACCAAGCGCTTTCGAGCGCTGATTTTTAAATATCAATTCCGGTTGAAAAGGTTGAGTGATACCTTCTTTTCTTAAGCCAAGAGGACTTTTACCATCATACCCAAACTTTTGTAGGATCTTGAATCCTTTGCCATATTTTTCACATGGTATCTTGATGTGATCTTGCGTACCATCTTCGGGGTCTTTGTAAAGAATTTTTTATAAGTCTTCTTCTTCCATTTCACCCCACTTTTGGAATATAGTAGGATCCCATTTTAGTGTAATGATAGATACCCATTTAGAAGGATGTGGTCATCCATATTTTTTTGGTGAACTCATAACCTTCTGTAAGCACATGGTTTGATTTAGAGTGTATTCACCCATGCCTTTGTCCTGATATTTCCCTTTAAGCTCACCTTGCTTTGATGTTGAAGGTTTTAATGATTCAGGGTCAATATATGTAGAAGATGGGATAGCATCTCTATTAATTGGAATTATTGTCTTGGCTTTTGGTCTCAAGTTATTGCAATATATAATTAGGATCACCATTAACTGTTACTTCAACTCCATTATGAGGAAACTTAATGCATTGATGGTGTGTAGATGGGACTGCTCTCATCTCATGAATCCATGGACGTCCTAGCAATATGTTGTATGTGAGATCCAGGTCTAGGACTTGACAAACCACATCCTTTGTAACCGACCCTACTCTGAGAGGTAAAGTGACTGTGCCTTTGGATGAATGCTCTTCATCATCATATGCCTTGATGGTAATTTTATTTGTAGCATTTGTAGCTTTGTCTGAATATCCCAATGGTATTATTGTGTTCAAAGTACATATATTAAGACCAACTCCTCCATCTATCAGGACTCATTTTATTCGATGTTTGTGTAGGAAGGCTTCAATGTGTAAAGGTGCATTATGTGGTTGGCTTACAGAGGCATCGTCAGCTTTAGTGAATGTGAGAGAATGTGGAACAGAAAGGTAGCCCACCATGGCTTGAAACTAGTCCACGTTCAGATAAGTGGGGACGGAAGTGTCTCTCAAAGTTTTGTCAAGAATGGCTTTATGTGCGGGGGATATGCGTAAAAGCTCTAGAATGGAGATAAGCGCGGGTGTCCTCCTGAACTCTTCTAACAGATCGTACTCAGGATTGGTTGATGAGGAAGTGGTGGTTTTACCTGGAACACCTTGCAAAGTGACCTTACCTTGACGAGTTTGACATTACATTCAGAGGTAGATTCAAAAGAAGGTCCAATGCCTTTTAGGACAACCTTGGGTCTTTGGGTAGAATTTTTTAGGCATTTTTTCCTTTATGATAATGGTAGACATAATTGTCCATCAAAATGTGATTAACAGTTGAATCATAGTTATAGGATGCTCTGGTATAGTTAGTTTGCTCATCTGTGGCTTTGGCTTTTCCCTTGTCATGTTTAGGGAATGGTTCCTTAAAGATCTCATGTTCTTGATTGGATGAATGTTCTTCGATCTCAATGTCACCTCTATCAATAAGATCTTGTATGATGTTCTTTAGACGATGACAATTTCCTATTTTATGTCCCTTTCTCTTATGATATTCATAGTACTCATCATCATTCCACCAATTTGGTTTGACCTTTGGTTCATATGGAGGATTGTGTGGAATTGTTATTATCTTGTTTGCCACTAGCTTCTTGAAAGCTGATTCAAGTGGTTCTCCCAATGGGGTGTATTTCCTTCATGGTTTTGAAGTTGTTTGAGTATTCACTTGGTTGTTTGTAGAACTTGATCCAGGAAGAATGATTTTGGGTGTCACTGTGTTAGCATCAACAACACCATCATTTATTGTGTTCTTGTTCTTGTTCCAAAATATTGGCTTGTCTTTTCCTTTAAAGTCCTCTTTGTTTTCTTTGAATATCTTAATTACTCCTTGTTCAATTAGGACCTTCTCTATCGCTAAGCCTTTCTCAATGACGTCCTTGAAAGTGGAAAAACAAGCTTTTCTCAATTCATAACCAATTTCTGTGTGAACATCTCTACCATTTGTTTTTGTGGAATTTCACAAGAGCATATGCTGGCTAAATTTCTCCATCTTTATAAAAATGATGAAAATGACTCCCCATCCTTTTGCTTGGTGTTGCATAAAGTGGTGACTAATATATCTGTCTCTATGTTGTATGAGAAATGTTGGATAAAAGCTTCTGCTAGATCACCCCATGACTTAATTCCAGGTGGAAGTTGGGAGAACCATTCTATAGCTTGATCACCTAAGCTTTGTGGGAATAGTCTCATCAAGTACGTTTCTTCTGATGCTACCTCAATGCAAGCTGTGAAAAATTGTCTTATATGTGCCTTAGGGTCTCCCTTGCCTTTGAACCTATCAAACTTAGGTGTTACGAAATGTGTAGGAAAAGGAGGCATTGGAATGCTTTTGTCAAATGGATAGGGACATATATCTCTCATTGTGTAAGTTGGCTTTGGTGTATTGATGTCCTCCATTTTCTTTTGTAAGTCCTTTATTTGTTATTCCAAATTGTTCTTAGGTGGAAATCAACTTCTTGGACCATATCACATGCCTGAGCCACTGGATGGAGGAAGAGGATACTGCATATATGGATGGTATTAATCATAAGCATGTTCATATGGAGGAGGTCTATAATGATACTACGTATAGGAACCACCTGGTATTGAGTCATAATGAGGAATGGAATATCTTCTTTGTCCATGTATATCATATTCTGTAGGCATGTCATGAGTTTGTTCTTGTGTGTTGCCCCCAAATTTAACATGAGGTTTCCTTGTGTCCAAATTTTGAGCATGCCTCTAGATATCCAATTGTTTTGAAGGTTGGTCCTTAGCATTGGTATGCGATTGAGTGTATTTATCTACATAAAACTTCCATAATGGTCTATGTAGACGGAGTTGTTCATGAGATGCTCTTTCATGAGTATCATAAGCTTAACCATGTGTATTTGGGACCTCAGGTTTTTGAAACAAAGATGATGGAGACTCAAGCACAAAAGGTGGTCTTCTAGTACCTCCACTATTAGGTCTCCTTTGATCCAGTTTGAGTTGAGTTTCTTGCATAGTTCGATTCTCCACTATTTGGGACATGTCAAAATCATGAGGTATCTTAGCTCCACTTTGTGCCATCAATTGTAGGAAATATTGTCTGTCCCTTCTCATGATTTCCTCAACCAATCTATTAAAATGGGGATCCATAATAGAGTCTTCCACTTTTGCTGAATGTACGGAAATGTTGTCCATATTGTCATTATGTGTATCATTGTTGTTTGTATTATTCATGCTCTCAACATTGTGAATGTTTATATAAGTACCCATGTCAGGTAATGTGGTATGATCAAAATTGAAGAACATATCATTGTCATACTCATAGGCACTCATGTTTGCGGACTCTTGAGCCTCTTTAGCTTCTCTCCTAGATTTTTGGGAATGGGTTTCAACCATGAACTAGGCCGTGATGAAGATGTGTGAGACTAGATGAAAATGGAAAGAGTATGGAAGACCAAGAGTTGGATGGAATGTAAATGAATTTGAAGTGTACTTGCAATGTCCAAAGTGTAAAACCAAGTATGTGTGTAGTAGAGTAGGTGTGGCTTTCAAAGAGATGATAGTTTCTCTTGATGAGGTAAGTTGACCTTGACTCTAAGTAAGACCAAATGAGACCCAAAGGTGATAGACCTTGATGAGGGACCACTTAACAAAATGTTGTTGTATGTAGTGTATTGACAAAGTAAGATGAGGACAAGCAAGTGACCTTTTGACTCAAGTTTAGACAAATGTGAATGTAATACAAGGTGTAAAGCAATTATGGACTTTGTGAGACCCAAAATAGGCTGAATTCTAGATGAAAACCTAGAGAAATAACCTAGGAAGCTGAATGAGTCTGAAACTGACTACTCTTGTTTGCTGGACTGTAAGTGTTTTTCAATTCTAAACATAGACGTGCCTGTATACTTCATAGACGTGATTAAAGGACACATACATGTTTGAACACTGCACAAACACGTTTATGAGATTTTGCGAGTGCAATTTTTCTTACGATGACACAGACGTGTTTCTGTCCTACACAGACGCGGTTAAATGACACAAACATTGTTGAACACTGCACAGATGTGTTTCCAGAAACTGAGTGCAATTTTTCCAATGTGTAAAGTTGTTTGTTGTGACCAAATTTGAATTTTTGACTATTTTTTCCGTGACAAGAGGACACAATGTTGATGAGGACTCAATGTTTGCAAGTGCTTAGACTCAAAATGAATCCAAAGAAAGTGTGTTGTTTGATGTAAAAATGTTTTGCATACACTTGAAGACACAAAAGACATAATGTTTTGATGTTTGATCTTTGAATGTTTGAATGTTTAAAAGAAGACAAGCACAATTCCTATGGTTGGCTAGGACAATAGTTGTTGATCCCACATGGGGTTTCCCCTGAGGATACACTATTCAAAGCAGATACTTAGATGCTTGACCCCATTGGCTCCACCCTCGGCACTCACTTCTCTGGGGTAGCCAAGCATCAGTCCCCACGAAAACTCCCCATGGTGAACTTTGTACCTCTACTAAGAACTGTATGTGTGTGGGCCGCTCCAGAGGTCCGACCTCCTACCCCAACAACTATAAGGATTTTGTCTTTCTAAAACAAAAAGGTGCTATTAAGGGCATCCACTCATGTGGCCATACATGTGGCACTTTCAGCTCTGTAAATACAAAAGGCTCCCAGCCGGTAGGGGTTATGCCCTACTACTGATCAAATAAATTTGATCAAACGAGTTTATTGGGAGATAGTGTCGATGTGAAATAATCAGCACATGTTACCCATGGATTTCACCATGGATACATTTATTTATAGTGGTTCGAAAGAGGTGGGTTTTCCTCGCTACCACTTGGGTCATTCTCTCCTCACTAGTAGTCCTAATGACCACACGGGGAGACAGACCCTCTAGAGATTAAACAAAAAGAGCCTATTGCTCAAGACACAAAAGACACTGGTTCAATTTTAGTGCACCAATTGAAGTGTTTGGTAATCTATGAAAACAAGGCACACAATAAAAAACCCTTGCCAAAATTCTGCAACAAAGATTTGTTAGTAGTTTTGCAATAATACCCCTCCTGCAAGCACACAAGCTAGGTAAATTTTAGATCCAAAAGACTTTGTGAAAAAGGGGCCTTCAACAAGATGTGTTGTTTAAAGGACAAGTTGCACTAATTTGTTAGCTAGATCACAAGATGTTAGCCCGAATAAACCAGATCTGAAATCCAAATGATGAAATAAAGCCTTAAAACTGGAACAAAAACCGAAAATTCAAAATCAGAAACACAGACGCGATTAAATCTCACGCAAACATGGTTAAAGGACACAAACGTGTCTTAAACCCTCGCAGAAGTGCTTCGGCAACACAGACGCGGATCCAGAACATAGACGCGATTGAAATATGCACAGACCCGATTCAGGAACACAGACGCGAGCCTGCAATCTGCAAAAGAGTAAAATAATGTCGAAGACATAGATGCAATTCCAGAGGTCACAAACGCGGCAAAAAAGCAAAAATGTGGTTCTGATATGCGCAAACGCGAAAATGTCGAAATGTTGTCGGAAAATGTCAGATCTGCAACTTCGAAAACACAAAATCTGCAACAAAGATGTTAAATGCAAAAGGGACAAGAGTCCCACCGTGCGTGCCAAAAATTTTATGGTAAAAATGGAAACAACAATATTGAAAGACTAAATGAATTCAACCACAAAACACTATCCTAACAACAACAAAGATCCACCATAACATATGAAGATTACCTAAGACGATGCAAATCAACAAAATCACAAAGATCATACCATCACATGTCCAATAGGGTTTGGATCTCCATTCTTCCTATCTCCATTGATCTTGCTTGATATATTTGCTCACAGATTTTATGTGTGCACAAGAGCTCAACAAAGAATGAAAGTGTAGTTGCAAGTAGGTTTGATCGTATATGAAAGTTTGAATGTTAATCCAGGAGGATTGATAATGAAATATGCATCCTCTTATATAGAAGACATTGTAGGAAATGGAGGGATAAGATTAAGAGGTGTAAAAGATAGATGGTTGGCTAAGATTAGAGGGTAGGTAGAGAAAATAATAAAATAATGAGAGGGTACGTAGTGTAGGAATTAAGAGATGAATGACATGTGTCATGGGTAGAAAAGGCTAATGAATTAATTAAATAAATAAAGATTCATTTAATTAATAGAGAAAGTGGCATAATTAAATAAATAAAGATTCATTTAATTAATAGAAGAATTAGGCTTAAATAATTAAATAAATAAAAATATTTATTTAATTAGACAGGACAATTTTAGGTGTCTACAGATGTAAACTAATTAAATGTGTATGTTTTAGTCTCTTTTATGTTTGTATTTATTTTTTGAAAAAATAAAAAATATTATAATATATTTTTTTATGAAATTGACACTATAATTTAGTTGTTGATAAAATGTTGAAAATGAAGTTACATGGAACATCACTCTTTATATAATTTTTTATTTTATTTTTGTTTCAATTTTTTTGTGTGCATTTATAACTTCATTTTTAGTGCATAAAATTTCTTTTTTTAATTTTGATATATATTTTTAAAATAAATATTAAAATGTATGTGTATTGAAAACAAATTGTTCTTTTTGATGTGACCTTTTGACTTAATAGTTTAACTAAAATAGAAAAAAAAGCTATACCATCTTGGCATAGAATATTTTATTAGTGTATCATTTTTTTTTTCAATTTTTTAATAAATTTAAGTATTTTTACTTTATTTGATAAAAGACAAAAGTGGAGTTGAACCCATGTCCTATAATATGGTCCACTAGAATGGTTTGGACTGGAAGATTTTAGAGGATAGCACGGTTTGGCTCCCTATTAAGAAAAACTTCATGTTTTTGATCCCATTGCTACAAAGATGTTCCTAAAGGGTTGGAAGGGTTGGATAATCTCAACTTATGGGAATGATATTACCATCTTTAAAAATTTGATTTCTCATTGTACAGGGTTGTTGGTGCAAGGTAGAAAGTTTTGCAAGGATAGAAAAGCTTCTGAGGATGCAATAAATATGTTTCTAAAGGATAAGGAAAAGGAAAAGGTTGTCAAACTTAACTTTGGTGGTTATGGTAGGATGTCCATTAAACCCATATAGGCTTATGTGGTTGAGGTACTTATGCACTATATCACCCTTGATGGTAGATTCATTATTATCCACGAAGGGCACTTTATTCACTCAAATCACTTTAGACATAAAATTATTATTTCTTTTCCTTTTTATCTCTTGTCCTCTCTATAATTTGAGACTAAAGAACACGGGAAATCCTAAATTATCAATTTTGCATGAAAGGCTTATTCTTCTTATCATGGACCTCATGAAGGATTTCTCCTCCAAATATGATTCCAAGAAGAATTTAAGTGATCACAAGAAACAAATCCATGTTATTACCTGCTACTCTAATTTGAGTATGCATATAGAGGATAAAGATGAGTAGGATGAGTGCACAAAAGAGGAGGGGAGGATGATTTTATGGAATTGTTCTCTAACCCTCTCTCAAATGAGGGTAGGAGTAAGAAAAAAAAATCTACCAATTAAAGGGCAAGGGATAAGATGTCTTGGTCTAGGGGATCTCACACTAGTAATGAGAAGAAGGGCTACATTGGTAAATCCACTACAAATCAAAATAAAAAGTGTAGGCATGAGGAAGGGCTGCAAAAAGAGAAAATGAAAGGTAAAGAGAGGATGGAGGACTTTCAGGTTGCTAAAACCCCTATGTCCAACATACAAAATTTTAGGGAAAAAAAAGGTATCTTTATACTTGACCTTTCAGAGGACTTCTCTTGCCTTCACCTAAATAGGGATGATATTTATGACATTTTGAAGCATACTAGAGATGGGGTGGTGGGGAAATTTAAGCTTTCTAAATTATTTTTTTGCAAATCAATAAAATCAATGTTAAACTAAGGACACTTCAAATTAAGAATGATAATAATACTAGAAGGAATAAAGAGGGCCCCAATAGCTTGAATGAGTTAAATGGGATCTATTCCAAGATAGAGGCTGTGGCTATTGAGATTATTCATATGAGAAATGAGAATGATATAGAATCAAGGATCTAGAAGATAATTTGTTGGAGGTCAACCAAAACTTGGAATGGTGATCATGATTAGTCACTATACCATTCAAAATAGTATTGAAGGGATAAGTATTCTCACCAAGAAGCTCAAAGAACTTAAAGAGGATAATCTTGTGGAGATCATTACTGTTGAGAACAAGAATGAAGATGAAAATGGTAGACCTGATACTCAACTTGCTAAGAAATGTCCTATCTCTTGTACTAGGGGAAGTAGGAAAAAGTCTTTTAAAGAAGAGAAAAATAAATTTCTCAATTTAGCGAAACTCCACAAGAAATTTTACCAGCAAGCGATAGAAGTTGTTGAGGCTCTCATGAAATTGCAATAGCTATTGATGTTGTCTATTTTTGTTTTTTTGTTTTTGATCCCTTTTTGTTTAATGTTGGTGGATTGTTGGTTTTATTTGTTTTATCTGATGACAACATTTTGCAAGTAGAGTTTCAAGTTCCTTCAAAACCCATTTTATCCTATAATAAAAAAACAAACCTTAGATTCTAGTGTTGATAACCTACTTTAAGTAAAAACTCAAAATATATAAATAATAATTAAACTATTTTCTTTTTTATTTTTTTGAAAACTACACTTATAGATTTACAAAAAGATTTTAATATTTAAAAAATATATATTATTTAGATTATTAGGAATTGTTAAAACACTGATTTTTTTGAATAATTTCATTTTTTAGGTAAATTGGCCTCAATGTGGTGTTAAGTGTGATGTGCAACTTTGTACTTTTGCCCTAAGACCAATGAATAAATTACATGTAGCATTAAAACTCATGCATAAATATTATGACACATAACAAGGGGCGAAGAGCAAGTTATTGTCTTCAATGTTATGCATTTAAAAGAGAATGACCTAGCAAATAATGAAAACTAAGTAAATCCATCAAAATTTAACTATAATCTCCTAGATATTTATTCAATAAATTTTATTATAATTTACTTATAAAATTATAAATGTTTTTCTTAAATATTTGTTGATCAAATATTTAAATTTTGCATAACAAACATATTCAATTGAATATTTCTTGTAATATTTAAAAATGGAATAATAAATTGTTATTTTAAATATATAACTAACCATATTTTTTCTTGTATTTATCATTTATTAATATTGTGGTCAATAGAAATTTTTTAGAATGCAACCTCAATTTTGTTTATCTAAAAACTATTTAAAAAATGATCATCCAAATATTACTCTCCTTCAAACTTATATAATATTTCAAGATCTACAATAAAATACTTAAAAACCATGTTTTATATGAAATGTTTGATTTTTTATCCCTATCTATTATTGCATTAAAGGCTCTTAGAAACCTCAAAGTTTACTCAATAAAAAATATTTTTTCTAAAAATTTAAGATTTTTCTAGGTATTTTCATAGCCTTTTTTCTAAAAATTTAAGATTTTTCTAGGTATTTTCATAGCCTTTTTGAAGATGGAAAACTCTTTATAAAATTAGCACTTCTTAGTTTATGTCATAGCCCATTTGATTAGGCTAAATTAAATATATAAATTTTGGATGTATTGATTTAATTCAATTAGAGTTAAAAAAAAAAAAAAAATGAACAAAGGAAAAGTATTATGTTGAATATCTTATTCTAATTTTGATATTGATATTAATGTGAATTAATCTTTTAGTGTTGTTTTCATGAGTGTGAGAGATATGTCAACATATCACAAGGAAGAGAATATTATCCGAGAGGGAGAGCTAACATATTGAAAACATATTGGCCATGATGGAACACACACTATGTAGACATTATTGTCTAATAAAAATATTATATAATTGAATGTATATGTCTTATTTTGAGTGTTTGTGAAAGATAAAAACTAGATTACATTTAAGCTTGAAAATAATAAAAAATGAAAATATAAATGATAGAAGATTATTTCTTATATTATCTTCTTATAAGTTGCATAAATAATAAAATAATAATATTATTATAAAAAAGAAAAACAATCTCTATTATAATTAGCAATTAATTGCTTTCAATGATGGAAGCTATAATTAGGTTGTAGACCCATGGAGAGGGGTTTCCTAAAAAAATGCACTAGGTGTTGCTAAGATTATTTAGGATTATTTTAAATGGGTGGTTCCATAAATTTTGTAGTGCAGTTTAGGCTTAAATTTTTAAGCTCTTAAATTTATTTAAGCTAATGACCTTATGAAATTTTTCGTTTAACACATTCAATTCGCCAAGTAAATAAATATAAAAAAAAATGATAAAAATTAAAAAAAATCAAATGATTTACAAATGGCAAAAAAATCCTAAGCTAGTAGGGCAATTTCTAGCCCCCCCCCCCCCCCCCACCTTTTCCACCTACTCAAATATAGAATCCTAAAAAGTAGTGGCTATTATTTTTCGGAAAAGATTCCATTTAATCCAATAGCAATTTTCGTTTGCCATCATGGGACTTCTTGCTCCTTAAAAATAGATCTTGAAGCCCCCCTCATAAGACCCCAACCTAAGAATGGGCATAATTTCTATATAGAAATATGTATAGATAGAAGAAGATCAAATATGTTGGAATGTCCATAAATAAATAGATGATAGTATGAATAATGAAACTAATTTAATATAAAATTGTGTTATTTATTATCTGTAATGTGTGAAGCCACTCTATCACTTCATCATTCACAACACACTACACACAACTATACCAATTCAAATTCTTCCTAATAGGTCCCTGACTATCACAAACTGAACCACCTTAGACTTCTAATCATGTTATGGGTTCCATGATACCATTAAAACTCTCAACTACCTACATGTGTACTTAGCTTTTCATATTATTTACTTTCCTATACAAAACCTAGCTTTGTGGAATTTTTCCTTTGAAAACGCCATATTGCTAACATTTTATAGAGCTTTTGAGTTGTATCACAAGATTAATAATGTAGAATAATCTCTTTGAGATCATTGTCAAAATATTTAATGCTAGGGGTGAGTTTGTGTGTAATCTTTATGACCATCTGTTGCTACAAATTAAACTTTTTTAAAGTAACCTTTAAAATACTTTTGAGGTCCATCAGATGAATAAAGTAGGTCCCACCACCAAAATATGCCAACATAGACCATGTGGTGCTTTATCAATTGATATGCATATGTAGATCCCTATCAAACATTTATTCACATTGGCCTTTGATCAAGAAAATCATTTGCATGCTTGTCATGTGCTCTTTGTATTAATTTTAAGCCTTCTACTTCACAAAGGAAAAACAAGGAAAGCAGAAGAAAAGCCTTGACTTTCCATCTTTTAGTTGTTCCAATAAGAAATGAATATATGATGCCCTCAACACTACTATGAATACTTAAATATCCACAAGCTCTTTGCTTCAATTAAACCATTTTGTTTTTCTCCTCATATCAATGTCACTTAATTTTCATTTCAATCAATAGTCTTGGGGCATTAGCAAGGTGTAAAAAGTGCTTACTTTATTTTGCTTGGCATGTGGAGGTCAATGGAAAATTATTTCATAGTTTACTTTTTACATGCATATAACTTTTTTCCATGTTTCTTTATCTAATGCGGCTTCAAAAAAGTCAAGTGTTAAAAGTGCTTACTTTTGTGAAGTAGGTAAATTGTGTTCACTACTATAATTATGTAAACTAGGAATCAAAAACCAATTACATTAACAATACACTCAAGAATGATCAGTAAGCCTAACTTTAGACCTATTGTTGAGAGTTGGCAATTTGGGTTGATCAATCTTTTGTTCGTGATTTGATTTGATAAGAGAATGCAAGGACTAGGTCTAAAGATGCCAAAATTGATAGTAATCAACATAAACAACAAGCTATAGAAAAGCTATGCAGACTTTGAGCACATATATGGAAATAGGAAACACAAAAGAACTCGTGTCTACAATTTGAGCTCGAAATTGGTAGACTATGTGGCTAAGTGTTCTTGTCCCAAAGGTGTTTGATGCAGATATCGAGAAAAAAATTGAGATTAGGATGTCGCTCAAATCATCGCCCTAAAATTTTGTCAGAAAAATGTCAAAAACTTTAGAATTGTCTGAAATGTTCAAGGTTTTCTACTTCTTCAAAGTCTAGATCTCTTTGTCTCGGGTTGCACTTTTTGAATTTGTAATCCTTCTCTATCAAATTTGGAACCTACACACTCAAGAGATAAAAATAGTGTTGCATGTATAGGGGTTTTTCTAAGTCAAACCACTGGTTTGGAATTGTGTATGCTTAAATGTAACCTATTTCTAAACCCTAACTAAGCCAATCACTAACCCTAGATCTAAAAATGCCTTCAACAAACAATCAATGGGAAAACTAGAAATGAAATGTAAATAAAATGAAGTCAATACAAATATAACTTCACTTGTTTAAGAGACTTGTCTTCAATGTTCTCCTATCTCCCATGATCTTGTATTTGGTATTGTTTCTCTCAGGTTTGTGTTGCACTTGCACAAGAGCTCAACGAAGAATGGATGTGGTTGTGATGATGTATGACTAAAAGTGTGATGATGTATGGCTAGAGTGATTATGGCAGAGTGTAGGTATTCTCGAGTTGTGTGTGATGGGGAATGAGAGGATGAAGCCTCTTGTAGTACTCCTACCCTAATCAGACCCTTTTTGACCATGGTTGACTTTTCAGTGGCTTACGTGGATGATTGATTCATTATGAATGTGATGTTTTATTTTGGTATTATGATTTGGAGTGTGAATTGGTGAATATGATTATGTATTATTGCTTATGGAGGAGTAGATATTAATTTTGCTTATGCATTGTATTTTATAAATGATAAAATATTAAGTTTATTTATATGTTACTAACGATGGACTAACACATTTACTTCACGTGTGAGTTGCTTTATGTATATGTCGTCATGTATGTGTGAAAAGTGTATGGGATGCGAGGAGATGATTTCCCATCACTCATTTCGGTGAGACATGGGAAGTCATGATTCTCCTTAACCGGTGTGTTTACCGTGTTTGTATATATATGTATGTGTGGCTCGATGATGCAGGAATTGCAAGTACAAGGTATTGACTCCACTTGGCTCCACAGGCCTGAGCGTATCTAATTAACCCGATGGAAGCGGAGGAGATGGTTTTAAGGCCCTAATGTCATCCCTAGCCTTGCTCATTTGTGAGCATCATCAGTCTTTTGTCTACCCTGTCAGATCGCCAAGTAGGCTGCTATTCCAACGTTGGTATGTGGATCATGTCTCTGTTTTGTTTAAGTTGAGTTTTGCTTGTTATGCGTTTTGTGACTTTATTTATTCTTCTAGTGTTGTTTTATGTGAATTGTGTTTATAGATTATATGGGGATAAATTATTATGGCTACCTTTTATGGTTAAATTAATAATGCAAGCATGCTATGTTGATTGATTTAAATTATTGTTTGAAAGTTATCATATAGTGGGTTTATTTTTATGCCTTGTGTATTTATAAAAAAAAGTCATTTTTTTTAAAAAAAGGGGGGGGGGGATTAAATTGCATGTTGACTTTGGTGTGAGAGGGAATTGTATTTTTAATGAAAAATATAAATGTTTTAAAAATTAGGATTTTCAATTTTTATAAAAAAATGAAATTGTGCCCTAAAATAGATTTTTGGGTGAAATGGTTTTATAAAATTTGGAAATTTTTCAAAAAGAGGGATTCTTTTTCTTAGTCTGGGAAATTCATCCTCTATGTTAGTGATTGGAGTTTTGAGTGAAAACTCTGGCAATTTTGGGAGGATTGGGATGGCTCTTCCTCAAATTTCCTCCAGGAAAGCTCTTGCAGGTTGGTTGCTTGTTTCTTTTGCTTTGTTTCTTCTTTTTAAAATTTCTTGTGATTGTGTGATTGTTTGGTCTCTTCCTTTGTCTGGTTGAATAAATCTGTTGTTTAGTATTCTTTTATAGCTGGGTTCAATCAAAATTTAGTGAAATTGGGAGAAGTTTATTCTTTCCCTCTTTGGGCAAAAAATAGGTTCATGGGGTTTTGAAATTTCTCAATTTTCTGTTTGGGAAGAAAAACTGGACAATTTTGGTATTTGAATCTTTGGTACAGACTGTTTAATAATTATTATGAAAGTTTTACCTTTCTATTGTTTGTCAAATGTCCATACCTTGTTTCTGGGAGGACTGGTTTTTATCTGTTGCTGGAAACTTCATTTTGAAATCTTCTTTTGAAATTTTGTTTAAAAATTAAATTAAATTAATTAAAAAAAATCTCTGTTGTGTTTCTCAGAGAAAAAGTTTTAAAACGAAAATTATAAAAAAATGATGTTTTGTTGGGGGGGGCGTGGAGCCCAAACCCCACAATGTGGGGAGAGGGCACCACGACTGTCGTGTCCCCTCACCACAATCGTGGGGGGGGGGGGGGGGAGTAAACCCTCCCCAGTGTGGACGTTATGCCATTAAAAAAATGGTTGTTCGATTTTGTTTTAATCGTTGTTAATATGAAAATTCATGTGGACTATGCGTAATTCGATATGTATTAAATATATATAATATGTATATTGGAATTAGTAATATGATTTAAATGTCAAAGATTGATTTGATGTAATCGTAATTTATTTTGTGAAAACAAAGGCTATATGAATAGTCATCAATTAAGTTTAGTCGATATGACTTTTAATTGGAAACGTTTATTTTGATTTAAATAATGATTTTAGTTTTCAAATATATTTAATTGTTATTTTTATTAATTAGAAATTTGAAGGCAAATGGAAATTGTTTATAGCCAAAATGTCTTTAATTGGAAAATATTTATATTTGTTTAAATGATGGCTTATTTATCTTACAAGTTGCTTTTATTCTTATAAAGGATGTATGGCTTTAAATCAAGTATTGAGCAAGTTTATTTGGGTGTATGTATACTTAGACCCTTTTTATGTGTTATTCCCTATTGTGGATTTTCTTAAGTGAAAGAGTTAGTTATTGAAAGAGTTGCAATTAGATAATGTTAGCTTTTAATTATGTTTTGAGTGATCATTATGATTCCTTAACATGGATGTGTTTAGAGTGCAAGTGTTTCCTGTTGAGTATTTACTCTGATTGGTGGATATTTGGTGTTGATTTGAAAGAGTCATTCTTCTATCATGATGGAATGTTGTTGAATGTAAGTTTATTGTGCAAGTTGATTTGGTTAAGTTTTGATTGTGTCCATACTTGCTTTATTTTGGTTTTGGACTTGTCTTGTGGATAGACCAGTTGTTTGTTTCACACCTCCAGTGGTTTAACCTTGGTAGAAGGTTTGTATAACCAAGTTGTTCTTCAGTTTGTTTTTGAACTACTTTTGTTAGTTGGTTTTTGTGATTTGCCTTGGGGTTCTTGGAGGTTGTGTAGTGTCATAAGGAAGAGTGGCTTCTAAGTGGGGGTCAGGGCCCAAAGTGGCTACCAGGATAACCCCTTGGAAGTTGTGTAATAAGTGATAAATAATAAACTGGGGTTGGGTTTCAAAAATTAATCAAGATTAATTGTGCTCTGCTCATGGTTGAGTGCTAGTATAGACTCAAGATGCAGTGGGAAGGCATGGAATGGCAAACCAACTACCTTGTCTTCGTGAAAGGCTTGTTGGGTCTGCATGAGTCATGGATAGGGGATGGGGGTTCGGGAGAGGCTACCAAGATAACCCAGGATAGGGGACCGGGGCCTATGGAGACTTGTCATGATAACCCATACCAGCTATGCGATGGCACTCTTCCCTTATGTACACTAGTGTGTAGTCATGTGTTGTCTTTACTTGGAGCACTCTTGTGGGAGTCATATTTTTATGCTTATGTCTTATGTGAGTAGCTGATGTACATGTTAGACCATGTGATGCTTTTTTGTGGCTTGCTTGAGGGCCTTATTACTATCTCCTAGCACGGAGGGGTGGTTCCTTTTTGGGCCACATGGTCAGGTGGTAGTGCCACTTTCCATTGGGTATTTTTTTTGTGCCTTATTGTGAGGGATTAGCTTTGCAGGTGCTCCAGATGTAGCTCTTGGTTTCACTTCATTCCATCGTACCAGTTGGATCCTACTTGTTCTTCTTGGATCATATTTTTATCTCTTGGACCCTTATGTGGTCAGTTGTATCATATGTTATATGTATTTCTTCATGGCAGTTGTAATTTGTTGTAATCGTTATGTAATTTTTATGAGACTTGATGTATTAAGTGCAATTGTAATACTAAGTTATCCTTGCAATGTAAAAACAATGTAATATGATGAGATTTAGATATTATGATTTCTTTCTTTAATTAAGATCATTGTTGTGATATATTTGAATGTATTATCATGAATGAAGCATAGAAATGTTAGTGTTTTCTCATGCAAAGTATGAAACAATCATTGATTAGTGTAATTATGATTCTAATGGTTAAATGAATTTCTTAAATGGATTAATTGATCTTAAGTAAACATTAGTTGAATTAAGTAATTCACGTTGGGAAACCCTTTAGGAGTTTGAGTTAATTCTTCCGCATGTGCAACTTCTATTGCAATGTTTATCTTTTATGTTTATGTGTTATGCATTATTAAAAAAAAAAATTGCACTTTTTTTGAGTGTTTGTAGTTGTATCCTTTAGGGTTTCTTGGCGGGGCATTACACCTCTTTTATAGAGATCATCCTAAAAAGGGAAGGTTTAGATTAAGAGGTGGGATTATGAATGACAGGATCACATAGGTGAAAGAGAATCAATAGGATTTGAGGGTACATAAAGATGAAGGGAGGAAATCAAGAGGTTAGTTGACTTTGGAGAAAGCACAAAGTGAATGAAGAGGCAATTGATACTTGTCACATGCCTATGAATTTAGATTGTGATCCATGTGAACAAGTTGGAGAGCTACGACTAAAAGAGGAAAATGGTAAGTGAATTAATTAAATAAATAAAAGTATTTATTTAATTTTAATATATGAAAGGACTAGATAAATTAAATAAATAAAATAATTATTCAATTTAGGAAGGAGGGATCTAAATAAATAATAAATATTTATTTAAATTAGAAAGATTAGGCTAATGAATTAATTAAATAAATAAAAGTATTTATTTAATTAATAGAAGATATTAGGATAAAATAATTAAATAAATAATTTTTATTTATTTAATTAAAGGACAATTTTAGGTGTCTACAGGAATCAACCCTAAAATGATGATAAATAGAAAAGAGAACTTACCCTTGTAATGTAGAGGCTAAATTTGAAGTAAAATGTTGAATTCACAATATTATACGTCAATCTTGGTGTAGTTGATGATGATGCAATGCTCTTTGAATAGGATCCTTAAGTTTTGATGCAATAACATGACATGGCAAGATAAGATCAATCATAAAAGCCCACTTGCTTGAAGGTTGTTGTAATTTGTTGCTCCATAATGCTTAGATATGAAGAAATTCACTCACAATACTTTCTCTAGGGAGTGATCTCAATAATGCTTGATGAAAATGATTTAGCAAAGATGCTCTTGTATGGGTTTTCCAAGGTATTCCATAAACTAGGTTGACCTCCAATGGTCATATTCAAATATTGGGATCACAAATCAACTGGCGAGAACTGACACACTATGAAGTTCAAATTTGGGCCCAATCTAGGGGGACTATGGTTCCTAGTGCTCTAGTCCACCAAGATTATGGTACCTAAACCATAGTCGGCCCAAAAAGGGGTGAAATAAAGGTGGATTAGGTGTACATAGGTTCAAAATAGAGGATCTAGTTAGCATATGGGAATAGTTTTGCAATAACAAGGTCATAAATAGGCTTGAAAAGAGCTATGAGGAGACACACTAAGGCAAGGGCTCAAAAATGAGTGTGAAATTGTAAGGGGTTACAATTTACGCCGACACTACATTTAGCTCCCACTTCAGTGGGAGTATGAACTTAAACTTTTATTTATGGTAAAGTAGAGAGAGAGAGAGAGAGAGAGAGAGAGAGAGAGAGAGAGAGAGAGAGAGAGAGAGAGCAATCAAGAGAGAGATTATCAAGAAATAAGATATCACTAAGCCCCCATGATTAGGATCTTAACTCACAAAGTCACATACAAGGAAGGACACAAAACAAAGTGGATCAAAGCAAATACAAACAAAAGGAAAAAAAAGGAAAACAAAGGAAAACAAAAAGACACACAAAAGGGGTTAGTACTTAAAACAAAGGTTCCAAGTCAACTAGTTGAAGAGACCTTGATAATCAAAATATCTCAACCGCAAATATTATTCTCAAAATATTATTGCAATAGCACAAGTGATCCTATAGAGAGAGAAAGAGCATACACCAATTGATGGGACAAGAAACCATTATTCAATAACTAGCAAGGTACTTTATTTCATGGTTTCATGGGAGAGAGAGGGTGGGGCATGGATTCCACTAGACAACAAGGTGTATTATGTTGTGTGATCCATGTTAAAGAAGAGGGAGTCAAATAGGGATAGAAAGGTTTGTTATATTATTTGGCTCACACTAAGAAGGATTATAAATAAAAACCTCCTATTTGCTAAATAATAAAAAAACTCAACTACCAAATAGGTTATGAAGTGTGCACCAACACAAATATTACCAAACAAAACCCTTTGTTTGCAAGGAAACTCAAAAAATAAACTACAAAATGGGTGTTGCAACATACACCAACACAAAAATTACCACACAAAGCCCTTTGTTTGCAAGGCAAGCCAAAAAATCAACTACAAAATGGGTTTTGTAGAGTGCACCAAACACACAAGTTACCAAACAAAAGCCTCTATTTGAAAGGAAATCAAAAAACTTAACTACAAAATGGGTGTTGCAATGTGCACCAACACAAACAACAAGGAGGACTCATATGCCTCCCCCTCAAGATGTAAAAATACCTCCATGTTGATATCTTAAGGAACATAGACATCCACATCAAGGATAAATACCTTCACTACCAAGGAAATATCCTTTAAGCAAGGAAGAGATGGTTGTGAAAGAGATATCTTGCAATAAGTGGAATGTGATCCTTTTCAAGGATACATAGCTATCAAAGGGGGATGAAGAGATCTTTGTCTAAATATATCTACCTCCAAGAGGATATCTTTAATAAATATAACATCTTGAACTCTAAGAAAGGGGAAGGAGACCAAGGATATACACCTTTCCTATTGCTAGGAGAGGAGATTCTTGATTAAGGACTACACGTCTTCAACACCAAGGAGAGATTATTTATACAAAAAAACACTTTCAAGCAAGGGATAGATCTTAATCAAGGATACACACCTCCAAGAAAGGCCAAAATCCTCATGAAGGACACAATTCTATGCAAGAAAGGATATCATTATAAAATATACAACTCAACAAAAGAAAAATGAAATCTCACAAAGGAGAAAAATATATTGAAAGACTATTCTCACCTCCCAATGTGGAGACAAGAATAACTAGGTTATTATATTGCTAGACAAGTATGATTGCACATAAAATTGTACCACCATGAAAGACAAAGATCCCTCAAATGATTAGCTATTAAATGCCACATAGTGAGAAGCAACATAATAGGACCAGTGCGTGATAAGGTATTACCTTTAAATATGGTTTTAAAAAATGAAAGAGATCAAATATAATATGAACACGAGCTCTATCATATAAATCTTTAAAAAATTATGTAAACACTCTACAATCATCAAGAGAGTGAGTGTAACTATGATGAAAGAGACAAAATTTATTATCGTAGTTCACTAAGAGATATTTGTATTTATCATGTTTAAGTCTCCAAAATATTATCTCTACTATATTCAAACAAGTGTCCAGATGGATAGGCCTTGTCTCTTGTGGGCTCGGAAAGTTAGATTTCGCAACAAGAATAGGTAAGGAAGGAGGATGCAATCCTACAGCTTCTATAGTGAATTGTGATGAAGGTTATTTAGGTACTTTTATTCCTTGTTTCATATTTCCAAGACCTTTTCCACTATATCCTTGTTTAGAAATAATGTCAAATGCAAACTTATATTTGTCTACAAATGTGAAGGACAGGGACTTTCATCATATATCTCATTGATATTTTTTGCTTAAGTATAATACGAGAGGACAAAGGGATGAATAGTTGGAGGGAGATGGATCCTTGTAGGAGGATTCATAGCTTTGTTATCATCAATATTTGTGTCCACTTGAGAGGTAAGAGTGTCCTTTTGCCTTAAATTGTTGGGTTGGGAAGAAGTGTTCCCATCATTTATAACCTCATCTCCACTTAATGTTATATTAGGTGACATATCATTAAGGAAATGGATAACATCATCTTGTTTCAAAATATTTTGATGGTTAATATAAGATCTAGGGAACCAACACGGATCTAATAGAAGTCCTAAGAGTTTGATTGTCAATGTGTGAAGCATGTCCCTCTTGTACCAAAGTAACCTTGTGAGAACATGATTCATTATTACTCTTCAATGGTGCATCCCCATTGGAGAGATCATTGATAGGAGCATTAACTCTTTCCTCATGATTAAAATATACTCTAGGAGAAGTACAAGAATTATTCATCTCAACATCACCCCTAGAAGGATTATCAAAAGTACAACTTGAAACATCCACTAGATCTTTAATGAAATCCAAGCATTCAATGAACCTCTTTAAAAATATCATTATATAGCAACATGAAACATGTATTAAATCTTTGAGAATGAAATGAATGTAGGAAACATCTTTGAAACCCTTATTATACAATACATTAGAATGCAATGGATCAATGCCAGTAAAATGAAGTGAAAGAAGCGACCATTCAACACATGATTTTAATAAATATAAATAATAACCAATATAATCACATGTGACATTACAAACCAATTGAATATTGTGAAATCCATAATGAAAAATACAATCTGAAAGTGAAAATCAAAAGTTAATGCTAGTATAAGACACATCGAGTTCACCAAAATGTGAAATAGGTAAATGGGGTTTAGTAGTCTAATTATGTAAACTAGGAATCAAAAACTATTTATACTAACAATGCATTCAAGAATGAGCAATAGGCCCAACTCCAAACCTATTGGTGAGAGCTAGGCACTTGGATTCATTATTCTTTTATTTATGATTTGATTTGATAAGATAATGCAAGGACTAGGTATAAAGTTGTCAAAATTCATAGTAATCAACATAAACAACAATCTACATAATATATATGCACTCTGAGCACAAATATGGAAATAGGGAACATGAAGGAACCCGTTTCTACAATTTGAGCTCAAAAGCGTTGGACTATGTGGCTAGGCATCCTGTTCCTAAAGGTGTCTAATGTGAATATCAAGAAAAAATTCGAGATCAGAATGTCACTTCGATCATCCCCCTGAAATTTTGTCAAAAGGGTGTCAGACACTTCACACTTGTCTGACACTGCACACTCATCAATGTCCAAACTCATTACCATTATGCTAGTGGTTGATTCCCAATCACCACATGGTTATAAAGTTCACTTAACTTATATGATGACTACCTACACAAATCCTTAACCGATAAAAAGAAAAGTGTATAGGACAAAAGGAAAAGGCCTTGGACTAGTTTCTAGGTCACACAAAGTATTTGAGCTTGCTTTCATGGGTTGCCATTAAAGAACTTGAAGCTTCAATAAAGGCATGAAGAAACGAAAAATAGAAGGGCTAAGTCATAAAAAAAGGTTATAACTTATATAGTTCAATAGAGAAAAAAATTGAAGCCTAATTGGATGTTTTATCAATAGAGAGGGGTACAAAGCAACATATAGCGAAATAAAAAGCCAAAAATTGATTGTCAAAATGATTGCCAACAAATTTAATTCAACGTTGTGGTTATGAATGTGTTGACAATAATATTTAGTGATGCATTGTAAGCATTATGTTGATATCACTAATATTGATATTTGTTAACTTAAATGTGATTGAAGTCTCTATTGGTTTTCAAAATATGTGCAAACCAAAATCAAAGCCTCATGTATTAGTGAGTTTAAGCCACGTGAAACATGGTATCCAAGTACAATACACAGATTAACACATCTATTTCCAAGGGACACTAATAAGAATACCTTGAAACCAAAATTTTAAAAGCCTATAAAGACTATAAAATAAATTAAAATTGCATTGTAGTCTCATTTGAGAGAATAATTACATTTCAGATCTTACAAGAAAATGCATGTATCACTCATAAAGAAGAAAATCCTACCTTGGAATAAGCCTAAATTATTTTAAAATGGTGTCTATAAATCTATATTGGAATTGTAGTCACATAAATCTGTCCATTTTAATTAAATGAATATTTCGTATTTATTTGATTAAAAATCCACTAGCCATCAGTTAATTAAATTAATATTTAATTAATTCATCTCCAAACATTCTTCTATTAATTAAATAAATTATTCAATTTATTTTAATTAATTCATTAAATCAAATTTCAATCAATTAAATAAATAAAATCAATTTATTTAATTAAATCCCCTTTTCCTCTTTTAAATAAATTAAATAAAACATTTATTTAAATCATTATCCCCCCCCACTTGCATTTTCCTACAAATGCAACTTGCACACATTTATTGGAATAAATGAATTTTTATTTTAATAAAATCCTATTTTCCCTCACCCACCAAATCCACTTGCAAAATCTAATCCCCTTCTAGATTCTTCTAACCCCCTTCCTAATTAACCTAATCCATCCCCTAAATATTGTCACATTCCTAAGCAAAATGAAGTCACTTCTCAAATGACCCAAAGTCTTGGATAACCATTGAAGGTTTTCAACCTTCAACCACTTAAAACCCCAAAGTCTTTGAAAACCATTAAAGGCTTCCAACTTTCAACCACTTAATCCCCAAAGTCTCCAATAACCATTAATGGTTAATTCAACTCTCCCACATGGTTAAAACATTTGTTTTGACTCAACCTCTACCCAACCCAAGGGTCTCATCAGGTCATTAATGCTTTGACCATGATTATCTCTTAATCATTTGCACAAAGGTTTATCCTTGGATTAACTCCTAATCCAGTGGGTAATCCTAATTTAGGCTTGACTCTTAGCCTTTAGATAACCATGAGGTCTTCTCAGGCCTTTAATGCCTCCAACCTCTTCTTTCAACCCAATCCTGTGTTGACACTTGTCATTATTTTATTGGTGCCAATTGTGCACATGGATCCCCAACTTTCAAGCTTGACCCTTGATTAAACCATTCAATCCTGGCCATCCATTGCTCCATTTTTCCTATAAATAGAGCCCATTCCTTCATAATCCAGATCCTGAAAACTTGTAAGCATTTAGACTATAGCCATTTTAGAGAGCATTTTAGCATAGCATAACTAAATCTTTTCTTTTGGTTAAAATACATCATTTTAGCATAAAATTAGCTTTTCATTTCATATGTGGAGCTATTCTACAATCTCAATCCTCCATAAGCATCCATAGTGCAAAAAGCTGCTGAGAGCTACACTATTTTGGAACTTGGAGAGGAGAGGAACAAGGGAGAAGAAGCTAAGGCCATGCTAAGAGGCAGTTGGAGATGTCTCATGATCATTTGTTCTATTTATTAGATATATTTAGCATGTCTCTTTTAGTGTCTCCTTTGGAATGCCTTCATGTTTTAGTTTTTGATTGACTAACGTTAACATCTTGTGTGTTTTGTTTTGATTGATCAAGAACTAACAATTGTGCCATTTAGGAGGGCATCATTTGGTGAACCCGACGTGAATCGAACACGCAACCTTCTGATTGATTTTTTTGAAATTAACATTTTTCTTGTTGAAATTGCCACACAGGTCGCGCTTCGGCGCTATTGAACGCGTTTTAGCGCTATTGAAAAATTTCTTTTAGCGCTATTGACCATAAAGTAGCGCTATTGAAAATGTTTCAGCGCTATTGGAAACATTCTAGCGCTATTGTCACAGTTTCAGCGCTATTGACACATTTCTAGCGCTTTTGTCTTCTCGGATTTTTCTCTTCTTTCAGCGCTACCGTTTAAATTAGCGCTTCTGCCCATGCAGACTAGCGCTATTGCATGAATCAGCGCTTCTGCAAAAACACAGACTAGCGCTATTGCAACAGAAGTTATAAAAAAAGGCCTTGTAACCAATAAAAAAATTTTTTAGGCTTGTGGGAGGTAGAATATATATGGAATATAACATTTAAGTATAAGTGACATTTCCTCTTATCTTTTTTCTTTCTTATACTTTAAGTTATATTCCATATATACTTTCAGGATGTTTGAGAGGGGTTTCAGACCTCTAGGAGTTGAAATGCAAAATCTAGTTTTTGGAAGATCCTCCAAATTTCAGACTTAGTCAAATTTCAGGGCATTTCAAAATCAGGATTTGTAAAATTTGTAACCGAAAAATTGAGTATCTTAGGCTTGTGGAAGCCCCCCTTGAACATTGGTTTTAACTAACTTGTTTTTTTTGTTCATGCAGGTTAACAACCCAACATAAAAATCACAAAATTTTCATTTAGTGCTTAAAAAGAACTTAAAACTACAAAACAAAAAAAAAAGAGAAGTTTCATTGTTTTCTAGTTAGGACTCATTTTTATTTTTGGTGCTTAAAATCAACAACACAAATTTGATTTCCTTGCATCAATTGGGACCTAAAATTTACAATCCACACTTCAAAAATTTGGTGCAAATAAAACTGACAAACCACTTGTTTTTGATTTATTTTTGGCAAACAAATTTTCTTTCAAAGCAAAACGTGTTTTTCATTAAGTTGACCAGGATTTCCCAATTCTAGATTACAAAACACATTGCCTTTGAAGTTAAAAAGAACACCATGACTGTTGGAGCAACATCTCCAAATAGTTAGATCATATTGCCATGATGGATTAAAAAGAACAAGTGAATTTCATGTTTGGCACGCTTGTGCACAAAAGTCAGTCGAGTGGTCCTACTTCTAACACACACTATCCTCTCCCTTGGCTCTCGTGGTCCTAGGTGCAAGAGAAAAGTGTTAGTAACGCTCAAAATTTTATCTTTTTAAGAGAGGCCTGCCAAGGGATCGATACTCTTGGGAACGACCTCGAGCGGTAAATCCTTCGAGCCGCTATAGAAATCAGGTGAGAGCGAAAGCTGTAGCCTTGGGTATAGCTGTTCCTACAGTGTAACTGGCCGAAAGGACAAATGGGCCCCACCACCAGTTACAAGGCTCTTAAGTGAGTCACTGCAGAATGAACTTATGTCCAAAGCCATCGAACATGACTAAACACCTTTAAGTAGTAGCCCACCTGTTCTATTGATTGAGGATATTTGAGATACAATTTAGTGCAAGAGCATAGATGGTTTTGCTCCCAAGATACTCACCATACATATTTCCTTGAGTAGAAACATAGCTTTTTGAAAAGTCACTTGTGGCTTGATAAAAGTGGTGACTCCCCCATCATAGGGATCATCTATTTGTTCTGCTCGCGCAAGACTTAGTATATCACATCCTTACCTGCCACGGCGGGATTCATAAGGTATGTAGTACCAAAGTCGAAGAAATATCAAGATGTGGGCTAAATTTATCACAACTGGCCATTTGACCTTAGGGATAAAGAGTGTTTGAAGTGCGTTCGTTTTACAGACCTAGAGCAGATTGAGCCGACTTCAGGCTTTGGAATTACACCTTAAAATAAATCTAAAGGAAGGGTCAAAAACAAGTCCAAGGATTGGGTTGATCTAGACCCATACTCATTTGTGCCTTTAAGGCTACAATCTTGTGTTTGTGTGCTTGCTTTGTTTTCTTGTCAAAAAAAAAAAAAAATCAGAAAATCAATCCCAAAAACAAAGTATTCATCCAACATCTGTCAACACAACCAAAAATACCAAAAACAAAGTGCAAACAACACAGAGTCACAACTTTTATGACCATTCTTCACATCTTGCGAAAGAAGAAGTGTCATCAGAATATTACCTTGAAAAGAAGACCATTGAGCTCAAAGGCTTTAATCAAAAGGAGGAAATTCTTCTATATCAATCGACAAATCTTTGTCTCCCATAGAGTCTTTCTACATCGCATGCGTCTATACCTTCAAGGTAAAACAAACGAATTTGATTCAGAATCATTGAACCACAGAGCTTTTATGCAATATAGAGCTCTGAGTTATCACAAAAATCAAGGAGGAAAGATTAATCCCAATTTCTTCCCAAACATCTGTATCACCTACAACACAGCTCGAGAAGTGCCACCAACACCCGAAAGGGAAGAGATAGAGTTTGTCCCATTTGTGACACAAAGTTTTTATTGAAAGTTGAAAACATTTTCATCCATCATCTCATTCATACATAATTATTCCATCATCAATCCATTCCAACTCTCAAAACATTAAGAGGTTCTTGTCCCCAAGTTCTCTTTTAGATATTGCTTGAAATCAAACACATCACATCACTTTTTAGATTGTTTCTACATCTAGGATAAGCTCATCCTAAGAGACACATCTACGCAGGTTAAAACTAGTTCATGAGTGAATCCTCTCATTGCTAGGTAGTCAAAATCTGTAACACATCTCAGATTTCTCTACACCTTATCACATCAAATCTTATCAAAACAAACAAGCAATTCAAAGAAGGAATTTCGGTTGCATCTACCTTAAAGTGCTAGAGATCTACATACCACCAATCCACTAAAATCATCAATCCTTCATCAAACAACTCATCATCATCTTCAATCAACTTCAACACAAAACTTGCAAACAAAATGGCTCAAACTCGATCACGGTCAAGGCAACGAGAAATTGGAATTGAAGGACATGACCCAAAAACAACCAATAATGATCATCAGATGTTCAAGAATCCACTTCCATCACAAGATCAAAGGGGTCCTTCCACTTCCCGGCGAGGCACTGATACCACTGATTATACGCAGGCTGCGTATAATTACACTGGCAATCACCTGTATGATGCCAGTGAACAAATTGCAACTATCACCTTCAAAAATCCCACCTCAAATTGCAATGTTGTTACGCATCGCGGCAAAGTTACCATCAAGGCAGCTCCACAAGGCACCACCTCCATCCCAAAGCAGTACAATCTTGTGGAACAATTAGACAAAACCCCTGCGCTTATATCCATCTTGGAGCTTTTGCGTCTGTCACCCTCTCACAAAACAATCTTGGATCAAGCACTCCAAGAGGCGTCAGTCCCTGCAAACCTGAACACAGACCAATTTCAAGCCATGGTTGGAAATTTAAAGTCATCACCTTGTCTCACTTTTTCCGAAAGTGACAACTCTTCCTTCCAACAACCTCATAACGCCTCACTCCACATTGAAGGCTTTGTCAACCAACACAGGATCAAGCGAGTCTTGATCGATAATGGAGCAGGCCTAAACATTTGTACACTACAGTTGGTCAAAGCATTGGGATATGCAATAGAATCAGTGGATCCTCGCAAGAAGATCACCATCAAGGCCTATGATGATGCAGAGCGTTCATCCAAAGGAGCTGTGGTACTACCAATCCGAGTGGGCCCCGTGGTAAAGCACATCATTTGTCAGGTTCTAGACCTTCCTCTGCCATATAATCTATTATTAGGGAGACCTTGGATACATGCCATGCAAGCTGTTCCATCTACCTACCATCAATGTATCAAGTTCCCACATAATGGTGCAGAGATCACAATCCTGGGCGATGCAAATCCCTTTGCATTTTGCCATAATATCAGCCATCAACCAGAAATTACTGTTCCTAATAATAGAGAAGCCATTTCCTCCACATCATATGTAAATCCCGCCTCTCTTGCCAGTTCAAACACCCCTATACCCAAGCAAGAAAAGCTTAAGATGAAAATCGCAGAGGAAGGTCCTGGAGAATACAACTTGAGTCAGCTCTTTTGTGTGGGACAAATGCCCACTTCTCCTAAAACACATGGTAAACCACAGCAGTTGCTCCAGCAACCACTAATCACGCCAGCATGTGCTTTAACGCCTTTCGTCCTTGGAAAGAGTCAAGAGGAAGAGACACAAGATGAGGACCTAGCGGACTGGATCTATAAAGATCCCATCACCACTGACATACCGCGAGTTACACTTCCTACGGAACAATATGGCAAAGGCCTCCTCATTATGCAAAGAATGGGATATGATGGTCAGAGTGCTTTGGGATACTGCAAACAAGGACGACATGAACCGCTGCTGCCAGAATTCAAGCCCAAAGGTAATACAGGCCTAGGCTTTGAAAAAGAGGTCCTTCCTAAACTCAGATTCAAAGGAAAACCCAGCAAACCATTTTGCCCACCTACTACAAAGAGGACACCTTTCATAATCAAAGCACCATCAAACACTATCCCCACTGCCCCATCGAGGCTCACAAACCTACCACAACCATCTACAATGCCAATCATCCCACCAAATGAACCAGTAATCCCATCAGCAACACCATTTGTAGCAACAACTGTATGGAAACCTACAACAACATCTATGGCACCAGCCATTCCCACAGAAGCCACTAAATCAACACTACCGATACTTCCAGTAACAAATCCTTTAATCCCCATCACAGTTCCTGCAGCACCGATCACTACAAGGATACATAAACCAATCACACCTGCCGTGTTTAACTCCAAAGACATCCCAGTATGGTATAGCAATCAGATGCTGGAGAGTGATTCAGAGACCGACTCACATGAGTGGGAATTTGATTCTGTGCAACTTAACACTTCAGATGAGGAAGACACATCACCACCTCCACCCCGCAAAGACATCCCTGTTTACGGAGAAGCACAGATAAAGACCACTTGGGTACCTGAGCTGGAAACATCTTCCACAGACCCTATGTCTCATCCTACGCCTGATTCTGACAGGGAGAGTACCATCAACGACCTTCACCACACTGTCTTAACCCTCACTGATACATCTCCCGCACTTAACCTAATCGATGACGTAATGCCCATTGTCCACCCTGAACTCATCGAATGGAACCAACCAAATCCCCCATGTCTTGACCTCTTCCAGAATGATGAGGCTATCATTGACTTTTTAGAATTACGGGATAATCTACCAAGCGGGGATCACAAAGCTGGATTCGCCATTCAACTTAATAGCGCAGCATACTTCGGGGCAGATGCCAAACCCTTCAGCTGCAAAAATATAACAATAAAACATGGATCTTCTAGTGAAAACCACACTGTGGCACTGTTTGATCCAACAAAAGAAAAAAAAAAGAGCGTATCCAACGGTGAAAACCTCTCTGAGGCGCCTGAGGATGAAGGGTTTGACATTCTTCCTGCTAGTACACAACAGGAACGATCGACGATTCTCATTGAGGAGACTAAAGAATACAATGTGGGGACTCCTGAAAACCCTCATATCATACATCTGGCATCTCTTCTCACTCCAGAGGAACAGCCTCAATTTATAGAGTTCTTCCAGAAGCGTCAGATCAACTTTGCATGGTCATATGCAGACATGCCTGGGCTTGATCCTGATTTAGTCATGCATCATCTCACAGTAGCAGAAGGAGCCAAACCTGTTAAGCAGAAGCTTCGTAAGATGCATCCCCAGATTGCAGTGCTAGTCAAAACAGAACTCAAGAAACTCCTGGATGTTGGTTTCATTAGACCAATTGATTATGCAGAATGGATCTCCAACATTGTACCAGTTGGCAAACCAAAAGGGGGCATTCGCATTTGTACAGACTTCAGAGATCTGAATAAGGCATGTCCTAAAGATGACTTCCCCCTACCAAATATCGACATCATAGTGGATTTGACAGCAGGACATGCCATGCTTTCACTCATGGATGGCTTTTCAGGATACAATCAAATAAAGATCGCACCAGAGGACCAACATAAGACAGCCTTCACATGTCCATGGGGCACATATTGCTGGAATGTAATGCCTTTTGGTCTAAAGAATGCAGGAGTGACCTATCAACGAGCAATGACCACCATCTTCCATGACATGATGCATACTATGATGGAAGATTATGTGGATGACTTACTAGCAAAATCACTTACTAGAGAAGGACATCTTCACATCTTAGATCAAATCTTTGATAGACTGGAACAATATCATGTTCGACTCAACCCAAAGAAATGTGTCTTTGGAGTAACCTCCGGGAAGCTTCTAGGATACATTGTCTCAAGCAAAGGCATTGAGGTCGATCCAGCAAAGGTTAAAGCAATAATGGACATGCCACCTCCAAAGAATATCAGTCAACTACGGACACTACAAGGACGGCTTCAATCCATCCGAAGATTCATTGCACAATTGGCTGATAAATGTCACCCATTCACACACCTACTACACAAGAACATCCGCTTTCAATGGGATGACAAATGCCAGCAAGCATTTCAGGAACTTAAAGACTATCTCATGAATCCACCATTGCTGATGCCACCAGATCCAAGTAGACCATTATTGCTCTATATCTCAGCAACAAGTACAGCATTGGGTGTACTACTGGCACAACATAATGCAGAAGGAAAAGAGTGTGCTATTTACTACATCTCTCGCACACTTGTGGGCTATGAACTCAATTACACACCTATTGAGCGAGCTTGCCTAGCAGTAATCTTGGTAGCCACTAAACTGAGGCACTATCTGTTAACACACAAGGTGCAACTCATTGCAAAGATTGATCCACTCAAGTATTTACTTAGCAAAGCAGCATTGACAGGTCGCTTAGCCAAATGGGTGATGATTCTAAGTGAATTTGATATTGAGTATGTGAACCGTAAAGCTATCAAAGGTCAGGTCATTGCAGATCAGTTGGCCGATGCGCCTCTCATAGGCGATCATCCTCTCATTTCCAATTTTCCAGATGAAGAGATATTCATGATCACAACAGCACAGCCATGGAAACTATATTTTGATGGTTCATACACTAGGCATGGCTCGGGGGCAGGCATTCTGTTTATCACACCTCAAGGTGATAGCATCCCAAAGTCTTACAGGCTCACATTTCCATGCACAAACAACATAGCAGAGTATGAGGCTTTGATCACAGGACTCAGGCTAGCCATACAATGGAAATTACAAGAACTGCAAGTATATGGCGACTCACAACTGGTCATTCGACAAGCAACTGATGAATATCAGACCAAAGATGATAAACTCATGCCATATAAGCAAATGGTGGACAATCTAAAGGCATCATTTACTACTATCACTTTTGAGCAGATACCAAGAGATCAGAATCGAGCTGCTGACGCTATGGCTACTATCGCATCTCTCCTAGATCTTCCACAGAATTCAACACGCTACGAGTTCTTGGTAGAACAGCTTTGGATTCCCGCTTATGATATCCCCGAATCCGAAATGATATGTCGCCTTGTTGGTTCTGAATCCCCATGGTACGGTGAGTTCTACACCTATCTCCGCGATCATACCCTTCCTCCCAACCAATCAAATAATCAACGAAAAACCTTCATTCGCCAAACTGCTCGATATACCATTATTGCCGAAACCCTATACCGACGTAGTCTTGATGGTACTCTCCTTCGATGTCTGGAACAAGATGAGATAACAAAGGCTTTGGAAGAGGTACATGAAGGAATTTGCGGGACTCACTCAAGTGGTCCATCACTAGCCAAGAAGATCATGCGAGCTGGATACTATTGGCCGTCTATGGAAAAGGATTCCTACTACTTTGTCAAGGAAGTGCAAGAAATGTCAAGTTCATGGCGACCTGATACATGCACCGGCCCATATGTTGTCACTGCTGTATTCGGGTCCGGGGCATATCAGTTGGCTACATCAGATGGAGAACCACTCGCAGACCCAATCAATAGCATGCACCTCAAACGGTTTTATACCTAAGGTATACAGAGCATCAGGTTCCCCTACATATCAAGAAAAATACCAAAAACATTCAGAAAATGTCCTGAAGAAAATACAAAAACATTCAAAAAAGTAAAGAAAAATCATGCATCCAAACGTTGAACAACCACTCCGGTGGCACCTTGGGTAAGTGCGATGGTGAAAACCTGGCAAACAGGCACCACTCGTAAAGGCAATGGCTCCAGTATCTTTCAGGCTCGTTGCGATCACATTCATGCACACATACATCCATCTATCCCAACCATGGCTTGTTATTTGATCTGCAATTAAGAAAGTACTCCATGTGTCTAGCATCCCACCTTTTCATAGTCAGGTCTACAAACTGGGGGCAATACCCTTACCCTCGTGATGGAAGTGGATTCTACATTGTCTTATATGATTCATTAAGTTCTTCATTCAGGCAATCATCAGAAAATACCAAAAACATTCAAAAATGTCTCACAAAATACAAAAACATTCAAAAATGACTCACAAAATCCAAAAACATCGAAAAACCCATCAAAAATCACACACAAACATGACAACACCTTGTACATATTCATCCAATCAGATGCAAAACAAACATTGACAAACTACTCACACACTGACCATTTACCAATCACACCAAACCAATCGACATCAACAATCCAAACCTGTCTTTAACCAAGGATGCATCCTTCCTTACCAAAACAAAGACAAGATGACATTTTCTTTGACAAGAAAATTATGTTAGGCTATCAAATGCTTGGTTGATGCGTGAGTAATTCATTTGTTTGTCTGTATCGGGATCTTTCAGCATTGTTTTGTATCATTTGCGCATCATTTCCGATGAAGTTCTGGGGCACGTACTAATGGTGTCTACGTGGGAAGTTCACTAAGCTATGTGATCATAGACAAAAATGCAATCATAGATCACTACGGCTTGCTGACTACAGCGTATACCTCGACCATATGGACATGAACCATTACCAAGGATCCCTATTCTTTATTCTTTATGTAAATATGCTGTTTGGTTGCAGGTACAATGCTCATCCTTTGATTCCTCTTCCTCCAAATTGGATAAAGGTTTTATTTTCTTAGTACGGTATGCACTTGTCTCAGGATCTGATCAGCCTAAGATCAAGGAGGACGATCCAAGTCATGCACGAAAGGAGATAATCCTTGTCTGTTCCGCAAGCAATACTCTGGTCGACTTGATCCTTATATCAAGTCATTTGTATTAACTTGCTATATAAAATCCATGAAAGAAATACTCAGGTCATCTTGAAGTATTGTGTCAAGATGCTTGTATTCTCTTCCAACATTTTAAAGCTCAATGATGAAAATCGAGCACTATGGATCGTCATCTCATCTCATCTGTATATATTGCATTTCGTTGCATTCCACCCATCAATACATTCATAATAGCTGCATATCATGCATACATAGTCATAATAATGCATACTCTATTTTCCTCTTCTTCCATAGGAATGAGTCATAAGTCCTCCATATCTTCTATCTAACATCAAATCCCCCCCTCACCCTCCCTATCTTGATCATCAACATCATCCTAATCCCTTCATCGCTTCCCATCCTCACTCATCCACAAAATTAAGCCAGTTACTCTATCTACACAGATACATCAACTCACACACACCTAGACTATCAACAGATACTCTGATCAAGTATCTTCGGGTCTCAACAGGTAATCGATTATGGTAATCCTAGACTACATCAGGCATTTATCATAATGACCTAGTCTCAACGGGGCTGCCATGATTCACCACAACCATCCATCACACGCACACACTATCAATTGATCAACCAATCAAACACAATCCATCGGACAATTACATCAATTGTCTACGTCTCAACGAGTATTTTGTTTCATATACCTTGACTTCATCGGGCAATTGCATCAATTGTCTAAGTCACATCAGGTCACTTTGATTCACTTACTCAGACTTTATCTTGTCCAAGCAAACAACTGGCATCAACTGTCATGCTTTGACTTGACCGGGGCAATTAAACCGATTGCACCAGATTGTCCAACCAATTTTGATCAATTGTATAGCATCAATCCAAACCCCACACTACATCTACTATGTATCTCTTGCATGACCTCAGGGTACTCGCCGGCTTGTTGTTTCTTCATATTCACTCCATTTTCTCCGATTCTTTCATCATTAGTTCTAATTTCTTCTATTCTACCTCCCCTCCACTTTTCATTCTTTTTCGAGAGATCGCCCGATTTTTCAAAAAAATTCGGCCCATCTCTCGAGGGGGCATACCACCCATTAAATTAACATTTTATGGGGCATTTCTTCACACCAGTTTTTCTTTCTTTGAAACGATGCGATAAACTGCACCGTCTCAAAGAGGGGCAAATGTAGTCACATAAATCTGTCCATTTTAATTAAATGAATATTTCGTATTTATTTGATTAAAAATCCACTAGCCATCAGTTAATTAAATTAATATTTAATTAATTCATCTCCAAACATTCTTCTATTAATTAAATAAATTATTCAATTTATTTTAATTAATTCATTAAATCAAATTTCAATCAATTAAATAAATAAAATCAATTTATTTAATTAAATCCCCTTTTCCTCTTTTAAATAAATTAAATAAAACATTTATTTAAATCATTATCCCCCCCCACCTGCATTTTCCTACAAATGCAACTTGCACACATTTATTGGAATAAATGAATTTTTATTTTAATAAAATCCTATTTTCCCTCACCCACCAAATCCACTTGCAAAATCTAATCCCCTTCTAGATTCTTCTAACCCCCTTCCTAATTAACCTAATCCATCCCCTAAATATTGTCACATTCCTAAGCAAAATGAAGTCACTTCTCAAATGACCCAAAGTCTTGGATAACCATTGAAGGTTTTCAACCTTCAACCTCTTAAAACCCCAAAGTCTTTGAAAACCATTAAAGGCTTCCAACTTTCAACCACTTAATCCCCAAAGTCTCCAATAACCATTAATGGTTAATTCAACTCTCCCACATGGTTAAAACATTTGTTTTGACTCAACCTCTACCCAACCCAAGGGTCTCATCAGGTCATTAATGCTTTGACCATGATTATCTCTTAATCATTTGCACAAAGGTTTATCCTTGGATTAACTCCTAATCCAGTGGGTAATCCTAATTTAGGCTTGACTCTTAGCCTTTAGATAACCATGAGGTCTTCTCAGGCCTTTAATGCCTCCAACCTCTTCTTTCAACCCAATCCTGTGTTGACACTTGTCATTATTTTATTGGTGCCAATTGTGCACATGGATCCCCAACTTTCAAGCTTGACCCTTGATTAAACCATTCAATCCTGGCCATCCATTGCTCCATTTTTCCTATAAATAGAGCCCATTCCTTCATAATCCAGATCCTGAAAACTTGTAAGCATTTAGACTATAGCCATTTTAGAGAGCATTTTAGCATAGCATAACTAAATCTTTTCTTTTGGTTAAAATACATCATTTTAGCATAAAATTAGCTTTTCATTTCATATGTGGAGCTATTCTACAATCTCAATCCTCCATAAGCATCCATAGTGCAAAAAGCTGCTGAGAGCTACACTATTTTGGAACTTGGAGAGGAGAGGAACAAGGGAGAAGAAGCTAAGGCCATGCTAAGAGGCAGTTGGAGATGTCTCATGATCATTTGTTCTATTTATTAGATATATTTAGCATGTCTCTTTTAGTGTCTCCTTTGGAATGCCTTCATGTTTTAGTTTTTGATTGACTAACGTTAACATCTTGTGTGTTTTGTTTTGATTGATCACTCGAAAGAACAACCACCACATTGTCACTGTATCTCCTGCATGACCTAAGGGTACTCACTGGCTTGATGTTTCTCCATTTTATCCCCGTTTTCTTCTATTTTTCCCCAGTATACCTACTTTCTTCTATTCCACCACCCTGCCAATTTTCATTCTTTTTCGAGAGATCGCCCGATTTTTCGAAATTTTTCGGCCCATCTCTCGAGGGGGCATACCACCCATTAAATTTACATTTTATGGGGCATTTCTTCACACCAATTTTTCTTTCTTTGAAACGATGCGATAAACCGCACCGTCTCAAAGAGGGGCAAATGTAGTCACATAAATCTGTCCATTTTAATTAAATGAATATTTCGTATTTATTTGATTAAAAATCCACTAGCCATCAGTTAATTAAATTAATATTTAATTAATTCATCTCCAAACATTCTTCTATTAATTAAATAAATTATTCAATTTATTTTAATTAATTCATTAAATCAAATTTCAATCAATTAAATAAATAAAATCAATTTATTTAATTAAATCCCCTTTTCCTCTTTTAAATAAATTAAATAAAACATTTATTTAAATCATTATCCCCCCCCACTTGCATTTTCCTACAAATGCAACTTGCACACATTTATTGGAATAAATGAATTTTTATTTTAATAAAATCCTATTTTCCCTCACCCACCAAATCCACTTGCAAAATCTAATCCCCTTCTAGATTCTTCTAACCCCCTTCCTAATTAACCTAATCCATCCCCTAAATATTGTCACATTCCTAAGCAAAATGAAGTCACTTCTCAAATGACCCAAAGTCTTGGATAACCATTGAAGGTTTTCAACCTTCAACCACTTAAAACCCCAAAGTCTTTGAAAACCATTAAAGGCTTCCAACTTTCAACCACTTAATCCCCAAAGTCTCCAATAACCATTAATGGTTAATTCAACTCTCCCACATGGTTAAAACATTTGTTTTGACTCAACCTCTACCCAACCCAAGGGTCTCATCAGGTCATTAATGCTTTGACCATGATTATCTCTTAATCATTTGCACAAAGGTTTATCCTTGGATTAACTCCTAATCCAGTGGGTAATCCTAATTTAGGCTTGACTCTTAGCCTTTAGATAACCATGAGGTCTTCTCAGGCCTTTAATGCCTCCAACCTCTTCTTTCAACCCAATCCTGTGTTGACACTTGTCATTATTTTATTGGTGCCAATTGTGCACATGGATCCCCAACTTTCAAGCTTGACCCTTGATTAAACCATTCAATCCTGGCCATCCATTGCTCCATTTTTCCTATAAATAGAGCCCATTCCTTCATAATCCAGATCCTGAAAACTTGTAAGCATTTAGACTATAGCCATTTTAGAGAGCATTTTAGCATAGCATAACTAAATCTTTTCTTTTGGTTAAAATACATCATTTTAGCATAAAAATTAGCTTTTCATTTCATATGTGGAGCTATACTACAATCTCAATCCTCCATAAGCATCCATAGTGCAAAAAGCTGCTGAGAGCTACACTATTTTGGAACTTGGAGAGGAGAGGAACAAGGGAGAAAGAACTAATATCATGTTGAGAGATAGTTGGAGATGTCTCTTTGTCTTTACTTCTTTAGTTAGATTCATTAGCATGTGTTTTTAGTATCTCTCTTGGAATGCCTTCATTTGTTTTAGTTTTTGATTGACTAACTCTAACATCTTGTGTGTTTTGTGTTCTTTGATCTTAAGCTAATCTTGTGCCATTTAGGAGGGCATCAGGAATTAATGTTGAAATATCTTCCTTTTTTATAAGTTCGGAGTCCATTGTATATATTGTTAAATTAAAATAGTATAACAATGCCAAGAATTTTAAAACTTGTTAGGATCATGAAGTTAATTAAATAATGTTGCCATGCAACCCTATGAATTTTTTAAGCTTGTAACTTGATTAGTACATACTCTTATGAGCATAAGGTAGAGAAGACCACTCAAAAAAAAATTAAATTATTGTTTAACCTTAACAAGCGTAAATACTCTTATAACAATAAAATAAACTAGCACTTGCACCAAAAACAGGTGCAATGGTTATGTTGATAGTAAGATATAGTAGACTAATATATTGGAGGGTACAAAATTGACGAAAGAGTGATAAGAATTTATAGTATGACAAACCAACCTACACTTAATACTAATTGAATCCTAACCCTAATACTAATTGAATCCTAACCCTAACATTGTCTCTG
Source organism: Cryptomeria japonica (assembly GCF_030272615.1). Taxonomy (NCBI): domain Eukaryota; kingdom Viridiplantae; phylum Streptophyta; class Pinopsida; order Cupressales; family Cupressaceae; genus Cryptomeria; species Cryptomeria japonica. The sequence goes on along the minus strand of NC_081411.1, from coordinate 729,201,482 downwards.
GCCTTATTTTAAATCTTAGGAACACCAACTCCAATCCTATGTCATTGCTTCTATCTCTTTTGATGCGATGCATTATAATGTGTAGTCCAAAATGGAAAATGTAGTTCCCTATATCAACTTTTCTTTCTACATGATATTTTAAAGCGATAGATTGATCATCATGCCAAAGAACGTAGAAGATCCATATTTGGCCAAAACATCTAAATATTCTATTGAAACCCTATTCAGAGTGGCATCTCAAAGAAATTCAAAAAATATGTTGAGTGAAAGAAAAAAATTAATTTATCGATTTGTTTGAGCATATCATATGTGTAAAGAAATAATAGTAATAATTTTCATAAATTGCAAGACCATTTTTTTGGAGTGAAATGAGTCAATCTTTTCTATTGTCTTTCAAGAGGTGTCTCACAATTTGCCATTGGGGCCACAATTAATCTATATCCAATTTTGCTTTCAAAAGGTGTATGAAAGAAGTCCAATACTTTAGGTTATAAGGTATCTACAACTACATATTGTGAGGACTACAATACCAACACCAAATCTTATTATGATTGTTGTGAAGTGGTCTATGAACTTGTTACTTCCTAGTGTTGGATTATGACAACAATAAAACAAATTTTCTTTCATCTTTTAGAAAAATAGTTTTTTTTCTCTTAGAGGAGATTCCTAATTTCTTTAAATGAAAAAATTGGATTTTTCTATTTTTGTGGTGGTTGTTAAATTAAGATAAAGTTATTGAATGGTAGAGATATGATCTTGGTGGGGATCTTTCACTTTGTTAGTCTTTTCACTATGGTGGGTCGTGGGATCCACCCAAGATCCCATACTTCTAGATAATTATCCCAAAATCCTTCCAAAGGTTTCAAACGATGTTTTTTTAATTTTTTAATTTTTTTAATTGTTTGATATTTAATTTTTTTCATGTTTGAAAAATATTTAATTTAATTTTTTGGAGTTATTGAAAAATATTTTTTGTTTGATTTTTTTTTTTAAAATTAGGAGTTAAACAATGAAAAGTTTTAAAAAAAAATACTAAAAATGTAAAACAATCACAAAACGATAAATGAAGGTAAAAATATCAACACTAAGAATGCTAAAATAAAAGGCAACATTTATCTTTAAAAAATTATATCTAGATAAATGAAAATAAACCCTAACAAAATTTAACCATTTGTCATTATAAGAAACCCTAAATATGAATATTTTGTTTTGTATTTGCAATGTGTAGACCTCGCATGTGGGTGGCGTTGTGAGTTGAGACACAATAGGCTTTCAGGCAACTGATAGGCTTTCGGAGAAACAAAATCAAGACAACCCAAGTAATATATGTGTTGCCATGATTGCTTCGGGTGAAAGGAAGTACCAGTTAAAGAAGACATGCCAACTGTTTGAAAAAATGTCACAAAGGAATGTAGTTTCACATAATGACAGGGTTGCAGAATATATATAAAAATGGTTTTTTTCCATACTTTTCTTTAATTTATATAGAATTTCTTCAAATAAAAACATCGAAAAACATTCTAGAAATATGAGAGTTTCATATATTTACACATTCACATCTTTTTTCGAAGCTAATTTTTAAACTTGTACAAAATTAATATACAATTTTTGTTTGAAATAAAACAATGTAATCTTTTTGAAATCTATAATTTTCAATCCACACAACATTCCAATTTGTCTTTTTTTGTATAATACAATCATCGCATTTAGAAGGAAGATACCAATGGACTTAACATACATAATGCCCTCTTTTCAAAGTCAAGCATACATTAATAATAGAGAAGAAGGAACTTTGTTTTTAAAGATCTCTATTTTTTCCTTGAAGCACCACTCCCCACCAAGAAAAACAACAAGAATTTTCAAAAAGAAAACAGCCCCATGAATAAATATTCTACATAGCACTCCAAACTCCAAGAGCTTCAATCCTCTCGTTTACTGATTAAATATTCGTACAAAAGTATGATGTGATGTAGATAACTAATGCGCAATAATATTTTCGTATAAAAATCCCACTTGAAAAAAATTTAGACGATGTCACCAATTATGTTGTGGATTACTACAAAGATATGTTTTTTAATATTTTCTCGCCATAACGTCAAGATAAGAATGAATAACAATATCCATAGTTTCAACTCCTACCAAAATAGTGAGTAATAATTTGTGTTTTAGAGGAAATTTTATATCTAGAACCTTTAAATGAATAAATAAATAACCTTATGAATCACATAGTGAAATAGTTTGACTTAAAAAAATTCAAATGGTATTTAGAATGTTGCACATAGATTAATGAAGAGCTTTCTCAAATGATCTTGGAACATGAACCTATATGAGATTATTAAGTGGTTGAATGTGACAAGTGTACAAAAAAATAAGAGAAACGTGTTATATTTTGCTAAAATGATGTACTGTTGAGTGAATTGGGTCAGTTTCCCTCAATGTTTTTGATAATAAAAGCAGCCAAAAACGAGGGGGCTGACCCATGGGTACAATTAAGAGAACAATGGATGGACCATTGTCCACAAACAATCAGCACAGAAGCGGCCTTTTACCTCTATCAAAAACAAAAACCATCTTACGAGAGTTTATCAGCAATAAAATACTACCAGTCAGAGTATAATTCCGATGCCACATAGGGCTATACGCATTAAAATATAAACATAAGCCGAAACTAGACCTATCCAGCCTACTACACCGCATAGACAAAAAACTTCTCCACATGTAGAAAATTAATTCTTTTTCCCTCGGCTCTTCTTAGGGAGCAGCTTCTTAGCCCATTCCTTAGTGAGGAACTTGAACAAGCCTTTAAAGTCCTCGTCTTCCTTGCCTTTACCTTTGTCCGTGCTATCCTGCAAAAGGCACAGAGTAGTAGCCGAGCATCTCATGACATTCAGAGCGAATTTAGACACATCATGCATCTTGGACTCCGTCGCCTCCAGTCTGCTGGTAATCACCTGCAAGTTGTCAGAGAGGGCTTCTATCTTTTTCTCGAGCTCTGCCAGGTTGGGATCTTCTTCCTTCACACTACTGGCCTCTTCAACAACCAGCATTTTCTCAATCCTGAAGGTTGGGGAAGGGAAATTGGCTGGCTCCGGACTCATAGAGGCGGTCGGGCTTTTAGAAACATGGGTTGAGTTCACAGAAAGGGGGGAATGTTTGTGCTAGGCTTGGGGGATTTTATCAGTCGGAATGGAGTTGCTCATGTCGTGCGAGGAGGAGGGGTCTCTTAGGGATTTATCGGAGGGTTTAGAGGCCAATCTGCTAGAGAGGCGGGGCGTGTTGGCATCTTCGGTAATGTCTAGGTCCGAATCAATTTCTTGGATTTTAACTTTTTTAGGGGTTCTGACCTCCTCCAGGGAGTGATTCTTGGTTTTCTTGCTGGAGGAGCCAAGTTCCCTCAATGTTAGATCGAAAGTAATTTTGAATTTATGAAATGCCCCATGCAACTAGATCATTTGTGTCTAGTCTAGAAGCTACAAAATCTTGACCATATTCTCCACATCATAGACATAAGAAATGGAAACTACAAAATATAGTATCAATTGTTAGGGATTCAATTCCAAATAATGATTCAGTTGACCATGATTTCTATCGAAATGAATTGTTATATAAATCATTCTATGAGATTAATATAAATAGATCTACAAAATATAAATGTCTAGTGTTTTCTAACAATGTTATAAATATGCATGCATATAATTCATTTCAATAAAACCTTTAGGTGTTGTTACTAGTTAATATTCATCCTATTAAACATGCATACATAAGTGTCTACTTTTCTACTACTTGACCTTTCTTGTAAAATTTTGTAAAGAATATCAAATAATAGTGGGACTGTATACATGCACTCCAAGTAATCTAGGATGAATCTACACTTTACTTTACCACATTATTTGAGTGCCTATAATGAAAACCATTTTTTTGAAAAATGATACAATTATTCTCAAAATGTGTCCTTTGCAAGTATTAATTTCATCATTTCTCCATTCTAACAAATATTCATGTCTAGTCTATAAGAGTCTAGAATAGTGTAACATAACAGAGTTTTTGGTGAGGTAGAAGTAGAAATACTCGCAAAAATATTTAGTCCCTATGTTAAATAATTGTAGTAAAGGAGAAATATTTAGTCCCTATGCTAAATAACTGTAGTAAAGGAGAAATATTTAGTCTAGAATAGTGTAACATAAATGAGTCTAATCCCAACATCTTTCCCTTTCTTTTTGTGTCCAAAAACAAATACGGAGTTGTACTCGGGAAATCCGGCAGAGTCAACAATGACGAACAGGTCAGCTTTCAAAGGCAAAAAATTTGGAGGACCAAGGCAGATCTGTACTACCTAGTCCCAAAAAATCAGGTTGAACTTTGGAGGATAGGTTTTAAACATCTCATTTTTCTCAAATCCAATTTTGTGGCTCTGTGGGACATTTGTAGCTTATTGTTTTTCTCGTCTTACTTCATTAATCTCTCATTTTATCCTAATTTCATAAATTACATCACAATTCAACTTAGAAAGAAGGAAACTACATCACACACAATTGGGTAGATCTGATTAGTATGCTCATCTCTCTTTCTAATCAAATTGAGGCTAGATCTATTGGATTTACCCCCTTCTTTCAATGCATGTGTGTTAATTGGGCTAGTTAGTGGTTTTACTTGTTGAAACCCTAATTCATAATTTTCACCACATTACATTTTGGTGAACTTGATTCCATGCATGCTTATTTTTTATTTTTGATCTCAGATCTGATTTTTAGGTATTTGAAAAGTTAATTTTGCACTCATAGATCATAATTACATAAATTTAGTGGTTAATTTCATAAAAACCCTAATTTATTTTGCTAATTTTGGCTTGTGAGTTGCATAAATTTTCACTTATATTTTCAAATTTGATTTTAGTCACTCATAATGGAAATTACTAAATCTAATTTGTTTTTTATTTCACATATGATTACAGTTCTTTTTAGTTACCTTTATCATAATCATATGTTGGATAATGGCTGCTTTCATTTTGCATTGCTTCTTTACATTCATTGTACTTTTGCATATTGCATTTTTAGGGTTTCTAAAATGTTTCCTACTTGAAAATAATATCTTAAAGCTTTTATCCATGTTCTATGTTGTTTTATGATGACATTTTTAAGTACATGCATTACATGTGTAGATCACATAAAATATTTTGTAGACAATGATAATCTAAAACATGACATCAACAAAGCTGACACTTGTACCTCTCTTAGGGTATCTATTGTGAATGAGGAAAAATTCAATACTCCTATCAATGATCTCTCTAATGGAGAGAAAGCATTGAAGAGCAACATGACATCATTCTCTTCTTATAGGCATATTGTAGTGCAAGGGGAGCAAGATCAACATGTTAGCTTACCCATCCCTTTAGATCCTCCTTATTCTCCTAGAGCTTATCTTAGTCATCAAAACATTTGTAGGGAAGATGATGTTATGCATTTTATTCATGACCTATCTCCTCGTATAACATTAAGCAAAGATAAAGCCTTAGATGCTAAGGATCTTCCCTCCCAACCTATCAAAGATGATTTGAATAATGATGGTAGAAAGAAGAAATTCCCTACAAAGAATATCCCTTCTTCATCTAATTTTCGCTTTGATCCTTCCATGTGCCCTTAAACTACAAATTTTAAAGAGGATCATGATAATGGTCCTCCTTCTTCACAATTAAAATGCTCTTATAGGAGTGGCTATAACATAATCTCAAAACAAGGTTATAGAGAACAAGGACTTGGAAAATATGAACAAGGAATCAAAGTCCCTATAAACCCTCCTTCTAAAGCTAGTACCAAAGGTCTAGGACATCCTCATCATTCACTTATGGATGATATTCTTAAAATTCAAAACTTTAAGGAGCATCTTGCAAGACATAGAAATTATCGCATGTCTAAAGGTGCTTCTTCCTCAAAAGATTCCTTTTGCTCCTATCATCAAAGTCATGACCATCATACCAATAATTTTCCTAATTTACAAAACGGAATACAAGGACTCGTTGATAATGGAACAATAAAAATCAAAGAATACAATCCTCCTCCTTCTAGAAACTCTTGTCCTACATCTCATGAGACAAGACATACTCATACTGAAGATTACACCTTCTTTAGAGTTGCATTTTGCACATCTTGATGTATTTTCTTGCATTGAATATATCTTCATGCGAGTACATGTGTGTTCCTTGTTTAGGACTTTTCTTTTCTTGACGTAGTGCATTTTCTTATGTATAAATCTCTCCTTAGAGGTTGTGTAATCCTTCTCATTTTCCCTATGCTTGGGGGGAATTTATCTTTCCTATCCTTTATAAGGATCCACTTTTCCTTTATTGAGTGGTGTTTGCTTACGATGCGATGTCACTTGTCATGTGAAGTTATTTGTTTGCTCAAGGATTCTCTCTTATACAAGAGGTGTGTATCCTTGATTACATCCTCTTCTTCACTTGGCAATTTATATCTATTTTAAACAAACCCTTCACTTTGGGGTAAAAGTGTGTCATCATCCCTTTTGCCTAGAAATAGGGAGTAGGTATGCATTCTTGTTCTCCTTCCTCTCTTTTGGCTGATGATGTTATTTTTGTTCAAGAAACTCCTCTTGGAGGTAGATGTCTTTTGAGCAAAGATCTCTTCTCCTCCAAGAATTCCCTTTACACTTGTTGTACAAGATATCTCTTTTTCAAGTATCTTGTCCTTTCTTGTAAGAGTATTACCTCTTTAGCTTGGATTTAATGAAAATTGTTGCTTAAGGATATCTCCTTGGTGTTGAAGGTGTGCATCCTTGTTTCTAGCTTCCTTAATACATCAACATGGGGCTATGTTGACATCTTAAGGGAGGGCATGGCATATCACCCTCTTTGTACTATATTATACTATATTTTTCATCTCTTGCACGAGGTGTTCATTCTTGAAACCAAACAAAACAAAGTCTTACATGAGATGCTTCATGCTCGAAACTAGATGCAAAATTTTTATATGTCTTATAAGGGGTTACACATTATCAAAACCAAACAAAATAAAGGTTTACACTAGATGTTCTTGAAACCAAGCATATATTTGTCTTACACGAGGTGTTCATTCTCGAAACCAAACAAAACAAAGTCTTACACAAGGCGCTCCATACCCAAAACCAAATGCACATTTTCATTTTCATTTCATGTCTTATACAAGTTGTTGCATGCTCAAAACCAAAGGAAAAAAAACTCTTATATGAGATACTTCACACCTAAAGCCAAACAGTTGCATGCACAACAGTATGAGTGGAACTAGAAAAACACAACTAGAATATTCTGACTCTTCACCCCAACATGGATCACCTAGAAAATCATAGCTAGCTAGTGGTATCCATGTCCTCTCTTTCTCTTGCTCTCATGGATCGCATAGCATAACACAGCTTGCTAGCCCATGGCATCCACGTTCCCCCTTTCTTCTCCTCATGAGCTCATAGATTTTCTATTTTTGGTTCATGGTTTGATACATGCTCTTGCTCTTTTTATGTGATTGCATGTGTCCTTGTCATGGCATTCCAAGAATGATATTAGTGATTGATACATTTTGATTATCAAGGTGTCTTCAACTAGTTGACTTGAGGTTTTGTTTTGGTTTTTAGCTTTTGTATATTTTGTCTTTTATCTTTGTTTGTCTTTTTGTCTTTGTCATGTTTTGTGTGTGTTAATATCCTAATATTGGGGGCTTGATTCCTTGAAATTAGTGATTTCTTATCTCCTTGTGATCTCATTCCTAATTTCTCCTCTTTCTCTCATCATTCTCCTTTACCACGAGTATTTACATAGGCTCATACTCCTGTTAAAGTGGGGGCTAAAAGTAGCATTGTAAATTGTCACTAGTCCAATTTACACCTCATGTTTGTGCTCTCATTTAGCATGTCCTATCCTCATCTCTTCTCAAGGTCCATTCAAGCCCGATTATCCAACTTTGATGTCGTGTACTCTCTATGGTGAGTCCCATTGTGGAATGCCCTCCCCTCTAGTTGTTTGTTTTGATCGTCTTTGTAGAAGGACAAGGGCATTCACACCTTGGTCTAGACTAAGGCACCCCAAAATGTTGTGGTCCCTCTCAAAGGGGCCCCAATTTGAAAAGGGGTGGATGCTATATCTTCCCAACAATATTTGATTATCAGGGCTACACATGATCATTGGGGGTTGGCCTAATTGGTAAATTACCTAGGGAACCATGTATAATGACATCTTATCAATTCATTTAGACCTAGAAGAACATAAATTAGATCATATGTGAAGCATTCATTATCAAGCAAATTCAAATATTCAAGACTGCATATCCATCATCTAAGCAATGTGGAGCAAAGTTACATCAATGTTCATGCAAGCATGTGTGTGTAATTAAGGTTTTTCATGCCATTACATTCAACATTTTTTTTTACATTCAACATTTTTTTTTACATTCAAAGAGCTTTGTGTCATCATCAACAATTACAGATCTGAGGTATATCTCCCTAACATTTATTTCAATATTTGAATTATTGCATTCATGGTTAATTCCAAAATTGGAGTTTGACCTAAGGAAACCCCTATTACCAAAAGCTTTCCCTTTCTTTCCACGTGTAGGAAACAAGTGTGGAGTTTTACTCAAGAAATCTAGCAAAGTTAACAATGATGAATAGGCCAGCTTTCGATGATGGAAAATTCAGAGGACTAGGGCGGATATGTGTTACCTGGTCCCAAAAACATAGGTCGAACTTCAAAGGATGAGTTTTAAACATCTCATTTTTCTCATATCTAGGTTGGTGGTTCTTTAGGACATCTGTAGCTTATTGTTTCTATCAGCTCACTTCAATAATTTCTAATTTTACCCTAATTTCATAAATTACATCACAATTCAACTTAGAAAAAAGGAAACTACATCACACACAATTGGGTAAATCTGATCAGTATTCTCAACTCTCTTTCTAATCAAATTGAAGCTAGATATTGATGAATAAATGATGAACAGTTAGTACCAAACCAGTACTGAGAGGGGGGGATGAATTAGTACAGGCAAAAACACTTTACCGGAACCGGTTTGACTGCACACACTGAACTTTGACTGGTAAGCAATAACACCGGTCTAAATCAGATTACTACCGGTAAAACACAGTGAGAATGGCAAAGACATAAACCGGTAACCCTTAGCTTTACATACAATCTAATACCTCATTTCCACTTCACCCTTATGCATAAACAAGTAATCTATCATCAAAAATATAATGACTGCTAGTTCAACATATTTTGCTAGTTTGACATAAAACACTAAACCATCACATGAAAGGCATCACACATGACACACTGATTTTTCACGTGGAAACCCAACTAGGAAAAACCACGGTGGGGATGAATACCCACAAGCTGTTCTTGAACTCTTTTGAAGTCCGCTCTGTTAGGAGCCTAGTCCGGTTAGAGACTTTTACAATAGGTTTTGCTAGGAACTGATCCTGCTAGGGACCACTCAGTTAAGGGATGGCTAAATACCTAGTTAAAGGTTAGAACCTTGTTAAAGATTACCTCGCTAGAGGATTTGAAGAACTCATTGAATTGAGTCACCCTGTTAAAGGATTTACACAAAATCATGTTAAAGCTACCTGGTTAAGGGATTTTGCAACTGCTGAAATGGTTATAAGTCAACAGGTAATACACTGATCTGATAACAGCACTCAATGCCAAGGCATATCCACTTTATCTCCTCCTCTTCTGCAATCACACTCTACAGGTATCAACACACTTCTCTGGTCTAGCAAGAATCAAGTATCTCTTCACTTGGATACTCACATAACATTTGCCAACACCTTCAAAATGAAAAACATCATCGACCTTATAGGAAATAGATAGGTCGGTAGCATAAACCCTAAACCCTAAACATTTAGGTTTTACAATCCAGTCAGTTCAATCTTGATCGTTAATCACACTGCATCGAATACTATAGTATTGAACAGATCTCAAGACGTTCTCCAATGTTCATTCTTTGTCACTTCAGGAAGCGGATAACTCATCACGTGCTCTCCACTGTTTGCAGAGACTTCACACATTCCCGAGGTAGATAGGATCAATCTCCATTCAAGATCCTCAAGGAAATCCTTCATGCGCACAAGGCTGACGTGGCAACACTTATCTGGTCTTCATTACAATGCTAACTCATCACAAGATGTCATTGGTTGAATCGCACAATCTTGGAATACATCAACCGAGAACCTTGAAGTTGAGACTACCAACAGGCAGTCATGCCAAATGAAACCCCGATACAAAACTGCCATTTACCGGTTCTCATTCCAACATACCGGTTCACCTTGAACAAACATATTGTTTCACTTTTTCACATATACCGGTTTACATCATCATACTGGTTCTCTTGCCAGTTTGCTTACTACAACATCCTAGTTCATACTTCAACATATTGACATCAATGACAACATACAATATCATCATGTCACCATGCTCTGCACATATTCCAACAATCTTCCCCTTTGGCATTGATGGCAATATACAAAGATATCTATCTGCTTCACATCTTCTTCTCCCCAATACTGCAAATATCATCTCTGCTTCACATCTTCTCCCCCTTTGACAACAATGCCAAAGTGGAGGCATACACATCTATGTTCCACTATGTTGCTCCCCCTAAGGAGTAGCATCCTTCAACACACCAATCCTGAAAGAGATATATCAATGTAAGTCTTGACTGATGTGGAGCATACACCTTTAGTTCACCTCTTGAAGGGGAAGCACCCCTAATTCACCTCTCAAATAGGTAAAGGTAGCCTTCGGAAGAGGCTTGGTGAATATGTCTACTAACTGCTCCTTACTGGAAACATGTTCCAGTACAACCTATTTGTTCTGAACCTTCTCCCTCGAGAAATGATACTTGAGCTCGAAGTGCTTGGTTCTAGCATGTAAAACAGGATTCTTGGAGATGTTAATTGTACTTTTGTTGTCACAAAATATACTTATCGGTTCAGATACAGGAACTTTGAAGCCATTTAATACATGCTTCATCCAAATTGTCTGGGTGCAGTCCATAAATGCTGCAACATACTCCACTTCTATTGTAGACTGGGAGATACAACTCTGCTTCTTACTCATCCATGAGACTAGTCTACCACCAAGAAAGAATGCACCACTGGTTGTGCTCTTCCGGTCGTCCACATTACTAGCCCATTCAGCATCTGTAAACACTTTCAGGTTGAAATCATTACTGTATGGATACCATAATCCATAGTCAATATTTCCCTTCAGATATCTAAGAATCTGCTTGACTGCTACCAAGTGGGATTCTTTTGGGATTTTCTAGAACCGTGCAGTAATGCTCACTGCATGTGCAATGTCTGGTCTGCTATGTACTACATAGTGCAACTTACCAATCATTGATCGGTATTCCTTCTCATTCACCAACACTAAGTCATCCTCTTTTGATAATTTACAACCGGTCACCATCGGTGTACCAACCAGTTTGTTGTCTTCCATGCCAAAGGTCTTCAACACCTCTTTGACATACTTGGACTGAGTAATAAAGATTCCATGTTTCATTTGTTGAATTTGTAGTCCAATGAAGAACTTAATCTCCCCTATAAGTGACATCTCAAATTCCTTCTTCATCTCATCTACAAAGTCATGACTAATCTTGTCATCTCCACTAAAAATTATATCATCAACAAATACTTCACAGATCAGAATTTGATCTCCTTCTGATTTCAAGTAGATATTGTTATCTTCACTTGTTCTTTCAAATCCAATTTTCACAAGATGGGAGTGCAAGCGTTCATACCATGCCCTAGGTGCTTGCTTTAGTCCATACAAGGATTTATGTAACCTACACACCATGTCATTGTCTTCTGATAGGGTAAACCCATCCGGTTGCTCTATATACACCTCCTCTTCTAGTATTCCATTCAGGAATGCAGATTTTACATCCATTTGATATACTTTAAATCCCTTGAAGGCTGCGTATGCAAGAAGCATACGAACTCCTTCCAATCTGGCTACTGGAACAAAGGTTTCTCCATAGTCTTCTCCTTCTTCTTGAGCATATCCTTTGCACACCAGTCTGGCTTTGTTTCTTGCCACTCTGCCATCTTCATCTAGCTTATTTCTGAAAACCCATTTGGTGCCTATGACATTTTTATGCTCAGGTATGGGTACCAAAGACCGTGTACCATTCTTTTCTATCTGGTCAAGTTCCTCTTCCATTGCCTTAATCCGGTCTTCATCTTTATGTGCCTCTTTAAATGTTTTAGGCTCAAATTCAGAGATCATGCAAGAATTTTCTCTGACCTTTCTTCTTGTAAGAATTCCTGCATCCTTATCTCCTATGATCTTCTTTGGATCATGATTCAACTTTACATACCTAGGAATGATCTTAGTTGTTTCCTCTTGCTTTTCTTCTTCATCCTCATCTTCATCAGCATCAACATCTACCAGTGTAGGAGCACTATTACTAGTGCTAGGTTGTTTTGCAACCGGTTCCCAGAAGGTTACTACCGGTTCCTCTCCTACTTGCTCACTGTCAGTTTCCTTAGGTTTCTTAGAGGTTTCATCAACTCTAGCATTGATGCTTTCAATGATTCTCTGAGTTCTATTGTTGAAACATTTGAGAGATTTGCTCTTTGTGGAATACCCAAAGAATATTCCCATCACATTTTGCATCAAAATTTCTCTGATGTTCACTCCTCTTGATATAACATTTGCTACCAAACACTCTAAAGTAGCTTACCATTGGTGTCTTACCGGTCCAATACTCATAAGGAGTTTTATCCTTACCTTTCTTGATGAGTACCCAGTTCATAGTGTAGACTGCAATGCTCACTGCTTCTCTCCAAAAAGTGTGAGCAACTTTTCCTTAGATCAGCATTGTTCTGGCTGCTTCAACTACAGGCTGATTATTTCTCTCTGCTAGGCCATTCTGTTGTGGAGTCCAAGGGGTAGACAGTTGCCTCTTGATTCCGTTCTCTTCACAGTACTTGTTGATTTCACCAAAAGTGAATTCTCCTCCTTGATCAATTCTTAGGCACTTAATCCTCTTACCACTTTCTTTTTCAACTAGTGCTCTGAAGGCTTTGAACTTTCCAAAGGCTTCAGACTTGTCCTTCAAGAATGTGACCCACATCATTCTTAAGCAATCATCAGTAAGAATCATATAATACCTATCTCCCTGCACACTCCTAGTTTTCATAGGACCACACAAATCAGTATGCACAAGATCAAGTAAATTGACTGCAGTAAAATATTTACCTTTGAAGGTTGAGGAAGACATTTTCCCCAGTTGACGCTCTCTGCATAAAGGATTCTCCAGTTTACTCAGCATAGGCAATCCTCTAACTGCCTTGATCTTACTGGCCTTCACAATATTATCAAAGTTTACATGGCAGAGTCTCCTATGCCATATCTAGCTATCACCAAACTTAGCCATTAGACATGTATTGATATTTGCAATCAGCTGAAGTAGGTTACCTTTGGTCTGCATACCAGTGGCCACCAGTTCACCATTCTTTCCTTTGATTTTGCACACTCCATCTTTGAAATCCAGAGTGAGTCCATTATCATTCAGTTGGGCAACACTCAAAAGGTTGTGTCTGAGACCTTCAACCCAATACACATTGTCAGCACTACTTTTTCCATTCAGAGAGATGGACCCTTTGCCTTTTACCATACATGGTGCATCATTACCAAAATGAACCACACCACCATCATACTCTTCCAGAGATAGAAACTTACTCCGATCACCAGTCATATGGTGAGAACAACCACTGTCAATAATCCACTCATTGGAATTATCAAAGCCAGAGACAAGAGCCTTCTTGTCTGACACATCTTCCTTAACTGCTACAAACACAATGTCTTCACTTTCTTCATCTTCTGATTCCTAATCAGTGACACCTTCATCAACTGCTACAAAACAGTTTCTCCTATTTCCTCCTTTAAACTTCTTGAACTTCTCCGGTTTGTCCTTATTATCACCATTATGATAGTTTACAGCAATGTGTCCTATCCTATTGTAAGAGAAGCATTTCAAGGAAAGCTTACCTCTGTATTTACCAATTCCCTTAGGAAGCCTCTTGGCAAGAAGAGCTTCAAATTCCATTAGGATCTCCTCATCATCCATTTCTCTGCTTTGTCTTGGTTCACAACTAGTACTTGCTTTGTTTCTCTTTCTAGATGGTGCAGCAGATGCTCTAAAGGTTGATTCAGTCTTTTGAATACTGCCATCATAATTATTTAGCTCATATGCGGTCAACATTACAATGATGGATTCTAGGGATACCTTTGTCTTGTCTATAGACCTCAACTCCTGAATAGTAGCAACCCTTATTGCATAGACCGGTAATAAGGATCTCAAGACTTTGCTAACAATAGTGGAATCATCTATTTTACCACCTGCACTCTTGATGTCTCCAACAACAGTTTTGATTCTTATTCCATATTGTTGAATGGTCTCTCCTTCAACCATCTGCATGTCTTCAAAATTTCTCCTAAGGCTCTCTTCCTTAGCTTGTTTCACATGTTCATCACCGCCATAGATATTCTGAAGAGCATCACATACTTCTTTGGGATTGTCTTTATCCTGAACATCAATAAACTAAATGTCAGATAAAATGTTGATTAGGGCTTCCATGACTTGCTCATTCTCCTGAATCTCTCTTTTTTGATTATCGGTGAGAGTATCGGTAGGGATAACATAAGCATTCTCAACATAGCTCCAGTGTTGAGCACCCATGCATCTGATGTATATCTTCATTCTGTCCTTCCATAATTTAAAGTTGTCTCTGTTGAAATTTGGACCTTCCCTCTTCATCATTAGAGTAGGATCTTTTCCTCAAGCGGTTAAGCTTACAACATAGAGGACTTGGAAGATGCTCTGATACCAATTGATGAATAAGTGATGAACAGTTAGTACCAAACCAGTACAAAGAGGGGTGGGTGAATCAGTACAGGCAAAAACACTTTTCCAAAATCGGTTTGACTGCACACACTGAACTTTGACTGGTAAGCAATAACATCGGTCTAAATCAGATTACTACTGGTAAAACACAGTGAGAATGTGAAAGACATAAACTGATAACCCTTAGCTTTCCATACAATCTAATACCTCATTTCCACTTCACCCTTATGCATAAACAAGTAATCTATCATAAAAAAATATAATGACTGCTAGTTCAACATATTTTGCTAGTTTGACATAAAACACTAAACCATCACATGAAAGGCATCACACATGATACACTGATTTTTCACGTGGAAACCCAACTAGGAAAAACCACAGTGGGGATGAATACCCACAAGCTGTTCTTGAACTCTTTTGAAGTCCGCTATGTTAGGAGCCTAGTCCGGTTAGAGAGTTTTACAATAGGTTCTACTAGGAACCGATCCTGCTAGGGATCACTCGGTTAAGGGATGGCTAAATACCCAGTTAAAGGTTAGAACCCTGTTAAAGATTACCTCGCAAGAGGATTTGAAGAACTCATTGAATTGAGTCACCCTGTTAAAGGATTTACACAAAATCCTATTAAAGCTACCTGGTTAAGGGATTTTTCAACTGCTGAAATGGTTATAAGTCAACAGGTAATACACTGATCTGATAACAGCACTCAATGCCAAGGCACATCCACTTTATCTCCTCCTCTTTTGCAATCACACTCTACAGGTATCAACACACTTCTCTGGTCTGGCAAGAATCAAGTATCTCTTCACTTGGATACTCACATAACATTTGCCAACACCTTCAAAATGAAAAACATCATCGACCTTATAGGAAACAGATAGGTCGGTAGCATAAACCCTAAACCCTAAACATTTAGGTTTTACAATCCAGTCGGTTCAATCCTGATCGTTAATCATACTGCATCAAATACAACAGTATTGAATAGATCTCAAGACATTCTCCAACGTTCATTCTTTGTTGCTTCAGGAAGTGGATAACTCATCACGCGCTCTCCACTGTTTGTAGAGACTTCACACATTCCCGAGGTAGATAGGATCAATCTCCATGCAAGATCCTCAAGGAAATCCTTCATGCGCACAAGGTTGACATGGAAACACTTATCTGGTCTTCATTACAATGCTAACTCATCACAAGATGTCATTGGTTGAATCGCACAATCTTGGAATACATCAATCGGGAACCTTGAAGTTGAGACTACCAACAGGTAGTCATGCCAAATGAAACCCCGATACAAAACTTCCATTTACCAGTTCTCATTCCAACATACCGGTTCACCTTGAACAAACATATCGTTTCACTTTTTCACATATATTGGTTTACATCATCATACCGATTCTCTTGCCAGTTTGCTTACTACAACATACTAGTTCATACTTTAGCATATTGACATCAATGACAACATACAATATCATCATGTCACCATGCTCTGCACATATGCCAACACTATTGGATTTACCCCCTTCTTTCAATGTATGTGTGTTAATTGGGCTAGTTAGTGGTTTTACTTGTTGAAAGCCTAATTCCTAATTTTCACCACATGACAAAATGATAGAACACTTTAATCAAGTGTTGGTTTCATGCCAACATTAGTGTATGTACACACATAGATCACAAAAGGACCATATCAACATCATATGATCATATGATCACCCATTGATTGGCTCAAGTATACAACTCGTATGCACAACATGGCTATCTCCAACTTGTATTACATATGTATAGTGTGACAAACTCTTATTTAGTCTGGGTACATAAGGGTTAACTTTGGCATACATCAACTATACATAGGGTGGCCAGGTTATATCCACATCACAAGTGTACACATGGTGAGTAGTTTAAGCATATCGCAGATCATGTAGTATGAAATAATTCACATTTACATCACATAAATAGAATGTGATAATTATTGAATGCATCACATATACAATGCGACTATCTTAAGAACCCAATGCACATACACCATGAATAACTTAATAATCTCACGAATACACATAGATGTGAGCTAGCTAAGAAAAGTGTTTATGACCTTATTAAAAGCATCATTCCCCTTACTCAATTCACTAATACATAATCTCTTAAGTGCATTCCAACCAAAAAGAGAAATGTTGGTACATCCATACTACACCATGGGTTCCATTCTCTTTCTCAATCCACTACCATCTATGATGATAAGTGAGCATCCCATGCTACTTATTGTTACTAGAAAGGGCATAAGTCTAACAATGTGACAAAACCTAAGGCCATTTTTACACAAGTACATATTGATTAATTAGCACATGCTTAGTGATCAACTATCAGTACGAAGTAGATATGACACTAATGCATGTGTCTTCTCATTGCCTAGTTCACAAACACTTACCCTTTAAGTGCACTTCATTCAAAAAGTGAATGTCGATGCATCACATATTAGGATATGTATCCCATCCATTTTCCTAGTTCTTTATGTTCATTATGATGATGGACAAGCTTCTTATGCTTCTTATGATCATCCCCAAACAAGGTGCAAGTGTAATAGAACTAATCACATATGTCCAATCATAAGATTTTTACAACCTGCCAAACCTTTTGAGTGAGTAGATGCTAACATCTATCGCCTCCTTCCCACTAGTGAAAGTCAACCCAACCTAGTATGTGTAGATCCTGGCATTCATCACCTCTATGCTACTAGTTAATGTTTGCTAGACCCTAAGATAACTTAGTTATCCCCTAACGTTTGTCACCTAGCTAGATTGCACTTGTATCGTATCATAGATAACACCTAGCACAATTCAGATTTGTACTACTATTGAAAGCCAACTAATCCTCAAGCTATTGTGGATAATCAGTTTCATCTATCCCCTAGTCAATATTGATGATAGTTAGTTATTGACGCTTGTATTAGATTTAATTTTGACATGTGGGTTTTATAATTCAAGACGATCAGAGAAATCAAACAATAACAATTCTAATGTAGATTAAAATGCAAAAATAAGAATTCACAACACAAAATTATATAACATAAATTGTTGTTGATAGCTATATCAAAGCACTCACACTACTTCTAAACTATTATGCTTTCACATTTTACATCCACTATTTATCATGCATTTTTTGGTGATTTACAATATCAGTTTACATACCAAACTAAAAAATGACTTCATCATTAAATAATGGGCAATTTTTGCTTTGAGTGTGTTGCCCCCAAGCCCCTAGTTTTGGGTACAACCCCTACTAGTAGTGTTGCCCCCTCATTGTGGGCTCAACCTTGAAGCATCATAGGAGTGGCTTTTCCCATTGCACTCCCCTATAATTAATTTTGGGCCAAAACAGGACTATATAAGTCACCAAAATTTAAGCCTAATGGTATGATCAGTCACCACATACCAACAATTTCCAATTGGAGACTGATCAAGCTCCACACCAAATAAGCTCCCACTTGGAGACTGATCCTAGAGTAACATTGTTGCACCCATATCTCCCACTATATTGACTCTTGGACTTGCCTTGTTTCTCTTTTCCACCATTATCAGTCTTGAAGGCCAATAAAAACTAAGAAAGAAATCAGATTATCCTAAATTAATGTCTTCGTTAACATATCTACAATATTTTGGCTAGTGTGTATCATTTTCACCTTCAATTGTCCATCTTCTAAAACTAATCAAATGAAATAGTACATTAGTTGTAAATCTTTATTCTTGGAATGAAACTTGAGTTCATTGCAAGATGAATGACACTATGACTATCACTATATGATCTGCTATGCTCTTGTTGTTTTCCCAATTCCTCCATAACCTTTGTAACCAAATCATTTCTTTACTATTCTTCATAGCTACATACTTCACTTCTATTGTTGAAAGTGCAACAACTTTTTCAATCATGAAATCCAACTAAATGTTTTTCCACCTATACTAAACACATACCATGTGGTGCTCCTTCTATCGATGTCAATTATCATATTTGAATCAACATATCCTTATAGAGTAGATTGGGAACCTCCAAAACATGATTTCCTAAGTAATAGTACCTCTCAAGTACTTCAAAATCAACATTACTATGTTCCAATGCTCTTTTCTAGGATTGTTCATATATCTATTCACAACTCTCACTGCATGTGCAATATATGGCCTTGTACACACCATGGCATGCATCAAGCTACCAACTATTGAAGAGTGTGGAACCTTAGGCCTATAGTCCATCTCCTCTTGTATCTTGAGACGCATCTTCTTATTCAATTTAAAATAGCTAAGAACATCATTTCAATATCTTCACTATGTGCTCGTTTTGAGAAAATGTTAAGGTGTGATTTTTCTTATCCCTTTGTGATTCTCATACCAAGGAATTGGTTTGTAGCACCTAAATCCTTGATCACAAATGAATTAGATAATTTTATTTTGATTACATCTATATCATGCATGTTACACCTTGAAACAACCATGTTATCTACATACAATAACAAGATATTATAGTTGTCATCAGCTAGTCTTTTGAAATAAACACAATGGTTATAATGACATCTATTATAACATCGGTCTATCAAAAACCTAAAAAAATTCAAATACTATTTCCTTGGAGCTTGCTTTAGGTCATACAAGCTCCTCTTCAACTTACATACTAAGTTCTCCTTCTATTTGACCTCATACCCAATGGTTGTTGCATATAAATCTCTTCCTCCAAATCCCCATGGAGAAAATAATTTATCTTTGCATCTAATTGTTGAATATACAAATCTTATATTTCCATTAGACTTAAAATAGTTCTAGTTAAAGGCATTTTAACAATAATAGGAAAAATTTCATCAAAATCTATACCTTTATTTTCTGCAAAACCTTTTACAACAAGTCTTGCCTTGTATCTCCTTTTTCCTCCATCTTTATTCATCCTATAAACCTATTTGTGTTGCAATGTTCTTTTACCTTCAAGAATTGAACCAAGTCCCAAGTCTATTTTTGTATCAAAGAGTTCATCTCCTCTTTTATGTCGTGCTCCTACTTCTATCTAGTTTATGTCGGTATTGCTTCATAGCTTTTTGGTTCACCAGAATCAACCAATAATACATAATCCAAAGAAGGAGAGTATCGTTTACAGGTTTTACTTAACCTAGTAGATCATCTTATAAGAGTTTGAGGTACTTGTTCTAATTCTAGTTGAATATTTTGATCTCTTGGAATGTGTAGAATTACGTTTTTTGAGATTTTGTCAAGCACTATATATCCTCTATTCTATTTTTATTTTTCTTTCCCTACAACTAATATTTGCACTTGACCTTCCCATTGAATATCATATCTCTACTCCTAGTGATTTTGTGATTTTCATAATCCCATAATCAATAACCAAAATCATTAACTTTGTATCCAATAAAAGTACAATTCTTGGATTTTTCCTCAAGCTTTCTTCAGTTTTCTATGTCAATATGGACAAATGATTCACAATCAAAAGTTTTCATAAATGAGCAGTTTATCTTTTTACATATGCATGCCTCCTCTAGAAAACTATCATCCCTCTATTAAGTAAACAATAGCATCAACAACATCTACCCAAAATTGTAATAGTAATCCTACATGCAATCTCATATTCCTTGTGTGCTCCATCATTGTTCTATTCATCCTTTCTAACACACCATTTTCTTGTGGTGTTTCTAGAAATATCATCTATCTATGAATCACATGGTATGAATTGTAACTCTCAAACTCCTTGGTATGGTATTCTCCTCCATTATCTGGTCTAAGACACTTGAATTTATGTGTTATCTTATTCTCAACCAAAGCTTTCGGTTTCTTAAAATTATCAAATACATTAGATTTTATGGGAATGAAATAAACCTAAGTTTTTCTAGTTGCATCATCAATAAAAGTAACATAATAATAAGAGGCGCCAAGACATGAAATCTAAGTTGGTCCCCATATATTTGAATGCACAAGCTCTAACATTTCAGTCTTCTTTTCCTTCCCAACTTTAATAAATTTGACTCTTATTTTTCATAAACACAATTTTCATAAAATTCTAAATTAACTTGCTTCAAACCTAGAAATAAATTCCTTGCATGGAGAATCCTCATCCCCTTCTCACTCATGTGCCCAAACCTATGGTGCTATAGTTTTGTATTTGTTCTTGTGAAAGCTAAAGAAATAAAAAAATCAATACAATCTACCTACCTTTTTCTCATTTTTCTATTATCAATGATCTTAGTGACCTTCCACAAATTATCTATAATGCCTCTGCTATGAGACCCAGAGGACTAAATCAAATAAATCAATTAAAATACGAACAATTTTATTTTTTTAAAATATTAACCATACATGTGCATTGAATTACATGACACAACATGATGAAAGAATAAGACGAACATAATATAGTTAGCATAGTCCTCGAGGCCCCACAACATTGTTACTCAAGCATTTACTAAAATAACCCAACATACATGACCATAAGAAAGACCATGCAAATGATATAACATATTTTATTACATAAGATCATGATACACATTTCATTCCCATAAAAAGGTATATATGATCATCAATTACATTACAATAGTATCCATAAGGACATAATCTCCAAAAGTTCATTAATAAAATGACTACATGAATCTGGAACCAACTAGAAAATATCCAATTTTCCATCGATCCAGCACGACCATAAGAAGGATGAACATGACCCAATAGGTGCAAGAGCACTCCACCCAACCATGTGGTACCATTAGGTCTACCCCCGTGCTAAGAGATATCCGCCAAACCCACAAGACGAAAGCAAGCAAACAAGGATACACACAAGACTCACATGACTACTACCACAAAAGAACTAAAAGAAACCAATCGATTCCAGAGGCCCACAACAACCCCAAAGAAACAATAAGAGACTACTAGGTATGCAATAAGGAAGAGTGTCATCACTAGGTTGTCATGGGTTACCCTAGTGAGTCTTCACTAGGTCCTGGCCCCCATCCTGGGTTACCCTGGTGACCTCTACCGACCCCTGGTCCCCATACAAACACTAGTGGACCACACCAACCTTTCGAAGGGACAAGATTGGTGGACGTCATTCTAGGCCTTCTCTACTTACCCCAAACCTAAACAAGCGTCCGAGTGTCAGAGAGGTAACATTTAATCTTATTAATGTGATTTAGCTACCCACCCAAGTTCACTAGTTAAAAATTGCCACTTGATTACAAAACCCTCATTGAGTTACCTTGACGACCGCTTTGGGTCCTAGCCCCCAATGAGAACCACTCCCCCTTAACTTGCACCTATGAATCCAAAGTACATCACAAGACCTATGACACCCAATACTAAGATATGAGAAGGTCCCTACCTTAGAAAGGCTTGAATTACTTGCCAGAAACAGGGTTACAATCATGAAGTAACAAATGCAGGCTAGGAGTGACCACCTAGCATTAAAAGACATTTAGAGACTCTAATCACTTTACCACAAGAGACAAAGAATAACAATACACAATAAAGGACTCAGAAACCCCCTTAGCCTCTGGAACCAAAATACATTTAAACAACATTTCCATTTCTCCAAAATAGTCAATCTCCACCCCAAAGAAAAGTCTTTGAAGCAATGCAAAGGACACAACATGCCATACACATGGACTAACTTACAATTTTGTATTATTAACAACTATAAATTTTCACATCACATCATTTTAATCATAGTTAATATTAATTTAATTACATATAATGATGCCAACTATACACCACCTCGATACTACAAAATTCATGCAATATGACTGATATTCCGCCCTTCAAAGCTTATAAGGAACTAAAATCCATTTAATAAATTCAAGGGCTAAAATATATTTATGAGCACACATATGATTATATGGATGAATGTATTTATTCATATATAATATATATATAACGATACTCGCACAGTCGAAGAATAGAACAAACACCATACCTAGACCCATACAGGGGTCGACGTCATAGTACTGTTGTTCCTAAGCCAGCATAAATAGGTGCATGGATACCGATTCAGTTAACAAAGGAATATATACCCATTATAATAATCAGTTAACATAGAGACCATAACAAACCAAAATTTACAAGTGAAACGCAATGCAAGGAAGAATATAGGAATACCAATGATATCAATCGATTAATAAGTCATGGGATACTAATTATGTCAGTTGATTAGCAAACCATAGCATACCGATTATATCAATCGGTTAATAAATCATATGATACTAATTATGTCAGTCGATTAGAAAACCATAGCATACCGATTATATCAATCGGTTGACCAAAAGAAACATACCAATTGTTTTAAATCAATTAATAAAAGAAAGCATACCAATAAGAGCAATTAGTTGATACGGTAACATTAAGTCGAGCAGATAACAAAGGTTTGGTAATGAACGAATCTAGGGAAAGAAGTTTTGTCGGTTATTGAACCCAGAGAACCAGGGATGAATATGCACTGGTGCTAATAGGGCAAGTCGTGTAGTCGAAGTATTAAGGCAATACCAATACACAGAACCATACGGGGGGGTTGTCGTCGAGCCAATGATGCTCATAAGAAAGCATGGGTGAATGCATGTCAATTTTAATAACTAGCTAACAAAGAGAAACATACCAATTATATTAATCGGTAAACAAATCAATGCATATATCGATTATGTCAATCAGTTGATAATAAAATGTACACTATTTTTTAATAATCGATTAAAAAGAAAAGGTACAACAAAATAGAAACCAAGTAATGAATCGATTTGGAAGTGAAATCCTAACTGAAACGAGCGAACCCAGAGATGAGCAAGATCTGGCGTAGCTAGGGCCAAATGTGCAGACATGCTTGCATAGTCTAACTAGCAACAGTGGAGGCAGCCACTAAGGGCATGGATCGGGCTATCACATCAAAACACTTCACAAAAATAAGTAAAACAAAAAATTGCAGAATTTGCCAATCACAGGCATGATTTTTTCATAACGAAAATAATTTCAAACCCGACCGAACAAGGGATTGGAAAAAAAAACAGAGAGAAGCAATAAAATGCAAAAATAATAATCTTATTGAAATATTAAACGTATAAATCTACATAAGGTAAGCAAATTCAAAGAACAATTCCAACCTGGAGTCCTACACTTGATAGAGCAAATTTCCAGTGTTGTAGAACGATCCACAAATATTTCCAAAACACTAGATTCGAGAGCTCTTCAATCCTCTAAGACCAAACACTAGATTCAAAACCCAAACCCCAAAAATCCACCATTCATTTTCAAAACCCACATGAAAATTTTTTAGAAAAATTTCACAACTGAGAATTCTTCCCCCTTGCTTTTTTGAAAAAGCAGAGATGCCTTTTCGAAAAAACATCTCCCCCATAAAATCCAGTATGCAAGATCTCCCACTCACCCGAAATTCCCAAAATAGTAATTTTTTTATAACTCCCCTTCACCACTACTTTTATTTTAAATGATTTTTATTTTTATTTTTTTATTAATTTCCTGAGCAAACAAAAATACCAATTTAATATTTAATTTCCCATTTTAAATTTATCATTATCAAAATGATTAAATAAATTAAACCATTTAGCTCATTAAATTAATTTAATTTAATGTTACCACAAATTTCAATTTACTAATTAATGTATTAATATTAATTTTCTCTCAACATCAATATTAATTAAACATTAAACTATGCAATCAAATTACAAACTGCATACTAACAAAACACAAAAGACTTACAATACGAACATCTAACATGACTAGACAACTACATGACTACCAACAAAACACAAGGATACTTGACTGGAATCTTGTTCCTGCAGGAACGATGGTCATGTCAAGGGTCTGACTGATAACTCCCAATTTCAACATATACATTGGGTCATAGAGAACGCTCAGACCTGAAGATTCAGGTGGAGTCGATGCTCGGTACTTGCAGCTGCATAAACACAATGTCGAACATATGCATATAACATATAAAATCATACCGTGACAAGGGAATGGAAGCGACATAGCTTACTCGTAAAGAGTAGTACGACGCTTTTCCCTTTCACCCAAGCACATCAAAAATAGAAAGTAGTGTACATCAAATCAAGTAAACATTGATAAGTATAATGATTAATTCATTACAAAACTCATATATAATCCATCACAAGTAATCATCTAACTAACTAAGCATAAATATAATCACATCATAGACATCATCATGTAATCATCATCGATCGATCCATAAAGCATAAATAAAAAAAATAACCACATAAAAATCCATGTGTCATAAAATGCAACATATCAAGTGTCAAAATCAAACCAACACTATAAAGGGTCTAAGCCAAAAGAAACTCAGAGCCATAGAGTCTGGAAAGCCAAAAAGGGAGCGAGCACTACATTATCTATAAATGTAACTTTACAACCTTCACTTCCTAGTTAAACTACTAAAATTAGATTTTTTCTCAAATCAGGGACATGTCTCACCCCTTTCAACAACCATTGGTTTCCATTTAGTAATTTTAAATTTGTATCTTACCATTTCTAACAATTTTACATGGATCACCCAAATAAACTTGTCCAAAATCACCTTGAACATAGTCTAGAAAATACTTCCTACAAGGTATGACATGAAATGAATCCAAACTAATGAAAAATCAACAAGAGGGTTAATGGTTAGATTCAATCAAAACAAGCATAAAACACATAATTAAATGCAATAAAACCCATTATACCTTCATGTAAAGCTCTCTTGTTCCTCAGATTGGACCTTCGGTGAAGCTAAAGATGTGTCCCTTCTTAGCTTGATTGGATTGGTCCTATAGAAGGATTGTGGATTGCTCCCCACTACACAACAAGATTGGATAATGCTTGATAGAGGATGTATTTGATGATGATGGCTAAGTGTGGAATGATTTTGGCATTATGAGGGTGTGATTAATGGATTGCAAGACTCAAATGAGCAGCATGAAAATATGATGGAAGTGGATGGTTTGTGAGGAGAGGAGACTCCAATTTATAGCTTTGAGAAGGCCAAAATGAAGGGCCAAGATTGATTTGAGAATGAAGGGTTGAGATTGAAAGAAAGAGTGGGAGAGAATTGAAAGGAAAAGGTGTGGGACTCAAGAGATGCCATAAAGACATTTCTTGTCTCCATACCTTTCAAGGTACATGGAAAAGAGTTCCCCAAGTACATTGGGAAGAGAAAAGGAATATAAAATTCCTTGGGGGAAGGGAGAATGAATTAAAAATTTTAAAATAAGAGAATGTGTGGGAAGATTAAATGGATAAAGGAATTAAAAATTCCTTGGGAAGAGGTGGCATGGGGAGATTCAAAGAATTTGAATTTCCTTGAAAGGATCAAAGTGGATGCATTTAAGATTGGAGGATGAGATGGGAAAGCCATTTATGGCAAAGAGTTGACTGATTAGGAATGTGCAAATGATTATGGAGATTGATTAGGTGGCTTAATGAGTTATTAGAGTGCAAGTGGGAAAGTTAGGAGGAAGTGCCATGAGGACAGAGAATGAGTGGAGGAATTTAAAATTGAGGAATAATGATAATCATGCTTCTAGAATAATTAATTAGGCTAAGTGAGGATTAGAAGAAGTGATTTGTAGGAATCACATAATTAGCTTAGTTAATTGAAATTAATTAACTAAGTAGGGTTTAGAAGAAATAAATGATAGTTGATTTTAAAAGAATGAGCGAATAATTAATTTTGATAAATTAATTATAGGACTATAGTGATAAAATTAATTAAATTTGATTAAATTAATTTTAAGAAGAAAGGGACCAACACAATTAAATTAATTAATTATGTGGACTGGCTTAAATTAATTAAATATTAATTTAATTAATTTTAGGCGTCTACATTTTGCTACTTTGATATAGTGTCATGAAGTGAGGATATATCAAAGAAGAATAAAACATAGTGGATGGAAAGGATAAGGACTAGTAGCATGATGCCCCAGTCATAGGTGAGATGTGGAAGGATGACGAGGAGGTAGTGGTATGCCCCCTCGAGAGGACATGCAGGTTCCAAGAACACAAGTGTGCTCTCAAAATGGATTAGAGAACTAGAGGAAAAGGATAAGGATGATGAAGGGGGAATGAATGAATTGGAGTCTCCAAGATAAATTGATGAAATGAGATGAATGAACGAAATGAAGTGGATGGGATTTATTGTTGTGTAGATGTGGAGTGCAAACCTAGTTTTGATTTCACAACGAACTATCTACACCACTAACTATAGAAATTGGGATGTTGTGAATATCTGATGTGTGGACTTAGACTCTCATACAATAGGTTAACTCTATGTACACAGGTTCGCAAACACCAATTATGGTGTAGATGCGAGACTATAGGATCGTACAAGAGAAACCATCAAACACATCATACCACAAAAACTATGCCCCATTATACACCAACCAAGACATATCGAGATATAGGATGATCAAGGTAGCCTTGAGCAAGTATAGTCCTAGGACACAAGATAAAAATCAAAGCAAAAAGCTCAATCATGCAAACAAAATGCACGTAGCCAACTAATATCTCTTGCCAAGGGTAGGACATGGATCTGGATAGTCTATCGAACATGGGAAGAATACATCCTGATGGGCAGGTGATGGATTTGGATAAACCACCAAACATGGGAAGGATGCATCCCGATGGGTAGGGTGTGATTAGATTGGAGGCAACAAATAAGCAGGTTGTGCAGGGTCTGCAAATGGGAGGATTGCTACTTGGATTTGGTTAACACATCGTGGATGGGTGTTTGGATAACATGCAAGTCAATATAAGCTTGGATTGATGGGAAAAGCTCAGCTTGATGGAAAATCTCAATGTAAATGGGATAAAGCTTAGTTTGATGGGAAAGCCTGGTGTGATGGGGATCATAAATTGATTGGATAATATGGGAGGGGGATTAATGATAGAATAGGATTAGATGGGATGGGAAATATGATTGGATTTGATTGGATGATATGGAGAATATGATTGGATCTGATAGGATTGGATTGTGGATATAGGATAAAGGGAATGGGACCAATGACAAGGGAGAACCAAGGCTTGGTCAAAGGATGGAATGGAGGAATAGATTTCTTGAATAGGAGATGGAGGGATTAAGTAGATGGATAGTGATAGGATATGGAGGAGTAAAGCATGAAAGATAGGTGGAATGGGAATCCAAGAACTATGTTGCAAAGGAGTAAAATTCCTCACTAAGGGTAGTGCAATTTAATGATAGAAGGATGGTGGATAAAGATGTATGAGATGGAAGAGTAATGTGAAATGGATATGGATGGAGAAAAAATGTAGGCTTGTATTTTCCAAAGCATGCATATACATTATTTTTCCTCTAGCATGATCAAGACCAAAGGTAGGAATGGAGTATGCATTTGGATAGGATATAGGATATGAGATGGGGGATATGGATAGGATAGTCAAGATCAAAGATAAGAAAGGAGGATAGACTTAGATAGGATGAAGGATCAATGGATTGGATGCAAATGGTAGGGTAGTATAGATGAAGCTTGCCCCCAAGTGTAGAGTGCAAGAGGATGAGGGGATTACACATGACGCTTGTTTACCAAGTTTTCATCATAGTACTTACCCAAGGCACCACAAGCAGTGGTTTTCACCATTGGATGGATTTTTTCTCTCATTTTTTTTTGGAATAGTTTGGAAAGATAAGGATGAGGATAAATGGATGTGGAAGCTAGTAGATGCATGAAAGAGATATGGAGGGAGGACTCAAGCATCTAGTTCCATGGATAGTATCCTTTGAAGATGTATTATATTGAACCAAGATAACTGAAGGTATGCTCATGGAACAGATGGAAGATGGAAGGGGATAAGGATTTGTGCAAAAGATTGAATTAAAGGGATGAGATTATGGAAAATGGATGGATTTGTGAAAGACTTGTGGATAAATGGATGGGGATGTTGGGAAGAGCAACATTGGCACACACCTTGAAGGGTGGTGAAGTTGGAGAGGAGATGATTTTAAATTAGATGGATGATCAAATGTGGATTTTGGGACATGAGGACCCAAAATAGATTAAGCAGATGATGGATGTAAGATAGTAGATTTTGAGACGTAAGGGCCCAAAATGGATTTTGAAGATGGAGGACTTTTAGATGGAGGATTGGAGGACTAATGAGTGGGGGAAGCTTTTGGATTAGCTAGTTTGGATGCCAATTTAGATTTTACTTTGAGGTGCATTTCTTCTATGAGTAGCTCGGGAATCCACATAGTTTTTTTATTTTTTATTTTGGGGCCTTTGTGGCCTTTTGAATTTTTCTTTCTTTTGGATCATAGTTTTCTTTTCTTGAGCATGTCTTTTTTAGGGGACTTGTTGATCCTTGGATTTTTGTGGATTTCTAGCTTTATGCAATTTGGGTTTGGCATCCAAATTGTTTCCAATAATGATGGTACGAGTGCATGAGGATGGATGCCTTGTATATTTTATGGATGGTATGATGGAAGGAGAATGTTGGAAGGAATTCAAAGATGTGTGCCTTTGTTGATCTTTCTTAGGAATTAGTTGAGGTGACAAAGTGGTAGATGGAGGGATGTAAGGACCCAAAATGGATGGAAGGGATGAAGGGTTTAGCTTTGTAACATAAGGACCCAAACTGGACATGGATGGGGAAGGAATGGACTTTAGAATATATGGACCCAAAAGGGGTTTGGAGGATGGGTGATGGAAATGTTTGGATTTAGATGGAGGGATTTTATATTTAGAAGAGATGGAAGGTATACCAACATCTTGAGCATGAGCTTTGTAGCCAAGGCCATATGAACTTGTATGTTCTTTGACTTGAAGGGGTTCCAATATGCCTTGTTCATGGAGGCCTAACCCTTTTCCTTGATAATTCATTTTTTGACAAATTCTTTTTCCAACAAGATACTTATTATTTTGGAAACAAGACGTGAGTCCTTTTTGAGGGGGATGGGATGTAGGAGGGATTGTAAGCTCTTGGAGGAAACCGGAGTGGATGAAGGTAGAAGAGCCAAGCTGATAGGTATGGGATTCATGGATAGCTTGGATAGGGGTGATGGGATCTTGTAGAGGACTAGGATCATGTGTGGGATTAGGATGAATATTAGGATCCTGAAATGGATTGGTATCATGACATGGAGAGGAAGGAATACTTTGATCATGACTTGGGATGGGATCATGTTGTGGAGTGGAAGGGATGATTGGATCTTGAGATGGAAGGGGATCATGCAATGGGATATAGGGGATACATGGATTTTGAGATGGAAGGGGATCATGAGATGGAGTCATACTTTGATCTTGAGATGGAGAGGAATCTATGCTAGCATGCTTTGAAACAAGCTCTTGACATGTTTGGGGTTGGGGAGATGGTTTAATGGAGGAGGGGGTGGGTTCTTCAATTTGGATAGATGGGGGGATGGGAGTATCATGAAGCGTAGGGGACTAAGGCGTGTCTTGATGGGGAAGGGATGGAGGTGGATCTAGGACTTGAGGAGATTGCGAAACTTTGTTTTGAGGTGGGGATTTTGTCTCCTTTGCTAGTATTTCTTGGATAAAATTCTAGAGAAAGGTCTTAGAGGATGGGGATGGTGTGGATTTTGGAGAATGAGGATTATGTAAAGGTTTAGTGTTTGATAGGGGATTGGGATTATGGATTGGTGGATTGGGATTAAGGCTTGGAGGACTATGGTGTAAGTGACTTGGATGGGGAGTGGAGGTGATGGAGGTGTTATAAAATGATGGGGATTGAGATGTGGATGGGTGGAAAGATGGAGGTATACATATCAAGGATCAGAGGGGTATGTGGATGAGGGATAATATGAAGACATGGATGGGGAATAAGATGGATTTCCCTTGTCAAAGGTAGGGGAAGGATAAGGAATGTGAGATGAATTGGGATTGACTTGGTAAGTGGGTTGGGGTGGAAGACATGGATAGGTGGAAGTTGGATAGCATTGAGGCATGTATGAGTTAGATGGGCATGGTTGATAGGGTGATCCTTGAACTTCCATAATCATTTCTTCAAACCAACCCATGATGTTTGAATGTGGATTTTGGGCAGCCAACTTTCCTTTTTTGTGATTGTGTGTAGACCATGCAAGGATAACCTCGAAATGATGAGAATGGGGTGACAAGTTGGAATTGGATGAATGGCCTTGATCAAGAAAAGCGATGAGATGATGCTAGATGAAGACAAGGACTAGGACTTAGCAACTTGGATTTGATTTGGATTGACTTGATTTGATTTGCTTGGATTGGTTTGGATTGTGGATATAGGATAAGATTGATTAGGATGACATCTTAGCCCCTAGATTAGCACTTAGATGGGAATTGATGATGTTAACCACAAAGCAAGGTGACAACCAAGATGGGCAAAATTTAGACCTTTGGATTAAGATGCAATTGATCAAGCCTTCTACTTAGGATAGCCTTACATTCTTAAGAAAAATAGGGTGAAAGGATTAGGGTTTTGATCAACACAAAATGATTAAGCAAAGGTACTAAATCAAACTTTCATAAAGTATTGACCTTCAGATGAGGTTGATTGATTGATTGAATTGACTAGGATTGATGAGGATTTTAGAGATTTGATTAGGTTAATGTGTTGAGTCCTTAAGGATGGAATGAAAATGTTTATGGTAGAATGGATTGATAATAGGCAAAAGAAGGGGAAGGTTACCCGAGAATGGATTGATGATTGTTTAAATAGATGAAAACTGAGTGGGTATTTAACTCAAATGGAGATGACAAAATAGGGGTTTGATAATGACAAAGTGAAAATTGAAGAGTTCGGTTGAATGTTTGGTCAAATTTGGAAATATTTGGTATTGTTTGTCTACTCTTGGCAAGAGAACATCAGACAATGAATACACATTGGCTAAGGACAACGCTTGATAACAAGCACGAAAGTGATTGGGGGCCTAGATTATCCCAAACAAGATTTCACTAGTTTCGTACGAAATGAAGACACTCATCAGACATACAACTTAGGCTGGAATATGGAAACCATTTAATAGGCCTCTCACACAAGCGATACCTCAAACAAGCGGATAGATAGAGATTTTGGTAGCACTGGCTTCCCCTTACAATGCACTCACTTCTCGGGCATACCAGATTCTCTTGCCCCAGAGATCCAAAGATCCTTTAACCAAGGGATTCCTATCTCATCTTGAGTGAGTACATGAGAGGTAACTTTGGGGTATGATTCACATCCCATGCACTATGAATGTGGGATTTTGTGCTACTACAACAAGGTTCTTAGTGTAATTTTGAGGGATCACCAATCCTATGATGGATCCTCGAAGCAAGCCACTTAAGGCTTTAATTGAACTTATCGGTGTAGAGGGGGCCTCCACATACATCGAATTCACTCAGCACTTCGGTCGCCTGACTGGTATATTTATATAGTGGCTCGGAAAACCTGCTAGAGATTGCGTTGGGAGAATCGATATCCCCGACAAGTCCCAATTCGAACTACCCTTGTGAGGTGATGAAATCCCCAATCAAGAATAGCCCTCAACTACAAAAGAAAAATGTGGGTGTTGTTAATCACTTTTCTCTTACACCCAAGATCCATGAAGGTGAGGGGACAAGATACTAAGCGTAATAGTGGGTTCACCCTATGAATGTGCAAGTGCACAGGACATGGAAAACACACGTTCTTTTTAACCCCAAAATATGTGTTTTCTAATCTAGATGCAAAAAAAAAGAAAACTAAGCTAGTGGAAAAATAGTGTGTTCAACGAAACGTCCTACAAAAGAGTGTTAGTAGTCTATGATAATTGAACTTGGACCATCAAAAAAAGATGCAAACACAAGATTATTAGCACACAAAAAAAATCATATAAACATTACAAAATTGGATTCCTTGTGATTTTCTAAGTAATTTCAAAAAAAAGTTTGATCAAAAACGATTTCATATGCTAAAATTATGTGCATTTAAAGTTTAAAAAGAAGGAATGACTTTGAAGTTTTTAAACTAATTTTTTAAGAATGATACAAAAAATATAATGACAACTCATTTTAGATCTCCGGGTCCTCTTTGCAAAGCATTTTGAATTTTGAAAATTGAACACCTAAGCAAAAAGTTAT
Organism: Cryptomeria japonica; assembly: GCF_030272615.1. Classification (NCBI taxonomy): domain Eukaryota; kingdom Viridiplantae; phylum Streptophyta; class Pinopsida; order Cupressales; family Cupressaceae; genus Cryptomeria; species Cryptomeria japonica. The sequence goes on along the minus strand of NC_081411.1, from coordinate 729,168,527 downwards.
GTTCGTTTTACGAAAATTGGTTTTTTAGTGTCTATGCAGACGCCAAACGTCTGCGTAGACACTAATTCAGGCCATGTGCAAACATTGATTCATATTTTTTAATGAAAAATTTTTAAAAAAAAGTTAGGCGAGAAGATTTTTTTGAACAGAGACGTTGATTTGGGATTGCGGAGATGTCGAAACAAAGAAGTAGAGACGCCAATTTGCAAGTGGAGACGTTGATATGCTGTTTTTTCACAAAAACAGTTAAGAGGGACAAATATTTAAACGAAGATGTGGATACACCAAAACAAAAATGCGAAGACGTCGATCTACAGTCGGAGATGTCGATCTGCAATTTCAATAAAATGTTAAGCGGGAAAAATATATTCGAACGGAGATGTCATTTTGTCTTAACACAAACGTCGAAATAGTCTTACAGAGATGCTAAAATGCAGTCTGAAACGTTGACCCGCTAAATCTACAAGAAAATTACTAAAAATCCACAAAAACAATTAGTAGAAAGGGATGTGGGCCCCACTAGGCGTGCCAAAATGAACCAAGGGAAAATCAACAAGAGGGTTAATGGTTAGATTCAATCAAAACAAGCATAAAACACATAATTAAATGCAATAAAACCCATTATACCTTCATGTAAAACTCTTTTGTTCCTCGAATTGGACCTTGAGTGAAGCTAAAGATGTGCCCCTCCTTAGCTTGATTGGATTGGTCCTATAGAAGGATTGTGGATTGCTCCCCACTACACAACAAGATTGGATAATGCTTGATAGAGGGATGGATTGGATGATAATGGCCAAGTGTGGGATGCTTTTGACATTATGAGCGTGTGATTGATGAATTGCAAGACTCAAATGAGCAGCATGAAAATATGATGGAAGTGGATGATTTGTGAGGAGAGGAGACTTCAATTTATAGATTTGAGAAGGCCAAAATGAAGGGCCAAGATTGATTTGAGAATGAAGGGTTGAGATTGAAAGAAAGAGTCGGAGATGATCGAGAGGACAAGGTGTGGGATTCAAGAGATATGACATAAAGACATTTCTTGTCTCCACACATTTCAAGGTACATGGGGAAGAGTTCCCCAAGTACATTGCGAAGAGAAAAGGAATATAAAATTTCTTAGGGGAAGTGAGAAAGAATTAGAAACTCCAAAATAAGAGGATGTGTGGGTAGACTAAATGGATTAAGGAATTAAAAATTCCTCGGGAAGAGGTGGCATGGAGAAATTCAAAGCCTTGAAAGGATCAAAGTGGGTGCATTTAAGATTGGAGGATGAGATGAGAAAGTCATTTATGGCAAATAGTTGACTCATCCCTAATCAAGGTGATTAGGGATGTGCAAATGATTAAGGAGATTGATTAGGTGGCTTAATGAGTGATTAGAGTGCAAGTGGGAAAGTTAGGAGGATGTGCCATGAGGAGAGAGAATGAGTTGAGAAATTTAAAATTGAGGAATAATGATAATCATGTTTCTAGAAGAATTAATTAGGCTAAGTGAGGATTAGATGATTTGTAGGAATCACATAATTAGCTTAGTTAATTGAAATTAATTAAGTAGGATTTAAAAGAAATAAATGATATTTGATTTTAGAAGAATGGGGGAATAATTAGTTTTGATAAATTAATTATAGGACTATAGTGATAAAATTAATTAAATTTGATTTAATTAATTTTAAGAAGAAAGGGACCGACACAATTAAATTAATTAATTATGTGGACATGCTTAAATTAATTAAATATTAATTTAATTAATTTTAGGCATCTACCTAATCCTTTTAGTCAACACCCCAAAATTAATAATATTATCTAACAAAGAAATTAAAGCATCTTGCAACACATCATCTACCACATTTGCTTCCGTATTTTTATTTTTTTGTCCACTCCTTGTTTTCCCTTTCAAGACCAACATTCTTTTTTAAAGTGTCCTTTCCTCTCAGAATGCCAACATGATTTAGATTTTCCCTACTTAGACTTTCCATGATATATTAAGATATTTTATCTTTCCCTTTGTCTTCACCTATTTTCCAACTTGTGCTTTTCTATTGAATTTTCTTACTAATGATAACACCAACAACATCTTCAAACATTAAATTGTTTGAAACAAAGACAAGTACTTATAGCCATGGCCAAGCTATTCCAACTTACTGCCAATAAGCACAAAATCCAAACATCCCTAACCTCACAATCAAATGTTACCTTTATATAACTTCACTGACTAATAATCATGTTAAACTCATTTAAATGATTAGTAATAGATCCACTTTTTGACATCATCATAGTCAATAAATGTTTCAAAAGAAATATTTTATTGGAAGCTAAAACTTTTTCATATAGTTTATCCAATACCAACAATAGATCCATCACTGTTTCTTTTGATATTTTGAAAGTCATTGATGCTACAATGCACAATCATATTGTTCCTAGTGTCTTTCTATCGAGAATTTATCATTCCTGATCTATCATATTTGTCAACTTCTTTGTTTTTCACCCAAGGGTAAGAAAATATCCTTCAAATATATAGATAGTCTTCCATTTGCATCTTTGATATCTAATAGTTTTGGTCATTGAATTTTTCAACCCTAAACTTTCCTTCTTTCGCTATTACTCTCATTTGAACCAAGAACCCTCCTTTTGACTTTATCAACCAAATAAATGTACAGCTCTGATACTAGTCATTAGGATTCAAGCATATCTAGAGAAATCAAACAATAACTATTATAATATAGATTAAAATGCAAAAATAATGTAATTCACAACAACACAAAGATTTAGTGTGGTTCATCCAATATGGGCTACATCCATAAAGAAATAGCAATCCACTTGCCTTTTAACATCCAACAAAAATGAATTACAATCTTCTACAATATAAATTGTTGTTGTGCGCTATATCAAAACACTCATGTTGCCTCCAAACTCTTGTACTTTCACATTATATAATCACTTATTTATCAATCCTTTTATAGTGTATAAAGTCTATTTGCATACCAAACTGACAACTGACTCCTTAATTAAATAATGGGTATTTTTTTAGGGACGAGTGGGAGGGGTGCTTTCCTTTTTAGGGACCGGGGGGAGGGGTGCTTTCCTTGAGCGCTAGCTTGGGACACTACCCCAATGGTCCCTATTGGGGGCATTGCCCCCAAACCCTCACTATCGGCTCCACCCCCAAGCCTCATAAGAGGGTCTTTGCCCCCCTACACTCCCTCATTAAATAATGGGTAATTTTTTGGGGAGGGGGGAGGAGGGGTGCCTTCCTTGAGCCCTAGCTTGGGACACTACCCCCAACAACCCCTATTGGTGCATTGCCCCCAAACCCTCACTATGGACTCCACCCTCGAGCCTCGCATGACGGCACCTACCCCCTACACTCCCTCATTAGCTAATTTGGAGTCAAACGTGGTTGTCCGAGTCACCAAAATTTAAGCCCAGCGACATGATCAATACACATAATCCACACATCACAAGGGTTCACAAATACTAGTCATGTTCACTTAGATATATCATATAAAGTGATCCACAAATCTATACATCAAGTCCTATAGGTTTTGAGGTCAAATTATTGATAGTTAACAAAATAAACTCACAAGTTGGCCTCTACTCCCAAAATACCAACTTACAAAATAATTAACTTTAATTGTGATGACTCTAAATTGTGTAATAAAATTTTTGTATATATGTTCACCTAAATGTAAAACCTAATTGTCATAATGGGAAAGGAAAGGAAAGGATCCTTTATAGTCCACAACGCCAATAATTTGTATATGGGTCTATAGATGGGTTTTGCACTACAAACAAGGCGTACATACCTTACCCCCTTGTGGGATTTGAACTTGTGACTCTTTCGAGAGCACAAGTTCACCACTAGGCCAACCCAAGTGTACCTAGTTGACCCTGTTTTTGTATGATGAATCTTTGAATCCTTTTCTTATCTAGTTGTTTAAATTAATTGTCTTATATGGTTGTTCAAACTTAACTACTATAATGATTTTGAGAATGCAATTAATTATGATAGTTATGAGTATATTTTTGTATTTATTTATGTAGTTATGTGATTTAATTTTATAAAGAAATTTTAATATTGTAAATGATTATCCTAATTCCAATTTTTATTTTAAATAGAGTAAATTTATTCTTATCATTGAAGTATGACAAGATACTTTATTCTTATCAATGGAGTGTGTCAAGATAGCTTATGCCACTCCCATAGGAGAGTCACTAAAAAAAGTCATTTGAGGATGATATGAGTGAGAATTTTGCACACACAAACATGTAGCATCATTAATCGAGTTTACATATTGCATTAAAAAGAGATAATAACCGTATTTTATTTATTAATTACTTATCAGCAATGAATAAAAAAAATATTAATATTATGAAATAATTTTATATTTGAAAGAATATCTATATTCATTAACAAAGAAATAAATAATTCATATTATTAGTAAATAGCATTATATATTTATTGAAGAGTATTTTAAATATTTATTCTAGTTAAAAAAAGATAAGGCGCAAATTTAAGTTAAAAAGGGGAAATAAAATATTTTTATAAAGTATGTTTATTTGGAAAATAGAGAATATAATAAATAATAAATAATAAAATTTGTCTATTTTAATTAATATAATTATAAGGCTATGTCTTTTATTTAAAAATAAATAAATAAAATAAAATTGTATTTTATTTAAGTAATAATATAGAATATAATATAATATATAATATAGTTTAGTTAGAATTAAATTATAATATTAAAATATTAGTTTAATATGAAAAAATTATCAGTAAAAGAGTTTTTTTATTTCATTATGATTGGGTTTTTTATCTACCTAAACGAGGTGTGGCTACAATTGGATAGCCACCTCACCAGTGATTAAAAAACCAATTGAAAGTAGCCATTAATAAGTATCAACCAATCATCCATGCACACATGCTTCAGCTTTGGATTGAGAACGTAGAAGCATACTAAATGTTCCCTCATCCTTCAACTCCTTATCTCTCTTCCTGGCCACTACCTTCCACCTTCCTATCAGACCGTAGTATGATGAAAATTTGAAGAGCCCTCGCTAAAGCACTACCTACAACAATAAAGCAAAAATAAAACCAATATTGCAATGGAAGATTAGGGAGTCTTACCCAGATAGGAATTTCGATGGTAGAGTTGAATGTCAGGTACCAAAGTTTTAGCATCGGTTGGTGCTTATCCTCCCAGCTCCATTGCTAGTCACATAGAATCTTGTTTCTGTCCTACACGTTGTCAAAAACTTCCAAAACTTCCATGAAGATCTCGCACCAGGGTAGATTTGAACATCCCCATTCAATAAAGGACCCCAGATTTTTGAAATCCATTTATTTAACTCACTCAGACTCGGCCAAAATCCTTTGAACCTGCCATTCAAGCCTCATTCTGCAAAACACCTCTCATTTTCAGCCATTTTAGCTTCCATCTCCTGGTCTAAAATCATAGTTGTAGAGCAAACTTTTTGGTTTTGCATCTCCACACCACCCTTGCATATACAGTCATTACTATATCCTTCCTCCCTGCAAAACCCTTGCCTCCTCAAATGCTCCTTTTGCCCTTTTATCTCCCTCCTACGCCAATCTGTCTGAGACACCTCAAAGCATACCATACGGTTAACAACAGCTTGCTCAAACAGAGTTGGGCCTCGAGTAGTGTTGATTAAGCTCCCATTCAGTCCAACTGCAACAAGCATCTTCCCCTTTTCCTGATCGATCTCCATCAACAACTGCAACCCACGTTGATGCCTAGTCCCCCAAGCTTGATTCACCCCTGACATTTTTGCCAGACAAAGCCACAACAGAGTAAGAAGACCGGCCATACTGAGAAGACGAACCTCCATAAGAACAACGCCATTGATTAGAAAAGGCTCCCTAAAATTGCAGAGCCTTAGAAACCTTAGGGGCCGAAACAAGCAGAAGCAACAACATTCAGGTCCTTCCTCAAATTTCATTTCATTTCATTTAATTTGACTACTATTATAAATATAATATAATATAAAACAATAAAATATTTATGATACAATATAATAATATAAATATAACATGATATTACAAATATTAATATATATTATAATATAATATAATATAATCTTTATTTTTTATATAAAATAGTCTAATATTATTATATAATAATTATAATGATTATTTTAATAAAATATTATCTTAATTATATTATATTATCTCAAAATATGGAAACAATTTTCCTTGCAGTCAAAAATTTGAAAAATAAATTAATATTAGTGTCATTAGAAATTTGGTAAATAGTCTTATTATGCCTCCGCATTTTGTAGGGTTTCAAATATGTCATCACAACAAAGATAAAATGTTTTTTTTATCATCTATAAAACATGTTTAATTTGGATCCCCCAATATCTAAGAACTTTGGAAAATATTTACTTTGAAGATTTTTCCCTTGATTTTCATTGATTGGGGTTAACAAGTTTATTCAATTGTTATATATCATCAACCAGCCTTACTAAAAGCTCTTCATTATCATGCATCAAACAAAAAGTAAATTAAGAAAAAAGGTAATAGCAACTGTAATCTTGGAAAAGGAAAAGGCCTCATTTAAAGACATTAGCTTTCAACAATTCATGTTTATTAATTTTAGAGCTGGATTTGATCATATATTATTTTTGCATCAACGTTTCGAATCATACTCTATGATTCATCATCAGGATGGAGAGTAGAAGAGAAGATCAAAAAGTTGATACAAGTATGATGAATCATAGAGTATGATTCGAAAGATTGATACAAGTATGATTTGAAACATTTATGTAAAAATAATACACAATGTCAAATCTAGAAGCTCTAAAATTAATTGAAGGTCTCATTTCCCACACTGCTTTATCAGAAGTTAATTCAATCACCATTTTTAATTTTGTAATTTAAAAACAGTCCAAATTCTCACCAATTTGGGCACTATCCTTCGCATACAAGCCCAGATGAAATCGCATTATGATTCCACACTCCAATCAGAATGTGGACGGCTGGATAAAACTTGTATTTTACTCCATAATTACTCAGCCAATTCCAGTATAGGACCATTATGTTGAACAACAATATGATCTTGAATGTTCATAAACTGACAGAAAGTCATGAATCTTGATTCTTTAAGCATGTTTTACATTCTATTGTTACTTAATTTTCACCTTTGAAAAACCTTGTAAACAATGCAATGATATCATTTGGCTGGGCACATCTACTCCAATCCAATTACAGTAAACATGATGGAAAACAGTTGCTCATTCTACCTATGCCAATGTTGGTAAATATTATTCTGAAAAGCTCTAATAAATAGCTGATACATCATATACAAAATATTCGTACAGCATCAATATTGTATATGCAGAGGAACTTTCAGCTAATGATAATGACTGCACATAAATATTTCTTTGATGTCAATAGAACTAAAGAGAATTACTATGTCCGTCTGCAGTATCTCTCCTGCGTCATACCTGCTACTAAGGCTCAAATCCATGCTGGACCAATAAGCTTGCAGGTTTGAACCTCCAAGATTCATCAATTAAAAATAAATAAATAAATGCAATTAATCAGTTGACAGCAAAGAACTTTTGTTAAACTAATTCTTATCTAAGAAGTTCTTCATTCTCAGATAATTCATCACCTGAAAATTTCTTTGGTGCTCTTAGAACTTTTATTAGATAAACAAAATGAACCTGTTGCTTTACTTTTTAAAGGTCCTTTACTAGGAAAGCTAATTTGTTAACAGAAGGAAGCTCTTACAGTAACTTGATTCTTATAATCTCTCTTCGATCTCTATCAATCGTGCATATCACCACATAGCACATTCTAGAACAGCTAAGCAGAATTCCCTCCTTAGAAGCAAACAACACTGGGTCCTCCATAAAAGGGATACCAGATTAGACAATGCCCTCGTCAACCAATCCCTAAAGCCACACATAGATAGCCAAACAACCGATACCCATTAGAGTAGACAGAAAGATCAAATAAAAAACTGTCCAATGACTTTAAACATTGCATATACAATTCCACCTTTTCTACCAGTTCCAATGGTGTCATATCAAATAATTTTTGTGTTCTATTTTGCAGTCCAAGTGTAGGGTACAGTCAAAATCCCTGTCCAACTTAGGTGCTCCATACCACGTAAATTTAGCATCCCAATCTTCGAAGATGATTTGCTCACATGGCAGAGATTTGCTTGAGAAAAAGATACGTATCTGGTGTTGTCAGAAATTAACCTTGGCCTTAACAAGATGATAGCCCACCCCATATTAATAACACAATCCATTGAAACCAAATGCATCACATAAAATCATGTCTACAGTCGTATTCAAACCAACACAATACTCGGAAAGCATTTGCCTCACAAAAAGATCTTCCCAGCTGACAAATCTACCTTCCATGACTCATCACACTAATAAGCTTTTATCATAATAATCATTTCCCTTTCTTTTTCTTGCATTTAACAGATCTTGATATTTTTTTTTCGCACAAGGCTCAAAGCTTGTGCATCCTTCATGAACCTCTCAATTAACCCACTTATTAATCAAAATTGCTTCACCGATCCATCCTGTATATGGCACATATACACAGATTGTTATCCATAATTCTCCATTGTGAAGGGTTTGTGCTACAGATGTTGTAATTTTGATTTTCTGTAACATAGTACTGTAAAATACACTTTCAATTAATTTATCAATCAAATTCTTTATTCTAAACTTACAGAAGAGTGGAGCTGACCAATCAAATGGTAAACTGCAAATCTGGATTATACACTCGAATAATACTTCTGTCACAGGAAATACTTTTCTATCTCCAACAAAATTGATTCTGCTATAACCTACTTGTTTTTCCATCAAACTCTGGGATTGTGACCTTTCTCAGTTCTCTTCCTGGGCCTTCACGTTGTCTAGTTGGATTATTTAAGCGTTGTTTTTCCATTCTGTGTATAGTATCTTAATTTAACAGTTTCAACATGTCTAATTTTTAGTCCGAAGCTCCTCAACTATAACCAACCTGGCAATTTCCTCTTTACCAATGTACCTTGTCTATATTGATAGAATATTGGAATTGATAAAGTGCATTATGAATTCCACAAACAAGGAACCTTCGCAAATACCTGCATATCTTGTTTTTAGTATTTGCAAGCATAACCAACTGCAGATTTAGATAAACAATTCAACGATGACTTGTTTGAGGCTTCCTCACAGTTTCCTACACTCTGATGCCATCTGTAATAACCCATGCATCTCCATGGGAATGATACTATGGATCTCTAAGTCAACAAACTTCAAAACGATATCAGCAGCCATAAAATGTCAACTAATCAATCATAAAAATGACTATGGTTGTGGCAAATGTAGTCCAAAATATTATAATAAAAACAAATCAGAGTCCAAGGGCATTCAAAGACTCACCTTCCCACCTAATGGCACCATAAGACATTCCATACACCATTGTCAAAGATAGCATGCAAAGTTGCTAAATCATAGATACATCAGAGCAAACTTTACAGAGCATAAATGTTATTATCTTAACCATCACAAACACAATATGTTCAGTGAATGAGATTAAGAATCCTCTTCAGAAATCTCTTGTCCCTTCTATAAAATTCCATCGATAAAAAATCCTCCTGTCGGTTCCAAGTCTCCTACCAACTTAGCATTCAACCACTTAACAAATAGTCATTGGGCCCACTTAGTATTTAGATTACATCATTTAGCCTAATTACTTCATAAGCACCCAGTTCCCTCTACAGTGGACGCCTCTATTCTGGCTCCAAAACGACAGTACGGATTGACTAACAGTCGCGCATTTTACACCGTCGATTTTGCAATTAACGGCTGTGATTGACTAACCTGTTGCTAACACGCTGTACGAAAGGTCTGTTTTGGAACCAGAATAAACACAGCCCTCTATAGTAGGATCTAGTTCACTGTCGATCGGAGGCATTCTCCTTGCTTGAAGCTTTTGTCTTCAAAGCAATCAAACCAAAGGTAACTCATAGTCTTCAAAGCATCTGACTTCCTCCTGCTCACTGTCCCACTTCAAATGAATCCCCAATAAGTAACCCAGCATACAAGTAGCATCAACTAAGTGATTAAGAAAATTAGTCCAAGTATATATCAGCACAGTCCTTGCAAAGTATAGAAGCAAATGCACGCCTATACCCCTTTGCATATTAGAGATAATGCTATCCCTGTAATTAGAGATATTCAAAGCTTAAATCGAGAGGTACATTTTTATAGAGAAAATAGTTATTTCATAAGTGAGTGAAGAACCTTAAAACATCATTAGGTTATTTACTAAAAACAGAAAGGTAAGGGGTTTGACAGTAAGGAAGTCAGTAACTGGCAAATTGAATTTTTAACTAGAAACCAAAGATTAAGATTAACCGATAGACTGGAAAAAAAAATCAGTTCTAAGGGGCTGCCATTGAACTTTTTGATCATCACCCTTTCAATGCAACAAGTATCAAGGATTTGGAACACGGAACACTCACCTTTTCAGCAAAACATTTCTTAGAGACAGAATTCACCCATAATCCTATTTTATTTTATCGTGGGCACTACTTCCAAGATCTTGCAAAATGAAGGTTTGGTTTTCTTACAACCTTTACAAAGCTAATCAAGTACTTTCTTTAACACATTCACTGTCATTACAAAAGATTGTCCTACCATGATACCAGATCGTGCATTTATTTTCACTGTACAAAACTGGAAAAGAAAAGCAAATAATTTGAGTGGTATGCACAACAGCCTACTGCATACATGAATACTTCTATGTGTTATAAATAATTGAAAGTATCAGCTATGAAAAATCAGCTGGTCAATGATAAAAAACAGAGGCATTGCATTCCACAAAAACACAACAGTGAACCACCACCATGTCCTTGACTTCTATATGTTAAAGTTCTGTCATTATCAATCAGAAATTTTGAACCTAATTTTTGCAATATGCTTACTTTTATAAACGAGCTTGTAGGTTCCAAGGCAACCGTCATGATAACTGAAAGCACACTCAATTGCAGGTCCACAAATAAAGCTCAAATTAGTAGAATCTGCAATTTCCTAAGGCTTTAAGCAACTACCACAAAAATAGGTCTGTAAGTGTATCCCATTAGTAGATCGTTTTTTGTTGGCTGTGATACCAAATTTCACTAAAGAACAAACAATTTGTATGTACATTGTAAAAAATAACCAACCAAAACTTTCTGCAAAGAAATCAACTCGTAATCACTCTACCTAGCATTGACTTGCTCTAGCAATGCCATAATCTTGTAAGAAAATAATTTATAAAATTAAAACGCACAACAAAAACTTCAGCTTCAAACATGCAAAGTTAAACTGCCATCTTTCCAGGACGAATTGCACAGATATTTAAGTCCTATGCATCTAAGATCAAAAAAGGTGCCAAAGTTAAACTATACACTTTTCAAGATAAATATTTCACAGAAAATTATTGATCCTATAGTTTTCAAGCCGTAATTTGTTAAAACATGCTGAATTTAAACTATCCACTTTTCAAGATGCGGGGTTGCAGATAATTATCAGTCCTATAGTTCTCAAACCATAGTTTAGTTGAACACAAAAAAGGAGCATGCAGAAGCAAACACAATATAGCTTAGAGTTTAAAGATCTGGTATTGAATAATTTTGAGCCATATGCAAACCAAAAATCGAAGGATTAGCCATTCTTCCTTTCATTTGGACCACCTTGTTGTGCACAGTAATAAACTACTGCAAATTTCAGTACTATTTGATTCCAGAATATCCCGTTTAAGAGTTTCAAACTGCCTCCTGAAACTGAAACAGTCAGCTTAGATAAGAATACCCAAATGTGAAGCAGCGATTCTCAGGCCATCCTATCCCAGGGTTCAAACTATGAGTCTATGACTGTACAACAGTAAGGAAACTCTGGACAAAAGTTTATAGAATTGAACATTAATTTGTCAGTTTATATAATTTTAAGCAGAATAAGCATACTTTTGACGTGTTGAATATTGCTTATGCTTATCTCTCCAGAATCCCATCTCTACCATCCAGTCATAAGGGATCTAATAAATTGTTCTAAGTTGGAGGTGTTGATTGTTCTTTCTCAATCTCTGGTTGTTCTTTCTCAATCTCTGGTTGTTCCTTCTCAATCTCTGGTTGTTCTTTCTCAAACTCTGGTTGTTGATTCTCAATCCCTGATTTTTGTTTCTCAATCTGAGCTTTAAGCATATCTAATTTTTCTTCCAGACTTGCTTGTTTATGCATACCCTTGTCAAGATCATTCAGTAACTTTTCATTCTTCTCCTTCATGTATTGATTCAAATGGCCAATATGCTCTTTGAAATAAATTTCTAGATCTTCCATAAGCGTCTGCTTCTGTTCTAACTGCTGGTGTAAGTCTCCTATGGTTGAATCCTGTAGTCGAATTGTCTCCCTCAAGTGGTTAATTGTATCCTGTGCTTCCTCCAAGGCTTTGGTGTAGCCAAAAAATGTTTTATTTGTAAGAAGCAAATTATTTTTTAGCTTAGAGAATTCTATTGCCCTCTGCTGCTCTTCTTGTTTGCTCATCTGCAGCCGTTGGATTGCATAATCCCTCTGGTTCAACTGCTGATACAAATCTTGAATCTCGCCATTAGCACTCTGAGTGAGTGTCTGCTTCTCATTCATATAACAGTTTTCAGCCCTTTGCAAGTACTCATACACATTTGCCATGCACGCACCAAAACTCAAAGGAAGATCAGACCTATGCTTCTTCTCAGAGGCACCATTAAACTCATTATCTTCATCTATTTCCTTCTTTCTAACATTTCCAGAATGGGACGGGCCCTGATTCAGAAACATGATGAGATTCTCAGGTGAAGGATCCCTCTGGACATGTAAAGCTGAATTTAAGTTCATGCCCTTCTCTAGCTCTGACATCAACAGATGTTCTGCTGATGTGGAAGTTGGCAGGTGTGCACCTGGATTCAAACCCATACATTTTCCCATTTCAAACATCATCTGTTCAGCTGAAGTATTTTTTTCAAGATGGGCTGCGGAATTCAACATCATGGCTGGATCTCCATCTATAAATTGGGGCTCTGTTGGAATGGATTTCTCAAGGTAATCAGTAGAATTCAACATTGTGGCTTTGCCTCCATCTAAAAATTGGGGCTCTGCCGCAATGGTCTTCTCAAAATTGGCATTAGTGGTGGCCATTATACCATTATCAAATTCAGATAATAGTTGCCCAGGTGATGTAATCTTTCCAAGGCAGGCATCCAAGTTGGACATTGTGCCCTTCTCATGCTCTGATAGTTCATTATCTATTGAAGGAGGCCTAACAAAATGCTCCCCGTGTGAGGATGCTTCGGTTGGCCCATCCAACTTCTTATTGTCCTTCTGTAATCTTCTTGAACCTCTGCTGTCTTCATCAGATTCTCTCTTTTCTTCAACAATAATGTTGCATGGCCGAAGCGTCATATCTACTAATCCCTTGCTACTGTGCGTGTCCTCATCGTTTCTCATACTCCCAACTCCATCATTTTCTTCTGCTACCTGCTGATCCATCACATCTTCCTCTCGTTGTTGATCCGACACATTTTTCACCCCTTGTTGATCCAACACATTTTCCACAACCTGTTCATCCAGCACACTTTTCACCTCCTGTTGGTCCGAAACATCTTCCACCCTCTGTTGGTCCACCACATGTTCCACTTCCCGTTGGTCCATCACGTCGCTTACTTCCTTATCATCATTTTCTGATTCTATATTTTGCTGCAAACCCTCCTCATCCTGTTTCTCATCAAGAATCCCTCCATCCTCAGGCGCATCCCCCTCATTGTCAACATTTGCACCTTCCAAATCCTCAAAAATCTTTGAACTCGAGACGATATTCTCATCTTCTCCATGCCCAGCCTCAGTCGGATCCTTCGACAGTAAATCAGGCCTCTGGTTTCTAATCAACTGCTGGAAATGCAAGGCATAGTAGAACTTCACCAATTCTTTATTCTGTAAGAGCTCCTTTTCTGCCCTCGACCAGATCAGACTAGCCCAGTCAACATTCTGCTCCGACTTCAAAGCCTTCTCTACCAGGCCCAGCATCTCCTCTGAGATCAAACTTGGGTCATCACAGGGACAGACCCTAGAAGACACAAAATACAAAGCAGCCTTAATCCCCTCCGCGCCACAACTCTTGATTGAGTAACCAGGTGTGCCCTCAAAATCAGGCATTTCAAGAAAACTGGAGTTTTTCTCCTTCTTGTAAGGAATCCTCAAACTCTTGGCCAAATCAGCCCTGGAGACCCTAATCCTTGTATCCTTCACAATACTATAATGATTTCCAGGGTCATATGTGATGACAAGCTGGGCCAAGTCACCTATACTAGGTTCTAAATCAAAATCAAAATTCGCGAACTCCCACAAACCCAATTTCTGAAAGACCTCCTCGTGTTTAGACAAATCAGCCAAATGGGTGTTTGACAAAAGAACTGGTTGCATAGTTTGTTTAAGAAAATCAATCGTTTTAGCCTTCTGGAATGAAATTTGCCTACCTTTTCTTGCCTTTTTTTTGCTCGATGACACTATGTTGATGATGCTTGTGGTGGTGGTTTTTGTTGTTGGTTGTGGTGTCGTTATAGGGCCGACTTCATCTCGATCACTGCTGCTGTAGCTGGAGCTCCTCTTCAAAACAACCTCCTCCTGTTGTTCCTGCTCTTGATCCTTTTCCTGGTCTTGTTCCTCCTCGTGCTCCTCCTGCTGCAACTCCTTCTTCTTTCTACCATACGCAACTTGCTGGGTCTTTCTCTTCCTCTTTGGAGCCATCGTAAATCGCACACTGGTTTTCTTCTTCCTCAAGCCCTTTTGGCCTCTTCGCTTTTTAAATTTCTTGTTTCTGCCCACGCCATGCGAGGAAATATGATAAATAATAGCTTTATTTTGTACTGGTGAATAAAATGCATCGGATTCTAGCGATTTCACAATGGTACTGTTTAATTTCACCTATGAATTGAACTTTAATAGCTTAGAAGTAGCCAAAAAATTTGGGAAATTCTAGGGTGCTGGCCGGGAAAGAGTATAAAAAATTGGTTGCGTATTGGAAAAAATAAAAGGCTATTTTGGTGTGGAAAAAATAAAAGGCTATTTTGGTGTGTAATGGGTAATGTCTAGGAGGTGTGGAAGGTTAATTAAGAAAAATAATTGATTCATTTATGTATTAGGGGAAGAGTATCAATAGTTGTCATGGTTCTAATAGCCGACATTTTATTGTCATAGGGACCTCCAATAACCGTCATAGTGAAAACATCATTAATAAATTTGTTTTGTATCAATAGTCAATCAATTTTTGGAATTTTTTGTTCATAATTGGCCCATTTGTCCACCACTATTGGAACATTTGTGCAAAACTATTGGGACATTTGTCCACAAGTACTGGTGATTTTAAGTGGACGGTTACTGGAATATCTTTAGTTAGGTATCAAGCGACACTTTGAAATGTGTACTTTTTGACCTTTGTGTGCATAACTATTTCACTGTGTGCATCGTTACTACCCAAAAGCCAGATCAATAGCTATAAGCAGTTAAGTCGCATACGAAGACAACTAAAAAAAAATCAAAATCCAATGTACCGTTTAGGATCTGTGGGTGCGCGAAGTTAGCTATGACGACTACTGGTGCTCTTCCCCTACATGAGGTCAATTGGTAGGTCCTTTAAAAAATGATGTTATTTATATGCAAAAAAAAATCTTATAGAGAAGTGATATCTTCAAATCAACTATGCATCTATTTATAGGAACCCAAACACAACTAAAACAAAACCTATGAATTAGAAAGATAATTCATATGTAGTCAACCATGTTTAAGTGTATTGCAGTCTAACTATCTACCCATCTATCTATACTAACCATCGTCAAATTAATTCTTCTAACTTTGTATATGTTAATATCAAATAATATCGCAATTTTGTATATACATATAAGATTATATTAAATAATATATTATATAGAATAATAAATATCATTATATTTTTTTCGATATTAATAATGCCACAACTTAACCATCACAGAATGGGATCAATCGAAATATAGTTATATTAATTATATATAAATTAAATACATGATTAAATAATAAATATAAATAGACATATAGGCCTATTACTGGGCATGTCTAGATTGATTTGGATCCCAAGGTGAAGTTTGGTGATGAATGAGTGAAGTCTGAAATAGGCTGGGTGAAAGTCAACTTTGGCAGTGCGTAGAAAGAGAATCTAAGACCCTCAGGAGCAAGGTTTGTGCCAAGAGATTGGGACAACAATGTTCTAGCCTTTGGTGCTAAAAGGCTGAATGACGACTCGAATAATGAAGCCAAAAATCAAGTGGCACTACTAGCAATTAGGATGGCCAAAAGAATGTTGGTGATGAAATTGCATTTAGAAGGCGATTCTCAAATAATTATTAATGCTATTATGGTGGGTAAATGTCCTACTTGGAATTTAAATAAAATTGTCAAAATTATAAGAAACCTTTTATTTTCTTTTAAAGATTTCAAAACTTTTCGTATGTTAAGAAATGGAAATAGGGTGGTGTACAAGTTGTCAAAGTGGGCAGTGTCATTAATGGAGGATCAAGCGAAATTTTATTAGGAAGTATAGACACCTAAATTTGATCATTATAATATGATCAAATTAATTCTCATTACCCTCTTTCTCCTAAAGTCTAGCCACTAATTAAATAATTCTTTTATTTAATTAAAGCTCATTTCTTCTATGACCTTGACTAAATTACTTTAATTAAGTTGCCTATCTAACCCTCTTGATCCCATTTGATTAAATAAATTCTATATTTATTTAATTAAATGTCATTTTCTTATTTTTCCTCCAAAATGAGTTTAATTCATAAGCCATGTGTCAAATTAAATAAATCTCCTCGTTTATTTAATTTAATTCCCTTTTTTCCACTTGGAATTAAAATGATTTTTTAATTCTCCCACTCATTCTCTCTCCACCCATCACATCCTCCCACATTTCCCACTTGTCCCCTCATCCTTGATTATTTTTCTAATCATTCCCCCTAAGCATGTGCACATGCTTAATCCCAAATATTAGCCCCCAAAATCAACCCTATGTCCAACTCAACCTTAAATGTCGGGTACTTTTTGAGAAGGACCTCACATGGGTCTCTTCCCACTGTGTCCCCTCCAAGGAATAAAAAAATATTTTATTCATTTTCCCCAAGTACCTTGGATTTTGAGGACAAGGAATGCTTTTATGGCAAATCTTCCTTACACTCTTTCTCATCCCTTCTCCCAACTACCTTTTCCTCTCACATTGTCACATGTTGACACTTGCCAACATCACAATGAGTGTGAGAACCCTAAGCATTCCCATCCTTCAAGGATCTTTACTTTTGATCTCAGCCCTCCATTTGTCCAATTCCAACACTTAACCAAAACAACTCTCATTCTCTCATTATGCAACCTGGAATTCACAACACTTGAGCTATCATACACCATCTTAATGCAAGTTTGAGAAACTTTGGAGGTCCCATACCATTATGATGTCGAATTTGTGAGCACACATCCAATCTTCAAACAAAGACAAATCATTGTGTCAAAAGGAAGGTTTAACAATAGTGGGTTTTGCTTAATTTCACTTATTTTGTGTTGTTTTGTCTCATTTTTGTCCTATCTTGATGTTATGTTAATTTGTGTGTTCTAGGTATTTTCCTTTATTGTTTATGCTCTTTGAACTCATATTTTGGTGTACACACAAAGATTTATGGGGGATCCCAATCAATGATTTGTGACAGATTGTACACTACCAAAAGCATATACAATCATGGGAAGGTGTGCATGTTTAATGTGGTGGGATGGGAGTTCATTTTAATATTGACATCAAAGCTTAATTTGACACAAAACCAGTTGGTAGTGGCGTAGGGTGGTGCGCAACAGACTAGTGGCGAATTCAGGCAAAATAGAAACAAACTTCACCTTGGTCACTCCCAAGCAACAACTTGCCTTATTGGGCCAAATTTCTAAGAAGTGACTTTGAAATGTTTTTAAATTTGATGGCCCTTTATTTGTAAAGATACAAGACATACTATTTGGAGAATAATTTATGAGAATGGAGCATATATATATATCAAACAAATATTGATATCATCTAAATGTTGGTGGCGTGTGTTGGCCATTTGGTGGAATTGATTATGTGTTGCATTGATGTTTTGTCATTGATGCCAACACTAGTTGTTTGGATGCTTTATCGACACCCTTCTGGTCCCGGTAGGTTGAGTGTTTTCTCGTTACTTTGGATCTGGCATGATCCGGTAGGCTTCAGTATGACTTGGTTATGGAATTGGCTAATTCATGATACTCATGCTCATATTTAGTCAGTTGGTCTTGGTCTGGTGATCGAATGCTATCATGATTGCTTGGAAGCTTGGCTTCTGGTTCCAGCAAGGGTTTGACCAACAGAGCTTTTGATGAAGATCTTTGTTAAATTGCATAAGTGGTGTTGGTGCAGCTTTTGTTGGAGTTTCAGGATGTTGATGGTGATCATGTTTGAGACTTGGCAGATGGAGATCATTTCTATAGCGTGTGGACCTATACTAGGTCCCGGTTGATCTAGGTTATGGACCAGTTGATGTAACGCGTGGATTGGACCTCTCGATGTGTTTCTGGGATATCTTATGTGTTGGATATTATTTATTTGGTCTAAGGCCAACATGGTTTGTAATTATGTAATTGGTTTATTATCTGGTGCCTAATTATTTATGGTCAAGGGTTTATATATATAGATGTAAGATCTCATTGTAGATCAGATATATGGTAGTGATAGGTGTGGCCTGGGATATGGATATGTAATGTGAGAATAATGTAATATCATTCAGGCAGAGGATTTGGTAGATCATTGGAGATCAAATTGGGTTTATGTAAAAGGATTTAGTCCTCTGGTATTGAGCTTAATCGAAACTGTACTCAGGCATAGGAGATGCTATCTTTTACAGTTAACACTTATCTGGATTGTAGTCTAGATTTCTATGTAGTCAGTGAGACTCCTTTTGTGATGAGCAGTGTGCTCTAGGTTGTTGGCCTTCCTGCAAGTGCAGGCCCCTCAATTGTAATTCACATACTTACTGCAGAAGTATTATCTGACTGTGGGTAGGCTTCCCACCATGGTTTTTCCCTTTACCGGGTTTTACATGTATAAATCTCGGTATCATGTGGATGGTATTTATTCTATGATTATTGTTTATGCTTAATTGGTTTAACTGCTATTCCGGTATTAATGTTTTGGGTTCCAGTATTAAATTTTTAATTGCTAATCATTCTGGTAATATGTGACAACTGATTCACCCCTCCCCCCCTCTCAGTTGTCTTTCACTTACTGTCTAACAATTAGTATTAGAGCTTTGGTCCTCTCTACAGAAAGCTTAACCACTTGAGGAATATCCTATGGCATCTAACAGTTCAACTTCATCCAATTCTTCTGGAGCTATCTTTCGAAGAGATATTCCTAGGCTTGATGAAACAAATTACACAATATGGAAGATTCAGATGGAGACTCATTTGAGATGTCTCGGCAAGGAGATTTGGGAGATCACATAGAATGGTGTCACACCTTATAATCTGGGATCTGGCAATCCTCCTCCGGCATACCTGGATAAGGAGCTTGAGAATGATTGTAGAGCAAGAGAAGCCCTCTTGTGTGCACTTTTTGATCAACAAATAATGGGATTAACTGACAAATCATCTAGAAAGGCTATATGGGATAAGTTGGAGACTCTTAATGAAGGTGACCCTATAGTGAAGCTTGCTAAACTTGATGGTTACCAGGTGAGATATGAAAACTTGAAGATGGAGGAAGATGAAAGGATTACTGCATTCATGGAAAGGGTAAATGAGATTGTTATGGGAATTCAATGTTGTGGTGGAACTCTTAGTGAAGATGAAATTGTTTCTAAAGTTTTGAGAGCCCTACCACCGGCTTACAAGATGAAGGCTACTGCTATTAATGAGTTGAGAACAATGGCTAATACATCTATTAACATAGATACCTTGGCTAGGAAACTATCTGCTTTTGAGCTTGAAGAATTTGGACCTTCAGGAGCTATGAAGACTGGACATGCTTTTCATGCATCTACATCTGCAACCGGTAAGCAAGATTGGAAAGATTTATATGCAAAGGAATTGGAAGATATGAAGAGAGAAGATGATGAGTTTGAGCAACTTGAAGCACTATTTGCTAGAAGAGTACCTAAAGGACTGTTAGGAAGTAAGTATGAAGGAAAAGCACCCTTTAAATGTTTTGCATGTAATAAAATTGGTCATTTTGCATCTAGATGTCCTGAAAGGAATTCAAGATTTGAAGAAAGAGTTAGAAGATATTTTAAGCCTAACCTTGGATATCAGAACAAATATAAGTACAAGAAAAATAGAGACAAATCATGCTACATAGCAGATGAGGAAGGCATTGCTGATTCTGATGATGAACCGACAGAAGACTATGGTAGTGGTTCTGGAAATGGGAAGGAATGGGTGTTCCTGGCTATCAAGGAAGATTATTCAGCACTGGAAGAGAATGTACCTAAAGAGAAGGCACTTGCTACTAAAATTGAAGACAAGGATGAATGGGTAATTGATAGTGGTTGTTCACATCATATGACTGGAGTAAAAGGGAAGTTTCTATCTTTGCAAGAATTTGATGGCGATCTAGTTAGATTTGGCGATGGCAAAGCATGTATGATCAAAGGAAAAGGAACTATATCATTGGATGGTAAGAACAATACTGACAATGTTTATTATGTTGAAGGTTTAAGGTATAGTCTTTTGAGTGTAGGACAACTGGTGGATAAGGGATTTCAATTACAGTTCAAGAATGGAAAATGCAAAATCATTAACAAATTTGGTTTGGAGATTGCAACCGGTACACAGACAAAAGGTAATATATTTCATTTGAACTCCAGTGAGAAGACATGTTTGATTACACAGATTGATGAGAGTTGGCTATGGCATAAAAGGCTGTGTCATGTGAATTTTGATTTCATTGTGAAGATCAGTTCAACTAAGGCAGTTAGGGATATACCTAAGATTATGAAGCCCTATAATCTGGTATGCAAAGAATGTCAAATGGGTAAACAGGTCAGAACCTCTTTTAAGAGTATACAAGATAAATCAAATGATGTTCTTGATCTTATTCATATTGATTTGTGTGGCTCTACTAGAGTTAAAAGTTTTCAAGGTGATAACTATTTCATGCTAATCATTGATGATTATTCTAGAATGGTGTGGGCTACTTTTCTGAAAGAAAAATCTGAAGCATTTGAAAAGTTTAAAATCTTTAAGGCTGATGTGGAAATTGAGATAGGATTGAAGATTAAATGTTTGAGATCGGATCATGGTGGAGAATTCACATCTAGTGAGTTTAATAACTTTTGTCAGAAGCATGGTATAAGAAGACAATTTTCTGCTCCCCGGACACCTCAACAGAATGGAGTTGTGGAAAGGAAGAACAGAACTATCTTGGATGTTGCTAGAACAATGATGATGAAAGCTAGTCTACCTCATATCTACTGGAGAGAAGCAGTGAGCACAATGATTTACACATTCAATAGAGTACATATCAAAGGAGAAATCAGTAAGACATCTTATGAATTATGGTTTGGCAATACACCTACAATTAAGTATTTTAGAATCTTTGGTAGTAAATGTTATATCAGGAGAGATGATATCATTGGCAAATTTGATCCTAGATGTGGTGAATGAATATTTTTTGGTTATTCTTGTTATGCCTTGAATACCTAACCCCATTAGTTTCCTTGTGTTGAAACTATGGGTCCCTCTTTTTGCTTTATGTTGCTTTGTTTTTGTAGTTTTGTCTGGCGACCCCGGAACCCCAGAGTTCTGAGCTCTTTGTTTTTGCTTTGTCCTACCCTTGAACCCCAGAGTTCTGAGGTCTCCTCTCTTTGTTTTGCTTTGTCCTACCCCAGAACTCCGAAACCCCAGAGTCCCGAGGTAGGTGTTTGTTTGCTTGTTCATGACTTCAGAACCCTGAATCCCCAGAGTCTCGAAGTTGTGCCTAGCCCTTTTTTCATTGAAGCCTTGAAACTTCGAAGTCCCGAGTTCTTTATGCTTCGTTAGTTGTCAACCTCGGAACCCTGGAGTCCCGAGGTTGTCTTGTCTTTCAACCCTGGAGTCCTGAGTTTGTTTTGTGTCTTTTCACCCCGGAGTCCCAAGGTGAATTTTGTTGTCTTTTGTTTGCCACCTCGAAAGTCTGGAACCCTGGAGTCCCGAGGTCTTGGTTAAGGAGATCGTACGGAATAAGTTTTTTTTTTTTTTTTTTTTTTTGGGGGGGGGGTATAAATAAGAGGAATGAACTTTTCTAAGTTCATTTGTGCACTCAAGTTTCTTAGAGCTCCTAGTTGCAACCTCCCGACTTCGTGTCCTTGTGTTGCCGAGTGCCTTGTGTGTTTTTCTCACCAGG
This sequence comes from Cryptomeria japonica, assembly GCF_030272615.1. Taxonomy (NCBI): domain Eukaryota; kingdom Viridiplantae; phylum Streptophyta; class Pinopsida; order Cupressales; family Cupressaceae; genus Cryptomeria; species Cryptomeria japonica. Next base: position 729,146,082 of record NC_081411.1, on the reverse strand, counting down.
TTGGTGAATTTTTCTCCCTCCTTGTGATTCCATGTTTTGATCTTGTTGTTTTTTTTAGTTTTCTTGTTTAGATTTTCTTTTAGGGTTTTTTGTGTTTTTTACGTGCCCTAGTTTTCCCAACCCCAGAACCCTGGAGTTACGAGCTAGGTAGTTTTTCCTCGCCTCGGAACCCCAGAACCCCGAAGTCTCGAGGTAGGTTTTTTGGTCGTATCCATCAACCTCGAAACCCTAGAGTTCCAGATCAATTCATAATTTTTTGAGAGAAATACCCCCGACCTCTGAACGCCAAAGTCCCGAGGTCCTTTTTACTGGGCCACTACTTTAACCCCGTATCCTGGAGTTCCAAAGTATCTTCTTGGTGCCTTGTTGATCTACCTCGGAACCCCGGAGTTACGGACTCCATTTGCTTCATCCATCTCGGAACCCAGGAGTCTTGAGGTCACTTGTTTTATAAGGAATTTATACACCCCGGAGTCCCGAGGTGGATAATGTTATTAATATTTTTATCTATGCAATAGATTAATTATTGATTCTTTCTTGCAAATCAGAGAGTTTAGATGTACCCAACTTCCAACAAGAGAGGCAAGGACATAGACAAACTCCCAGTGACAATGGAATATCAATATCAAGGACAGGTGTATGTTTCAACGTTGGATGATCATATTAAATGGGTTATAGACACAGAGGTGGGGTACATCGAGATAGAGGATATTAAGACACAATTGGACCGACCAAGGCCAGAGGCCCCGCTAAGAAGGATTAAGAGATCAGGCCTGGTGGAGGCAACCATCTTCCCATAGTTAGTCCAAGCTCTTGATTTTATCATAACTGTTGCATATTTCTATGATGCAGATACAAGAAAGTGCACAAATGCTCAAGGTAGGATGGTAATTGACTTGTCTGCAGATATGCTAGGATTTGTGTTTGGCATCCCCGCAAGGGATGAAGTACTCCTTACCACTGAAGGAGAAGCCCTCAAAGTATGGAATAGTAATATTGCTTCAAATAAGAGACACATGAATGAGAAATGGTTAGAGGAGGAGAGAAAAACAGGGCTAAAAGCCACAAATGTGTTGAGGGCAGAATTTAAGGAACCACAAAGAGATTTGATCATCATGCTGAGCAAAGCCTTCCGTAAGCCTGATTGCAAGCATTTCCATCCTTGGATGTTCTAGTTCATGACCACCATCCTTATAGGGAAGCAATACTTTGATTGGGCCCAAATCCTCTCCGACAACATCCATAAATAGATGATGGAAGCACATCAAATGAAGAAGTTCTTTTTCACTTCCTATGTTATTTGGATGGCTTCCCGAGCAGGTAAGTTCCTAGGATTACAGGTAGAAGGCTAGCTGGGAGATGAGGAAGGGCAGAAGAAAGTTTGGGAGTAATATTCACAACTCCCTCTAGATAATGCAAAGGCTCACCTTAAGAGAATCAATGATGCCTTCCTCTTCCATATTATCATCAAGCTCATAGGTGATACAGGATACAGGATAAGCTCTGAAGCGATGGCAATCATCCAAGAATGGACATGTTGGTTCATACAAAACTAGCGTTCAACTTATATCAGGGTCAGTGGGTTCATAGGGAACTCGATGCTATTGTCGTGATATTGCAATGACCGCATCATTTTATTAGAGTATGTCAGGAAAATGCACGGCCTCCAATCCCTATTGTCCTCGAAACACAAGACAAGGATAGAATTATCAGTTTCCATTGACTATTTTTCTTGTTCAAAAATTCAGGTAGCGAAGACGGCGAAGTAGGAGCTACATGATTTAAATTTTAAAGAGTTTAATTATGCAAGGGAATATTATGATCCCTATGGTAAGCTCAAACAAACCATGCCTAAGGCATATGAGGAGCACAAGCCTAGATTGGAGGACTTTTGGGCAAACCTATAGGACAATTTTGAGGTGAGAGAAAAAAATTATTATAGATCGTCAGTGCCACATATAAGGGATTTTGAAATAGAAACCAATCTCCCTAAAGAGCTGAGGGATGATGGAGAACTATTAGACTCCATATATAAATAACAAGAAATTGACAAGAAGCCTCTCTCTCCTATAAGGTAGTCGGCACATGAAGATATGGATATAGACCGAATAACCCAAGCGGTTAGAAATAGAAATAGATAGTGGCTCGGTTTGAGGGTTAGGCCAAGCGCTTAAAAGGGGAAGCAGAAAGAATCTACCTCTGGTGTGCCCCAATCAAGGGGTTATAAGAAGTATGCTCATAAAACAGGATCTAGTTCCCGAAAGAATATGTCAATTGACCCCGATGAAAGTACCGATGAATTGATGAAGAATCTTCATAAGCAAATGAGAAAATCTGAACTATTGAAAAAGGCTGCAGACTTTGGAGTAACAGAAGGGCTGGGTGTTGTGCCACTAGCAAAGGTTCTTCCTGCGAGAACAACAATTGGACAAACTCCAGGAGAAGGCGCTCAGGAGGAAGAAGAACAAGGAAAAACAGATGAAGGTGCACCCACTCAGCCTCCATCAACAGTTGTAGCATAGGCCCCAGTTACTAATTCCCCTATGCCACCACCAGTTGATACAACCACAGTGCCTCCTACGACACAGGCATTTAGGCCTACCACATAAATTGTAATTGTCTGTAATATTGAAACAGACTATGACCAGGAGGAGGAATAGCCTAGGGGGCAACAACCACTTGGAGGAGAGAAAGAACAAAATGAGGCTGAAGATTTGTTGAATGAAAGATTAATCTTAACCCCTCAGGACCAAGAATATCTCCTGAAAGAGATAGTTGTCGGGCAAGGTATGGGAGAAATGGATAAGGATGGCAGGACATTTGGGGAAGAGGTCAGTGATAGGTTGGGAGAGTTGTACAAGCAACAAAAATTGAACATTGGTATAGCTCTCTAATCTAGTCTGGCTCACCAAATTGCTTCACCTCAAGGTCCTAATCACACAGAAGCAGAAGAGAAAGATGAAGCAGAGGAACAGTTGGATGTGCACATTGTGACTGTCGATATAGTGCCTCACAAAGGTGATAAAGACAAGGATTTGCCACAATGGTTGGAATTCATCTTCAAGAGGAAGAAGGGGAAAGTAGTGTTACCAAAGGTTACACTACAACAAACAATCACAGAGGAACCAAGGAAGGTTAAGAAGCCCAAGACTGTGCATCATTTATCAAGAACAGGTTCCAGTGAGGTGGTTGCGGACGTAGCAGTTCCTTTGCAGGCAGAAGGTCAAAGCTCCCCAAAGTACCAAGTGTCTCAGGTAAAACTAGGTAAGCAGACGAAGTGGGGGGAGTTAGATACGTTGGAACTAGCTACCAGCGTCGTCAGGGGGCGAATGGAGAAGGAATACACCTCCCATGCAGAGGTCAAAGCACAACTGGAGCAGTATAAGTAGTTGTTTGAAGAAATGGGCAAGCCTCTAGATACTTGTAGAAATGATAATTTACCTTCAACCTCATCAATCCCAGAGGGACAGGTGAAAGCATTGCTTGAGGTAAGATAGGTGGCTTCTATAGCAAAATCTTGGGCACAGATAAATGCCTCCACAATTAGAATATTTTTGCAAAATACCATGAAGGAATACAAGGAGGGAGTACGGGTAGGAGGAGCATTAGATTCTTGCTCTCAGCAATGGGAGTGAAAGCTCAATATGTTCAACAAACAGTTTCGGGTATTAAGTAAGATTTTACGCCTAGGTGAGGAAGTTATCATAGAGGAGGACCTCTTGGGTGGAGACAATTGTAAGAATTTGTAGTCTTACAAATACATTTTGGATTTGAAGTTGGAAATACTTTAGTAGTATGTGAAGGATGTAGCAGACATTCAAGTTCCCCTCCTCAAGGTGGTAGAAAAGTATGAAGATTTTGTAAGACAATTACTTGGATTTTTCGGCTGGGGATAATCGGTGCGAGAGTTATGGAAGAAGAGAAGGTACTTAGCCAGTGGGATGCATATAAGGCCCAACATTTGGGACCTCTGACTCAGTTCACTGTCATATTGATGGATAAATATATATATTTAATTACACAATATCAAGAGGCGGCATAGACAATAGGGGAGTTAGAGAAGAAAAGGAAGAATGCAGAGGAAGTTTTGAAAAAGTATAAATTCAGTATCAAAAATGTTGTTGATCCTCCTACTGAGGTAGTTGCATGTATCATTAATAATTATAAGCCCTATAAAAAGAAGTAGAAGATAAACATATAGTTACTAAAGATAGCAAGACTTTTGAGAGGAGTTTTTGCATGACTTCCCCACTGGTACTCCAACTACATCTCCAACTCGCGCTCCAGTTTTCAACTAAATTTTGCATGACTACAAAAGCATAGTTCATACAACATGGTCTTCGTAGTGCTCACCTAACCTTGTTTCATAGTAGTTAACTGGAGTATAGAGGCAGAAACTTGCAAGTTAATTGTGACTCCTAGCTTTTGAGTTCTTAATTTAGATTAGGTTTTTTTCCTAGAAAGTAGGGCATAAAACTCTATAAATTGAGGAGTTGGATTCATTTGTAAGGGTCCACAAATTGATGATTTGAGGCCCACTTAGAAATGTTAGATTATTTTTGTAGATTGTTATGAACTTGAGTTATTTTTTGATGATTTGAGGCCCACTTAGAAATTTTAGATTTTATTGCAGATTGTTATGAACTTGAGTTATTTTTTTAACCCATTCTTTGAAATTAATACAAGAAGAAACTTATAGATTGCCTGATCTATGCATATGTTCTACAAGTTTGTTCTTTGTGATCCATTATTGTCTATTGTTTGAAATTAGCAACGTGTTCTAATCTTCTATTTATTGCTTTATGACTCATGATGCACATGTAAGTGGTGTATGAGAATTATTGGGATAGACAATATTGTGGTGATATTCTTTCCATGAGTCTGTAAGGTTGTCGACTTTGCAGGTTTACTAGAGGTCCGTTATTGAATGTTGATTTGGATAATATTTGATGATTTTTGGATTGCAGGGTACTAATTAAGTAGTTCATTAAGTTGTCATTGAATTGGTTTCACTCTTATTTTCTTGTTTCTCTATCTCTTGCAGTTTATTTCCAAAAGAATCTTAAAATAAAAAAATACAAAAAAAGGAAGTCGAGTGATTAACGATTATTGGGATTTAGTTTTTAACTAACAAGCCCCTTAATAGGTACAACCACATCAACCATTGGGTTTCCCATCACCGTCGAGACCCAACTATAGAGACCTTGGAGTGATTAGTTCCCTGAAACTCATTGCTTTTTAGGAGAGGTGGTGATTGTTCACATTGGCTACCTGACTGTTGGCAAGTGTGTCAAAATAGTCATCAACAAAAACTGGCGCTAGGAGGGCCCCATACTAGTCCCTTCATTGATTAACCACTTATGGTGCTTCTAGGAGATAAACTTTTACCATTTACGCAACCCAACCTCAACTACAAGCAAGACGACATTGTTACCCAACTATACGATTTTGGTTGGGACAATACAAGGTATTATAGTGATTGGTTGCAAGCACGAAAAGTCCTAGACAATGAAAGATAAAATGCTATACGTATAGAAGCAGAGGCACAAAGGCAACTTCTTCCACAAGAAAACCCACAACCACCTCCACAACCAGAAAATTGAGGTATTAACCTGGATAGTATATCATCCTTCTCTCCTGAGAGATTCTATAGAGTCCTTAGGAGCAGTTCTTTGCCATTTGACTTAGTAGAGTTAGGACCCGCGACTAGGAAAAGGAGAAACAAAGCTAAGAGATAGCCTTCAACATCCTCACTAGGGCAGTCATCCATACTCAACGTAGAAAATCAACTGATCCCTAGTCCTCAGCCTATCATTGCACCTTTTGTGACTCAACGTCCATTGTCACCACCTTCAATGGCCTACTTTAACCAAGACCACACACTACTAGGAACTATACCAGGGGGTATATATGACCTACCTAGAAACCCAGATAAATTTTGTAGCAAATTCTATTATTTGGGGGTTAGGACGACTGATGAGCATATTGAAGCATTCAAAGATGCAGTCATTTGTAACAACATTGAACACCAAGATGTTGTATGTAGAATATTCCCATATTCACTTGGGGAGAATGAATATAATTGGTATTTGACTCTACCAACAAATTCTATCACTAGCTGGGATGTTTTGGAGAAAACTTTCATTGATCAATTCCGAGTGTATGTAGACCTCAGAACATTGTACCATCAATTTACCTCTCTTAAGAAGTCACCGAATGAACCTTTAACAACTTTTAATACTATCTTTCAAAGGGCATTTAAGAGGTTACAAGCTCCTTACCAGGTAGCACCCAACGTCGCAATTGACTCGTATCTAAGAGCTATTGACCCATGGTCCGCTATGTTTATGAAAAAGAGTGTTCCCCAAGATCAAAGGGACACCTTAGCAAAGGTCTATGCGTTGGCGATCAACATGAATCATGAGTTGAACCAAACACCAGGGGGAATAGGATATAATTTACCCATAGGAGTGAATCAAGGGAACTATAACCAACTCCCCGGGGTACCCTCACCTTTAGCTATAGGAGCCCCAACAATGAACTCGATGCCAATTTATGCTTCCCAACCTCAGGTTAATCAACAGTTTGTTACCCAAGCTTTAACTTGGCAGACTAATACCAATTTCATTCCCACTCAAACACAATATGTTGGTCAAGTACAAGGGGGAAATCAACAATTTGGTAATTCTCACACAACAAGCCAACCTCCAACTACGATGCCTGAGAGTCAAGGATCTCATATATCTGCTGAAGTAGAAGCATTAAAGAAAATGATCTCACAAGTTACTTCAGATTTGATTTAGTTGGAGATGAATCCTCTGGGAGGGTATAACCAACCCCGATCATATAATAATCAGTGAAACTACAACAATTAGAACCAAAACCAAAGGTATAACAACAAGCCATGCAATAGGAAATGGAACATAGGTCCAAACAATGGTGGGGTGAACCATGATCGTCCTGATGCATGAGATAACCTAAATAACACACAAACTATTAACCTTGCTGATATGAATTTACTGACTAATTGGTGTAGGTTGCATGATACAACAACACATTCCGAGGTTAATTGTGCCTAGTTCAAAAAGATCATAAGGATCGCTCAAGTTGATTCTCAACCAAATGATTGCTCTAATGGTGAGCCTGAGAAAATTATACCGCAATGTTGGTTGATACGTTCCTATGCAAAGAGTTTCAAGTTGAAGCTGAAGGTGAACCATATGTCTATGATGCTCAGGCCTTTTGGACCAGAAATAATTATAATCTTAGGAGTTGTAATGGTACTTTTCCCTTATGATTTATTAAGTATCAGTAGTGGATTAACCTTTTACCTAAGATAAATAATTTAATATTAAGGTGTTAAATTCACTATTTACTATTAAGTGTTTACATAGTATTTTAATAGTATCAAAGTAATTTGTTCAAGGAATATTAAACTAATTACTCAGAATATATAAAACATTGAGATAATGATTTGCAATGGTGAAACATTAGGGCAATGACTATATGAAATTGATTAATACATATCTATAAATCACAGAGAGGCTGCTTTCCTGCACGTAGAGGGTTAGTTATAGGTATAGGGTTTCCAGGCAAGGGAGCACTCTAGGAGGACACGGTTCTTACACAAAACCCCACATGCCTTCATGACATGAAATAAACATGGTTCTTACACAGAACCCCATTGCCTTCATGACATGAAATAAACATAGCCCTAGCCAGGACGCTCCCGGGTGTACGATGTACCCCAAGTTGGACACACACTGTATGCCCCTTCTCCAATGCCCAATGCCCAACCACCATACCTTAACTATCCTCTCTCTTTTTCTTTTTTCAATTTCTTTTTCCTCTACTATTTTCTCCCTTTGTGTCCTTCTTTATTGATTCATAGGTTTTAAATAATGTCTCAAGGGTGGTAACGAAAGTCATAACCCTTCATAACAATTATAATGTCCATAATTATATTTATTTAATACTATTTATTATAACTCCATTCCACGGGAAGAAGTCCCATAACATTTCCCCCCCTGTAATTTAGATATTGTCCTCAGTAGCAAGAGATGTATCTACATCACAACTTAAAAATTATGATCAATAAATCAATTACTGACATTGATTATGTGCATACTTAATTGTATTTCCATTTTTATTTTAATTCATCTATATTCTTGTCATCTTTTAGTTTGACAAATTTCACCAGTTCCATAATCATTTTTCCAATGAAAATATTTTGATAAAATGTATCATAAATATATTTTTTAATCTCCTATCTTTTTAAGTTTATCACTTTATTTAATCTTTTAACTGCTTTGCTCTTTATAAAAGTATTACCATACAACAATTACTCCTATATAGTCACTAGTAAATTATAAAAGTATAATTATATACTTAAAATACATTCTAAGATGGTATTCATGCATTCCAGACTACATGAATATCTTCTTTGCAAAACAAATACACAATTGTCTTTTATATACAATAACTTTTATATTATTGGGTTGATCAAGTCCAATAACAAAGTATGTAGTAAAATAAACCATGGTATTCTTGTCGAGTATTTTTTTTTTTAATAAAAAGAGATAAAAACTTTATTGAAACATAGACACAAAAATTACAAGGAGGGCCCAAGCTCCGAGGCTCCAAAAAGAGATCCTCAGGCTCCGACCAAGCTCAGCCAACATCATTACTATCCATATCCTCAGCAAAAATCTTCTGCAAGACCTCACAGTAATTCGGGGAAAGATTCTCCCAACCTTCAATTTTCCAATCACTATCATGTTCCAAAGCCCACTTAGCCAAATAATCAGCTGCTCTATTCCATTCACGAGGAATGTGGATGAAAGACACCTGCTCCATTAAAGAACTAATTTGAAGAATCTGATGAGCTATCCCTGCCAGCTGCCAATGAATCCCACTAACCTTCTTCTCAGTCAACAAATTCACAATAATTTGTGAGTCCGATACATAGATAACCTTCCTTCTACCCAACTCCCAAGTCTGCTCCAGGGCATAGTGAATAGCTAGTCCCTCCATAAAATTATTAGATTGCCTCCCTTTATGCACCAAAAAGAAGAACACCACCTCCCCCAAACAATTCCTACCAACATCTCCAACCCCTGTCGGGCCTGGGTTACCCCTGGAGGAGCCATCAATGTTAATCTTGATAATCTCATCCTAGGGGGGCCTCCACCTTCCCATCCTTTGGACCTTCTTCATAGCACACCTACCTCTTTTGACAAAAGCGGAGACGGGAGACAACTCCTGCTAGCCAAACCTACTCATGATATCCGCCTCATCTCTATCCAAAGGAAAATTCACCTCACATTTAACTTCCACCGTCTCCCGAATCATAACCATGATTTTATTCCACACTTGTTGCACTAACAGTCTAGCCTCACAAAAGATCCTTTTGTTCCTCTCAAGCCAGATTTGCTAGAGAATGAAGATGGGCCCAATATACCAGACCGTCTGGAGGAAGGTGGACAAGATAGGAGGTCTACCCAAACTTCTCCAAAACTCCACCGGAGAATCTGTGTGAACACAAGGACACTTCCACACCCCCCACCAGTAATGCCAAATAAGCATAGAGAAGGGGCATCTAAAGAATAGATGTGAAGAGTCTTCCTCCCCATTACCACACAAAGCACAAACTGAAGGCCTCGAGAAACCCCGCTTGCGAATATTATCCCAAGTTAGGCATCTACTCAAGGCTAGAGTCCAAGCGAAGCAGTTGCACTTCGGCCAAGAAGAATTGTTCCAAACCTGTTTCCACCAGTGCACCTCTCTTCCCTCCAATCTACGGTTCAACAGTTCCCTATAACCACTAGCTATACTAAAGACTCCCTTAGGATTCGGAGACCAGGCAAGTCCATCCCTACCCTTGATGCCACTACAATGTCTACTCGCTAGAATGCCTTGTAACTCAGCACAATCCTCCTCCATCCCAACAACCGGCCACTCATTAAGATCCTTCCACCACTCCATCTCCAACCGCCCACACCTATAAATAGTCTTGAAGTCACTCACCCTTGACCACCCTACCTCCAAAAACCTTTGGCTAAGGTTCCCAAGATTAGGAAACTGATCAAGGATTGGGGGGGGGTACGTGTCCCAAGAGTCGTTCCAGAAAAGGACCTCTTCCCCCCTCCTACAAATCCAAAAGAGACCTTCCTTAATGAGAGAGGCTCCCTTCTTGAGAGTATACCAAATCATAGAGCCTTTACCCTCAAGCGGATATCTTGGAACCTCCTGAGCTTGTATCCTTTGCATATATTTGAAGGCCAAAATCTTAGCCCAACCACGATCCTGCTCGACACACCACCTCCAGTACAATTTTGTTGCCAGAGCCTCCTCGAAAAGAATAGCTTGCATTAAACCAAGCCCCCCCGATTGCTTTGGGATACACACCAGGTCCTAATTGACCAGACTCCATTTGGACGAGGATAGCTTGCCTGCCCATAAGAATTGCCTTGCCAAAGAATCCATGCCCTTCAAGAATCACTTAGGAGCCACTTGAAGCATACATCTATAGGTCGGAAGAGCCTAAACCACCAACTGAGTCAGTTGAACCCTCTGAGCAAATGACAACCATCTATGAGTCCAATGTTCAACCTTCGAGCAAAATTTATCCAAGATACCCTACCATGACTCCCGAGGAGAGTTACCAGGAGAGATAGGAATACCCAAATAAGTCAAGGGCAAGGAGCCAACTTGGAATCTCAAGATAAGAGAAATCCTCCTTTGAATAGCTTTAGGGGTGTTGAAGAAAATGATAGAAGATTTATCTTCATTGATCAACTGGCCCGAGGCTGCTAGATAAACATCCAGAACCTTACGCAGATTCATAGCTTCTCTGATCTGAGCAAGTCCCATCAAGGCCGTGTCATCAATAAATTGCAAATGAGACTGTAGCTGCAAGTCATTACCCTAGTTCCAACCTTGAATACTGCCCTGATCCACATTATGTTTGATCAGCCTCCCCAAGCCCTCAGCCAGGGGAATGAATAAGTACGGGGAGAGGGGGTCCCCTTGATGAAGGCCCCTAGAGGCACCAAAAAGCTCAGTATGATCCTCATTGATTAGAACTAAGAAAGAAGTGGATGTAACTCCACTCATAACCCATTGAATCCATTCCTCAGCAAAGCCAAAAGCCCTAAGGATCTTCTGGGGGAAAGATCAACGAATTCTATCGTAAGCCTTAGCCATGTCCAACTTGATAAACATAGCTTTTTCCTTAGATGTAGCCATAGAATGAATGGTCTCTGTAGCAATGACCACACCATCCAAAATTTGACGCCCTTCCACAAACCCGCTTTGTTCCTCAGAGATGACACCCCCCAAACACTTCTTTAGCCTCTCTGCAATTAGCTTCAAGATGATCTTATAAATCACATTGCAGAGAGATATAGGGCGGAACTGGCCTAACTTGTCGGCCCCCTCACACTTAGGGATAAGCGCAATGAAGGTCACATTTAGGACCCTCAGCATCTGTTTATTCCTCTGGTATTCTTGGACTACTTCCAGTAAGTCCATTTTGATGATATCCCAGAACTCTTGAAAGAATTCAACTGGGAACCCATCCGGGCTAGGGGCTTTTCCTTCCTCAAATGAAAAACAATTCTCTCAAGTTCTTCCAGCAAAATAGGGGCCATAAGCTGCTCATTCATCTCCCTAGTAACAAGAGGAGGAATGCAAGCAAGAACTTGGTTCTCCTCCACCGCTTCCCCCTGAGACTCCTCACTGAAGAGGGATCGGAAATATTGTAAAGCCTCCCAATAGATATCTCCTACAAGGATAATAACACCTCACCTCTATCATTGACTAGAGCGGGAATGGAATTTCCATGACGTCTTGCTTTCACAAAGTTGAAAAAGAAAGTCGTGTTCTTATCTCCCGCTTGAAGCCAATCAATACGGGCTCTTTGTTTCCAGTAAATTTCTTCCCTGGGCTCCCATTCCTCTAAAGCCTTGACAACCCTCTCCTCCTCCCTAAGCAAGGCTTTAGACAAGCCACGCTCTCTGATTTCACTGGTGATGCCATTTAACTCTGTTTGGGTTGCTTTCTTAGCCTGAAAAATGTTCCCGAAACCCTGTGGATTCCATTTTTTAAGTTTGAACTTAACAAACTGCAACTGCTTGGCAAAAGTGTACATAGCAGTGCCAAAGGGCAGCCTCCCTTTCCTCCACCACTGCTCAACAAGAGCCGGCAAAGCAGGATCTCGAAGCCACATAAGTTGGAATTTGAAAGAAGGAGAGTGAGCCACCCTGGCAGAAAAAGAAACCAACTTGATAGGCCAGTGGTCTGACCTTCCCCAGTCAAGAATCTCAGAACTTGTGGACCACCCCCCGCCAACCCAAAAAATGGAAACCAGAAATCGGTCCAACCTCTTTGCAATCCAACCCTCCCCCACTCTCTTATTATTCCAAGTAAACAATCCATTACCAGGCTTAATGTCAACAAGATGCAATGATGAAATACTATCCCGAAAAAGGAGAGAAGAGGGCTCCAACCGCAGGACACCCCCCTTCTTCTCACTCAACTCTAGGATAGCATTGAAATCTCCTGCCATAATCCAAGGACGGAAAGGGACCAGCCTTCACATACAAGAAATATGAGACCATAAGTTCTGTTTGCTCTGGAAATTGGTGGGGGCATATATATTAGTAAATAAAATAAGATCTCCGATCTCTAGACTGGAGGCAACCCCAGATAGCGAAGATCTGGAAGCCATCCACCAGACTGGGTGAATCCTTGAAGGGTTCCAAAGACAGGCCACCCCTCCAGAGGAACCAACAGCCCCAATACACTGACATTCGCCTCTCTGTCAGAGCTTCGGCACCAGACCCATCATACTTTCCACTGAGAGTTTAGTTTCTTGCAAGAACAGGACATCAGGTGAATGATTCTTGATCAACTCCCGAACAACTTTTTGTCTAGGGCCACTATTCAAGCCCCTTACATTCCATGAGAGCACAATCATTTAGGAGGATTGGAAAAGTGAGAATCCAAAGTCTTTACTGACCCTGACTCAACCAAATTTTCTCCCATCAATTTGATTTTATCCAAATCCTTCTTTCTGCCAACCTTTGAGTTCTTCTTCGTAGCACTTTTCTTAATATCTTTCTGATGCAGACCCAGGTGAATGGAAGACTTGTTACTTTTAGCCCCAACCAGTTCCAATTTCAGGGCTATCGAAGAGCCCTCCCCCCAACCAAATTTACCTCCGAACCAGGAGTGATTCCTAGCTGGACCCCTACTGTTTGGTCCATCTCCATTTGCTGGCTTCCAATCACTTGCAGGGCTTGGGTAAAATCCTCAATACCTCTTTTCGGACCCCCCCTGAAGCACCTTGTTCCAAAGGAGTTAACCCTGGATTCACTTCCTGATGGCTAAGGTCATCCAAGGCCTCGAATCTATTAAAGGTATCCTCCTCATGTCTCTCCTGTAAGGACCTCTTTTGTCCTCGATTCCTGTTCCTTGTCTTAACTGAGACAAAACCATCAACACCCTCTACCTCGACCGACATAGTAGCTTTTCCTTTATTAGCCCTATCTTGACTCTGGGCCGACTATTGAGGTTGGCGTACCACCAGTTTATATCTAGGGCACTTACGTTGTAAATGACCATACTCATGACACAAATGACATCGAAAAGGTAAGGTCTCATAATCTAGCTGTTGAACCCATGAATAAGAACCCGCACTCATATCTATAGCATATGGCAGATTTAATCAGATCAATTTCAACACAGATATGTGCAAAAGTCATTACCTTTCTTCCTAGGGTTTGCGTTGAGGATTCCATTGGCTTCCCAAGCAGTGCGGCCAGCAACCATAGCACATCCTCCCGACAACATTCCACAGGAAAACGTGGCAAACGAACCCACACTGGAACCTTGTTTGGGAGCTCCTTCGAGGGGTTAAACCTTGCATGCCAAGGCTTGATGAACAACCCCACCTGATTGTAAACATGCAAACCTCCCTCAAAGACCCTATTGCGATCCTCCATGCAATTGAAGGTAACCATGAAATAGTTGTTTGCCAGCATCATAATCTCTATTTCCCCTTCTAGAGCCCAAGTCCTTTGTGCCCAGTTATCCAGAAACTGCAAAGAAACCCTCATTCCCAAAAAATTGAAATAAAGAGAGTGTTTTGAAAAGTACTCAACATGTTCAGGAGGAATAACCAGCTTCAGTTTCTCACTGCATCTCTCTAGGCAACCATTAATCTTCATAATGTGAGAACCGCCAGCAGTCCCCGATCCCGATTCAGATGATAAAAGGTTATTGTTAAAAGTATTCATACTCTGGAATGGGGGTTTTGAGCCCACCGCAATGCAAAAATCCATGGCTGGAGGTACTTGCAAGTTCTCACCACCAATACTCATCATCGAAGCTCCAAAAAAATAAACAAGGTAAATAAAAATGGCCCACACCCCAAAGGGCCTCTTGAGAAAACATCGAACCTGCAACCCCACCCCCCCAAAGCCCACCGAGAGGGGGAGCTTGCCAAAACCCCTAACCCCTACAAAACCCACGTCCCGCAGTAGTCCCCAAGCCCAGTCGCACGCAGGCAATGCTCCACCCGCAACCTTCCGTAACACCCACCACTCCCTTCGTCAAACCCTGCCCTTCCCTGCCTGCAACACCACACCCCTGCAGTGCCTGGACTTCCTCCCCCCGACGACCCACTTGCAGCTCCGCCTCCCTCGAGCTAGGGCAACGAAGCCCTAGCTCAGTCACCCACAAAAGCTCGCACGCACGCCATCCTTCACTGTTTTGACACACACTGTCGAGCATTTTAACAATAACTAAAGAATATCAAATTATTAACATGTATTGAGCACTTCATAGGGAAACATTAGGTGTAACCATTAATTTATTAAAATCCAAGGGTGAAGGTTGGTTTAATTAAAAAGTTGATAATTTGTCTATAACAATGATAGAAGATGAGACTTAAAAGATCATTGAGATCTAATGATGGCTATAGAATATTATTTTATAGAAAAATCATAATAAAAATTATAGAAGCACAAGAAAATGAGCGATCCCTAGTAATTTCTATGATCCCAAAGGACCATATAATGTTTATTTGTTGGGTTTACCATTGCTTTCACAATGTTTGTAAACTTAGTTGTATCATTAGATTAAATACCACAATATTATTAGCTTTGTGATGAATTCTAAGTTTTGAAGAGAAGTCAAGGGCTTCATTGCTTCTTTCTATATTGTTGCTACCATAAAATCTTAAAAATGAATATCATTAAATGAAGTTCTAAATATATTTGATAAATCTATCCCACATATATTATTTTAGAGGTGGTTTCTCCCCCTGTAAAAATTATACTTGTCCCCATGTCTAAGACTACGGGAAAACATTTTAGTTCTGAATCTAGCATAACATTTAACTAATTTTAGGAGAAAAGTGATCCTAGGACCTATGGGTTATGGGCCCACAATGTAACTTATAGCATAACATTTAACTAATTTTAGGAGAAAAGTGATGCTAGGACCTATGAGTTATGGGCCCACAATGTAACTTATAGCTTCATTGATATTATTTATATCTTATATAAAATAAGGGGGTTCAATTCTCAATATGTGAAGAATCTATTTAGAAAATGCAATTTCTAATTTCAAAGTCAATAGGAATGAATACCTTACTTTCCCTAGTTTTTTATACCTTGAAAACTTTTACCATGTTTACTTCATCCATGTCTCTAAATTCTTAAACACTTTATTTACATGAAATTAAGGGGGATTGTATATATATGTCATGAATGTTCTTTTGATAGGTTATGCTTTTGGCATGGTAGATTCATATTCACTCTCGTACAAAAAGGAAGTTTAATCACCCTTTTTTGAATAGTAAGACCCTTTCATTGGTTGGACCCTCACTTCATATTTTCAGTTTGTCAAATTTCTATCATTTTTTATTTATTAATTTTTTACAAGTTTCTAAGGAAACATTCATTTTAGAGGGATACAACATTTGTTCTCTTTATTTGTATTCTTAAATATTTTCCATGTTGATTATTGGATTTATATACAAATATATCAATATAGAATATATATATACTGATACTGATGAAAATTTCATACTTTACAATTTATTATTTACATAACTTCCCAATAAAAATCACAGTCCCAATTTGCGTGAATACTTCTTTCCTATGGTGATGTTTTGATTATATGGCATTTGGTTTCAATATCTCAATTTGTTTTGTTTGCTAGTAATTCTCACTTAGTTACAAGGGTAAGTGGTGTAGACGTATAAAAATGACCATATTCCTAAATGAATATTTTATGTTCATTTCTCTATTTAATTAAATCCAATTTAATTAAATTATTCACATTCTTCTATTTAATTAAGTAAATCACTTAATTAAATTCACTATACCCATTTAAAGAATAAATCATTTTATTCAATTAAATCCCCCTAGCCACTTTTAATTAAATTCAAATTTAATTAAATAGTTATCCTAAATTGAATAAATCAAATTTATTTAATTCCAACCAAATTGAATGAAAATCAAATAAATTCAATTAAATCCTATTATCCTCCCCATCCACTTGCAAAATCCCAAACCCCTTCCTAACCCATTCTAGAATATTCTAACCAATTCTAATTAGCCTAAACCCCCTCTAAACTTTGTCACATCCCTAAGCAAAGGGAGGTCACTTCTCAAATGGTCCAAAGTCTTGGATAACCATTGAAGGTTTTCAACCTTCAACCACCAAAAACCCTAAAGTCTTTGAAAACCATTGAAGGCTTCCAACCTTCAACCACTTAATCCCCAAAGTCTCCAATAACCATTAATGGTTATTTCAAACTCTCCCACATGGTTAAAACATTTGTTTTGACTCAACCTCTACCCAACCCAAGGGTCTCATCAGGTCATTAATGCTTTGACCATGATTATCTCTTAATCATTTGCACAAAGGTTTATCTTTGGATTAGATCCTAATTCAGTGGGTAAACCTAACTTAGACTTGACCCTTAGCCTTTAGATAACCATGAGGTCTCCTCAGGCCTTTAATGCCTCCAACCTCTTCTTTCAACCCAATCTTATGTGGACATTTGTCATCATTTCATTGGTGCAAATTGTGCACATGGATCCCCAACTTTCAAACTTGGCCCTTGATTAAACCATTCAATCTTGACCATCCATTGCCCTGTTTGTGCTATAAATAGAGCTCTCATTCCTCCATTATTAACAATCATCTTTCAAATTTGAAGCATCACACTTATGCTCAAATTGTTTCAAGCTTTCATTTTATATATGCTCTTCATTTAGCCTCTTTTAGATCAGAATTAATCATGAATATGCATGCTAGAGTAATTTATTTATCATTTTAGTTAATCATAGAGTAAATATAGTATGCTAGGATAATCTTCATACTAACCTCGTCATCTTATCATTTAGTTTGTTGCATTTCTAGCATCTCATCTAGCTTATAACGCATCTCATACAAAATCACTTAAAAATCTCTCTCGTTCTCATATTTGCCATCCCTAAACCATTTTGCTCAGTAATCTGAGAGCAAAACATTGGTTTGAGGGACATTGTGAGATAGAGAACCATGGGACCCTCCTTGGGAAGCTGAGTAACACTACGTTACTCCATAGCTTGCATCAAGAAGTCCTGTGTGTGTGTGTGGATTGGTATTTTACATATTTTTCACATTTTTAATTCTAACAACCCACTTTTCCCGCATACAAGTGGTATTGAGAAAACAATTTTAGGGCTTTTTGGAAGCTCCTCGGATCACATTGCTCTAGTAAAGGTGGGCGAGAATGTAGGAGTGACATGATTAATGTACTATCTTAGAAATTTATGAATGACATCCGTTAGATATTTTATTTAATCCTTTAATTAATGAAGCATTCTGCAAGACATCCTAAGTAAGCTAGCTTTGTGTTCTAGATGCACACAACCATGCAAGTTTAGTGGATGAGGTCACTACATACTTCAATCACATGAGTGACCCATATTACATTACATATATAGTTGATTGTTAAGTTTGCATGATTGTCCTCTATGCCCATGCTAGCTATCTTGAAGACACCCTAAAGCTTACCATTAAGATGCCAGTTAGACTCGTAGTGGTCATGGTGCCTATACATCATATATGAATATAAGTTGAGTATTTCCAACACTACTTTTTTAGTTTGATCATAAAAATGTTGCAGTTTATGTACTTCTCTAAAACATGTATGCAAAAGTGGGCAGGTGCGTGAGGTTCAAATAGCAAGGATATTGATGAAAGAACAAAACTAAAATGATACCTGGATGTAGTTGGATTGAAGGCCATAAAATGACACATGCTTTTTGCATAGGAGATAGATCACATCTACAAACACATGAAAGTGTGCAAAGTTGGAGAAATTGGCTTGGCAGCAGGGTTTTTCCAAATTCAAGACACCAGCTTAGTACTGTGATAGAGAAGGAAAAATAATTATTTATCTGCCCCATAATGCAAATTTATCATATTGCATTCGGTTTGTTAAACATAAATCCTGGAACAACATTTAGAGTTTTTAAGAACCTTCGAGTATTGCATCTAAATTCGTCTCCAAGTTTGTTGCAAGAGAAATTGTTCTTAGAGATATCAACCATTTCCATCATTTTAAACACAAACAATGTTCTTGTGGAGATTATTGGTGATTCTAAATGAAACTCAAACAATCTGAAAAAAAAGCTTGCACTACAATAATGTGCACTATATCAGATGTCCAACGATCATAAATTGATAATAAAGGGAAATCCATCAAAGCATAACAAAAGGAAATTTTTATGAGACGCAATTGAAAGTTCCACTTCTAATCACCAAAGCTTGGACAACGACTTAAACTAAGATTATAATAATAGGAAAAACACATAGATCTTATACAAGCAAGCACTGACATGTAGACCACTTAGTAAGATATAGACAGTAGAATATTGGGAGCCAAATATAATAAAAAAGAGTAAATATGATATGTAGAGAATTTCAATACAGCTTACAGAAAATCATTTAAAACTTCAACAAATTTCATTTTCTAGATTGACTACTCAGGATAAAGATCTTTGTCATATGTTGTTGAAGCTTAGGACCAAATAATTGCTGCATGTAAAATTGCCTTAGTTTTAAAAAAATGTTGTTGCCGTTGTGTTAAATTCTTTCATAAAATGGTCTTTTTTTGTCAATTTTTTGTTTTATTTCTAATTACTATCCCATTTAAATTAATTTTCCTTCCTTTTACTGTGTTTTTCTACGCATGCATCAATGCACTAGTCTAATTTATATTGCTTCAATTTGGTTTTCTGATTTCACTCTGTTTTACCCTAGTAAAAGTTTGATTTTCATAGTGATTTAAATCATTTGAAAATATTTTTCTTCAAAGTAAAAATTATACAATCAAAAGGAAATCTTTTATGTCACAAGTAGGGTTCTAATTGGGCTCGGTAAAATTTCATTTATAATGTAATGTAGATATTTTGCAAAGTAAGGATCAACCTGAAATCACTATCAATTCAAATGAATTTCAAAACAAAGAACCTTAAATGAAAACAAAATTTTATCAGGCTATTCTATAGAAGATAAAGATTCATTCATACTACAGTTGCTTTCAAAATCTCTTGTCACTATAAAGGGTAGATTACTACTATGTTATAATTTTAAATGTTTCACATGCCTCAGAAAGATTCCATCTCATGGAATGATATGATTGCAAATATACACAAAATGATTTTATGACAAAGACTAGAAACAAATTCAATAGAAGGAATTTTATTTTATTTTTCTATGGCTAGAGGTGAATTTTCAATTAAAACACAAAGTAAAATTTATCACTTGGACCAATCCAACTTACCATACCAATAGGGTTGCAGATTTAATATTTAGTTTCAATGTTTTGTTTACAGGATGATTGTAGGTAAAAAGAAAAAAATTTCTTTTCAAGTTTGGCTCTATTCAATCAAACTAGATGGTTTCAGCTATCAGACTATTAAATGAAAATATTGGTGGGAGTTGACATGTGTTTTCAACATATTTCCATCTTATATTGTTCTTTTAATATCTTTTTGGGAATTTGTCTCGCAACAGCCATGTTATATCAAATAAATATTGATATCAATTTACTGTTATAAGTGAAACCATGACATTCTTGCTGCCATAAATATGGAGTAAATTGTTATTATTAATAATATTATTATTTTTTAAAATTTCATTTGTCAGGATAAAAATACTTAGTGATGTGCTCATTCACAAACAAGTAAATTTACTGACATATTTATGGGAAGGTACTTTATACCCATTTCATCTTGTCTTAGGTATTCATAATGTTTGTCAAGTGAAATGAATTTATCATTTTTTAATTTTCTCTACATAACTGAATGCTAAGTAATTGTCTTTGGATCATGATGAAATTCTATTATATATCACCACATACAAATTGGGTAATTTTTATTTTTTCAAATGTGGTAAAATTATAGTAACATAGTTAATTTTTTTTGAAATATTAATTGAAAATATTTAATTCATCAATTTACCATGCTAACAAAGTTTCACAAATTTAAATTGTGATTTCTAGGTAAAATTTATCATATGGTTATAAGTAAATTTTTTAAGATATATTAATCCTATCATTTATGTAAATACTATTGTTTGGCTCTAAAGATTGATTTGGCTCTGATACCAAATGTAATGTTACTTTTCCCTTGTGATTTATTAAGTATTAGTAGTGGATTAACCTTTTACCTAAGATAAATAATATAATATTAAGGTGGTAAATTCACTATTTACTATTAAGTGTTTACACAGTATTTTAATAAAGTATCAAAGTAATTTATTAAAGTAATGATAAACTAATTACTAAGAATATATAAAACATTGAGATAATGATTTGCAATGGTGAAACATTAGGGCAATGACTATATGAAATTGATTAATACATATCTATAAATCATGGAGAGGTTGCTTTCTTGCACACAGAGGATTAGTTATAGGTATAGGGTTTCCAAGCAAGGGAGCACTCCAAGAGGACATGGTTCTTACACAGAACCCCACGTGCCTTCACGACATGAAATAAACACGGTTCTTACACAGAACTCCACATGCCTTCGCGACATGAAATAAACACAACCCTGGCCATGACACTCCCGGGTGTATGTTGTACCCCGAGTTGGACACACACTGTATGCCCTTTCTCCAATGCCCAATACCCAACCACTAGACCTTAACTATCCTCTCTCTTTTGCTTTTTTCAATTTCTTTTTCCTCTACTATTTTCTCCCTTTGTGTCCTTCTTTATTGATTCATAGGTTTTAAATAATGTCTCAAGGGTGGTAACGAAAGTCATAACCTTTCATAACAATTATAATGCCCATAATTATATTTATTTAATACTATTTATTATAACTCCATTCCATAGGAAAAAGTCCCATAACAAGAGTCAAGGCAAGGCTCCATTAACAGAGCCACCTCCCCCAAAGGGTGGATTTGTACCTCCCAATGTGAATGCAAGCAATAATCCTCACCCTCCTCGGGATTTTCAAGGAGCATGCCCTAGAAAAACTCAAGGGAAAGAATATATTTTGAAAGGATCTTTTGATGTTACCAAGGAGATGGAGAGGACTACCACCACTATGTCTTTAATGGAGGTACTGAGATATTGCCCTGAACAAAAGAAGGCTCTCCTTAAGAAGTTGGAATTGTTAGAGTCGCAGAGCAATGAGGTTAAGATGGCTGACCTAAATGAAGTCAATGCCTATGTCAATAGCGATGCAATTGAGAACCGGCCACCATTTTTACTTAGTTTGAGGATATGTGGAAAGAATCTGCACAACTGTTTGGTAGATTCAGGTGCTTCCAAAAATGTAATGTCCTACTCTATATGTCAGAAGCTCGGTCTCAACCTTGTACGTACAAACAGTAAGGTGGTACAACTAGATAAGACTGAGGTTAATGTAATTGGAGAATTAAAAGATGTATACATCCGGTTGGGTGCTGATCCCCGCATATCCCGTTGCATAGACATTCAAGTGGTGGATATTCTAGAGGTATATGGGATGCTCCTCGGTAGGGATTGGTCAAAAACTTTGGGAGACTATTTCTCAACTTGTTTTACATACTTATGGCTTCCATGGAAGGGGCTGAGTATCCAGATCCGAATTGATAGTGAACCCAAGTTGAAGAAGTTGGTCACATATTATGGAGCTCCCAATGAGGTGGCATATGCTAAAGTGAGTCCAGGAGTCTATAGAGTAAATGAAATCCTCACTTTCTCCACACCTGCCATTCCCCAATTACGTCAAGTAGATATGATCGCATATAGAGGGCAGGTCAAGGTTTCATTAGAGTAGTAAAATAAGGGATGTATTTGTTGGGGGATACTATGAAAGTACAAGATTTGTTGCTTCCAAAATGGTGTCGAATACATCATGAGGAGCACTCGGAGATGTCATGTATCCCATGTCAGAATGAGATTACAAAGTTGATGAGCCCAATCCCATGCGAGGACGTTGATCATGTCATCAACATGGAAGAAATTCAAATTCCAAGTTGTGAGGGAGTAATACCCCAAACAATGGATGTTATAAAAGAAACTTCCCAGTCGGTACAATGCAACAAGGAGGTCTTCATGGTTGAGATTGGTAAACAAGAGAATGAGGATATCCTACTTGAGCAAGAGAATGAAGAAACCCAATCTTGAGTGCAACCTCAAGAATAGACCACTCCTAACACCCTTGAAGTACTCTTGCAACATGTAATTGAACAACCTTGGGTGTTGCAAGACCCTGAATCTGAGAGACAACAATCACCTCCAGAAACTAATCTGATCGCTAATCCTAAGGTGAAGAATGTAAAGAAATTGAAAGATGAAACATGGTTTTTAAAGTTTGATGGGTCTAGATCCAAGCAAGGTAGTGGAGCAGGCGTAGAGTTAACAAGTCCCAAAGGGAAAACCTTTCTAGCTTCCTACCGGCTCCAATTCCCTTGCACTAATAATATGATAGAGTATGAGGCCCTAATTAGAGGACAACTCTTAGCTCATAAGAAGGAAGCCAAATGCTTAAGGGTGCAAGGAGATTCTGAATTGGTGGTTAAACAAGTAAGAAGCTAATATGCATGTCACGACAAAAGGTTAGCAACATATAGGAATAGAGTATGGGGGTTGGTTGAGGATTTTGATGCTTTCAATATTCAACTGGTACCCAGGAAAGTAAATGGGATATCAGATGCATTGGCTGTAGCAACAAGTACACTAGAACCAGTGAGCCAATCTCCTTTGAAGAAGTTTTCCATAGAGTTGGTCTCCACACCTGCTATGCCCGATAACATCAAACACTTTCAAGTTTTTGAGGATGATACCCACATTCTAGCCTTTCTTGCCAATTCAGGGGCTTTTGAAGAACAAATCATTGATGAGAAGGATAGATCAGATGATCTTGATGAAGGGGGTGACAAAGAAATTATGAATTTGCCTACAAACCTTATTCCCAAAGGTATGGTCACCCTAGAGAGGCTTTTTTATTCTGATCCTAGGGTAAAAGAGAGATTAACAACGGATTCAGATGTCGGGAAATACAAACTACATAATATTGGTCCAGAAGGCCAAGAGAAGATAGTGTACATTGGGAAGATTTGTACTCATAGTGAAAGAGAGAAAATTTTGCAGATTTTAAAAGAGTACATTGATGTTATAGCATGGGGATACGAAGATCTAAAAACTTTCGATACATCAATCATCACTCATGTTATACCTTTGAAACCTAATATAAAGTCATTCAGACAGAAGCAACGACCAGTTAATTCATTGATAGAACCCTTGATTTTCAAGGAAGTTCAAAAGCTGCTCTTTGCTAGGATTATTTTCCTGGTACGTCACTCTACTTGGGTTGCCAATTTGGTTCTAGTAAGGAAAAAGAATGGGGAAATTTGACTTTGTGCTGATTTTTGCAACCTCAATAAGGCATCAGAAAAGGATAATTACCCACTTCCCTCCTTAAATGAAGTATTACAAATTGTTAATGGGTCACAAATGATGTCATTCTTATATGGTTATTCTGGATATAACCAAGTTTTGGTGAACCATGAAGACCTCATGAAAACAACATTTACTACGAAGTGGGGACATATGTGTACCGAAGGATGTCATTTGGGTTAATTAATGCTGGAGCAACATTCCAAAGAGAAATGGATAGGGTTTTCAAAGATCTCATTGGAAAATGTTTTATTATATATATGGATGACTTGACTATATTTTCCAAGGTTAGAGAAGATCACCCGGACCACCTCCGAAAAGTTCTGGAGAGATGTCAAAGATATAGGATTTCCCTTAACCCTAAGAAGTTTGTATTTGGGGTGGATGAAGGAAAACTCCTCGGTCATGTAATCTCTGAAAGAGGGATATCCATAGACCTAGATCAAGTAGAAGCGTTGTTGAAATTACAAATGTCTGGTAGTAAAAAGGAGATGAGATCTTTCTTTGGGAAGATCAATTTTGTCAGAAAACTTATCACCGGGTTTGCAGAGATAGTCAAGCCATTAAATGAAATGATGAAGAAGGATACTAAGATTGAATGGACTACTGAAGCAAAAGAGGCTTTCACCCAGATCAAGAAATCCATCACTGAAGCTCCTGTATTAACTAGTCTTGACTATACTTTGTCATTTTATATTATTTTTTTTGCTTCGATACACTTAGGAGCCACTGTTTTGACACAAAGGCAAGCAAGGGATGAGAAACCCATCGCATTCGTGAGTTCCCCTTTCAAGAGTGTCGAGGTGAGATATTTAGCTCTTGAAAAACAAGCTTTTGCTTTGGTAAGAGCAGTCAAGAAATTCAAGCATTATATCCCGAGGAGTAAAATCTAGGTGATTGTATCCGATCAAGTGGTTAAGTCACTACTTATGTAGTCAGAGTTGGGAGAACATCGAGGGAAATGGATGACTATTTTACAAGAGTTTGATTTGGAGATGCATCCAATGAAGTTAGTTAGAGGCCAGGGTTTATCTCAAGCTATGGCGACTGACATCCCTCAAATCCAATGCCAACAGTATACGTTGCAGTCATTCACTCAAGACCCATGGTACATAGATTTAGTTTTTATTTTGCTGAATAATAAGTACCCTGAGGGGTTGACAGCCATGCAAAGACAAGCTTTAAGGCTCAAAAGTGCCAATTATATGATCAAGGATTCAACACTTTATAGAAATAATTACGAAGGTATTTACCTTTGATGTCTTGATCATCAAAAGGGTCGTAAAATGATTGAGGAATTCCATGGGAAGTATGGTACAAGTCATGGGTCAGCAGATGCCACTACACGTCAAGTTTTGAAGGCTGGATATTACTGGCCTAATATTTTTAAGGATACTCATGAGCATGTTCGTCACTGTCATACATGCCAAACCACAACTTCCATAGAGAAGAATCCCACCATGCCTCTCTAACCAGTTTTCGAGGTAAGACCGTTCGCCTAATGGGCACTGGATTTCATAGGTGTCATTAATCCTAATTCATCTGCAGGACATAAGTTCATTCTTACAACAACAGATTGCTGCACCTGATGAATAGAGGCCATAGCGTACAAAATGCTACTGTAGAGGTTGTCTTGAAATTCATTGAAGAACACATCGTCACTAGGTTTGGTATGCCATTCGCTCTGGTATGTGACAACGACCCTGCTTTTTCTTCTGCACAGTTTATGTAATGGTCATATGAATATAAGGTAATATTGAAATTCTCAGCCAATTACTATCTGCAAGGTAATGGAGTAGCTGAATCCACGAACAAGAACATCCTAGATGTCATAAAAAATCTACTCAAGAAGAATCCCAGGGATTGGCACAACAGTTGAGATACGCCCTATGGGCTGATCGAACCAGAGTTAAGGCTGCCTTGGGAACTTCTTCGTATTATCGCATTTATGACCAAACTCCCGTCTTCCCGATCAATTTACAAATACATGTCCTCCAGTTAATGAAAGAACTTGAAATTGAGGATCAGGTAGAGGTTCGTCTCCTAAATCTGTTAAAACTTGATGAGATTTGGATTAATACCCTACAACACTTCACCAAGAACCAAGTTGTTGTTAAGCGATGGTTTGACAAAAGAGAAAAGGTGAAAGCCTTTCGAATCTCTGACCTAGTTTTTTTATGGGATAAGGCCAATGAGAAGAAAGGTGATCACCATAAGTTTGAAAGGTTGTGGTTAGGTCCTTACTAGATAGCCGAAATTTTAGGAGAGAACACCTTTAGGTTGATCTCTTTGACTGGAGAACTTGTACCATTGCCCATCAATGGTCAGTTCCTCAAGCATTATTTCGATTAATTCCTAGTGAAGCTCCTATTGGACTATAGTAGATTAGTTGTTTTTATTTTTTTTGCTTTGTTGCTTGTCTGGGTTTGCATGTTTGTTGTGTTTTCGCTTTGTTGCATGCTCTTTCCCTTTTTGTTTGTTTGTTTCATTTCATTCGCTTCCGTTTTGTTGTGACATGATATATATTTATTCTCAAAGATTCTAAAAGGAAGGTGTCCTTTGCATGACAAGTTGCCAAATTTTGAGAGACTTTGACTCTTTGCTATTTACAATTTCATTATTATTTGGTTAATTTTGAAACCTTTGTCTACACTCGCTCAAGGTGGTATATAACAGTTTAAATATGATTTGAGTTTTTTACCCTCAATTGGAAAAGGATATCTTGATAACTCAACACTGCCATCACAATAAGATACATCAGAAATTTTTGTAAGATATCAGATGAACTTGTTTCCAAGTGAAAAATCAGAAGTCAGGATGTTTCATGTTGTCCACCATGGTTCCCAACCTAGTAATCGGACTTCAATGTTTGAAAGTTGCTTAAAAGGTTACTAAAGAAATAGCCCTTCTATATTCCATGACGTTTTCAAAAAAGGAAAAGAAAAAGAAAAGAAATGATCCTCTTAAAGCAACTAAACTTAGGTGTTTCAAGTAACCTCCAACGGGGCTATGGATGCCTGGCTGGTAGTGGAGCACTGCTTGACGAGAACAAGAGGTATCTCTGTCAGGGCTATGAACCCCTGGTTGGCAGCAAAGCTATGCCCAGGATGACCTTGCATGAAACACATTGGTTGATTTCACCTACGTATATTGGGCCTAGTTTCCTCTAATTATCTTCATTATTGAGAACGATGGAGTAATAAATCATGCGCACACACTTAAGAGTTAATCATGTTCAGTTATGGACTTGGTTGTTTGTTCATTGATTGCTCATCTTTTTGCTCTTATACATCCTTTTGAATGATAGTAGCCTTAGGCATCAGGTTAACCAGAGATTTTGAAGTTCTAAATTGCCTAGAGTCATTTTTCCCAGATAGCCGCCATTTGTTATGCCCTACATACCTAACCCCATTAGTTTCCTTGTGTTGAAAATATGGGTCCCTCTTTTTGCTTTCTCTTGCTTTATTTTTGTAGTTTTTCCTGGTGACCCCGGAACCCCAGAGTTCCGAGGTCTCCTCTCTTTGTTTTTGCTTTTTCCTACCCCAGAACTCCAGAACCCTGGAGTCTCGAGGTAGGTGTTTGTTTGCTTGTTCATGAATTCGAAACCCCAGATCTCCGAAGTCCCGAAGTCATGCCTTTCCCTTTTTTCGTTGAAGCCTCAGAACTTTAGAGTCTCGAAGTCCCGAGTTCTTTATGTTTTGTTAGTTGTCAACCTCGGAACCCCGGAGTCCTGAGTTCTTTATGTTTTGTTAGTTGTCAACCTCGGAATCCCAGAGTCCCGAGGTTGTCTTGTCTTTCAACCCTGGAGTCCCGAGGTCATTTTGTGTCTTTTTACCTCGGAACCTTGGAGTCTTGAGGTGAATTTTGCTTTCTTTTGTTTTCCACCTCGGAAGTCCGAAACCCCAGAGTCCTGAGGTCTTGGTTAAGGCGATCGTACGAGTGAAGTTCTAGAGGGGGGGGTATAAATAAGAGGAATTAACTTTTCTAAGTTCATTTGTGCACTCAAGTTTCTCAGAGCTCCTAGTTGCGACCTCCCGACTTTGCACCCCCGTGTTGACGAGTGTCTTGCATGTTTTTCTCCCTCATGATTTCGTGTTTTGATCTTGTTTTTTTTTTAGCTTTCTTGTTTAGATTTTCTTTTAGGGTTCTTCTCATTTTTTCATGTTTTGATCTTGTTGTTTTTTTAGTTTTCTTGTTTAGATTTTATTTTAGGGTTTTTCTCATTTTTTCGTGTTTGTTGCTTGCCCTAGTTTTCCCAACCCCGGAGCCCTGGAGTTCTGAGCTGGGTAGTTTTTCCTTGCCTCAGAACCCCAGAGTCCCAAGGTAGGTTCTTTGGTCGTATCCATCAACCCTGGAACCGCAGAGTTCTGGATTAGCTCGTAATTTTTGGAGAGAAATACCCCCGACCTCAGAACCCCAGAGTCCCGAGGTCCTTTTTACTGGGCCACTGCTTTAACCCCGGAACCTCGGATCCCCGGAGTTTTGAAGTATCTTCTTGGTGCCTTGTTGATCTACCCCAAAACTCCGAGGTCCCGAAGTTAACTTTTTCTACCTACCCCAGAACTCCGAAAGTTTCAGACACCATTTGCTTCATCCATTTAGGAACCCCGGAACCCCAAAGTTCCAGACTCTATTTAGTTTATCCACCTCAGAACCTGAGTTCCAGAGTTTTTTTTAAACCCATCCACCCCAGAACCTCAGAGTTCTGAGGTCACTTATTTTATAAGGAAGTTATCCACCCTGGAACTCTGGAACCCTGGAGTCCTGAGGTGGATGATGTTATTAATAATTTTATCTATGCAATAGATTAATTCTTGGTTATTTCTTGTAGATCAGAGCATTTAGATGGAACCAAATTCTAGCAAGAGAGGCAAGGAGATAGAAAAACTTCCCGTGACAATGAAATATCAATATCAAGGATAGGTGTATGTTTCAAAGCTGGATGATCAGATTAAATGGGTTACAGACACAGAGGTGGGGCACATCAAGATAGAGGATATAAAGACACAATTAGACCGACAAAGGCCAGAGGCCCCACTGAGAAGGATTAAGAGATCAGGCATGGTGGAGGCAACCATTTTCCCACAGTCAATCCAAGCTCCTGAGTTTATCATGACTGTTGCACATTTATATGATGCAGATACAAGAAAGTGCATAAATGCTCAAGGTAGGACGATAATTGACTTGTCTGCAGATATGATAGGATTTGTGTTTGGCATCCCTGCAAGGGATGAAGTACTCCTTACCGCTAAAGAAGAAGCCCTCGAAGTATGAAATAGTAATATTGCTTCAAATAAGAGACAAATGAATGAGAACTGGT
Source organism: Cryptomeria japonica (assembly GCF_030272615.1). NCBI lineage: Eukaryota > Viridiplantae > Streptophyta > Pinopsida > Cupressales > Cupressaceae > Cryptomeria > Cryptomeria japonica. The sequence goes on along the minus strand of NC_081411.1, from coordinate 729,116,797 downwards.
TAGAGGAGGAGAGAAAAATAGGGCTACAAGCCACATATGTGTTGAGGGAAGAATTTAAGGAACCACAAAGAGATTTGATAATCATGCTAAGCAAAGCCTTCGATAAGCCTGATTGCAGGTAGTTCCATCCCTGGATATTCCAGTTCATGACCACCATCCTTATAGGGAAACAATACTTTGATTGGGCCCAAATCCTCTCTGACAACATCCATAAATAGATGATGGAAGTACATCAAACGAAGAAGTTCTTTTTCACTTCCTATGTTATTTGGGTGGCTGCTCGAGCAAGTAAGTTCCCAGGATTATAGGTAGAAGGCTAGCTAGGAGATGAGGAAGGGCAGAAGAAAGTTTGGGAGTAATATTCACAACTCCCTCTAGATAATGCAAAGGCTCACTTTAAGAGAATCAATGATGCCTTCCTCTTCCCTGTTATCATCAAGCTCACAGGTGATACAAGATATAGGATAAGCCCTGAAGCGATAGCAATCATCCAATAATGGACAATGATGGTTCAACCAAAACCAGTGTTCAACTTATATCAGGGTTAGTGGGTTCATAGTGAACCCGATGCTATTGCCGTGATATTGCAATGACTGCATCATTTTGTTAGAGTATGTCAGGAAAATGCTCGACCTCCAATCTCTATTATCCTCAAAACACAAGACAGGGATAGATTTATTAGTTTCCATTGACTATTTTTCTTGTTCAAAAATTTAGGTAGCGAAGACGGCGGAGTGGGAGCTACAGGATTTAAATTTTAAAGAGTTTAATTATGCAAGGGAGTATTATGATCCCTATGGAAAGCTCAAGCAAACCATGCCTAAGACATATGAGGGGCACAAGCCTAGATTGGAGGACTTTGGGAAAACCTGCAAGACACTTTTGAGGTGAGAGAAAAAAATTATTATAGATTGTTAGTGCCACAGATTAGGTATTTTGAAATAGAAACCAGTCTCCCCAATTAGCTGAGGGATGATGGAGAACTATTAGACTCCATATATAAAGAACAAGAAATTGACATGAAGCCTCTCTCTCCTATAAGGTGGTCGACACATGAAGATATGGATATAGACTGAATAACCCAAGCGGTTATAAATAGAACTAGATAGTGGCTTGGTTTGAGGGTTAGGCCAAACGCTTAAAAGGGGAAGCAGAAGGAATCTACCTCTGGTGTGCCCCAATCAAGGGGTTATAAGGAGTATGCTTGTAAAAAAAAGGTATAGTTCCTGAAAGAATACATCAACTAATCCTGATGATGCGGCTGAGCTTGAAGAAAGTACTGATGAATTGATGAAGAAGCTTCATGAGCAAACGAGAAAATATGAACTATTGAAAAAGGCTACAAACTTTTGAGTAACAGAAGGGCTGGGTGTTGTGCCACTAGCAAAGGTTCTTCCTGCGAGAACAACAATTGGACAAACTCCAGGAGAAGGTGCTCAGAAGGAAGAAGAACAAGGAAAAATAGTTGAAGGTGCACCCACTCAGCCTCCATCAACAACTGCAACATAAGCCCTAGTTACTAATGCCCCTATGCCACCACCAGTTGATACAACCATAGTGCCTCCTAGGACATAGGAATTTAGGCCTACCACATAAATTGTAATTGTCCATAATATTGAAACAGACTCTGACCAGGAGGAGGAACAACCACTTGGAGGGGAGAAAGAACAAAATGAGGCTGAATATTTGTTGAATGAAAGATTAATCTTAACCCCTCAGGACCAAGAAGATCTCTTGAAAGAGATAGTTATCGAGCAAGGTATGGGAGAAATGGATAAGGATGGCAGGACATTTGGGGAAGAGGTCAGTGATAGATTGGGAGAGTTGCACAAGCAACAATAGTTGAACATTGATATAGCTCTCCAGTCTAGTCTGGCTCTCTAAATTGCTTCACCTCAAGGTCCTAAGCACACAGAAGTAGAAGAGAAAGATGAAGTAGAGGAATAGTCGAATGTGCACATTGTGACCACCGACGTAGTGCCTCATGAAGGTGATAAAGACAAGGATGTGCCATAATGGTTGGAATTCACCTTCGAGAGAAAGAAGAGGAAAGTAGTGTTACCAAAGGTTACACTACAATAGGCAATCATAGAGGAACCAAGGAAGGTTAAGAAGCCCAAGACTGTGCATCATTTGTCATGAATAGGTTCCAGTGAGGTGGTTGCGGACGTAGCAGTTCCTCTATAGGCAGAAGGTCAAATCTCCCCAAAGGACCAAGCATCTCAGGTAAAATTTGGTAAGCAGACGAAGTGGGGGGGGTTAGATACTTTGGAACTGGCTACCAGCACCGTCAGGGGGTGAATGGAGAAGGAATACACCTCCCATGCAGAGGTCAAAGCACAACTAGAGCAGTATAAGAAGCTGTTGGTAGAAATGGGAAAGCCTCTAGACACTTGTAAAAATGATAATTTACCTTTAACCTCATTACTCCTAGAGGGAGAGGTGAAAGATTGCTTGAGGTAAGACAGGTGGCTGCCACAACAAAATCTTGGGCACAAATAAATGCCTCCAAAATTAGACTATTTTTGCAAAATACCATGAAGGAATACAAGGAGGCAGTATAGATAGGAGGAGCATTAGCTTCTTGCTCTCAATAATGGGAGCGGAAGCTCAATATGTTCAGCAAATAGTTTTGGGTATTAAGAAATATTTTACGCTTAGGTGAGGAAGCAATCATAGAGGAGGACCTTCTGGGTGGAGACAGTTGTAAGAATTTGCAGTCTTACACATAAATTTTGGAGCTGAAGATGGAAATGCTTCAGCAGTATGTGAAGGATGTAGCAGACATTCGAGTTCCCCTCCTCAAGGTGGTAGAAAAGTATGAAGATTTTGTAAGACAGTTACTTGGAGTTTTTGGGCTGGGGATAACCAGTGCGGGAGTTATGGAAGAAGAGCAGGTACTCAACCAGTGGGATGCATATGAGGCCTAGCATTTGGGACCTCTGGCTTACATATAGTCACTAAAGATAGCAAGACTTTTGAGAGGAGTTTTTGCATGACTTCCCCACTGGTACTCCAACTACATCTCCAACTCGCGCTCCAGTTTTCAACTAAATTTTGCATGACTACAAAAGCATAGTTCATACAACATGGTCTTCGTAGTGCTCACCTAACCTTGTTTCATAGTAGTTAACTGGAGTATAGAGGCAGAAACTTGCAAGTTAATTGTGACTCCTAGCTTTTGAGTTCTTAATTTAGATTAGGTTTTTTTCCTAGAAAGCAGGGCATAAAACTCTATAAATTGAGGAGTTGGATTCATTTGTAAGGGTCCACAAATTGATGATTTGAGGCCCACTTAGAAATGTTAGATTATTTTTGTAGATTGTTATGAACTTGAGTTATTTTTTGATGATTTGAGGCCCACTTAGAAATTTTAGATTATTTTTGCAAATTGTTATGAACTTGAGTTATTTTTTTTACCCATTCTTTGAAATGAATACAAGAAGCATCTTATAGATTGCCTGATCTATGCATATGTTCTACAAGTTTGTTCTTTGTGATCCAATATTGTCTATTGTTTGAAATTAGCAATGTGCTCTAATCTTTTGTTTATTGCTTTATGACTCATGATGTGCACGTAAGTGGTGTATGAGAATTACTGGGATAGACAATATTTTGGTGATATTCTTTCCATGAGTCTATAAGGTTGTCGACTTTGCAGGTTTACTGGAGGTCCGTTATTGAATGCTGATTTGGATAATATTTGATGATTTTTGGATTGAAGGGTACTAATTAAGTAGTTCATTAAGTTGTCGTTGAATTGGTTTCACTGTTATTTTCTTGTTTCCCTATCTCTTGCTGTTTATTTCCAGAAGAATCTTAAAATAAAAAAATACAAAAAAAAGGAAGTCAAGTGATTAACGATTATTGGGATTTAGTTTTTAACCAACATGCCCCTTAACAGGTACAACCACATTAACCATTGGGTTTCCCATCACCGTCAAGACCTGACTATAGAGACCTTAGAGTGATTATTTCCCCAGAACTCATTGCTTTTCAGGAGAGATGGTGAGTGTTCACATTGGCTACTTGACTGTTGGCAAGTGTATCAAAACAATCAACAATTCTAATGAAAACAAGGCATATAGATGTTATAACAAGAGATAACAGAGAATTGCGGAGAGTATTAATGTCAAAGTAGATGAGCTAAACATAAATCAAATCTGAGTTTATGAGAAGGAACCGATAGTGGAAATGATTATATCTGAACCGGTAGCACCAATACCGGAACATAATGTTGAACCAGGTACTTTGACAATATCAAAGAATTTTAGAGTAATTGAAGAACATGGAAGAGGAACACAGAGTTAGAGGACTCCTAGGTATGTGAGATTGAATCATTCAGAAGATCAGATCATTGGGGATAAGAGCAATGGAGTGATGACAAGAAGATTAGAAACTAATGAGGTATGTTTAATTTCACAAGTTGAACCAGTATCAGTAATTGATGCATGTAAAGATGAATATTGGTTGAAATCTATGGAAGAAGAATTAGATCAGATTGAGAAAAATAACACATGGATTTTGGTTCTCTGACCTAAAAATAAAAATGTTATTGGAACTAAATGGTTTTTTAGGAATAAATTGAATGAGGATGGCCAAGTTATAAGTAATAAGGATAGATTGGTTTGTAAAGGATATTCTCATAAGGAAGGAATTGATTATGGAGAGACTTTTGCACTTGTAGCTAGGATTGAAGGTGTAAGATTATTTCTTGCCTATGCTACTCATAAGAACTACAAGGTTTACCAGATGGATGTTAAATATGCATTTTTGAATGGGGATCTTGATGAGGAAGTTTATATTGAGCAACTTGATGTTTTTTCACTATCAGATGATACAAACATGGTTTGCAGGTTAAGGAAAGATTTATATGGACTAAAACAAGCACCTAGAGCTTGGTATGCAAGGCTGGATAAATATCTTTTGAAGCTTGGTTTTACTAAGGGTAGTGTTGAAAGTAATTTATATTATAAGATCACTGATGATGATATACTGATTATTGAAGTATTTGTTGATGACATTATTTTTGGAGGTGAAGATAAGTTATGCATAGAATTTTCTAAGAATATGGAGAAATAATTTGTGATGTCTATGATTGGTAAGATGAGTTTTTTCTTAGGTTTATAGATTAATCAGACTTACAAAGGTATTTTCACTTGTCAAACCAAGTATGCTAAAGAATTGTTGAAGAAATTTGGTATGGGAGATTCTAAACCGATAAGTACTTCTATGGTGACAAGTGAGAAATTGACAAGAAAAGATGTTTCTGCACAAGTAAATCCTACAAGATACAAAACTATGATTGGAGGTCTGCTTTATTTGACTCAGACTAGGCCTAACATAATGAATATTGTTTGTATTGTTTTAAGATTTCAAAGTGATCCTAGAGAGAATCATGAGAGTGCGGTGAAAAGGATTTTTAGATAGTTGCAAGGTACATTAGAATATGGTTTGTGGAACCCTAAGGAAGATAACTTTACTTTATGTGCATATACAAATGTTGATTGGGCTGGAGATGTTGATGACCGGAAAAGTACTTCTAGTGGAGCTTTCTTTCTTGGAAAAAAGTTGGTTTCATGGATCAACAAGAAACAGTCATGTACTTCTTTATCTACTGCTGAAGCTGAGTATGTTGTTGTTGCTACTAACTGTACACAAGTTTTATGGATGAAGCAAATGTTGAAGGATATAAAGGTGGATTGTGATGCTTTGGTAGTTATTCATTGTGATAACTGTGTTGCTATTGATATATCAAAGAATCTGGTATCTCATTCTAAGACAAAGCACATATCTATCAAGTATAACTTTTTGAAGGAATAGGTGGAAGCAAATGAAGTTACACTAGTTTATGTGAACACTAAAGAGCAGATTTTAGATATTCTCACTAAACCTTTGCCTAAGGAATCATTTGAGTACCTGAGAGCCAGATTGGGGGTTTCTGTCTCTCTGGTAGAGACTTGATTGATGCTGTTTGGCATCAGTCCGATATGCATTATCAGAGGTATTTTTCATTACGGTATTGATGGGGATGCTACTACTCAGGGGGAGTAGTCAGCCTTGTGATTAAGTGGTTTATGTTTTGCTTTGATATTTTTGTCAGATTTCTGGCATTGATGTCAAAGGGGGAGAGATACTGTTGTGAAAAAAAGGGGAAAAGTAAAAGGGGAAGATTCAAAGCTTTACAAAGATATTATTCACAGGGGGAGTTTGGCCTTTATTTTAGAGTTGTATGTGGGGGATTTTTGGTTGTCTTCCATTGGGGGAGACTTGTTTGGCATTTCTTGGTACTTAGATATTTTTTACATCTAGTGTTGCCATCAATGCTAAAGGGGGAGATTGTTGGCCATTTGGTGGGATTGATTATGTGTTGCATTGATGTTTTGTCATTGATGCCAACACTAGTTGTTTGGATGCTTTATCGACACCCTTCTGGTCCCGGTAGGTTGAGTGGTTTGTGGTTAATTTGGATCCGACATGATCCGATAGGCTCTAGTATGACTTGGTTATGGAAATGTCTTATTCATGATACTCATGCTCATATTCAGTCAGTTGGTTTTGGTTTTGTGATAAGATGCTATCCTGATTTCTTGGAAGCTTGGCTTCTGGTTATGGCGAGGGTTTCATCGACAAAGATTTTGATGAAGATCTTTGATAAATTGCATAATTGGTGTTGGTGCAGCTTTTGGTGGATTTTTAGGATGTTGATGGTGATCATGTTCAAGACTTGGTAGATGGAGATCATTATTGTAGCTTGTGGACCTGTACTGGGTCCCGGTTGATCTAGGTTATGGACCGGTTGATGTAACGTGTGGAGACAACCTCTTGATGTGTTTCCGGGATATCTTATGTGTTGGATATTATTTGTTTGGTCTAAGATCGACATGGTTTGTAATTATGTAATTGGTTTATTATCTGGTGGCCAACCTAATTGTTTATGGTCGAGGGTTTGTATATATAGATGTAAGATCTCATTATAGATCATATATATGGTAGTGATAGGTGTGGTCTGGGATATGGATATGTAATATGCGAATAATGTAATTTCATTTAGGCAGAGGATTTGGTCGATCATTGGAGATCGAATTGGGTTTATGTAAGAGGATTTAGTCCTCCGATATTGAGCTTAACCGAAACTGTACTCAGGCATAGGAGATGCTATATTTTGTAGTTCAACACTTCTCCGGATTGTAATCTGGATTTCTATATAGCCAGTGAGACTCCTTTTGTGATGAGTAGTGCGTTGTAGGCTATTGGCCTTCCTGCAAGTGTAGGCCCCTTAATTGTAATTCACATACTTACTACAAAAGTATTACTTGCCTCTTGGTAGGCTTCCCACCGTGGTTTTTCCCTTTACCGGGTTTTCCACGTATAAATCTTGGTATCATGTGGATGGTATTTATTTTGTGATTATTGTTTATTCTTAATTGGTTTAACTGCTATTCCGGTATTAATATTTTGGGTTTCAGTTTCAAAGTTTCAATTGCTAATGGTTCTGGTAATCTGTGACAACTAATTCACCCCCCCCCCCCCCCTCTTAGTTGTCTTCCGATTATTATAACTGTCTAACAACGTGAGGGTTGGAGCTTGAAAGTAAGGAGGATATCCAATGGGTCTTCAAGGAGTGTGTGGAAGAAGATTGGATGTACGAGTTGAGGCTAATTTGAGGATGGGCACGAACGAGTGAATGCCTTCTAGTTACAGAAGGAGATTGGTTGAAAATTGGTGATCAACCCACTAAGCTCCAACCTTTCATTTTGTGGAGTTTTGCAAGTAATGTGGATGAGAGGAAAACAAAAACTTACATTGGGTGGGAGGCTTTGAAAGACTATTTCTATCAGTAGGGCTTGTATGACTAGGATGTTGCTACAATGAGAGAGCAAAAGGGGAAATCTTATGCAAAACATGAACATGAGGGTGATGGTGCAACAAAGGAGCAAAATGACAGAGCTTGAGTAAGTCTCAATTTTGAAGACTACTGGTCAATGGACCCCTTAGGGCTTGCAAAAAATAGGTTTTTTGAATTATACATTTCTATGAATTTTGTGGTTATTGAATGAATGGTCTTTTCGTGGTCATCTATTTTTTGGTGATAATTCTAAATTTTTTATGAGAAGTCGAATACAATAATAGCTCTGTAGAATATATAATGTCTATTTGTATAAGTTTCGAGTTTTGGATGGTACGTTGCAAAAAATAGTATGATGATCTATGCTAGCATGGTGGTTAGGGTTTCTGTAGTTGATGTTGTCCCTAACTTTTTGTATCAATGTAAATCTAATTTTATATATTAATAAAATTATTATATTACCAATCAAAAAAATAAGTAATAAATTGACATATATTATATAATATTAAAATTACATGAATGATGACATGTTCGAGTTAATTTGGATCCCGATCAGGCAAAGGTAGTGTAATGGACTAAACCAAGGATAGGTTGGTATAAATTAAATTTTGACAAGTCCTCAAAAGGAAACCCTAGACCGTCGGGGGCCAGATTTGTGGTGAGAGATTGAGATGGAAATATTATTGCCTTTGGTGCCTTGAAGCTTGTGGAGGGCACAAATAATGAGGCTGAGGCCCCAAGCAACAATTGAAGCTTTGAAGATGAGGAAAATATTGGGCCTTGTAAATTTTTTTCTAGAAGGAGATTATTTGATAATCATAAATGCATTAAAGAGAGGAGATATTATTGCATGGAATTTAAAAAGTTTTTTCCATTGATAAACAAATTTTAGCAACCTTTGAAGGTTTCAAAATTAGACATCTGAGGAGAGCTAGGAATGAGGTGGCGAAAAGACTGTCCAAATGGGTAGTGCATTTTAAAGATGGTACAGAGGGTACATTGGAAGATCCCAGTAATCTAGAGATTGATGTGAGGTGAGGTGGAATGTCTCCGCTTTAGAATGCCATTTATAGAAAGAAGTGGCAATTAATTGATGCGACGGGGATCAAATTGATATTAAAACCTATGGTTGATGCTTTGGTGCTTGTTGTGGAGGACGAGTGGCACATGAGAATTAAGATGGAGGGCACATTTTCTTTGGTTAATTCATGACAACAATTAGCCTTTATGGGGAGAATCAGTGAGAAGAGAATGAATAACCTCTTTAAATTCGATGATGACTCTTTTTTGCAGATAATGAAGGTGTTACTTGGGAAAGATTTCATGGTGACTAAGCATCGATATCATCTCCATGGTGGCGACATGGGGTTTATAGGTGGGAAGGAAGGAAGATGTAGAATGGGTTTTAAAGGGGTGTGTGACAATATATCGGTTGTATGGTCTCTAATTTGTGTTGGAGAGGGCTATTGTTGGGATGAGTTTCTTGGTAACAGAGGAGAACAAATGCTCTGATAATGCCCACCAATAATTCATCCCCTTCATTCAGTGGGTAAAGGGGATGAACAAAGATGAGCATCAGACAAAGGCTTTCATTGGTTGGGATTTTTTGATGCACTTCTTACGCGAGAAGGAGAAAGAGCAAGCTCAAGGCAAGTGAAAGCTCGGGATGGAAGAGGCTCCAAGAGAGAAATTTGAAATGAAGGACTTATGGGTCAATGAACCTTTGAAAGTTGTGAGGAAGAATTGATAAAAAAAAATGTTTATGCTTTTTGAGTAGGGGTTCGAGTTTTTTGTATGAACTTTTTGTTTATAATATTTTTGTATCTATATGGTTGAATAGGGTAGAAGGCAGTGGTTAAGGGGTAGGGTTTGTTGTAAGGCTTCAACCATATCCAGGTGTCTTTAGTTTGTGTGTCTTCAAATTTCATATGACCTTGTGGATATGATGTATAGGGTTATATTGGTAGATAGATATACAGTATGGACAATTGTTCTCATGATCTCAGGCATATTCTTTTTGAGTTTGATATAGTTTCTTGGAGGATGGATAGATGGTGTTTCAAATTTTGTAAAAAAATTGACTATTAATAAAATATATTATTATCAACCAAAAAAGAAATTACATGAATGATGACTATTGCACTTACTCACTATTATAGAATATAATAAATATAATTATAATATTATTTTAAAAATAAATTTACTTTATATAAAATATAATATATTGTGAAATTTACTACTTAATTAATTTGAATATAATATATATAAATATAAACACTTGAAATGATTCTAATATTTAAAATACTTATTAATCAAGAATTAAAATTACTATATATATATATAATTATCTAAAAAATATTTTTACATTATATAAAATGTAATATATTGGGATTCACTACTTAATTATTTTGATTATAATAATCTTAATTTATAAATTATTAAATTTAAAGATTAAAATTATAAATTTTAAAACAATTACTAATTAGAATTGGAGTTATAGTATATTTGATTTAAATGTTTATAATTATTTCATGGTTATCATAAATTTCTAGATAATAATTAATAAATTATAGTTTATATTTGTTTCAATCTTAAAATTGAATATATTTTTGGTTAATTATAATCCTAATCATAATTTAATTCAAAAATATATGATTATATCCAATATTGATTAGCAATTTAATCTCAAACCTATTGTTTAATTATTATCACTTAAAAAAATTATCAATAAATTTTATTTACTTTTCTCCTTAATCTTATTATTATTATTTTTTGATAAGTCACAACCCATGGTCAAGTAGACTCAAACCCAAGACCTCTCATGTAGGAGGCATCCCTAGTATTGCTTAATCTTAATTAATTTTGATTGTAATTAAAATGAATTATTAAAACATAACAAGAATAAACAATAAATTTATTATATACAATTATATATAAAAATAAAATTATATATATATATATATTTTGATTGGTAATTTTGATATATTAATTTTCAGAAAATTTCAACAATCTACCAGGGCCAAACGGATATCAACATCAGCCCAAAAAATAGTTCAAACCTACTATGCAGAGTTCCAGCTAAACAAAAAATAAAAAGTATCACAGTACTATGCATTTATACACGACATATTACAGTAATCCATAAAAGTTTTTTTTTAAACCAAACGAAGCAGAAAGCAAAAAAACCCCAGAGATTTGCACCATGACCGCTCAATTCGAGTCACTCTGGTTCGACTTCTTCATCTCTACGTCATCGATGTCCGCCAAAGCTTTCCCTTTGGCTGCTTCCGACTTCATCTTCGAGATGCAGTCCAAGTTCCCAAAGTTTGGGTCACCTTCCAGGCTGGCTAGGAACTGAACCACTCTCCCCTCCTCGAAACGGTCCTAGAGCTCTCTTCCCTCCTCCATGCGCGCCACCACCATTAGTGCCTTTAAAACCTCATCTGTTCTTATCAACTTCACACATAGCTTCATGGCTTCCCAGCCAAGTCGAGCACGTTCCCTGCATTGCTCCTTTAAATGACTCTTAGGTCCCTGACAAATGATAAAATCTCCTCCTCCGCTTCTCCTTCCTAGATATGGATTTTGGTATGGGGGATCACCCATTCCAGAATGGAGTCCATATTAATTAAGTAATCCCCATCAATAAGCTTTTTCATTGTTAGTTTAACTTTCTCCACTTCAGGTTCGAATTCGCACGCCCATGCCATTATCAAGGAGTAGACTTCCATATTTGTTCTGTACCAGAAATGGATATGCACCAATTCCTCCCCCAACATTAATCTAGCCACGCTCCACAACTTATCTTCCTTGTATTTGAAGAGACCCTGCAGACATTTGTCTGAAACCGTTCCCAGGAACAGAACCAATTTCTTCTCTGTTCGGAGCGTGAAATTTGCCTCCATTGAAAACTGCTCAAAACCTGTTAAAACCAGAGAACTAAACTACAAAGACAAAAACAAGCTTCATTAATCCGGTTTTTGGCAAATACAATGCACAATATTCAAATTGGTTATAAATCCACTGTTGTTTGCGAAGGGATATAAATGCATAATCTATGAAATAAATGGAAAGATATTCCACAGCAGATTTCCTGCCCTCCGCCATTGTCTCGAACCAATATTTTATGCTTTTAAACTACCACATTAATTACAAAGCCAGTGATATCAAGTACTCGTCCTTGCGAGCCGTCTAGCGTGCTTGCTGGTTTGGCACTTCACGAACTGCATTAATACCACTTCCAAACGCTACCATTACCCTTCCACCATTTGGCCACTTGGTTTGACATATCACATCCAACATTTGAGAGGAGATCCGCCACTACGTTAGCACCTCTCTTGACATGGGAGACCCAAAAAGCTTCAAATGAGGTAAGTTTTTTGCATATTATCTCCACCCAATGAGATAGTTTCCAGGAGGGGGTGCTACCTTTCGCTATTGCATTGATAACAACTTGGGAATCCCCTTCCAAATGTAGTTTTGACACTTTCATGTTAATAGCCAATTCCGTAGCCCTTAGTGCCGCCTGTGCTTCCGCTTCGTTGTTTGTCCCATTCTGAAGTTGTTGGGCCCCCTTGAATAGGATAATCCCCTTATCATCCTTGCAACTACTCCCACTTTGGAGATTCTTGGGTTTCCCCTAGACGCCCCATCAAAGTTGATTTTAATCCACTCCTTAGTTGGCGGTTCCCATTTAGCCTCGTCTTTTGTTGGTTCAGACAAGGGACTAACCCTCCAGGACCCATTAACGGGTTGGCAGTTCACAAGTGGCCAATTTGCATGGATAAATTTGTCTTCACTGGAACAAGGATATTTTTTTAAATTATGATTTCTGGTAGCCGTTGACACTGATTTTGAGATTGCTCTTTCAACCCTTGATAACAAACTTGCCGACGATTCCTCTTTCTCTTGGAAAATCCTTTTTTTCTTTTCCTTCCAAATCTCCCATAATACTAGAGACGGCGCCACTAACCAGACACTGGAGAAAACTGATCTGCAAATCAGTATATTCCAGCTAGAGAGAAGTTCAAAGACTGAGTTAGGAGGGGGAGTTTGCCAGCCTAACTTCCCTAAAAGGAATTTCCATACCATTTGTGCTTCCTCACATTGTAAGAGCAAGTGGTCCAGGGATTCCTTTGCCTTCTTACACATTACACATCTGAAAGGGCCCAAGAACCCTAATTTGCCCAGTCTTTCACCTGTCAGGATTCATTTTTTCAGAGCAAGCCAGGTAAAGACTCTTTCCTTTGGAAGAATTGGAGAACTCCATAGCAACTTGAGAGGCCACTCCTTTTTTTCCTCCATTTGACGAGGATATTGTATCCAATCTTTACTGAGTACTGTCCCGATTTTGAGCCACACCATCTCATAGTGTCCTCCTTTGCAGATAGGATGGGAGTGTACTCCTGCAAGATTTTCTTTAGAATCTCCTTCTGACTTACTGGTAAAGGTAAATTATCTACCTCTTTCCATTCACACACATCAACCCCTTGTGATCTCTTCTTTAAGAGAAAATCCCCTACCTTCTCTCCCCATTGATAATTGGTCACCTGTCTAATATTCTCAATATCTTGTCTATCTGAAAGAGTTGGTCTCCCTTCCCATGAATCTATCCAGAAATTGGCCATTGCCCCATTACCAATTTCCCAGGTGAGATGTTCAATGATAACATGTCTGCATGAGGAAATAAAATTCCAAATGGCTGATCCTTTTGGCAAAGCTGAAATTGTGAAAATTCATTCTCTGCTCATCTGGTCTAGATATTTATGCTTTAGAATTTGAGCCCATTTCTGATTTGACTTATCGTAGATCTGCCAAAGCACTTTTGCCCCCATAGCTTCATTTAACAGTTTCCAGTTTCTCAGTCCTACTCCCCCTGCCTGTTTGTCTTAACAGACTTTGTCCCAAGATACTAAAGGAATTTTGTCACTTGCCTCTTTGCCATTCCACAAAAATTTTCTCATTCCCCTGTTAATAAAATTTATCACTTTATCCAGAATCTTGAGGGCTGTCATGGAGAAAATGGGAAGAGCCGAAAGAACCGCTTTAAGCAGCATGATCCGCCCAAATAGCGAAAGCCATTTTCTTTTCCAACCTTCTAATCGGTTTCCATAAGCATCAATAAGATTATTTCACAGGCTCAGATTGTTCCTGCCACCGAATAGGGGGGTACCCAAAAATTTTCCTGGTAGGGTCCCCATTCTAACCCCTAAGATAATTTCTTCAAAAGGTTTGAACCAAGGATGTAAGCACTATAGGCAAGAAGCCCCACTATTTCTCCAAGGTTCTCCCCAAGGTAATACTCCATTTTTTACATGGTAGAGACGAACCCATGGGGGTTTGAACCTAGGTTGTAGGCACTACAGGCAAGAAGCCCCACCATTTCACCAAAGGGTCATCCCCTAATATATTTTTTAAAAACAAAAAATTGTTCTATATTTTTTTAATCTTAAATGCAAAAGAATAACCAATTTAATATATTTTTGTGGTCAATAACAATTAATTTAATATTATTAAGTCCATTTATATTTAATTTATTGAAGTAGGCAAACTATAGAAATAAAAGAGCAGATTATCTAAAAAATAGAGTTAAAAATAAGGTGAGATTATGTAAGACTAACCATTTTATTCACTTAACTAAAAGTAAATTTAAGTTTGATTTATACAAAAGTGAGGCAAACTTTAAAATGTTTGATATGTTAGTACTTGACTATACATCAAACATAAGGGAAAATGTGTCACATGAAGTGGCTCAACTACATGGCACAAGCTATCAAACATTTTTCGCTTAATATGACACATTGACAACTCAATTTCAAGCTAAGATATGACAAATGATGAAAGGTTGGACAAATTTCATTCAGTCATTATTATCCTGTGCATAGGAAGGCCAAAGAGAGTCCTCACAGCTACGACACCATTTGCCATTTTTTAATGAATGGGATTGTTGCAATCATCTTGCATTGGTACAGTTTGCAAGACATTCATAGATAACACTCTACTAGCTTGTTCATATCAGCTAAATAAACACCTATGACCTAATTAGTATTTGCACCAAAAGAAGGTGCAATGATTACGTTGAATTTGATTTATATAGGGGAGATGATCTAGTAGTGAGCACCCTAACTTTGTGCTTCTCAAAATCCTATGTGAAAAATTCAAATCATTCCTAATTTTTTACAACTTACTTGGCAAGTTCCTTGCTTATAACTAAGGTTTCAAGGCCACATCATCAAATATGATGTCACATCAGCATTCTTTTTTCCAAGGTGTCCAATATAGCCCCAAAAAAGGTGAGACCAGTAGTCATGCATAAGAGGCCCCCATACTTGTGTAGCTGATGATGCATCACATGATTGGTTGCTTTTTACAACTAAGGATACATTTTATTCAGTTATGGGTATTATTTTTACAACTAAGGATACATTTTATTCAGTTATGGGTATTAAATTCACAACTATTGGTGCAATGTTGTCAAAAAAATTAGACATTAAATCAACAAGTATAGATATTAAATCAACAACTGCTATCACAACAATTGGAACACGCTCAACTATTGGGTCCTCTCCCCTAGACTGTCTTATACATTTTACAAGAGGTATATAGTTGAATTTATAAGTACTTTATTACAAAATTGGCAAGACATCATTTAGAATTGTTGATAGACTATTAGATATTGTGTCTTGACATGAGTGACTTCATTTACATGGTTTGATACAACATAATATGGCAAGTTTTGACATAAGTCATTGTACCAATCTTCAATATCATGTTTGTCAACATTTTGAACATTGATTTTTTTTTGATAGGTATTTTGAACATTGATTTTTGTTGAACATACAATTGAGAACATTCAATACCACCTAGATGGTTCTCCAACAACACTTAATACAATCAGTGTAAAGAATGCAATGTAATCTATATATATTTGTATGTGTTTGGAAATCCTTTTAAATGACAAATATTTTTCTACATATTATGAGTTAAATTTTTTGTTATGCATAAAATTATACATCTATAATTCTTGTTAATCATAAGAAATCTTGAAACAAAAAAATTAAATTTATAAAATAATTATATTATATAACTTTTTCACCATTAATATTTATTACTTGTAGTTAATGTTGACCTTTTGTAGACACGTATCTACTGCATTAGAGTAAGATTCTACACAAAATTTGAAAGTACATTTTTTTGCACCTTTTAGTAGAAAGTCATATAATTTGAACAACACGAAATTATGGAAGTAAATCAACTAAAATTATATATAATTTGAATGATAAAATTAAAAGCATGCAATATTTATGCTTAAACTTTCTTTAATTACCAAAAAAACAATAATCTATTTGTAATATATTATTAACATGTTCAAACTCTAATTGATCAAACTCAATGATAAAAAATAATAAGCCATGGTTAGTAGATCAATATTGAATGAAACCCTAAATATTCAATCATAATTTAGTTCAAACTATTGAATTGTGAATAGCAAACCTTGGCCTTTTTGTCAAAAAGGAATAAACACTAATATGATAGGTAGTTTCTAAACAACCAATATTAAAGATTAATCTCCCATAGAAAGATAAAATGGGAAAAAGATCATTAGTAGTAACACATCAAATGATAAAGCATATAATCTCACAACCTTGTTATTAATAACCAATTTTAAAGAGGAGTTCACTATAAGTTAAAAAAATAAAAAAGTTGCAAATACTTAATCCCACAACTCAAAACCCTACTAAAATCCAATTTAATCTGGATATCTTGCAATTAGATTTTTCCAACCTTTTAAACAAAAACATTAAATGTGAGTTAAACTTCATTTTTTGTTGTGAGGTGAGGAATGTTTCAACTGTTCAAGAAAAGTCTCAGGAATGAGGATGTATTGTTTCGAAGCAAATACCATAGCTTATCAACTAAATATATAGATCGAAGGCTTTCACTGTCCATGACACCATTCAAAATAATATAATTTAATCCTCATAGACCATATAGTGTGATAAAAAATTATTGTTTTAAAAACCCTACATTATTTTTTTTCCAAAAATCTTATTATATATAAATTTAGAGTTATGTTGTTCTCAACACAACAAAATAAGGGGCTCGTTTAAACTTAATCATGTAGTTTTTTTCTTAATTACAAGTTTAGCAAGATATTATTGAAGTTGCATTTAAGTACTTTGTGCTCAGTTGGTTGAATTTCTTTGTAGGTAAAGCATTATAATTAACTCGTAGTCAACAAAAATGATAGAGTATACACACCATCCAGTGGTGAGAATTCTTCTCTACCAAAACCAAATAGGTGTTTACACCTATGCTTGCCATTGACTATATATGGTGGATGCACCATCAAGCAAAATAATTTTTGACTTCAAAGCTAGTCCAATGGGTTTTATCCTACAAAAGTTTACGTCAAATTCACACCCAACATCACTCTATACTAACAAGTATCATTGCTATATCAATTACCAATCACTCCTAGAATAACTTTAATGGGATTAAACTAATTCAAAATCAATTTTTTGAAAAGAATGCACCCTAACTAATATGGAGAGCAAATAAGATTAGCTTGAGCATGGGTTATCACAATAGTATAGCTATGCCCTACATCTAGACCATAGCCCTTAGTGCATATTCAAGAGTACTATAATTCATATGGTTATTTGATATACTAGAGTATAACAATCATATATTCTAATACTGATGTATAAATGATTATATGATAGGTCCAAGTCCAAGGCTAGTAGGTAACACACTACCCCAATAAGAAATTGTATAGTTTTTTCTTTTAACTCTCTAATACCCCTTCACACCTAGATTTTGGTAAACATGTAGAAAGCACAAGATAAAATGTGTGCCAAAGGCATAAGTGGAAAGATTTCAATATGTAAAAGAAAGTTCATTGCTCCTAGAAAATAAATCATTCACTCGATATTTAAAAACAAATGATATGGTGACCACCAAGGAAGTTATTGATTAGTGTTATCGATCAATAAATGTTTAACAAAAGTTATATTGTGAGACATAGATTATGTAGCATTTGGGAGTATAAACAAAAAGTAGATTGCAAAACACTATTGTAGATCCCCCTTTTTCAACATCTACTGCAATCCTTTCACAGTAAACAAAAAGTAGATTGCAAAACATTGAAACTTGAGAGCTAATAGATTGTGGAGCTCGAGAAGTGGTTTTGTAGCCTTTTAAATGAAAATTTAATTGTGAGTCAAAATTTATTTTTAGGCATAAGGTAAGGACCAATAAACTACTCATAAAAGAATACGATAATCTCATAGGCAATGTCCACTATAAATAGCCTACTGGCTAATAAGAATATGGTGGGATTTGAGGTTTTCTATAAATTATTAGATATAATAAAAAAATATAAAGATATATAGTCTATTGACTAATAAGAATTTGGCGGGATTTCAAATTTTCTATAAATTATTAGATGTAATGTGAAAATATAAATATAATTGTTTGTTGATATTCTTTTAGTTGGATAATTTTAGTCGAATATTTGTTTGTTGTTATAAACATAAAAGTTCATTAACATCTTATATGTATGTTCTTTATTTATCATTTTTTCTCATTCAATTCTCTTTTGATTTCAATCTTCCTAGAATTAATATCTTAGACATATATATCTTAGATAGATACAGACAATGTAAAGCTTGGATATCTAAGAACATTAATTCCTTTGATGAATAATTGCAATTCTTTATCATTATAAACATCTCATCCCACATTGAAATTTTTGCCAAATATACAATGACTTAGCATTGCAAGCATAGGTGTTTGTAATAATCTACCATCTATCAATGCTTTACATTATATCCCTATTTTTGTTGGACCCATTTCATTGTTTTCTTGGTTTTGTACTTAGATACAAGCTTGGAGCTACCATTTTCTTCCCATGTTAAGCATACACCAAGAAAGAGTATAGGAAGAAACTGAAGAAAAAATAATGAGAAAGGATGAAGTTGAAGATATGTAAGATGGGCATTGATTACCGAGTTTCCCTTTATTTTGTTAAGCTCAAATTTTAATTAGATGGTATATTATTAGTTCCTGCCGAAGGCAGAAAACTATCGCATCCGTTGGATGCAAAAATGCTTTTATAGCTATCCAATCACATTAGAGAATTTTTTATTTTTTTATTTTTTTTCTAATGTTTCAATATTAAAAACATTTTAATAATTAATAATAAATCATTTTTTTCCAATTATGATTGGAGGATGCTGCAAATTTTTTTATAAAAAAGAAACTTTTCTTGGTTATCCAACCAGATTACAGTATTTTTTACCTATTTATTTTAGTTCCTACTAGATTTCTGGAAACATCTAATATATACAAAGCTTATAGTAGAGGTTTCTGGAAACATCCGACATACACAAAAGCTTATAGCAGAGGTTTCTGGAAACATCCGACATACACAAGTCTAAATTTTTTCAGTGAAAACTATGAAAGTTCTGCAAACAGGTGTTCTTGGCTCTGGTTGTGGCCCTCATGCCCCTGCTTCACGAGCTGGCTGAAGTAGCACACTAAGGTCTTACCAGTCAATTGTTTTTTTGCCTTTCCTGTTTTCGTTCTGTTTTGTAATGGTGGGTTGCGCTATTTGTCCTGCAGTAGTATCACATCATTTGTCAGTATCGTCCTGTTTGCATAGAGGATTTTACAAGATTGGATTTTTGCTTTCACATACAGAGGAAGCACATTTTATCGGAAAATCTTAAATGAGAAGTTGGTCTATAGCGTATATTGCTTATGCCTATCCATTTATTTCCACTGATGAGCAGGTAACTGTATATGTTGGCAACCATTCTAATTACTATAACGAACGCTTATGTGAAACAAACATAAATGAGGTATATGCATAGGCAATGACTTTATAAAGCTTTTTATTAGATCACACTTTTGAAATGCCTAGTCATACCGAGATTGCATCCAACTTGATGCGATACCTAGCACCCGTCAAGTCTGTGTGCTCTTTTCCCCAATTTAAACACCCATCTCGCACCCACCAAGTCAAAAGTTGTGATTTGCCCAATTTTAATATTGAAATTTTAAAAGTTATTATGCCTTAGCATTCAAATAAAACAGATCAATTCTCTGAAAGCGATTTGGAATAATAATAAATAAATTTCTTTATTTTTGTTCTTGCATGATTCCTTTTCTACTGTCAATTCATTGCCATAAGAATCTGTAAAGAAAAGGTTTCAATCGATTTTGGGAAGCTAATGTCAATATTATTTCTCTTGTTGAAAACCCATCTTCATAGAAGTGCATTATACAACAGTGAGTTCAATGAGCTGTTGAAACACATGAAATAATACACAAGCAGTGCTAAAATGTAAGAATAAATAAAAAATATAATAACCTCTAGAAAACTAAACAATCTACAACATCAACTGTTGGAAATATCAAAAAACAGTTTATAAAAACTGAATATTTTATTTTCCCTGATATTTTATCCACTGTTTTGATTCTCTTTCATCATCTGAAGAATATAAAGATGAATCAGCCAACACTTCTCCTGTAGCTGGTCTCACGTCTGGATACCATAAAGCCCACAAATGCTAACTTAGACCAGATCTCCTAAAGTAAGAAAAAGTCTTCTTGTTTACAATCACAAAAGTAATGCACATACCCACAGTCTCATGCTGAGAAATTAAACTGCATTATATTCCTAAAAGAGCATTACATTATATTCCTAAACATATGGATGGTAACAAAAATTGAGTACCGGAAGTGCTTAAAGGAGCTTTTCTTGCTTACCTTCTAGCATACCCATGTTCAATGACAATAAATATCACATCAAATTGTATGCAATTTGCAAAAAAATTGTTAATTAAATTATTTCTTGGATTTGCTTCTAATTCATATCTATGTTTCGTAAAATCTCTACCAAAAATATTTCAATGCCCTACTTCAATAGTAAGGTGCAATTATTTTCCTTTCTTGGGCATAAATATCCTTTTAACACTTCTTGTGATCTACTCAAATATCTGTATATTCAATGTACTGCTCAAAATGCCATTCATTGCCCCAAATTTTAATGTAAATTGTTGGTTTATATGAGCTTTGTTATGCATATTTTAGAAGATTAACAATTTTAAATTGCTTTGCTTTTTATGCTTTTGCTACTAGAATATAGCAAAATTTGTAAGATGTCTTCTTAGATCTTACAGAAAACAACTTAGAGAAAGAATTGTACAACACTATTGTTTCATAAGGAAAATGATAGAACCCATAAAATATGTTTATTTCTAAACAGTAAACAGGAAAAGGATTTAATTACAAAAATTTAATGTTTTAGTATCAAAATTTCCTCTCTTCATATGAATCAAGTTTGCACTTAATTTTTTTTGGATCCTTCTACACATACTCTGAAAATCAAGATTTGATAATGATAGCAATGGATTGTGAATCAAGCTTGCACTTAAAAAAAAATTGATTCTTTTACAAATACAATATAAAACATAAATTTTTTTTCCCAATTAATTCCCTATTTTGCACTATTTTTATCTCTCATGCCTACTGCTTCTAATATCCACTTCTTAATGTTTTGCAATCCATTGATCCCATCTTTCTATTGATTCTCCATTTTTCCTTTTTTCTTCTACTCTCTACATTTCTAACTCTCGGCAGGAACATGATGCTATGCGTCTCTTGTTTTAAAAAAAAAAGCATGTCTTTCACCTTTTAACAAATAATATAAGTTGTTTGATAATTTTGCAAAATGATATTTTCTTACATTTGTTTGCCATTAAACATATGGAATTTTTAATCTTTAATGTATTTTATTCCATGCTTTGTATGATGCAATTTTTATTTGTCAAAATAGTGACCAAATGTTAACTAATCATGGGTTTTTACCATGAAGATAAAGAATTTGAGGTGATTTCATATAGACTTTATTTATAGACATTTGTGTATTTTCATTGATAAATCTAATATGATATTTTCTATTAGGTGAAGTTGTAAGATATAAAGCCCTATCAGGTGAAGTTGTGCAACATGAAACTTAGATTTTTCTTATAGGGTTGGAAAGAGTAATTTAGTATGCTTATTTGTGTATTGCCTCCATTGCTCGTTGATTTGCAAGCTTGTGTAAGTCAATCTTATTTTATTTTCAAATTTTTTGAGTTAATGTTGGTTTTAGAAAACATGATGACATTAATTTAATTATTTATTTTATTCACAAAATAATTGATTCTTGAGTAGTAACAAAATACTAAAAAGGCATTGAAATAAATATGCAAATGAAAAATCCATAAAAAAAAAATGCAAATGAAACAATTTATAAGATATCCTTCTATTTTCATTTTTTTCCTTTTCAAAGCAATTAGAATAAGATTTGAACAACTTCATGCTAAATAAAATCTCTTGCTCCTTATCATCTTATTAAAAAATTATAAAATAAATTAGGCTTACAACATATTCAAAATTCATAGTTTCTAATTTCACCTAAAAATATTATATTTTTTCATACAATAATATAATTAGCTAATGTTGTCTAAACATTAGTCAAGCCACCCTCAAATTGAGCCATCATCCAAGCTAATGTTTTCTTAGATGTTACGACATACATTGATTTTATATTAAAAAATGAAAATATATGTTTACCTTAGCAAGTGCAATGGTCTTGTTGTTGATTAGGTTGAAAGCACTAGAATACTGAGAGGGGGGGGGGGGTGTGGATCACTATTCCCAAGGATTAAATTTTTTCTTCACAATTATAACCTTCCACTTAAATATCAAACAAACTTGAATGAAATAAAGCAGTTAATGCAAAATAAACATGAAGAACACAACCAAAAGATAAACATCAAAATTTATTTGTGGAAAACCCAAATGGAAAAAACCACAGAGAGTGTTAACTCTTAGAAGAATATAACTAGTTATATTTGTGTTTACAAAGAGAGGTAGCTCACTATTGGGTGGCTCATTGCCAAATTACAAAAATGACTCACTATCAGACTGCTCACTATAGATACAACAAAGAGATGGCTAACTATCAGAATGTTCATTGCAAGTAAAAGGGTTGAACTAAAAGGGATAGCATCTCAAAATGCATGGGATCAATTATAAGGTTAAACTTAGATTACAAACATCAAACTTTACATCAGATTTGGTTAGAGATCTTTGCAAACTATCTTGCAACAAGTCCAATAAATGACTACTGCATCACTGCAACATTGTCTCATGTTCGCAACACACACTTCACACATTGTTATCTTTACTGCCAACTTTCTCACATCACATACCTTCACACACTTAGTCTTGTTCTTCTCTCTTTACTTGCTTATACTACTACATATGTATATGTATATATACTGGAGGATACAAATACAAAATAGTGTGTCGGCCAAGCCCAACGCATTATCAATATGCTCATGTTGGCCTCCGCAAGACTTCTACATGCTTCCTTTACATACTTCGATTGCCAATGCATACACTGAGATTACCAAAATGGGGTAGGGTCATCCAAACCCAAGAATACCGACCCATTATCACCAAATCAAACTCAATATATCCAAAATGTAGATTCCACATGTACCAAGAAAAATGCAACACAAAACTTGAAGATATACTTTTGATAATTACCGAAGTAGCTAACATTGAGATACATAATTGATACTGAGATTAATGAGAACTCCAAGAAACCTCAAGACTCATCATCTAGAGTTGTCCATAAAATTTTACATAATGATTTTTGACCAAAATAGCAACATTGAACTGTACATATTAACTGCATACAATCTTCTTATACAACATCCACAACATTCATAACATCCAGACCAATATATGAACTACATACACTATCTGGACAAAATTGAATAGTTGGTATGACGTCAATGACAACATTATTAGCACAAGTCTAACAATCTCCCCCTTTGTAATTGAAGGCAAAACATATTCAAAACATAACTGTGCACAACTCCCCCTTATGCAACTCCTCAAAACCATATTCCTTTCTCCCCCTTTTGACATCAAGGACAAAGGATGCCTTTGATGAAAAAGAAAAGAAAGAACAAATATATGTACCCAAAAATGTCAAAACTTAAATATCACATTAGAACTTTCAGTTTCTCTTCTTCAGAAATATAAACTTGTATTTTTCTTTGGAATCCAAAAGAAGAACTTCCCAAGAATGTGTAGCTATTTCGATACTTACTAAAATAATTTTTCAGTCAACTAATAGCTTGACTGAATTCAAAAAAATTATTTATAGCAGATGGATTTTTCTCATACTCAATTACACTCTCAAGCAATGCTGAAAAATGCTGCAGCTTAGCTTCAACAATCTCCTTAACTTTCCAAAACATGCTCATAAAGTCTTCTTTCTGCCTTTGCAACAATAAGAGCTCATCTTGAAGAGAATTAACTCTTTTCCTCTGCTCACCATCTTTATCACTCAAAAAATCTAAAGACTTCCCTAGATTTGTTAGTTCATCTTCAATAGCATCAATCTTACTTTTGTGCTTCGCTGCAGCTATCGGCCAAGAGATACATTGCCTGTAGATTCTGCTAGCACTGCGGATATAGTCTCTCAATTTATCAATACACATTGATAAGTTCCATTGTGCATTAATACATTTATTCAATAGATTTTTCATTTCCAAACCTTTTTCCTAAACACATTGCTCAAACATTCTCTCTTTCAAAACCTCATTCAAAGATTCTGGAAGAAGATTATTGATATCTTCAGGGCTCATGTTGTTCTTGATGAAATGCTTCATTAGAATGCTCTCTATTTTGTTTGACTTGAATGAAGTCAACCATTCCACACCAATTTTCTTGATTCCATCCATGTTGTCAACCAATTTTAGCAAATTAGATTCGTCATCTGAATCTCCAGCTTCCTACTCTACAAATTCTGAATCTCCTTTAGCTATTGGGGATTCTGAATCATCAATTACCACAAGGCCTTCTACCTTTCTTCTCTTTGGATTTGAAATATTGATAGGAACAAACTATTTCCTTTTCTTCCTTCCAGAAGATGAATTTCCAAAACCGAAAGAGAGATATAGAAACTGAGCCAACACTCCACATGTCCACAAATGATTTGAAACATACATTACAAACTTCCTCTTTGTTAGTCAAATTGTTCAAATGTCTAAATATATGTCTTGCAATTGGAACACCAGACTCCCATATAACATTATCTTTTGCTAAAAGGGATTCCAAATAGTGCATAACCAAACTCACAAGCAATAACCCAAACCAGAACGCATAATTATTTTCTATTGTCATCTTAATATTTTTCAACAATAATTCTTTTACCAATTCACACAAGTCGAATGATTTGTTCTCCATCACAAGCATATGTACCATATACTGCAATTGTCGAGGTGACGCCTTCCCTATTTCTGAAATAAATGTTATAAGAGATGCCATAAGAAACATACCTCACCATAGGGTTGATGATCGTGTTAATGATCAAGGCTTGCTAATAACCCTTCATGCTGGTTAGGGATTCTACTTCTTTGTCAGAACTTCTCCACTATCACACAAACTGGTGATAATAGAAACGACTTCCTTCTTAATCAGATAGGATTTATCTAACACAATGCAATTATCATGTACACGATTGAGAAGTATCTTGATAACCTCTACATTATTGAACCAAGGGAATTCAGTCCATAGATTTAGACCTTTGCCTTCCAATCCTTTGACCCTTTGCAATTCATCATCATTCAGACCAACTTCAACAACTTTGATCTTCTCCGAATTAAACTCATCTAGGAGTACTTTTCCCACAAGCTAAAACTCCTTGCTACTAGATTCTCTAACGATCAATTTTCCTTCCATGATTGCTTGCACTGCTCACTATGCTACTATTTTACTATTTGCAATATAATCAAGCACAAATAATTGATATGAAAGAAATGAACTCAAAAACTAATACCTATCTTGCTCAAGATACTGCATTAGGGTTTTGCCGCAAGAATTATCTTATCGATGATGTTAGCAAGATTCCTATGATTACCGGATACCACTCAAAGCACTATCATGTTGGATTAGCGACATGATCCATTCAAATGGGGATGATAGAATATTTTTCTTTCTAATCAAAAATCCCGCTAACCCAAAACTCTAAACTTAATTACCAAAGGAAGAGGTGCTTGCACTGGATTCCGATACTTCAGGTTCACTTCCTTTTCTCTCACTCTTCTTTCTCCAGACCAAATTTTCTTTCTTCTTTGATTTACCATTCTTCATCAAATTCTTCTCAGTACATTTCTCCATATTTCTATTCCTGCATTGATTAGCATAATGTCTAGACTGCTTACATTTGAAACAACTAACAATCTTCCTTTCAGATCTTACCGAAAATGATCTATTTTTGCATTGACTAGCCTTATGCCTGTAGTTATTGCAAATTGTAGCGTCCTAAAATTGTGACACTTGCAATTTTGACTGCATTTCGGTCTTCACGATGGCGACGCAACACGCAACCTGAATGGAGACCCTGAAACTTGCTCACGACACTGAAAACTGCATTTTTCAAGCACCTTGGCCTGAACCTCCTTGCACCCTGCTGTCCCGGGAGGTGGGACCAGAGCGCCCAGCGCCCTGGTCCCCAGGACCATGGCGCCCAGCGCCCTGGTCCCTGGGTCCTATTTTGGGCCCGGTCTCCTAAGGGGTCTCGGGTCTTTTTGTTTGTAAATTGGAAATTAACTTTCCTGGTCGGCCTAAGGTCGGGAAAATCAGTCTATCAGCCCTAAATGACAAGTATATAAACTACATTTTTCTCTCTCATTTGGAGAGAATGGAGAACAAAAATACATGATGAAAAAGGCGTGGAAACTATACTCAAGCATTCAAGCATTCAAGCATTCCTTCTAAGTCTCCATTCAAGGCTAAGTGTTGCATTCAAGACAAGGATTCAACCATTGAAGAGGAGATCACATACTACATGCTACAACATACAACATACAACATCTAAACCTTTGCACATAAGGATACAAACATCCTTAGAACAAGGTATTAGTACTTGTTTTACATACATTTACATTTACAGCACTTGCTCATTTCTTGGTTAATTCCAAAACCGGGGTTTGACCTAAAGGCAAACCCCTAATCCCTAACCCCCCAATCGTCTTCGCTTTTCTGTGTGTAGGTTGCAGGTACGCGGCTGAAATTGAAGATCTGGAATCCTTGTGCAGAGACGAACAGATCCCCCTTTGTTTCGCGGATTTTTTGGAGGACCGCGGCGCCGGGCACCATCGTCTCGACAACTTTTGCTCAAATTTGCAGGACAGTGCCGTGTCGACATTTTACTGCTAATTCCAGGTCCGCAGCTTCATCCTATAACCCGAACTCAGTTTATAAGCGAATCTTTATGACTTTCTATGCATTCCTAGCTTAGTTTCCTTAACAACATTCTTTACAAAAGAGGGTAGCCCTGCTGTCTTAACCCTTGAAACACATTTAGCATCCAATCTTGCATTGCGTGGGATTGGATCTTGTGGGTTTCAACCCCTCTTTTGAATGTAAAGTCTCTCCCCTAAGTGAAAACCATCGAATCCTAGCGAACCTCCCTTCTCTCTCCTCGGAGTTGGAAGAGGGGAGAACAACTAGGGTTCGATCGCGATTTTCCGCTTTACACAAATGTAACAATATCCATGAAAGTTATAATTCTTTGAATTGACCAGGTTATAATTCTAAGTCACAACATGATTTTTACAAAGACACAATCTTTATGTCCAAACATCTTACAACTATAACACTTAATGCTTCTACAATTTGCTGCCTTGTGTCTAAATTTATTACATTTAAAACAATAGCCATTAAAAGATGGGTACATTTGTGCGTTAGGCTGTCAAACCGTTGGTATTCTTACATTTTATTTCTAATTTTGAGATTTATTCTCATCTTTTGACTTCTCCTCTTTTTCAACTTCGACTTCTTTGTTTTCTTCTTTACCATTCTGATCTGAACACTACCGGGTTGGAAACCAAGTCTGATTTTGTCTAATTTAACTTGCTGCATGCTGATCAAATATTTTAGGAGCTTACTACTATCAAGGATCTTATATTCTACCTTTAGATTCTTCACTTCTTGTTCAAGCTTTTCACATTCTTTAGGATTCTACTTTACTGTCTCTATCAGGAAGTCCTCTAACTTGTCTCTTTCTTCAATCTTCTACAAAAAATCTTTAATAGTCTCATTCACCTATTTCAACTGATTGTTAACCTCCTTGTGCCTCAATTTTAACTTATGGATTTTCTCTCTAATCTTATGCACACATTCATTTTCTACCTTCACATTCTCCTCAATTCTTCATTCCCTTATTCAATTCTTTCCAAATCATCAAGAGTTATCTTCAAATCTTCATCCATTTGAAAATATTTTTCCTAGCATAAAAGTGCCATGACTCAACCAATGCGAATCTCCCTCAAGTGGTTAAGCTTTCCAAGCAAGGGACCAAAGCTCTGATACCAATTGTTGATCAAGTTGAAAGCACCAGAATAATAAGAGGGGGGTGAATCAATATTCCCAAGGATTAAATCTTTTCTTCGCAATTACAACTTTCCACTTAAATATCAAACAAACTTGACTAAAATAAAGCAGTTAATGTAGACTAAACATGAATAACACAACCACAAGAATTTATACATGGAAAACCCAAATGGGAAAAACCACGAAGAGTGTTAACTCGTAGGAGAATATAACTAGTTATATTTGTGTTTACAAAGAGAGGTGGCTCATTGCCAGATTACAAAAATGGCTCACTGTTGGATTGCTTATTGCAAATACCACAAAGAGATGGCCAACTGTCAAAATTCTCACTGTAATTAAAAGGGTTGAATTGAAAGGGATAACATCTCAAATTCATGGGATCGATTCTAAGGTTAAGCTCAAATTAAAAATCTCAAACTTTACAACAAATCCAGTTAGAGATCTTTGCACAACTGTCTTGCAGTAGGTTTGATAAAGGACTACTGCACCACTGCAACACTATCTCTTGTTCACAACATGCACTTCACAAACTGTTATCTTTGCTACCAACTTTCGCACATGACACATCTTCACACTCTTAGTCTTTTTCTTCTCTCTTTCCTTGCTTATACTACTACATATGTATATGTATATATATATACTAGAGGGCACAAATACAAAATAGTGTGTCGGCCAAGCCCAACATGTTATCAATATGCTCATGTTGACCTCTGCAAGAGTTATACATACTTCCTTTACATACTCTGATTGCCAATGAATACAACAAGATTACTAGAATGGGGTAGGTCATTCGAACCCAAGAATATCGACCCATTATCAAAAAATCAAACTCAATATCTCCAAAATGTAGATTCCACGTGTACCAAGAAAAATGCAACATAGAACTCAAAGAGATACTTTTGACAATTATCAAAGTAGCTAACATTGGGACACATAACTGATACCATGATTAATGAGAAATCTAGAAAACCTAAGATTCATCATCTAGAGTTATCCATAACATGATGCATAATGAATTCAAACCAAAACCAAAACACTAAATTGCACATACTGATTACATACAATCTTTGCATACAACATCTACAACATCCAAACCAATATCCGGACCACATGCACTATTCGGTCAAAACTGGATAGCTAGTTTGATATCAATGACAATATTATTAACACAAGTCTAACAATCTCTAGCACTTGCAACTATCTTAGGTTCTTGGAGGAGGGAGAGTGTGTTGTAGAGAAGTAGATGATATCATCTCCCAACATTTAGCTGGGTTATTTCTACTTGAATTTTTTATAGAATTATTACTCTACTCTCTAGGGGTCGAATGCGATGATATGCCTCTTGGATTTTACCCATGAATTTTCTTTCTTGAAATGTTTAAGGTTCCATTTACCTTTCCAAGAAATATTATGTACATGATTCTCATAAGAAGTAATCACCTATGGATGTTCTCTCTATATAAAAAGAGAATATTACTATTTTCATGCTTTTAGTTACTTGGCATGTCATTTGGTAAGTCAATTATATGCTTTGCAACAATCACAACACTAGTCATGGAGGCATTATCATGTTTATCTCTCCTAAGTGGCTTGAACATGTTTTTGACCCCATTAACCATGTGAATTGGATTCTATTAAATAATAGCAATCACTATTTTAGAGTCATAAATATTTATGCTCTCAATGACATTATAAATATTTTATGTGGCAATAGATTGTTGACTTATTTCATATCATCACTTGGCTTATGTGTGGGAACTTTAATATGGTAGAGACATTGTATGATAAAGATGAGACCTTTCTCTTATGTTGGATAACTGGCAAGTGAGAGTTGTGGTATTACATGCATAATAAATTGGGCCTTTTCCATCCCAACATGAATTGCAACTATAATTAGCTCCATTGATATACATGAAATAACTTTTAGGTTTTTAGTGCCTTAAATTTTCATTGAGCCAATTTACACCTCATGTGTGTGCTCCTACTTTAGTGCATCCCTCCCCCATCTCCTATTTGGGTCCATTCAGTGCCTTAAATCTAGTTTTTATGCCATATACAACTACCAAATGACTCTGTGGAGGGGTGTCCTCCTCTCTGGGCCTTGATTTTGGTCCTTGATTGAGGACCTGGGCACTAGCACCCTATTCCCCCTTAATAGGGCCCATTTTTCAAGAGGGGGATGAGACCTATCTCTCCAATGGGAAATGAAATAGGTGGCTCTATATGACCATTGAAGGTTAGTCTAATTAGTAAATTAACCTAGGATCTCATATATAAAGACATTAATCAATTCAATTCAATCTAAGTCTTCACATCCAAGCAATCAAGTATTCAAGAATTGAAGTGTTCATCATCAAGTATTTATAGAGATCTTCAAGGATTCATATTCTTCATTCATCCATTGTGAAGAAAAAATACATCATTCATATGCAAGCATGCATGTGTGATTAAGGTTTTGTCATGTTCATGCCATTTCATACAAAATATGTGATTACATTCAAGAATCCCACATCATTATCAGTCATTGCAGATATGAGGTATCTCTTTACATCATTTATTTCAATGTGTGCAATATTTCATTCAAGGTCATTTCCTAAACTAAGGTTTGACTTAGGTAAACCCCTATTCCCAACCTATTTCCCTTCTCTACTGTGTGTAGGAATAGGTACAAATTTGTGATCTTCAAAACTGGATTTATTTACAATGACAAATCAATTCCCCATTAGATTGCAAAAAGTGTGGAGGACTAGGGCGAGCCTCATCCTAGTCCCGAAAAATCAGGAGCTCCTTATGGGAACATTGATTAGATCCAGCTTCGTGGCTCGATCTGATGACTGAAGCTCATTGTTTGTGCATTTCTACTTCAGTTCTAGCATATTTTACCCTAATTTCAGTATCTTCAACAATTCATTTCAACTCAAGAGAAAGAAGAGGAACCTAAACCCCTCAAATTAGATTAGAATCTAGATCTATTAGGTTTTGATCTATTTAATTCCTATCTTTCCCTAATGTAAGTGGGACCTAATGAAAGATTGGTGGTTTTCATCCTTCTTGTGTTGGAGACCCTAATATGTTTACCACGTTACAAGGCTGGTCTTGATAGATTCTTTAAATGCGCAGATCATTCACTTATTTCTACTATAGACACATAAAATTGACACATTGTCATTACCTGACTCTTTCCTCTATAAGTGGTTCAATATAACCCTTATTATTCAATTAATTATCTCATCTTTATTCTCTTATTAATTAAATAATATTTTAAATAATAAAATCACTATTCATCACTATTCACTTACACCCTATCTCTAGCCTAAACCATTTAATCATTTTCTTTCTATAGTCTGTCTTAGGTAAATAAATCCAATTATTTATTTATCTAAATTCTCCCACCCTCATCTCAAGAATTAAATAAATTTATTTATTTATTTTCCTCTACTTTCCATTCAGTAAACTTATCCAATTAGCTCCTTTATCTCCCACTTGTACATTCTAATCGGAGTCAACCCCTTGTCAAATCCTCCATCATCTCCACTTATTATAAAGTCATGGGCCTTTTATAAATAATGAATGGATATGTGTACATGTGCCTTGGAATTTTTACCATGTCACATTGGTCAAGTCCTTGCCCATAACCCCAATCTAATTAGAAATTCTTGAAAGGTACCCTCAAGGTATCCCCTTTCCTCTCTTTCATTCTCATTATGCCACTTGGCTCAATCTCATGCTTTGAGGGATCCCCTTCAATCTTGACCATTTGTCTCTATCTTCTATCATAATCACCATCTCATCCTCTCCCAATTTTATTTCTCCTCAACACTTATCTATTTCAAGAACTCACATTTTTATTAGGTGATGTTCTGTCGTCAAAATTACGTCATGATCACACATCAAATTGATTTCATGTATAAATTAATCATAATAGGGAGTCTAGCATAGTTTATTTTTATTAAATTATATGTTTATTTGGAATTTATTTGTCTTAACATGAGTGTTTGTTTGGTTTCAATAGAAAAATAATTCAATTCAAACACATCTACATGCACAAATTCCTAGCACACCAAGTGAGACCCATGTCACAAGTCAACCGATCAAAATTTGTTTATTTTAGTTTTTACAAGTTGCACTTGTGGATCAACAAATGCATTTCTATTTTATTGATATCATTATATGTATCAATGAATACATGATATAATTAATGAATGGATTGATCAAAAGTGGAAATAGACAAATGAATAAACATGCAAGAAAATTGATAAAGATTCTCTACAAATCAATAATTTTATATACAAATCAATAATCAATGGTAGTATTGTAGTTTTAGTGGACACATGATATTGGCAACCCATTTATGAATCAATAATATTGCTTTGAGGATTAGTTGTTGTAAAAAATTGGGTATTTAACAGATTAGTCTCCAAATTTCTGAATATGCTCTAAGAATTGACGATTTCATTTGGTATATTTGATTTCCTATTTAGTTAGTTTTAACCCACACTTTTCAATATTTTATTGAACCAATCTACTAACTTGATCAAAAAAATCCTTGAGCGGATACACCCAACTCACTAGAAAGGGATTACATTTGTCCCCTATTGTTGGGGTGGGTGTCCCAACTCACAATCATTTTCTTTGATCACTTTGGTATCTAAGCCCTTGTTGTGTAGCTTGAAATCACTTGTCAAAAATTAAAAAAATCATAAACTACAAATGTTTCTTCAGGTACTACGTGGCTGAAGATAATATTTTATCTCTAATTTAGGCACACTAAAATAAATTAAAGGTCAAAGAACCTTGTGTTTTGTGTTTGAGGTCACTTAAAGGTGTATGCTCTTTCCTTACACTATTTAGTGAGCCTAGAGATAAAAATAACCTCATAAAAATAAATACGAAACTTATATGCATACCTCTTAGCTACCAATCGATCTTTATACCTCTCCAAATTATCATTTATATACATTTTGAGCTTGAATATACACTTGTTCCCATTAAATTTTTTCTCTTTAGGCAATGGCACAAGCTCCTGCATCTTGTTCTTATGAAAAGATTCTATCTCCTCTTCCATCACAACTCTCCACTTTCTTACACATTCAAGCTCACGAGCCTGATCTTGATATAAATTAGGTTTTCCAACATTAGTTTGTAATGCATAAGAAATATTACAAGTAGGAGAGTACCTTTCAAGTGGTTTGGATAGTTTAGTGGATCTCCTTACAAGGGGTAATGTTTCACCTTGTGGCTCATTCATTTGTTCATCTTTTTTATTTTCATCTATTACCTCCAAATTATCATGATAGTTTTCCACCTCTATTGGTATAACATTTGCGCCTTTCTATTTTTTACTTCTTTGCATTGATTTTTCATTTTGGTGGTAAACAGATTTGTCTTTCCTTATCTATTTAATTCAAAGCACTATGAAGCGTAGGAAAGCAAACAAACTTTTACCAAACAGTTGGAAAATCATCTAATTGATTAACCTCTAAATTTAGGTACAACTCCCTCTAGTGAATATTCATTCGGCTCCAAATTACATACCATCAATAGAATGCTTTTCACCATAAAGCACTTAAAGGAAATTGCATACACCAATCAATACAAAATGAATGCAAGCACTGATTTATATATAATTTTCTATATAAAGCCTATAGACTTCATATGAACACTAAAACAAAATGGAAATCAAAACTTATAAAGATGAACTTAGCGAATAGTTTTCTACACATAAAGAAAGTATAACAACCCCCTTCATCGAAATAGATTTACACAGAAATCAAACTTCAAAAATCAAACACACAGATTTGAAACTGAAAACAACTGTTAATAAGATATCACATTCACTGATGATCATCTACTTTCTTCACACACAAAATGTTCTTAGCCAATCTTAAAGATAGTCTTTCTTCCCAGAAACTTAGTGAACCCTTTTAAAGTCATTACATAAGATATTTATAGGTCACCAGACCGAATAGTTCTTTTTAACCCAAGTAAAATTAACTCACCAGAGTTAATAGAAAACAACCCTAATTGCATAACTGAAATTTAAAGAAAATAACTAGATATGCTGGCAAACAACTGCCAGCAGTGCTAGACATGTAGTTTGCTCAAATCTGGTACGATCACTCGGGTTGGTGTCTTGGACAGACACCATCACCGCCTTGGCCGCGCTCCACTCTCGGTGCACTTTTGAAAACTCCTGGATTATAGTTACGTGTGGCAGACTGAGATGAATAACTCTTTGCTTCCAGAGCTCCTTTTTCCTCTTTACCATTTGCACTTTATCTCGGTGTGACTCTAGATGATCAAGGCAAACAGTGAGCATTGATTCCACTTTAGAGATCTTCGTAAAGTCTTCCACGGACAAGGTTTTCTCCATCTTGATCTGTCTGATGTGGCTACTGAACTAGTTAATCATCTCCGTAGTGTCTTCCAGAGTTTCACTGTCCTCTTTAAGTAATTGAACATCCATGCAATGTAAGTCCTTCTGCATGGATGCCCTCAAGGCTGTTAACTCTCCACGTAGACTGGCCGACTCATTAAAACCTTGCTCAATTATTTGGTTGCGCCACTCAATACTCTCCTTGCAAATGAACATTACGTCTTCATTTAGTCCTGATACTTGGTTTTCAGCAAGAAAGTTCATAAGACCATAACGCCTCTAGATCTTGGAAAATTCTCACATGGTATCATAGCCATTAGAGTGTCATTGGTTTTCCAATTGAGAGAAATTTGATGCTATTTGGGGTTGTGTATTTTGGAGCTTTCTATTGCAGGTTATTATTGAAGATTGATAGATCAAATATTAGGCCACCATTGGATTTAGGTGGTCCAAGAAAGTCAGTTTTGCCTTTTGTTTCATCCAAATCAGACTTCGGAGGCCAAATCTAGAGGCATTTGAAGTTTGAAGCTACGACGGAAATTTTCGAGAAATTATAATTTTGTAGACAATTTTCAAATAGTGATATCTCACTCCTTCGGACTCCTTTTGTCAATTTTTTTTTTTTTGTTTTGGGGTAGAATTTCATGATATGTACAGTGGTGCAAGATTTTTCTGATTTTCAGATACATGTTTTTCTGAAATCGTGAAATCACAATTTTTACAACTTTGGAGGCTTCATTTGGGCTCATATGGACTCCTTTTTAGGTGCCGGTTTTTTTGAGAGTGCATAATTTTTTGTCTACTTTCATAATCTACCATTAGTTTGCAGTGATTGTGAGTAGGAATTATACTTTCAGTATTTGGTCATTTTTTGGCCTATTTGGTACTTGTATTTTGCTTGGATCTCAGTTTAGATCACTAGCAGTATTTGTTGAAGTCTCTTATATCTCATTTTGAGAAGTTATAATCATTTAAATTAGAAGTCCACTTTGCCATTATTTGCAAGTGCCAACATGATCTTTTTATGGGGGGTCAGTTGTTCATTTATATCTCTTGGTGAAATTCCATTCGAAGGCATTTTCATCTGCAGTATTCTACATGGCTTCTTTGTTAGTAGCATCATTTTCATGTTTCCACTTTTGAATATTTTATCATGATGTATGCTCTTGCTTGAGAAATATTATACTCACACTATCATAAAGTGCCACACCTCTTTGTGTCTTGTCATTGTTGACTATTTGATGTAATCCTCTTGTATACACAGATTAGGAATATCTTGTGAGACTTGGTGCATGGCTTCAGTTGAGACTTAGATTGCACACATTTGTGCATGGATCCTGTGAGACTTAGATTGTACCTATATTTCTGCCATTTATGAGTATCCAGATGATGCTCAATGAAGGTTGTCTCCATGCTCGATCTTCTTTTTTGTTGCAGCGAGTGATTCATCGTCATCGACTTGGTACCTGGTTTTGTCACACTTTGACATTATTAGTGCAACATAGGCTTTCTTTCTTCCTTATGGGGAGGTATTTTGGTCAACATCATTGGACCATCCTTGCAGGAGATTCAGCATTGAGGGAGTGCTTCATGGTCTCTTCTTCTCTCTTATGGGGGGGACATATTTTTTGTTCTTCTCATTCATCATTGAGAGCGTTGTTTGCTTTCATCATCTCTCTTTTGGGGGAGGGTTTTTTTCCCATTGGGTTTTTCTCTCTTTCTCCATTTATGAGAGATTGCATTTGTATTTGTACGTGGGTACCTAACATGGCCTCGTAGCCAGGACCCATCTTACATTGCTTAGTTGCATTGTAGATTTTAGTGCATTCCCCTAAGTCACACTTAAGGGGGGGTGTTGGTGTAAATAATTATTCATCATGGATATTATTACACTTTACTTAATTTTACTTAGGTACATGCATTTAATAGTAGTTTGGGTATGAGACACTTGGGTGTTTGTGCCATATTGGGATACTGTGTGTAGGAGAATTTCCACCTTTTATGGTGTTGATCTTCTCTTTTTTTTACATTCCACCTCATGTGGAATATTATATTGTTTCTCCTACCTACCCACACCTATTTCCTACCTACCCTTGTTTCTTTATTGAGCCACATGTCATGTTTGTGTTCTCACATATCCCTAGCCTTGCCTATATAAGCATGCTCATCTACATTGTTTGTATGAGCAATCATTGAACATCTTGTAATGATCTAGTTGTCATATTTTGCATCTTGATAGAATAAAGTTAATTCCTATCATACATTTTGTCTCTCTTATTTGTGCTTTACATTGCCTCTAGATCTTGGCAAATTCTCACAGAAAGTGTGTAAGATGTCGGGTTCACCAAAATGTAATGTGGAAAAATGGTGGATGAGAGATCAAGAGGAAAACTACCCTTTCCCTCAAGGAGAGATGAGAGTTTTGCTATTGATTACCCTTCAAACATTTTTTACCAAATTACATTTGGAAGAGGAGAGGAGAATTCACTAGATTCAACCCTCCATGGAAGAAGATTGAATTCTGAATGAAATGGGAATGATAAGTTGATCCCCTCTTCCTTATTTGAAATGAAAAAGAATTGATTGAATTAGGTAGTACAAAATTGACAAAGAATTGATTATAAATTGCGATCAAAATATGGGATGAAGCTATGCACCTGGAGTTGGTAGTAATATGTTGAGACGATGTCTCCTTGTGAATTTAATGAAAATTTGCCTGGACTGTGGCAGGAATGTACATGGTCCTCCGAAAAATCCACGAAATGAAAAGGGTTTTTTTGCTTGTACAAATGGAGCCCAAATCTAAAAGTACAGCTGCACACCTACAACCTACACACAAAAAAGAGAGGAAAATGGGTTGGGATTGGGGATTTGCCTTTAGGTCAAACCCCAGTTTTGGAATTAACCAAGTGATGAAAGAAAGTACTTGCAAGTAGATGTGAATGAAAGACTGAATTGTAAATCACCTCAAGGGAGGTTGTGATAGAAATTTTGATAGATATGCTTGCATGGAATTGAATGTTGGAATCAATCTTCTCTTAAATGGTTGAATCCTTGACTTGAATACAACACCTAGCCTTGAAGGGAGACTTGAGAATGCTCAATGCTAGAAAAGAATGCTTGAATGCTCTTGAATGCTTGATCGTTTATGCAACATTACCTTATCAAAATTCCACCTTATGAACTTATGTAAATGAGAGGATGAATGCCCCCTTAAATACATGTCAGTGGATTTGATTTTTATCACAGGATGACATCGGAGGAGTTTCCCGCCCAATGCATAACCAACAATGCAACCCTAGGAAGGGTCCTGCCCCAAAATAGGGTAAGGACATGATAGGACAAGGGCACCATGCCCCTCTGCTAAGGGGGACAGGGGCACCACACTGGGATATCCTATCCCTTTCTCCAAGGTAGAGTGCGGACAGGGTGATGCAGAGGCCAAGAAAGAAGTTTTTTCTGAGGGTTGAGAAATCTTTGGTCTCTGATCAGGCTAGAGGATTCGATCTCATGTGCGTGAGGACCCTGATGTAGTAAAAAATTTCTAGGTCACAATTTTATGACACTATAGGTTTGGTTTTGTGTCCCCCTTGCTATTGCCATTAATGGTTAGAGAGGACAGGTATTGTACTTTTGCCCAAGGATTGTCATAACTTGTGTTTCCATCCAATGTTTGTTCATGCGTTTTGCTAAGCCTCCTCATTCAACCCACATTGTTTTTAGTATTGGAGGTGGTGGCGGTACTCTCTTTTCTTCCCATCATTTAGAAATGACTGGGGCTACATGCAAGGTTCCTTGGTGGCAGATCACTTTGCTGTCTTTGCATGTGTTGGTAGATTATCTACAGCGTTGGATGTTACAGTGGTTGGGAGTCACCGACACCTTGATCTTCCAACACATTTGTAGAGAATTTTGTAGGATTGGCTAATCTTTCGACTAAAGAGTCACCAAAGATAATCTTCATGGAAGGAAGGGAGTCATAATTGCTATCAGTGTTGAGGGCTTTTAAAGGTGGCTGAACCGAGTAGCTTCTCATTCGACTTGCTATTTTCATTTGGGTGCAGAGTGTCATTGCACTGTGTCCATGGTGGTGTCTGAGAGTTGATGATGGACTACAAACATCTCAACCTGCAAATCATGTTACCCATCAAGTAGTGGGAGTTCCCTATTTCTTCAGCCTACCTCAGTCACCATTTTAGGGTCACATTTTGCCAAGGGAGTTTGAGAGGGTGATCAGATGCATAATTGACGATGGGGTTCTCATTCCATGGGTGCCTAGATCCCTATATAACTCGCAGGTTGTTTTTGTGCTCCTTTCCAATGTATTTGATGTTCTACCAGAGTATGAGATGATTCTGAAGATAGCTCGTAAGTGTGTCAAGGCAAAATTTGTAGATGGTGATGGGTTGGATTTGGCTATAAGCAAGTATAATTGTCATGATTCTGTTGCTTGGATCGGTGGTTTAATCCCGATTCATTCCCTTGACAATAAGATAGAGATGGTGAGGCAATTTAGATATCCTCAAAATTGGTCTCGAAGGCCTTAATCGTATCTATTTTTGAAGGGAGGTTTGTAACCTAGCTAGGGTCCTTCCCTCAAATATTTTGGGGGATGCTTTTGCGTTGTTTGATTTTGTTCTCCTTTTCATCCGATTCACCTCAGACCATCCACCTCTTCAATCAAGTGGCTCCCCCTCGGGAAAGGGCAAGGCCAAGATGGCTGATGTAGGGGCGACCTCCGCGTCTTTTGCTGTGTGATAGTTTGATGTTGGTCTATTTTTGTATATGGTTGGTGGCTTTTTTATGTATATGGACTGCTCATACTAATGCTGATGTATCTTCAGTTAGTTTTGTTGATGTATATGGTCTGTTGGAAGTGTCTTCTCCCTCAATATGCAGATATGACTGAGGCTAGTTGTGTTTTGGTCATCTATAGAGGTTTGTAATTATCTCCTGCTACATTTTGGCAACTTTGGCTTGCAATGTATCCTTCTGATGTATATTTTGTCTCATATCATATAATATTTGGGTCTTTGACCTTTTACCTAATTTTTTTTTTTAAAAAGAGGCTAATTAGAAATTAAAAAATAAATATTAAATGAAAATTAAAAAAAATTATTTTTCACAAGATGAGAGAATCTTCTCGAAAAGGATTTTTTTTTTCTGGTTAATGATAAATTTAATAGTCAAAAGGTGACACTGAATGGAAAATATCAAATTTAGCTATGTTGGACTTCAAAATATTATAACAAGAAAAATATACATCAAAATTAATTTTTTTTTTTAACACTGAATATATATGTTCTCTATTTGGAAAAAGAAATCCGAAAAAAAAAGTCCATTTTCATTTTTTTTGGTGACGCCGACTAGAACCCCTGATTTTCAACATTTTTCAACAATGAAAAATCTCTTTGAATTTATAAAAAAATATCAATTTTTTCCTAAAAAAATAATAAAACAACAAACATAAATTTCATTAATATTTCTACATTTGATCAATTTACATCATTTCAAAATTCAATTTACAAATGTCACTTTTATGCTGTCGAAGTTAAATAGTTTTAGTTTTGTTGGCCGATGCCTTTATAAAAGTATGTCACAACATTGTGCTTTTACCTGTAAATAGGATTCACTTAATCAAGATAATTAAATTGAGTTTATGCCCCAATGAATCCCAAGGAGGAGGTTTTGGGATCTAGAATTGGGAAGACTATTAATGTGGTAGAAGTACCTCCCTTGTTTGGCTCCAAGGTTGAGGAAAAATCTACATGAGGCTAGCATGTGATGACACTCTTCCCTACATGTGTCCATTATCCTTATGCATTAATTTGTTGTTCATGCCTTTGGGAGTTTATTGTTTGATTTAGCCATGTGATGTGATTTGATATTTGTTTCTTGATGATATCTTGTGATTTTTATGTTGAGTCCCCATGTTGATAGGTGTTAGCTTAGGTCTTGAGTGTGATTTGGAACCCCATTTCATCTCCTAGTATGGGGGGTTGGTTCCTATTTGGTTCCACATGGCCGGGTGGTTTGATGTCTTCTTCCATTGGGATGTTCTTCATTGATGCTAGCGTGCGTGGCTATGGATTCTACGATTATCCTTTATGCAAATGGACATGTGGTTGATTTCTATGTATAAAGATTGTAATGCATATTCATGTTGTCATTGTAAATTTAAAGAAGACTATGCACTTGTATCATGTACACTTATGTACTAGGATATGATATTGATGTAAAGATTATGATCTTGAAAGGAAATAAGATAATGTATTATCACATGGTTCATGTTGTGGAAATGTTCATTATGTATAGGAATGAGATCTTATGATGGATGAGAGAATAAGATGCTTAGACTTGGTACATTATTGTTATAGCATATAATTCTTAATTTGGTGTTATAGCATGATATCCTATTTGGAAGTGAATTAGTACTTTCTATTATAATATTGCATACATGTATGGTTAGTAATTTGATACATTTTGTAGAGGATAATCTTAAGGAGATATTCTAATTCCATTTGTAGGAGGAAGATGTAGATATCTTCATGATGTAATATTAAGGGGATTATAAGTATTTGATTTGGTACTTAATGAACTTGGATATTAGATGGGTCATGGAGTTATGCATTGGAAATTTATAATCTTATGATAAGAAGTAATGAATAGAACTTAATTGTATTAAATGTTAATGTTTCATGATGTAGATATATTATTGGAATGTTGCTAGTAAATAGTGATGTTAAGATACCCTAGGGAAAGAATGAATGTATATATGTTTATGGTTAAGATTTAATTTTGCTTGCGTTATATGTAACAATGATTTGATCATGATGTTCTACACAATCTTATGGAGATAATATATATTTTAGAATTTCGATAGTTTACTATGTTCCATTTATAGATGATTTAAAAAAATTATACCTTAATTTGTTAGTTAGTTTAGTTGTTTTCTCTAGGGTATTTTGGTGGGCATCACAAGAATGTAAGCACCTATAAAAAATGTCATGCATGCTTTAACATGATACTAGACCACACTACTAAATTATACTTGAATACTCATTAAATAGAAAGAACAATGTTCACCTATTTTAATTAGTACTACATATTACTGTTTTGATTAGTAGTGCATATTAATATATAAATTTTAAAGTTTTGACATAAATAGTGTACATGATATTGTCATCAATATTTTGGAATCTCAAACCTCTATTTTAAGTTTTAGTGTGTAATGGTGAAAATTAGGGTTTAACCAATTAAGGTAACAATACCACTAATGATATGTTGACATAATTGATCATTAAAATTATGTTGACATGATTTGTAATTCTGATTAGGTTCACTTGGCTAGGGTTTGACCCTTTCTATGTTGAATTATGAAAATTCTGAAATTAGGATAAAATAGGTGATTATTGAAGAGATTGGGTATAAACAATGAGCTACGGTCATTGTACGGAGACAACAACCTAGCTTTGAGCAAACAAAGGTGTTTTAGATATGTTCCTAGAAGTTTGGCCTTATTTTTTGAGACCAGGTAGTATCAATTCACTGTTAAAAGGTGAAGCTATTTATCTCTACAAATCCTATAGATCCTCTCGAAAACAACTCTATAACTATTTCCTGCACATATAAAGAAAGGGAAATTATTTGCGAATAGTATTGGCAACAACAAGAAGGAAAACTGAGAGGGGGGAGGGTGAATCAGTTTTAACCGGATTAAATCAATTAAGAACAATCTTAGATCTGATCAACTACAACAAAAAGAAAAATAATAGCAATAAAATCAATACACATAACACCAATATTTTGATGTGGAAACCTTGGTTAAGGGATAAACCACGATGGGAACCTAGCTACAATAAGATGATACTTTGCAGTAGTATGTGTAAATAGTACAATGGAGAATGCACATGCATTCGAGCACACTGCCTAGAGTTCACTGCTCAAATTACAAGATCCAGAAGGATTCAACCTTCAGGGAAGGTTCACTACCTTACAAAAAGATTCAGACTACAATCTAGAAAGAATAAATTGCAAAAATATCATTTGCTAATGCTTGATGATAGTTCTGGTTAAAACTCAAAATGTCTTCCCTTCACCAATCTCTGCTCAAAACACCACACCAAAAGATGAATTCACTTGTTTGCACATACAACACTCTTTGATAATGCATAATTAACACCTATGACACCAAATTACATGAATATTACACCTATTTATATAGATCATCAACCTTGACTACAAGGTCGACCAAACCCTTAACACCTAATTATAAAATTACATCACATGATACATAAATTAACCATTGGACCAATACACTACTATAGACAACATAACATGG
The DNA here is from genome assembly GCF_030272615.1 of Cryptomeria japonica. Classification (NCBI taxonomy): domain Eukaryota; kingdom Viridiplantae; phylum Streptophyta; class Pinopsida; order Cupressales; family Cupressaceae; genus Cryptomeria; species Cryptomeria japonica. The sequence goes on along the minus strand of NC_081411.1, from coordinate 729,073,762 downwards.
ACCTAAATCAACTCCTCAAACATGAACCACTACCAAAAATCTCGCCAAGATCAACCGCAACACGTTACACCATCAAGAATATCACATAACACGAAGAGTATCACCGGACCATAAGATCATCAAGAAATTGCACAATAATCAATGAGGACCACCAAGACAAATAGGAGATGATTAGGAAATACCAACAAACATGTTAGAACCATCCACAATTGCTGCACCAACACCACTTATGCAAATCTTCATCGATCAACATGCTAACGTTCAAGAACACTCAACAACAACAATTTGAATAAGAAAGATAGCTTCCGGAGCACCAAATCATGAACCATTTTTAAATGAAGATACACACCAATATCCAAAACATTCTCCCAAATCCACAACACAAGATATGATCATACCGAATCAAAAACTAGACTCTGCCAGCTACTGAACAAAAAGACCACAACCTCAAACTAGATCAAATGATATGATCAAGTAAACTTCCAGATCATTGAAATAATTCTCTACAATATCAAAACAAAAGAATATGTTGACATCAATGACAACAACATATCCTAGCAGCATTGTATCACTACATTTTCTATAGATAATATTAAATGAGTATCATTCATGTCCAACAAATAGGGGTATCATTCATGTAAATTAGTCAAAATTTTGTATCACTACATATTGTATAGATACTATTAATTGAGTTTCATTTCTACAAAACTAAGATTGGTATATAATTGTAGACACCTAAAAGTTGCACAATGAATTAAGTGAATTTTATTCATTTAATTATTCTTAATTCTTCCTATTAATTAAATTAAGATTTAATTAATATACCCTTTTTCTATCTAAGCCATTTAATTAAATTTACATTTAACTAAATACCCTCCCTCTAGCCATTTTAATTAAATTTACATTTAATTAAAGATATCAATTTATCCCCTTTCCCATTTTAATTAAATCTACATTTAATTAAAATCTCATTTGCATTTAAATAAATCTAAATTTATTTATAAATCCCCCCACCTGCAAAATCCTACAAATGCAAGTTGCAACCAAATTGAAATAAAACAATTTATTTTAATTGATTCTATTTTCCCTCACCCACTTGCATTTTCCTACATCTCCCACTTGCATCCTAAATCCTATTCCTAATTCTTCTAGAATCCATCTAATCCTAATCAATTAGCCCCATCCATTATCCCTTTTCCCTAAATTTGAGGAGGTCACTTCTCAAATTTGGAGTAAAGTCTTCAAAAAGCAATAAAACCTTTATGTCTTCAACAAGTTAACCTTGAAAGTCTTCATAACCATTAATGGTTAACTCAACCCTCTAGCATGATTAGAGACTTTTTCTCTTAACTCAACCTTCATCTAACCCAAGGGTCTCATCAAGCATTCATTGTTTTGACCATGGTTATCCCTTTAACCTTTGCACAAGAGGTTACCTCTTGGGTAAAAGCTTTATCCATTGGATAACCCTAACCTAACCTTAACCCTTACCTCTTAGGGTAACCATGAGGTCTTCTCAAGCATTTAATGCTTCTTTCATCTCCTCTCAAGCAACCTCTTGTTGACAATTGTCACCATTTCATTGGTGAGAATTGAAACATGGATTGATTAACTTTCAATTCTGGCCCTTGTTAAGATTATCCAATCTTGACCATCCATTGCCCTATTTTCCCTATAAATAGAGCCCATTCCTTCTTCAAAAAGATCAAGTCTTTGTGCATCAAACTTATAGTCTCATAACATTAAGCATATTATCTCTCTTTGATAGAATAGCATGTTAGATCATTTTGATAGCATTATAATCTTAGATATATCAGGTTAATCTCATATCATGTTAGCTTCATCTTAGTATCATTTTCATACTAGTTTAAACTTCATATCAATATCTTGCATGCTATCAACATCTAGTTTCATATCAAAATCATCACTAGGATCTTGGTTGCATTCCATTTAGATCTTAAAGTCATAAATCTCCTTCTTTAGGTTGTCATCTTAAAGAATCAAGTGCTCTTCCAAGCTGAGAGCCACCTTGAATCTTGAAGATCCTTGGAGATAGAGGAACATGGAACGATTTAAAGAGTTTAGATTCATTTAACTTTATTTTGTTTGGATTTCTAACCTCTAATGCAATGTTTCATGTGTGTGTTTGAATTGTTTTCTCCTCCTACAGGTTGATACTAACATTTTTGACATACATTTCTAGCGCCCACCATGGGGCCCGACCCCATATATCAAATCAGTTTTTGAATTTAACCACTTTTACAGGTCCGCGGGAAACAAGAATCAGCACGTGGGAAACATTACCTAGCGCATCTGGTTAACAATCTAGCGCATCCCGCTTACTGTTCAGCATGTTGGGTCCATCTTGTAGCGCGTCCAGTCTTTACTATAGCGCATTATCCTACTAACATTTTCCTGTAGGTCTCAGAGAGGGAGAAATACCAGAATAGCGCATCTGAAACTTTATGTAGCGCATCCATGGCACATATTAGCGCATAGAAACCATCTTTTAACGCACCTGATCTTCCTTTTAGCGCATATCCCTCTCTGTTATTTCAGCGCATAGGAGTACTGTTTTAGCACATTCGGGCCACATAATAGCACATAGGTGCTTTTTCTTAGCGCATGGACATCATTTCTTAGTGCATCTGTGCAATACTTCAGCGCTTAGATCTAACCGAGACAAAAATTTGTAGCAGAGTCAAAAATTAGGCTTGGGGGAGGACATATAACATTTAAGTATAAGTGACATTTCCTCTTCTCTTTTCTGTTTTTTATACTTTAAGTTATATTCCATATATATTGTCAGGATGTTTGAGAGGGGTTTTAGACCTCTAGGAGTTGTAATGCAAAATCTAATTTTTGGAAGATCCTCCAAATTTCAGACTTAGTCAAATTTCAGGGCATTTCAGGATCAGGATTGTAAAATTTGTAACCAAGATTATAATTTAGGCTTGTGTAAGCCCACACTAACATTTGATCACTAACTATGTGTAGGTTCTAATCTATTTTGTGTAGGGGAAGGAGTTAGTTTAGAGGCTTCAAGTTTCTTTTTTTACTTTCTTTCAACAAAAGTTGGTTAAAAAGAACTCACTCTCCTTTTTGCAAAAGTTAAAATAAACCTCATCATTTCATTTGGATGCATAAAATGAACTTCATGCCTTCCTTTTTGGTGTTTTAAAAGAAAATTCATCTTTCTTTATTGCATGGTAAAAATAACAACAAGGCAAACCTTTCATTCCTGCAAGTTAGGAAAAACACTTCATTTTGGAAGCTCTAAAAAGAACAAGCAAATTTACTTTTAGCAAGGTTAAAACAAACTTCACCTTCCTTTGGTGGCTAAAAGGATCAATCTCAATTCATTGCAAAAGGAAAAAGAACCTCATCTTCATTTTATGCAAAGCAAAGAGGGAAAACTTTCCCCTATCGACTTTAATTTTGTTGACCAACATCACGATTTACTTTGTTGACCATGTTTATTTTTCAAAGGTTTTTGGAAATACACACTTTGCTATGAAGGGTTAAAAGGAACACCATGCTTTTTGGAGCAACATCTCCAAGTAGAAGTTAGAAAATCATTGTCTTGAAGGCGAAAAAGAACCTTGTTTGCCTTGTCTTGAAAGTGGAAGGTATATGCTCTCCCCTTAATTGGGTGATCAAAAATCCAAACCACTCTTATGCTTTCAGTATTTCAAGCAATAAAACCTTTAGTAGGCCTACCTTCCCGAGAGGTTGAAAAAATCTTAAAGCCATTCTTTGGCCGGTGTGAAGGGAATGACCTAAGTGGAGAATGACTTTGACGCCAAGTGTTCCAACCCACTATAATCAAAAGTGGAAGGTGACGAAAGTTCCTTTCAACGGTTGCGCGCAGCGATTAGCCTTCCCCCAGTATCCTTGCGATACGTAAAGCCTTTGTTCTAAAGGTTGGGAAGCCTCCTGAGGGAGTTTATCATTGACAGCCACACATGAAGCTTGATTAAGAACCTTAGCATTAGAAACTTTGAACCGAGTCAGTCGCCAAACATTGGCAATATCATAGTGCAGGGGTGGGGAAGAATCTGCCTCCAAGATCGCTCACCATATATCTCCAAAGATAACTACTCAATTGTGAAGCAATTCACTTTGAGTTAATTTCTGGCAAAAGGCAAAAAAATGGGCACCCTCTAGGGGGTGACAAGGCTGTTTGAGCTGACGGAGTATCGAGACTAGTGGGCTATGATATTGTCAATGACCTTTGAATAAAGAGTCTATCTGATGTGTCTTTTGTTGTAAATAAAACCAATGATAACATTGAGGATTTGAACACATCCTCAAAAGAACATACACTCAATGTTTAGTATTAGGATGACCATTATCTTCATGTGTGCTATGTATTCTTGTCATAAATGTTAAAATATCTTGCAAAGTATCCAACAATCAAACTCAAAAGCTAGTTCAAACAAGGAAAAATCATAAAGTGGAGAAGATTTCCAAATCCAACAAAACATCTTTTGAGATGGTTATCAACATTTCAACTATCTGTAGGAAAGACTTTCATCCAACAAGATTAGGGGAGTATCAAACCAAGTAATCAAGATTTTATCTATTCGACTTAGTAAGCTTGAGTATCCAAAAACAAAATTATCCATCAAAATCACAAGTGTTAAAAATTCCAAAAATCACAGAAAAACAACCAAGTCAAAATATATCAGGACAGTTTAGCGTGTGAGAGCAACTTCTTAGCGTGTGGGGACCATCTTTTAGAGCATTAGACCTTCACCTTAGTGCATTAAATCTTAACATTACGCTTCATAGAAATCCAATTCTAGTAGTTTCAAGTAGCGCATTTTGAAAACAGTTTAGCGCGTTGAAGCATCAACTTAGCGCGTGGAAGCCAAACTTTAGCGCGTAGGGTTTAATAGTTAGCGCATTGGTGGCCCATATTGGCGCATGACCTTTTTGAACCAAGGCAAAAGAAAAATAAACCAGTTAGCGCGTATCAGGGGGCAGTGTAGCGTGTGGAGTCTTTTCTCTAGCGCGTTGAGAATTTTTTTTAGCGCATCTAGTCTCTGGCTTAGTGCATGGTCAAAACTCAGAAAACCAGAGAGAAAAACAAGCCTTTCTAGAAAAAGTTTTCAAACTTCTTGAGTATCCTTTCAGGTCCAATATCAAACATTATCACACGAAATCAAATCAAAACACCAAAGAAATCTTTTCCAAATCAAAAAAGTCAATCTTCGAACAAAAGTTGTCAAATCCAAAGCTAGCTAAAGATAAGACTTTATCCTATCAAAATCAGGTATTATCATCATCTTGATCAAAAGGTCCATCATCTAAAGGATTCTATCAAACAACATACCAAGTTTAAACCTTAAGTTGTCAAATCAAGTTTCCATATTGAAAGACTTTATCCATATCATTTGACACACTTTGTCATGAGGGGGCATCTAAACCTTCATTTGATAAAAGTAGACTTAAGTTTCCAAATGAAGTATCTCAATCCAAACATTGAAGGAAAACATTGATCATTCATGTATGACCACTCATATTTTGAGACGAACAAGTCTTCATCACAAAACTAAGTTAAAGAAGAGACAACCTAGTCCTAAGACCCTTATCAACATGAGTAAATTTCTCTAAATCAACCTATCAAAAACATCCACTTTGATCATTCATATGACCATTCATTATCAAACCAAAAAAAAAAGGAAACTCAGTCAAAGGAAATGAGTCCTAACATAAATCAAGATCACAATATCATGACTTCCCAATCTAATCCCATCTTCTATCAAGATCCCACCTATCAAGAATCTTATGATGATCCCCTAATCTTTTGGTATTCCATCCACGATGACCCCCTTTCATCTCAAGAGAAGAGTCCCATTCAACATCCATCTCTTAAGAAAAATCATGATATTCCTTCCATATCCTCCACTATTCTAATTCAAAATCAAGAGAAAAGCACAAACTCAAATGATCCTACTCCAAGTCAAGATCAAGATCAAGGAATCTCTTCATCCTCCAAATCTATCTTAGGTCCTTTCATTCCAAAGTCAATCTCTTCATCCTCCAAATCTATCTTAGGTCCTTTCATTCCACAATAAAACTCTTCATCCCTTCCATCCATCTTGGGTCATTAATTCCCTCCATCACTAATCCATCACCTCAAATGATCCACAAGCAAGATCAACAAAGGAACAAATCTTTGAACTTCTTTCAACCCTCTATCTAAATATCTTCCCAAATATATTCTTCCATCATTTCCTCTATCTATTTTGGGTCCTTATATCCCAAAATTTGATTTTCCTCTATCTCTTCATCACTTCTCAAGTTGTGTACCAACACTCATCTTGAATACATTTCCCTCTATCCTCACACAAATATTCAAACATTCTATCTATTATCCAACACCTCTTTTCCATCCTTCAATCCCTATCATTTAATCCTTTGCATAAATCTTTCATCTTTGAAATAGGCATTTGTGTCATTTTGTCACATGCTTGCCCATGCTCGAATCTCATGTTTAGTCCTTTTCTTAGATATCTATTTATGAAATGCTTCAAAATCTGAGGTTGTTCCTCTTTAACATTTTCTTTGGTGGGGATACACACTCAATCTAGAAAAGAACCACTTATCGTATCTTGGTACTAACATTTTTTGATTACTATATCTCATACACTTAATTGATTGCTCTAAATCATTTGAAGACATGGCTAGTGAAAAATCTAAAATCTTGCTTCAGCACCACTGTAATTATCAGACCCATGTAAGTTTCATCACTTACAAGCCAATGCAAGAAAAATAAAGAGAAAAAAGAAATATCAAAAGCATGAGCAAGAAAATGAATATCAAGAAAAGAAAAATGCAATAAAATGCAATATCAAAATGATTGGCTATGGGAACATGCAAGTAACTCCATCGGGGCTATGGACGCTTGGATGGAAATGGAGCAATATTTGTGAGATTACAACGATAACCTCATCGGGGCTATGGATGCTCGCTGGTAACGAGGCTCTATCCAAGATGCTTTTGAAGTCAGGGTAACTCATGTAGCTAGCCATGTTGGATTCTGAAGATTACAATGATCATATGAGTCAGAATGAACCCACTTGCACACACATGGGTAATCAAAGACTAAGTACCTTGATCCAGTTTGGGATTCTTCTTCCCTTTTGAGTCTACTTCCTAGTTGCTAGAAATGTTCAGTTGAAATTTCCAGAGGTTCTAAGTGTGGGTTGGGTCTCTATCTTTGAAAAGTTCAAGAACACTTATTCAGATGATGCTAAATGTTGTGACAATCTTACATATCACCTCTTTGCAAATGGAAACCTTTATGCTTGGGGGCAAAGTTCATCCACTCTATTCTTCTTACCATATCTCCCATTATCCTTCCTCCAATATCCATTACCCTATCTAACTTCATCATTATCTACAATCTTGCTTCACTCTAATCCATGTCCCTTATCCTATCTATTCATATCTTCTATCATCCAATTCTTTCTACAATCTTGCTTCACTCTAATCCATGTCCCTTATCCTATCTATTCATATATTCTATCATCTAATTCTTTCTACAATCTTTGTAGTACCCCTCCTTGATCAACCTCTTTTGTATATTTTGAGTTACTTCAGTGACTGTTCTGTGGAACATTATTGTATTTTGATTCAGATATTATGCGATGTTATTTCTTGCTTTATCTAGATTTATGGTGTATGTTTTTATGCAGTATTTCAGTGCTTATGATTAATGTTATTTTATGGATCATTATCATGGACTGACACTTTTCCCTTCTATTACGATGCGTCATTTATGTTGCGTGTTTGTAAGTATATTGGGATGCGAGGGGATGATTTTCCTTCACTCGCTCCGGTGAGACAGGGAACGCCATGATTCTCCTTCATTGGTGTGTTTACCATGTTTGTATATATATATATATGCACGTGTGGTTCTGGATGCAGGACATTGCAGGTACTAATACTGGGAAGGTACGGGGTATTGACTCCACCTGGTTTCACAAGTTTGAGCATGCCTTATATATCTGATGGGAGTGGAGGAGATAGTTGTTGTACCCTAGCTTGACCACAGTTACGCTCGTGTGAGTGTTGTCAGTCAGTTGTGCTTCCCCGTCTAGCTGTTATGCATGTCATGGTGTCTTGTTTTGGTCATTTGAGAGTCGTCATTTGATTTGTCTTGGTTTTGCATGTTTTTGTTATTTAAATGGTTATTTAATTAAATGGATGATGCTATCTCATGTTGGTGTAATCATTTAATTAATATGCTTTGTGATTATTGTTTATTTAAATTAATGATTGCTAGATTTAAATGGTCAAAATGGCTTAATTTATTGTATAAAGTTGCATTGATATTTTGGTGAAATAAATAAATTCCCTAGCCATTTAAAAGGGTTAAATGCTTATGTTGGAAGAAGGGAATTTGGAAAAAGAAATTAATTAAAGCTTTCCTTTTTGCCTTTCTTTTTGACTTTTATTTTTCATTTTAATTGTTGGAAAGAATTATTATTTTATTTTGGAAAAGAAATAAATCTGATTGCCTTTTAGTTTTAAAAGATTTTAAAATTTGATGGGATGATAAACTTTAACCTAAAAGCTTGGGTTAAAAGATATTTTGGGGGATTCATTCAAAAAAAAATTCACGGCAGGAGAAGAAGAGGGTTTTGGAGAGAAAATTCTGGAAAAACTTCCTGGAGGAGTTGGAAATTTGTCCTGGTTGCAAGACTGGATTGCTTCATTCCTTTTGCTTGCTGATTGCTTCAAGGTTGGAGGTTTCCTTCTTGTTTTGAATTTGTTTGTAATTTTTCAGTTTGCTTCCTGTGCATGGAAATTTATACAATCTTCCTGTAGATGTTTGTGGAATGATGAAAATGGAAGAATTGGTGTTATTACTGTTGGTTTTGTGAAATCTATATCCTGTGGTTTCTTTTAGGAAGGAAATGGTTCATTTCCCTATCAGCTGTGTGTGTTGTTCTTGGAAATCAATTTCTTGGTTTACCTCTTCTTTTGGGAAAAGAATGATTTAGATTGGTTTTGCTGAGTGCATCCTAGTATCTTTTTTTGCCAAGATTTGATTAGCTAATGTTTCCAGTATGTTTATTTCACCATTTACCATGTTGGTAAATATTCCTTGAAATTTTGGATTTGACACTATATGTGTGTGCTCGTGAAATAATTCTGGAAATGAATCATTCCCTTGTGTCAAACGATTTGGTGGTTTTATGGTTTCTGAATGCTTGGAGGCAGTGTTTTTGTCTCTGATTGTGGACCTTACCGCTCCCGTGATGGGCTTACCCCATCACGTGAGTTGGTAGTGTCTGCTACTGCAGGTAGCAGAACTACAAGTCGGCAGCATCGCTACGCAGTAGCAGTGCTACCGGTCGGTAGGATTGTGACCAGTTGGTAGTGGGTGCTACCGACGGTGGCGACACTACCGGTCGACAGCATCGCTTCCAGTTGGGAGCAATGTTACTAGTTGGTAGCGGCTGCTACCGACGGTGGCGACACTACCGGTCTGCAGCACCGCTTCCGGTTGGGAGTAGTGTTACCGGTTGGTAGTGGCAGCCCTTGCTGGTTGGGTTGTTGCTAGTGGTAACAGCACAACTGGTAACCGGTGTCTGTTGCTCGATAGCAGCACACCCGCAGGTATATTTGGCCCTGCTTGGTTTGGAGCCTTCACCGGTATCCAAAACCGGTTTGTGTCGAGAACTTAAATTTTATAAATGGAATGTTTAAAGTGGTTTAGTGTGATGTAATGTGATTTTCATGTGATTTTTACTATGTAGATAATAATTTTATCAATGGAGATCAAGGCATGAATTAGAGATTCAAATTGGTAGATTTGAATATATTCTGAAAATGATTTAAATGCCTGTTTGGAATTCATGTTATAACCGGTTGAATGTTTAAAGGTGGATTTCATTTTTGATGGAATATTGATTTGGAAATTGAATGATGTGACTATGGTAAGAGTGTTATATTTAATTTCAATCAATGATGTTGCAAGTGCTTATGATGCTGATATTCTCAAAGATTGCTTGAGTGCAGATTTGATGTATTTAGCTGTCCTTGCAAGTGTGTATGGTGATATTTTGGTCTGTGGTTTAGTCATCATGTGGTGGTGTAATTGGTACCTTTGACCAAGTGATATATGTGGGCTCCATTGTCTTAACCATGTAGTGTCTTTGCCTTATGGTTAGTCAAGAGTCAGTATGTCCTTGTTTGACCACTTGTTTCTGATAATGGTGTTATGGCTATCTGCTTCACCATAGGGTCCTCGGGGAGTGACCATGCTTGTGTAGTGTCCTTTGAGAGAGTGGCTTTTGCTTGGGGGTTGCACCCAAAGTGGTTGGCATCATGACCCAGCGAAAGTCAGATAATAACTGGTAATCTAATGAAATGATTAGGTGGGTAGCATCATAACATTAATAAAGATAATGGTACCTCGTGCATAGGTGAGTGCTAGCACAGGGCTCATAATGTTTCAAGAAGGCCTGGAATGGCAAACCAACCACCTTGTCTTCACGAAAGGCTCGAAGGGTCTGCATAAGACTTAGTTGGAGCCGGACGGTCAGGAGAGGTTACCAGGACAGTGAGCCAGGACCTATGGAGATTGTACTAGGGTAACCATCTTAAGCTATGCGATGACACTCTCTCATTTGGTTCACTTGTGTTTGTGAAGTTGAGTCACCTGGATTCTTGTGGAGTCTTATTGTGCTGTCATGGAGTCATACTGTTTTGTCGACCATGTCATGTTTATGCTTGTTTGTGGGTCCTCAGCTATCTCCTAGCACGGTGGGGTGATTCCATTTGGGAGTTACATGGTTGGGTGGTAGTGCCACTTCCCATCAGATGTTTGGATTTGTGCCTTCATGCGAGGATTGGCTTTGCAGGTGTTCCTGTGGTTCGTGGCTCATGCTTCATCTCATGTTTTGGAGATTACTGGTATTTGTAGACCTATGTGGTCATTGTATCATTGTAATATTGATCTTATGTAATCCTTGTAATTGGATGAGATCTATCCTTATTTGTTTATTGGGAAGCTATGTTTTGAAGGAGCAATGTAATCCTATGTTTGGATGTTTTTATCAAGTTCCTTGATGAAGTTAGTAAATGCATATTGAAGTGGAAATTATGTTGTATCCTTTCTATCTTCTATGATGAATCTTTATTGCTTTTGGCTTCTTGTGATCATTGAGTTAATGATGCATATGTGGAATTATGATGTTGGGAATATTATTTTTGAAGTTAATTCTTCATTGGTAACCCTTAAGGAATTTTGGTGTAAGTCTTCTGCTTGTGTTATTGTGCATGTTGTGTAAGTGCACTTATGATGTTTATACTTAAAAAAAAAAAAGTTGTTTCTCCCTTGTTATGGGTTTTCCTTCGGGGTTCCTGGCGGGGCATTACAATATTTCTTCGCTATCCTATCTATTCACATCTTCTATCATCCACTCTATTCTTGCTTCACCTCATCCATATCCTATCTATTCATTTCTTCTATTATCTAGTTCTTTCTATAATCTTGCTTCACCTCATCCATATCCTAAATCCATATCTCTTATCCTATCTATTCTTTGCTTCTATCATCCAGTGCTATCTATAATATTGCTTCACCTTATCCATATCCTCTAATCCATATCCCTTATCCTATCTATTCATTTCTTCCATCATCTATCACTATCTATGATCTTGTTTCTCCTATCCATATCCTATCTCTATCCAATCCCCTTTTCCATCCTTGATCTCGATCAAAACTAAGGACAAAAAATCCATTTCCACCTCAATGGTTCAGTCATCCATTCATAATATTCCTTGTCTTGCTATACATTGGGGCAACCAAATACATCTTTCTTCTAATCCAAAAAACTCAAAAAAATTAAAATATCAAAAATATCAAAAGAAAAAAAATTAAAATACCCAAAAACTAAAAATAAAAAAAAATCGACAAAATCAAATCAAAAATTGAAAATCAAAACATAAACGCATGGACCATCCATCAAATCAATTCAACAACAAGAAAAATTTCAAAGTCTATAATCAAACTGATCACATGTCTTGTTAATCAATTCATTACTCGAAATCAACATCAACATCAAACATGTCTTATACAGGGATAGGTACACTCAAAACCGGACAGATTAGTCTTATACGAGGTACTCACTCTTTGAAACCAGACATTCCTATCAATCATCGAGTCTTGATAATCAATCAATCTATCAACATCAACATCAACATGTCTTATACAGGGATAGGTACACTCGAAACCAGACATATCGGTCTTATACGGGGTACTCACTCTTTGAAACCAGACATTCTTATCAATCATCGAACAAATCAAAACAATGACATAGATCAGTATGACAACTAGATTTTATTCTAGTTAGCCTTATCTTTATCAATTGATGGCAGTACATGTTTTACAAATCATATTGTACATATCATATCCACCCATCTGAGACATCACCAGAAATTCACAAAATGCTTATCAATCCTGGACATACTTAGTGTAGTCACTGTCCTTGATTTATCTGAATTAGCTATCCAAATCATATACCACCATGGCTTGGTGATCAACGTACATATCCATATTGAAGTAGTATCAACAACAAGGGCAAAATTCTGACCTCGCTGGGGGCCTTTCACCTTCAAGATTTTCAACATCAGACCAAACATGTAGCAAGACAACAAGGATCAAACAACCAACAAATGACAAACACTAATGCAAGAAGGCTAGACATCACGAACTTGAACTGATTTCAACTGAACAAAGATCTATTTGCAAGATGTTTTAATTGACAAGAATACATTTCCAATAGCATGCATGATTACTTATGGTTGTTAATTTTTGCTTATCATATCTCCCGAGCACCTCCAGGATGTCTTACGACTAGAGAAGCAAGGAAGGAATGTGATGTTTTATTTGTCTTCTATCTGTGATTGAAGTCTTTTATCATGCAAATTTGTCCTATGAAGCAATCAAGTGGCATATTGCTGAGGACATTTTGGATTTGTATGGGACAAAGGTTAACTCTTGTCTGTTTACGCAAGCAACACTCAGGTCATCTTGGTTCAATTATATCTCGATGCTTGTGTCATCTTGCAATATCAAAATCCATGTAAGCTATACTCAAGTCATTATGGTTCAATTATACCATGATGCTTGTATCAACTTTCAACAAATCAAGGCTCGATGATGAAAATAAAGGAAGCACTGGCACTTTGATCACAATAGATGGCAACATTGAGAACGAGAATGCATATTAAGCTTTGCATTAGCTGCACATCATTATCATCTTAATCTTGCATTAAGTTGCATATCATTTTAATATTTCATTTAGTTGCACATCATTATCATTATCATACATCTCATTTTCAAGGTACATCTCACATCTCATAAATCAAAGCAATGCATCATCACATTTTTCTTATCATGAATCATACATTCACAACATAATCAAAATCAAGAGCATTATTATCTAAGCATCAAATCATCCTCATAAAATCTCAGATCGAAACATAATCCATATCATTCATCATTCATCATTCATCATTCGTCATTGCATCCCCCACATGCATATCTATCACATCATCATGGAATCTTTCTTCACTTTCATATCTTCATCATTCTTCCAAACTATCTTCTATCATTCTTCCAAACTATCTTCTATCATGTGTTATACAAGATGTATCTTTCTTGAAACCAGATGTTTTGATCAGTTCTTATACAGGATATATCGTTCTTGAAACCAGCTGTTTTGATCAACTCTTATATGAGACGTATCTTTCCTGAAACCAGATGTTTTGATCAGTCTTATACAGGATATATCATTCCTGAAACCAGATGCTCGATCATCCATGTCTTATACAGGCGGTATCATTCCTGAAACCAAACACTCAATCATCCATGTCTTATACAGGTGGTATCATTCTTGAAACTAGATGCTGAATCATCCATATCTTATATAGGAGGTATCATACCTGAAACCAGACTTGATCTTAATCTAATCAATCTTAATCTCAATCCAATCAATCTAATCAATCTTATCAAACCCATGCATGCCATCACTATCCACTCTTCTATCTTTCAAATAGCATTCTTCTTCTTTCGAGAGATCATTCATGCCTTTTGTGCATGAACGATCTCCCAAGGGGGCATTATCATATCAAATCTCAACATCAATTTCATATCAGTTTCATATCAAATTTTCATATCAAATCAATTCTTCATATCTGGGGCATCATCAATATCGCTCATCAAATCTGGGGCATCATATCGACTTTTCATATCAAATCAATTTTTCATATCCACAACATCATATCGACTTTTCATATCAAATCAATATTTTCATATCCACAACATCATATTGATCAAATTTTGACATCATATCCAATAGATTTTCTTTGAATCAACATGTTCTCACACGTTAACTCAAAGAGGGGCAAAATGTAGACACCTAAAAGTTGCACAATGAATTAAGTGAATTTTATTCATTTAATTATTCTTAATTCTTCCTATTAATTAAATTAAGATTTAATTAATATACCCTTTTTCTATCTAAGCCATTTAATTAAATATACATTTAACTAAATACCCTCCCTCTAGCCATTTTAATTAAATTTACATTTAATTAAAGATATCAATTTATCCCCTTTCCCATTTTAATTAAATCTACATTTAATTAAAATCTCATTTGCATTTAAATAAATCTAAATTTATTTATAAATCCCCCCACTTGCAAAATCCTACAAATGCAAGTTGCAACCAAATTGAAATAAAACAATTTATTTTAATTGATTCTATTTTCCCTCACCCACTTGCATTTTCCTACATCTCCCACTTGCATCCTAAATCCTATTCCTAATTCTTCTAGAATCCATCTAATCCTAATCAATTAGCCCAAACCCATCCATTATCCCCTTTCCCTAAATTTGAGGAGGTCACTTCTCAAATTTGGAGTAAAGTCTTCAAAAAGCAATAAAGCCTTTATGTCTTCAACAAGTTAACCGTGAAAGTCTTCATAACCATTAATCGTTAACTCAACCCTCTAGCATGATTAGAGACTTTTTCTCTTAACTCAACCTTCATCTAACCCAAGGGTCTCATTAAGCATTCATTGCTTTGAACATGGTTATCCCTTTAACCTTTGCACAAGAGTTTACCTCTTGGGTAAAAGCTTTATCCATTGGATAACCCTAAACTAACCTTAACCCTTACCTCCTAGGGTAACCATGAGGTCTTCTCAAGCATTTAATGCTTCTTTCATCTCCTCTCAAGCAAACTCTTGTTGACAATTGTCACCATTTCATTGGTGAGAATTGAAACATGGATTGATTAACTTTCAATCCTGGCCCTTGTTAAGATTATCCAATCTTGACCATCCATTGCCCTATTTTCCCTATAAATAGAGCCCATTCCTTCTTCAAAAAGATCAAGTCTTTGTGCATCAAACTTATAGTCTCATAACATTAAGCATATTATCTTTCTTTGATAGAATAACATGTTAGATCATTTTGATAGCATTATAATCTTAGATATATCAGGTTAATCTCATATCATGTTAGCTTCATCTTAGTATCATTTTCATACTAGTTTAAGCTTCATATCAATATCTTGCATCCTATCATCATCTAGTTTCATATCAAAATCATCACTAGGATCTTGGTTGCATTCCATTTAGATCTTAAAATCATAAATCTCGTTCTTTAGGTTGTCATCTTAAAGAATCAAGTGCTCTTCCAACCTGAGAGCCACCTTGAATCTTGAAGATCCTTGGAGATAGAGGAACATGGAACGATTTAAAGAGTTTAGATTCATTTAACTTTGTTTTGTTTGGATTTCTAACCTCTAATGCAATGTTTCATGTGTGTGTTTGAATTGTTTTCTCCTCCTACAGGTTGATACTAACATTTTTGACATACATTTCTGGCGCCCACCGTGGGGCCCGACCCCATATATCAAAACGGTTTTTGAATTTAACCACTTTTGCAAGTCCACGGGAAACAAGAATCAATGCATGGGAAACATTCAATACACAAGAATGCACTATGAATAATTAAATAAATAGAGCAACACAATTTATATATCCATTTTATAATATTTTAAAGATTTGGATACTAATTCATTTACAATTAAAAGATAAGAATAACCACAAACTCATCTTAAATGCAAAGAAAACATAGTGACTTCATCATGATTCACTAAGCACCAAAGAATATTTAGATTCATTAAGGTAAAAGAATTTCTTTAAGAAGATTTGTATTTATAAACTATTAATGGACCATTCTCTTTTATAATCAAATAACCATCACCTAAATATTGAGCAATACTCCATTGACACTATCCCTAAACTTAACCATAATCTTCTATTATGCTATCATTAAGAAAGTCAAAGGACATTAGCTACTTTCCCTCAAAAAGCATAAATTGAATAACATATCTACATCATAACGATAACTTTATATCCTAATATTTGAATCAATGAGAAATCAAAGGATATTTTCAAAGAATACCCTAAAGTACTCTATAAGTGTATTTAACTCAAAAGAACATGTTTTGATCCACCTTCTTGACTAATAGATTTTACCCATTCTTCACTATTCATTTATCCTTAAGAACATATTTGTTAAATCGTAGAATAATGTAATTAGACAAACTTAACTCTAGTTCATATTGTCTTTAGCAAGGGTTGAGTATCTACTATATAATCAACTTATTTATAATTATTAAACTATCTCGGTGTAATATATCATACCTTTTTATGTTGTAAGTTAAAATAATCTCTATATTCTTCCTCAAATAATATTAATCTATACAAAAATTATTTTCTACCTTAAATCATTGTTAAGGTAGAACAATGATTTAAGGAAGAATATAATTTTTCCCATTCTTCACTATTCATTTATCCTTAAGAACATATTTGTTAAATCGTAGACTAATGTAATTAGACAAACTTAACTCTAGTTCATATTGTCTTTAGCAAGGGTTGAGTATCTACTATATAATCAACTTATTTATAATTATTAAACTATCTCGGTGTAATATATCATACCTTTTTATGTTGAAGTTAAAATAATCTCTATATTCTTCCTCAAATAATATTAATCTATACAAAAATTATTTTCTACCTTAACAATGATTTAAGGAATGATATATATATTTATTTATCATAGTTGGTATCACAATGCTCATAAAATATTGAGCGCTCAAATCACTTTAGTTCAAAATAATACTAACATATTGGAGATGAAGAATATTGATGTAGACAAGAAAAAACAAGAAAAAAATCATTATCAACCTAATTATGTTGATCTTGTAGGCACATGACCATAAAACTTGGTCTTTTCAGCCATAAAATTTGGTCATGAAATATACTTGACTTTAGATTCATGATTGATTTTCACATTTATCGATTTTGCAAGTTAAATCCAATCTCTAAACTTGAATTAAGTAATACATTTATATCATAATTCTATCTACCTTGGTTTATTTAAGGGAAACTCATAAACCTTTAATTATAGGTTGATATAAGATAACTTATAACTTAGAGAATACACAATATAAAGGGGGAATGGTGATATGAGAAAATGAGATATATACTATTCAAATGAGTAATATTATTTTTTTATATATATTATAATTTTTTAGTTCCATTCTTTGAGTACATATGGATATATTATGTTCAATTTTCTCATTAAAAAATTCAAAGCACTCTTACATTCTATAGAACCAATCATAGTATGAATGCTATTAAATGCCACTCTCTATAAAGTAACATACACTATCAATTCAACATCATGGATGATTAAAATCTTATCTTGTGGTAAAGAACCACACAGGAGAAAAACAACTCACAACATGAAATAAGATAGTTTAGATGATCATAAAATATTAGGTAAGTTTGAATTACTAATCGAAACCACATTCCTAAACATAGTTCATGTCTTTGAAGTTTGGAGTTGTATTTCTCCTAGGTATCTTCCATTGTGAATAGATTGAAGTAGAAACTATAAGTTATCTCATGATGGAAAAAAACATTTTCTAATATCTTTAGATCTAATTTTTATTTTCTATAAATAGATGGAAGCATCAACTATAAGAGATTGGTTTGGTTGGACTATAAATTATCTTCATTATTTATAATTTCACACTTACTAGGATAAGCCTATTATGAACTTTATCAATTTATAAAATTAGAATTGATATTAATTTTACAAAATTTACAAATATCTATATGTTTTTTCATGGAATGCTATTATTGTAGCTCATAGAAGACATAAGTTTCCTCATGAAACATTGACAATGTTAAACCAAATGCAATGAACAAGTGTCCAAGCCAAAATGGGAGCTCCAAAACAGGGTATGGACATCCATCAAATTATAATCGAGAGTGGTATTTTTGTTAGATGTAGATGCTAATAGGCTGATAGACATGTATGCAAATCGTGAAGCATACATAGGGAACTTAAACTATGTGACAAAATGACTCAGGGAGATGATGTTTCATGGAATGTAATATTTGTAGGATATGCATATGGCAACATGTATAATGATGCTTTAAGTATTTGCAAAGAAATTCCTCAAACAAACATGGTATCATGGAATTTAATGATTGCAATGTGAGCACAAAATTGGTTTTTTAAAGTTAAGCATTGCACAATTTTAAGAAAATTTAGTTGGTAGGTGCAAAGCCAAATTTGACAACCTTTGTTTGCATCCTCCATGCATTCTATGAATACGAAGGAATTCCTTTTCATCTCTCTACTCTCTCATAGTTTTGGACTCCGATAATTCCTCTCACTTGTTCCAATTGAAGCGAAAGGATTAGTGTTAAATCGAACTCGCAACAGCCTTTTGCTAGCAGTGAATAACAAAAAGAAAATATTATTTTAAAAGGATGGTTGGTAGAGATACAAAAGTTTATTAAAACAGTGAAATAACAATAGTAAGATTTGATCCTCCATCAACAACAACAACAATTTGGGCAACAATTTTTTTTAAATTTTTTTTGAAGAATGGTTGGACTAAGCTCAAGAAATTTGGAACAACTTTTGTTTTGACATATTTTTAACACTTTCAACTTGCTCATATGAGGAGGAGCATTCGTTGGATGAGATATCTTTATCCAATTTTTTCATTTTCTTTTCTAAATTTGGATGAATGGAAAATAAAACAAAAGTGGTTGGTACAAAATTGGACATGAAAAACTCTTGATTCTGAACAAATGGCCACATAATATAAAGGATAATCTATTATACTAGTATACCTCTATTTAAAAAATTTAAGTAAAATACGCCGAAATATATCTTATTGAGAAGAATTTATCACCTTAAGATTAACTATAATTAATCTCTAGTTAAAATCTAAGCCTAACCTTGATTTCACTCTAATCATATTTTAAACTAACATTGACCTTGACCCTAATCGTAATTAAATTTATAATCTTAAATATAATTAAAATCTAATATTTTAACTCTTAGTAAACCCCAACCCAAATTGAAAACTAACCTTAAACTTACCTTATTAAACCCTAAACCTAACTTAATAATTTTCCCTAATTGATCTCTAACCTTACCTTAATCATAACCCTAATTGAACTTAAATCCTAATCCTAACTAAACCCTAACCTTAATGATAATGGAACTATAATCATAATTTAACCCTAACCCAAAGATTCCTCCTACAACTCTTAACCTCAAATTTAAATTTAATTAAACCCTATCCCAAACCTTAACCATAATTCAATGCTAATCCTAATCATATCTCTAATTCTTATTCTAACCCTAGCCCCAAATCTAATTCTAACTTTAACCATAATCATAACTCAATAGATAATATTAACCTTAGACCTAACCATAATTAAACCCTGATCATAATTCTAATTGAATGTTGACTCTACTTTAACTCCAACCCTAATCATAACCTTAACCCTTATTTAACCCTAACCCTAACCTAATCTTGAACCTTACCTTATTTGAATTCTAACCATAATTTAATCCTAACCCTCTAAATGGAATATTCATATTCTAACATAAATTGAACCCTAATCTTAAATTTAATTAAACCTCAGTATTTAAGCCTTTACTAAACCCTAACCCAAATTACAAACTAACCTTAACCCAACCTTAACCCTAGCTCAATACTTTCCCCTAATTTAATTGTAACTTAACCTTAACCCTAATTGATCATATAACTCTAATTGAATCCTAACCTTAACCCTAACCATATGTGATTGTAATTATAATTTAACCCTAACTCTAAGATTTCTCCTATAACTCTACTTTAACCCTAACCCAGATTAGTAACCATAACTTCAACCCAAAGTAACCTCAACTTTAACCCTAATTGAACTGTAACCCTAATATCAACTATAATTTAATCCTAAACCCTATCACTAATTCTAATTCTACCTATAATCATAACCCTAACCATAACCCTAATCCTAATCCTAATTGAATGTTTCTCATTTGCCTTTCTTATATGATTTAAAATTATATTTATTAATATTCAATTACGTCCAAAATTGACATTTCCCTTTGTTTAACACATCCATATTAATTTTAGAATGTATTACTTTCTTCACATTTAACATTGTATTCATTTAGAAGGTTTATCATGGATAAGAATTTTATATAGGTTTAATGGAAACATTAAAATAATTAAAATCACAATTAATTTTGGAATGTACTAATTTTTTTATGTTTTACATTATGTTCATTTTCATTATGTATTGTTATGATAGATTTAATCAAACCTTTCCAAAGCAAATTTCAGATGAATTTTTAACCCTAATCATAATTGCACCCCAAATTAACTCTAAACAAATTGAACACTAATTGAACTATAACCCCCACTTTAACCATTATTTAATCCTTAACCCTATCTCTAATTTTAATTCTAATCCTAACTCTAATTTTAATTCTAACCCTAAGCCTAATTTTAATTTTATCTCTAAGCATAATATAACCTTACCCATAATTCTAACTTCATCGAATGTTGTTCATTTACCTTTCTTCTATGGTTTGTTACTAAATTCATTAATGTTCAATTACCTTCAAAATTGATATTTTCCTTTGTTGAACACATCCATATTAATTTTAGAATGTATTAATTTCCTCACATTTTACATTGTGTTCATTTAGAAGTTTATTGTGGATAAGAATTCTATATTGGTTTAATGAAAACATTAAAATAATTAAATGAGGATTAATTCTAGAATCTATTAATTTTTTTTATGTTTTACATATTATTCATTTTAGTAAGTTTGTTGTTGATAAGAATTCTATATAGGTTTAATCAAAACAATGAAAAAAAAAAAAAGAATTAATTTTAGAATGTACTAATTTCAATGTATATTTTATTGTGTTTATTTTAGCAGGTTTTCTATTGATATCCTAAAATTAGAATTATATATAGATTTAATGGAAACAATCAAATTTGTTTTATTGTCTTTATTTTAGCAAGTTTTCTATTGATATCCTAAAATTAGAATTATATATAGATTTAATGGAAACAATCAAATTTGTTTTATTGTCTTTATTTTAGCAAGTTTTTTGTCAATAAGATTTCTATATAGATTTAATCAAAACACTAAAACAATTAAGAGGAGGATTAATTTAGAATGTATTAAATTATTCCTTTTACATTTAGAATGTATTAATTTATTCACCTTTTGCATTGTTCATTTGAATAGGTTTGTTGTGAAGAAGAATGGTTGTAAACCCAAATGCCCAGTGTACATGGAACTTGTATTTGGCTTTGCTTTCATCCAGGTTGCAAGCTATTGAATCCTCCAGCTTATTCATCCAAAAACAAATCAATGGCAAAATAGAGAGAAAGAAATTTTGCAGAACTAAAATGGATCTTATATCACAAAATGTATCTCTGCAAAAGCATATCCTCTTCCACCTCTCAATAATTACTAAGCCTGAACAATATTTTTGGATGAAAAGCCAATGTCTTTCCATTTGGCAGTGATAGAGGTTGTACAATTGCTTCTGTTTCAGAATGCTACATTCACTCTATTGTTGGACAAAGGCCCTGGCCATACCTGATCAAATTGACACAGATTAAGCACATAAAATCTGAGAGATATCTCTTATTATGTAAGCTCATATATAACCATACACTTAAATAATAATTTTTTTTCTTCTATAGAGCTACTACTACAATTTTGAAAAAATATAAGATTGAAATACAACAATGGTACCTATGTGCGATGCGTTTCTGATGTGTAAGAGTTGGTAGAAGATTATGCTTCCCTTGGCATGTTACCAGCGGAATGCGGAAACCTGCAAAACAAAACTTCATCAACAATCCTTCAATTAAAAGGCTTATAGAAGTATTAACAACAACTTTTAAATACACGCATGACCTGCTAATTTTAAATGCATGCATGACTTGCTAATTCTTCCAATCCCCTGCACATAATGAATGGAAGAGATTGTTGCTCCAGAAGGCAATGGGTAATTATTTGCGTGCTATTGCTATCCTGAAGAAATGGAGATTTTTCTAGAGAATATTGAATTGTAGCTCTTGAAATTGAGATGTCATGCCCATATATAAGGTTATTGTTTCCTCCATTAGATGTCTGATCTCATTTATTGTTGGCAGGTCGCCACTCTTCCCCTACCCTTCTTGGCATTAGATTCTATTTAGGGCAACATGTCATAACGGTTGTGTGAGAGTAAATGGTTCTGCAATTCTTTATTTATCGCAACGTTCTGCCAAACATGCAAACGTTTCATGATTGGAAGACCTGAATGCAAACGTCAAAATTTTCTTGAAGTGAAATTTTGTTGACGGACAACATCGATGCCATTGTAGATCGCCTCTCGGCGAAACAAGGGAGCTATTTCTCTTAAATGTAGAAAAAAATATTCATTTAATGACAATTTTTTCAATTGTTGCAATAATTTTTTCATTAATTTAAATTTTCTTGTTATGTCATTCGCAACCCAATACAAAAAGGCATTTGTTCTCATTCAAATTATATTTTCTTAAGTGTGTGCGTGTATGATAGTAAGGGATGTCTTTTTTGTTCTAGAAATCCTCGACAGGTTGTAAAGAAAAAATATCTACACTTTTATACGAATTCTTCTAGACATAATTGTGTAGTGCAAATAGCCATCTAATAATAATGCTTCTGAGCATAATTGTGTGAGAGTTCAATTCTTTACTTTTGCGTAAACTTTATATTTAGAATTGGCAACTTTATAATTAAGAATCACCTAAATGTTTTTTTTTGATTTTCTAGATAGTTCAAAAATACAAAAGAAAAGCATACTTAGCTTTTAAAGAAAAAATATCTACACTCTCAAATTTCTTATAAATTATTAATCTATAATTCATAAGATGTTCCAATACAGTATAATGTCTATCTATAAGGTTGCCTTTAATATAAATAATTAAAAGAAAAACAACAAAAATGTAGTATTAAAAGAATAAACTATATTATATTTAATACAGAATAAAAAGAATATCAAAATAAGTGCTTATAGATGAACTATATGTGTTTGTAGGATATACCATTTATGAGGCTAGAAACACAATCTATATGTAATACTATTTGAAAATTCTTTAAGTAAACTTAAACTAATTTAAAATGATTTAAGTGGAGAATCATATAGAAATAAAATAGTTAGGAAATATATTCTATTCAGACTAACAAATATACACAAAAAAAATATTCACTTTAATGACATATGTGTTAGGAAAATAATATGGTGCTAAGGACCTCTAGTTCTAAAATATGAAAATTTTCTTAACCTTGATTCTAGCCCCTAGGCCGATTTTACAATTATGAGAAATAGACAAATTATGGTGAAAATAAATGACGATTGTTAATTAGTGGTCATAATGAGGTCAAATGTGTGATAATTGCAAGTTGAGACAAATATGTCTTTGCAAGAATAACAATAATTATCAATTTATTGATTGGTGATGTTTGATGTCAGATGGCATTTAACTATGTGTTGTAAGAGAATATGCACTCTTACACATTTTTTTACTATATGCTAATTGTCTCTTATTTGGTGTAATTATTATTGGATGATGTCTTTAAGTATGAAATCATACATGCACAATTTACAAGTTTTCATGTTCATGCTAAGGAATAATAGTCATATTGCTATCCTTGAAAAGTGAAAATTTGAATTTTAAAAATTGGGGACAAGATCATACCTACAATCTTATCTAAGAAATTAAATTCTAGGTTTTGCCAAATTCAATATGTGAAGGTATTGAGAACCAAGTCAAATGTGTTTTGAGATGGATGATTTAGTAAGAAAAATAAGGACTAATGACTACACCCAAAAAGATAAAATGTGTATTAGAATCGTACATAATGTCGGTAGTAAAAATCAATCCAAAACAAATAAATGAAAATATAAAATCTATAGTTTTGTCCTCTACAATTATATTAGAATCTTAGAATGCTAGAAAGCTAGAGCTCTTTCAAGAGTTATATAATTTAAAATAAAAAATGAAGATTAATACTTCTAGAAATATAAACATTTAATCATTCAACATAAATATGATCAAAATATTGATTTTGTATTTTTTGAAGAAGAATAAATCCTACAAATGATAACTTTATTATTTTAAGGCAATTTTATTACTACCTTTCTATTTATATGTTTATCTTACAAAATATTTTTTCTTAAATCCTCTCAAATTCATTTTTTTTTTCAATCAATCAATTTACATTTTACATAGAAAAATAATATTTTACTTAAATTAAAAGATTTGAAAAAATGAAAAAAAATGAAAGTGTAATGAAGTAAAAATCCTTAATATTGCAAGACAAAGAGAAGCAGATCATCCCACATACGATGATGTCTAAGGACATGTTCCCATGTAGTTGTTTAGCTTATTTTGGCTAGCAGCCACTACTCAATATATTTAGAAATTATTTGTGGAGCAGCTGGCCCCATGAATATTTTTTTTTGTTTCTTATTTTTAAACAAGACATTTGAACTTCGCATTAATAAAATTAATACTACTTTCTGTACTTAAAATTTGAAAAACAAAATAGAAATAAAATCTTAAAAAAAAAGAGGGAGAGCAAATTGTGGAGCCACGTGGCACTTTTGTTAATAAGGAGTCAGTGCTTATTTCTAGCCCCCCCTTTTCTTCCATGGCTTATTTTTAATTCCTAAACAATAGCTGCTCCACCAAAATAGGGAAAGATTCTAAATTATCCTTTTTTTTACAATTTTAAAGTTGGATGGGAACACTTAACTGCTTAAATTTAAGCAGAAAATAGAGTTAAACAACCCCATAAGAACATAAGATAAGAAAAGACAGAATTTTCTGCCACCTTTTGTGGTGACAATTTATGGATTCGATAACATCATCGATAGAATCGTACGTGGGCATTTCTATGGGCGTCACCAAAGAATTCCAAAGGTTAGTGATATCTCCGTCATTTCCAAGCTTGCCAGTGATGATGTCCTCACGTCTCAACATGCCCACATCCTGACTGGTGTCAACTAGGTGGTTCATTAGATTAGCATACCTTGTAATGGGTTTCTGCTCTTCTTGGGAGCAAATTTCTCTAGCAATCAGGTTTCTAAGTATCACTTTCGATTCGTTATCTACCTTGAAATGGGGCAAATACAGTGTGGAATTATTTTTGTTGAACTTAATTTGACTAATTCCACCCTGCAGTTTCTTGAATTTCATTCCTCACCTTCTTAGCTCCCATATAGATGGAACATGTTCTTACATCTCCTCTTCTCTCCACGATAGGAAATTCATAATAGAGTACAAAATTTCATTTCAAACATGTGGTTCTTAATATAGTGCAAAATGACAAATATGATCCCCAATATGAACAATATGACAAAAATTGGAAGGAAAATTAGAGCAAATAGCCATTTTTTCTGAATGGTTTTGCATGTAGTTGTGGGACAGATCAATCCTTTAATGTTGCCTAAAATATTCCCACAACCAGCTGACTGAATGTTAATATCTCATCAGGGGTTTAGTTTTATTTAAATTGATTTTTCATTAGTATTTTATTAGGTTTTTCTGTTCGACAGTTTTGTATAACAATTTACAACTATTTTTGCCTCCTCTTTATATTTGCTTGTTTATTTTATTTTGATGGAACAATTTTTATGGGAATACAAATTATATTCAGATTGCCATTCTTTCCTTTCTTTTTTTTATCTGCTAACAGAGATTCTAGATTGATATTTTCTACTTGGGCTATCAGTGGTATCAGAGCTTTGGAGTTTGGAGTATATTTTTATGTGAAGCATCTGAAGATTGCAGCTTTCTACAAAATCAAAATACGAAAACAAAAATTGATTTAGGTGAAATCAATTTATTTATTTTTACAAGAATTTTATATCTTGTTATAGTTGGTAAAGTTTCACAAGAGATTTTGAGCAATCCTATAAATTTGCAAACTGTGCAAATTCTATATACATTTATTTTCAATTTACAATTCAGTCTATTGTTTCATTGATTGGGGAAATATTAACCAGAAAAGATACTTGGTTGGAATGGAATAAAAAAGTGGAAAATAAATTAATTTTTAATGATTTATGGTATAAAATATGTGATGGAGATACCCAACCTACAATTCCAACAGATGTTAAAGAAAAAGAAATTTGGAATTTTAAAAATTCAAAAGCCTTGGCTTTGATAAGAGCTTTAGTTAATGGAGATGTATATCGTCATATACAAGGATGCAAATTTGCTTGGGAAGCCCTTGACAATTTCAAAAATTTATTTGATTCTCATTTAGAATTATAATTTATTCAGTTACAATTAAAATTTTTCAATCTTGAATTAAAAAATGGTGATGTTATGAGTTTGGCTTCTGAAATTAGAACCATAAAACAAGATGTTGATGCTACTGGTGGGAAAGTTGATATTTATCTCACTGCTTTTATTAAGGCACTCCTTCCAACACATTCTACTTATCTAGAGTCCCTTCAAGAAAGTAACCAATTGAAAACCATTACTTTTGATTTATTGGTTGAAAAATTGGCTAAACGTGAAAAAGATTTTGGAAGAAAAATAGATAATACTAATGAAAATGTTTGTTTTACTCACCAAGAAAAACCTCTAAATAAGAGCTCTTCAAGAGGAGGTTATAATGATAGAGGCAAAGGTAGAGGTCAATGGAGGAAAAATTATAATCAAAATGATAGGCAACATTTATATTGTAAAAGATGTGGTAGACAAGGAAGTCATGAAGCACATGAATGCAAGCTGTCATGGGATAAGATAGAAAGTTTTAAAGAAAATACTTTTAAGAAAAAAGATAAAACAAAAGTTTACAATGATGATAAACATTCAGATGATAAAATTCCAAGAGTGGCCCAATTTGCTTGTGATAGTGATGGTGATCAATATGTGCTTTCTGTTTCTGACTTTGCATCTAATTCCTCATGGTATGATTCTTGGATCTTAGATACTGGAGCCACACAACATATGACATTCTAACGTGATTACTTTGAGGAATTTCATGAAAGTGCATGTTGTCCAGTTTATTTAGCTGATAAATCAAGTCTCAAACCAATTGGAAAATGAACAATTCGATTTAAGTTGCCTAATCTTCCAGACTTTGTGCTTCATGATGTATTGTTTATTCCTCAATTGCAACGTAATTTGTTATCACTAGTATTGATTCAACAAGAAGGCTACTCTATTCTGTTAAAAGATGGGCAAGTTGTTGTTAGAAAATAATCAAATAATCAAGTTGTATTCACTAGATGTGAGGATGGGAGATTATTAAAACTAAATGGCACTTCTTCTTTTTCTAAAAAAATTGCATATTTTACTGAAGAAGGTAGTCTATCTCATGTTCTTTTATGGTATGCAAGACTTGGGCATATTGGTTATGATAACATTCATATCCTGCAAAATAATGGTGTTGATGGCTTACCTGTTTTGCCTAAAACAATTGAAAAATGTGAAGCATGTATTCTTGCCAAGCAAAATAGAAATTCTTTTCCTCGCTCCACTTGGAGAGAACAAAGAAAATTGCAGCTTATTCATTCTGATTTATGTGGGCCTTTACCAATAAATTATGTGGGAGGATCTAAGTATTTCATGTTGTTTATTGATGATTACAGTTGCAAGAATTGGATTTATTTCTTGCAGAAAAAATCAGAAGCTTTTGAAATTTTTAAAAGGTTTCGTGTTATGATTGAAAAACAAGCTCAATCTTGAATTGGTACTCTTCGAACAGATAATGGTGGAGAATTTACTTCTCTAGTTTTTGAGGACTATCTACGTCAAAATGGGATTCGACATCATCTTACTGTTCTAGGTACTCAACAAAATGGTGTTGTTGAACGAATGAATAGAACTATCATGAATATGGTTCGTGCAATGTTATATTTTAAAAGAATCAAATTACATTTTTGGGCTGAAGCAACAAGAACTGCAATTTATCTTTGTAGTAGATCTCCATCATCTGCATTACACCAATCTATTCCATATGAAGTGTGGTTTGGATATCCTCATTCTGTTCGACATCTTCACATTTTTGGTTCCACTTTCTATGCTTTAATTCCCAAGGACAAAAGAAGTAAGTTGCAACATTATAGTCTTAAGTGTATTTTTCTTGGTTATTCATAATCTTCCAAAGTATATAGGCTATATGATGAAGTCAACAAAACTTTCTTTATTACATGTGATGTTGTATTTGTTGAAACCTCCAACATTGCTGAAAATGATGAATGTAAATTCAAACAACTTGATACAATTACAAATTTTCTCCTTGGATAGAAAACTCTTGTGAGATTCTACATATAGAATCTATATCTCCAAGTGATCTAATTCATGCTGCTCCATCAATAAATGACTAAGAAGAAACCCATCATGATGAGCTTGAACTCTCCGAACCATTAACCACTAATGCAACATCTAGTAATGAAATGGTCACATCTTTTGTGCAACCAAAGTCTTCTCATAAGTGGGCAAAACAACTCCAACAAACATTGAAAGATTTAGGACCTGATGAAATAGGTAAGATAGGTACAAGAAGCTCTTACAAAGCAAGGCTCCAGGCTCAAACCAATAATGCAGATAACTTGGAGACCATTGGTGAACTCAATCTCATAATTGACTCTAAACCATCATCCTATAATAAAGACAAAAATATTACAGTATGGAGGAAAGCTATGCAAGAGGAGTATGACACTCTTTTGAAAAATGGCACATGGGAGTTGGTTGTAAATCTATTGGCTGCAAGTGGATTTTCAAGAATAAATATAAATTAGATGGTACACTTGACAAACACAAAGCCCGACTTGTTGCCAAAGGTTATTCTCAAAAGGAGGGCATAGATTATGATGAAACCTTTACACCTACAGAAAAATGGGCCACCATTCATGCTTTTTTGGCCCTTGTAGCTCAATATGGGTGAAAAATTCACCAAATGGATGTTTAAACAACATTCTTAAATGGCGATCTCAAAGAATCAGTTTATATGACTCAACTAGATGGGTATGCAGTCAATGGAAAAGAACATCAGGTATGCAAGCTTGTCAAATCATTATATGGTTTGAAACAAGCTCCTTGAGCCTGGTATGAAAAACTTACCGAGTATCTCTTAAATTTGAATTTCCAACATTTTGAATTTGACGCTACCACACTTTTTGTTAAAATACTTGATAGCATTATTGTTTATCTTGTTGTTTATGCAGATGATTTATTTATCACTGGTCCTGATGACAATAATATTCAAAATGTGAAATAACAATTGAAGCAAGGTTTTGATATGATTGATTTGGGCCATCTTCATTACTATTTGGGTATTGAGGTAACTCAAAGAACTCATTTTATTTTTATCACCCAACAAAATAATATTGGTGAACTTTTGTATAAGTTTGGCATGGCTGATTGTAAGCCCCTTAGTACTCCTATGGAGAAAAATCTTAAGCTCTCTTCAGATGACCCTTCAGCATTGGTTGATGCAACTATCTACAAGAAACTTGTTGGTAGTTTGATTTATGCTACAACTACCTGTCCAGATATTTCTTTTTCTGTTGGAGTTTTTTCAAGGTTTATGCAACAACCTAGAGAAACTCATTGGTTAGCTGCCAAATGCGTTCTTCACTATTTGCAAGGTACTCAACACTATGGGCTCAAATACTCCAAGACAAACCAATTTTCTTTGGTTGGCTATTCCGATTCTGATTATGTAGGTGATTCCATAGATGGAAAATCTACATCCAGGTATTTAATGTATCTTGGATCTACTGTCATCTCTTGGAGATCTAAAAATAAATATGTTACAGCTGCCTCTTCTTTCGAAGTTGAATATATGGCCGCTTTTAAAGCAACTCGGGAAATCTTATGGCTTCGAAGAATTCTTGAAGACTTGTAGACACCATGGATTTCATCAACTCCACTCTTCATTGACAATAAATCTGCTATCAAAATGGCTAAAAATATAGTATTTCATGATCGCACCAAGAACATCAATACAAAGTTTCATTTGATTCGGCATTATGTGAAATATGGCAACATATACCTTAAATATTGCCCCACTGCAGATCATCTAACAGATATTCTTACCAAGGCTTTGGGTAGAGAAAAGTTTGAGAAGTTCAGAGAAATGCTCAGCTTAACCCTTCAGATTAAGGGGGGTATGGTAATATCTCATCAGGGGTTTAGTTTTATTTAGATTAATTTTTCATTAGTTTATTTTATTAGGTTTTTCTGTTCCGACAGTTTTGTATAATAGTTTACAACTGTTTTTGCCTCCTCTTTATATCTGCTTGTTTATTTTATTTTTATGGAATAGTTTTTAAGGGAATACAAATTATATTCAGATTTCCATTCTTTCCATTCTTTTTTCTATCTGCTAATAAAGATTCCAGATTGTTATTTTCTGCCCGGGCTATCACTGAAGATCGGAGGGGTCAGGGACTTGGCTGTCAACAATGTAGTCATGAAGCAATTACAATATATGAGATCCTATGTTCTATTTCTGCTTTCTCCCTTCTGCTACTTTGATGGGGGATACATTTTTTAGTGACAACTTAAACCGGATATTATCATTTGATCCGATAATAAAGAGCCTGATTTTATCCACTGCCTAGAGTGGTATTTGATTTTCCATCTTGAGCACGTCTTTCACAATTTTTGTCAATAGAGGATAATGTCATTTCTTATCGAGAACACTGTCAATGAAAACCGATACTCTTTCCTCTTGATCTTCATCTTTTTCAAACCTGTTGAGGACTTGTAGAAGAATGATAAGGACCAAAGGAGATTACCTGAGGAAGATAGGACACCTTGGTCTTTTCACTTGAGAGAGACTTTGGAACGGTTTGAATGAAACCAATGTGGGATATATCTGGTGCCATTTCGCCCTCCAATTCAACAACCCACGAAGGTCCAAATTTTTTATTCTCTCTGGTGTGAAAGATTATGATAGAATTGAGAAACACTCACAAAACAAATATTCTGTTGAAGGACTGCAAAGATACATTATTTATGAAAAACTTGAATACGTATACCTTTTATAGACAAAACTTGTCAAAGTGACGATGAGAAGAATATAACAAAAAACTAATTAAAACTAAAAATAAAAATCTGTTCTATGTATACATAGTAGTTTGGATATAGGAGCCACTGTTCAAAAAAGTGTTTTATTTAATAAAACTAAAAGCAAAAAAAAAAAAAAAATCACCTTGAAACTTGATCTCTATGATATGTTGTATCATTTGAGCTTATCTTCAATCTCCCCTTGAATGATCAATGGAGGTGAGTCCCAACTGATTTCTAAAGGCAATACAACTTTTGGTTGGAAGAGATTTAGTAAAAATATTAGCAATTTGTTCAGATGAAGGACAAAACTACAACTCCACTTGTCCATCTTGAACCAAGTCATGAATGCAACGATGACGAATCTCTATGTGTTTTGTTCTGGCATGAAACACAAAATTCTTTGTCATGGCAAGAAAGCTACTGCTATCACAATAGATGGTGGTTGGATGCTCCAGAACCAAATATAGATATGTCAATATCCTTCTTATCCATACCGCTTGAGAAATTGCCGATGAAGTTGCCATGTATTCCGCTTCTGCTGAAGAAAGAGCCATTGTTGCCTATTTCTTACTACTCCAAGATACAACTCCAGGGTTAACTAAAAAAACATATCCAGATGTAGATTCACTATCATCCACTAAATCGACCCAATCTGAATCTATGTAATCAACTAGTTTAAACTTGTCAGTGGGAGAATATTGAATGCCAAAATTTTGTGTACCACTCACATACCTCAAAATTCTTGTACCAAACTGCCAATGTGACTCATGTGGATCCTGAATGAACTAAGAGATGAGGCTCACAACATACATAATAGCAGGTCTCATAGTTGTGAGGTACATGAGGCTACCAACCAAACTCCTATACCGAGTTGCATCAACCTTGGGACTAGCATCTTCCTTGTTTAGTCTTTCACCAAGGGCTATGGAGGTTGAAAATGCTTTGCATGCCACCATGTTAAACCTCTTCAATAAATCAGCTACATATTTGGATTGAGAAATAAATATACCTTCTGATGTTTGTTGTACTTCCACACTAAGAAAATAGTGCATAAGTCCCAGATTTGACATTTCAAACTCTTGTTTCATTTTTGCTTGAAACTTCTCCATGAGAACTTTTCTATTACCTATATAAATCAAATCGTCAACATAGAGGAAAACTATGAGAATATCATTACCAATACGTTGGACATACAAGGTGGGCTCTAAGT
Organism: Cryptomeria japonica; assembly: GCF_030272615.1. Lineage (NCBI taxonomy): Eukaryota > Viridiplantae > Streptophyta > Pinopsida > Cupressales > Cupressaceae > Cryptomeria > Cryptomeria japonica. The sequence goes on along the minus strand of NC_081411.1, from coordinate 729,041,039 downwards.
GGCTTCTATTGAATCCTTTCTTCATGAAATGACTGTCAATTCTAGCATGCCAGGCACAAGGAGTTTTCTTCAACTTGTAGACTAAGTGCTCTTTTTCTGGAACTTCATAACCCATAGGTTGTTCCACATAAAATTCCTCATCTATGTAACCATTAAGGAATGCTGATTTCACATCCATCTGAAATATTGGCCACTTATATTGTGCTGCAATAGCCAATATAATCTTGACTGTATCAAGATGAGCCACTCGAGCAAAAGTTTCTTCATAATCCACTCCAAGAGTTTGTGCAAACCCCTTGGCAACTAGTCTTGCGTTATGCCATTCCACTGAACCATCTGCATGATATTTTACTTTGTATATCCATTTCACACCAATCACTTGCTTACCTTTGGGAAGTGAAACTAATTCCTAAGTATTATTCTTATGAATGGAATTCATTTCATCATTCATAGCATTAACCCATACAAGTTCTTTCACATCTTATTCATACACAAAGGGTTCAACTTTAATTGTACTAAACAAAGCAAAATTAATAACTAGATTTATATTGGTACTCTGATAAATATCAACCAAACTTCGTACCTTTCATGGAATGGATGGTGGACGTGATGGTGGAGGCAAATCTTCACCTGAATTTGTGCTACTTGGAGAACTAGGTGAGATTGGAAGAATGGAACTAGAGCTAGAGCTTCCACTTGAGCTTGTGGGGAGAGGAGGAGGAACACTGTTATCTTCCCTTTTTATGATTATTGATGGATTTTTCTACACATCATCTTTCCATTACCATACTCCCCCTTCATCAAAAATCACATCTCGGCTAACTATCCATTGCTTTGTCTTGGGAATATAAAATCTGCAGCCTTTAGTTGTAGTAGAGTAGCCCACAAAGTTACTAAGTTGGGATTTGGCATCCAACTTCTTCCGCTTTTGATTTGGAATATGCACATATGCCAAGCATCCAAAGATGTGAAGATGAGCTACTGAAGGCTTGTGACTACTCTAGACTTCCTTTGGAGTCAAATTTTGAACTGCTTTCATGGGACTACAACTGAGAATATATACTATAGTGACAACTGCTTCTCCCCAAAAACTATTTGGAAGATTTTTGTCTATAGCATGCTTCATGCCATTTCCGTAATTATACGGTTCTTTCTTTCAACAATACCATTTTGCTGAGGTGTATATGCAAAAGTAAGTTGTCTCTGGATGCCATTCCTAACACAAAAATCAACAAACTCATAAGAAGTAGACTCTCCCCCTCTATCTATTCTGAGTATCTTGACAGGATACCCGATTTGTTTTTTAGACAGTGCTTTAAAATTATTGAAGCATGCAAAGGCTTCAGATTTTTGCTTCAAAAAATAAACCCAAGTGTCCTGAGAGTAATCATCAATGAATGTCAAAAAGTATTGTGGATATGTGTAGTGTCTCCTTGCTTAGTCTTGATTGCAAGGGAATGTTTTCCCATTACATCAACCTCCTTATCATCTCCAAATTTAACTTTACTCCTCATTGAATCATCTAATTTGACAAAGAAATCAGATTTACCTATCCTGTGATATGAACAACCGTTATCCAAGAACCAGACATCTTCTTGGGGTTCTTTTGCCAAATTGCATGCAAAGAATGTAGAATTGTTTGCGTCAGAAGATTCTTTTGTATAACTAGCTCTTGACTTATTCAAGTCAGATTTCTTCTTCCTGCACTCAGATTCATAGTGCCCATATCTTTCACAATATTTGCATTGTATACTCCTTCCATCAACATAACATCTACCTCTTCCTTTGTTATTTCCTTGTCTTCTTCCTCTACCTCTTCCTCTGTTATTACCAGAAATTTCACCTTAAAAATTAATAGTATTTGAAGGAGGAGATTTGAATTTTTCCTTAATTTTCATAGAATATTGGAAAGCTTGAACAAAACTTTCCATAGAATGTTGCATGTGCTCTTCATGAGACTGCAAAGAACCAATTAATTCTGCAACTTTGAAAGTAGTTAGATCTTTACTTTCTTTAACAACAATTACTGTTGGATGAAATTTAGGAGGAAGGGACCTCAATTTTTTTTCTACAATTTTCTGATCTGATATAGTTTCACCTTGAGTCCTAGTAATAAATTCACTAATGGACTCAGATGTCTTCATCCTCAAATTTTCAAATTATCTTCGAAAAGTTTGAGGTCTTACCAATTTTATTTTGTCTATACCTTGGTATGTAGTTTGTAGAGCCTCCCATGCATCCTTTGATTTTGTCAGACTAGCAATTCGAGGAAAAATTGAAACATCCAAGGCAGATTGAATGGTGAAAAGAGATTTGTTATCCTTCTTATCTTCTTTTAGCTATTTTTTCTGTTGTGGTGTCCATGTATTGAATGTATTTTGATCAACAAGTTCTGTGTATCCACCTTCCACAAATTCCCAGAGATCCTGGGATAAAAGTAGGGTCTTCATCTTGAGACTCCAATAATCATAGTTTTCTCCATTAAATCATGGAAGATAAAATACTAAATCTTTTCCATTAGCCATCTGGAGATAACTATTTCTCTAACCTGCAATCTACACAATCAAAAATCTTGCAACCTTCTCTAATACCAAATGAAAGATTATGATAAAATTGAGAAACACTCACAAAACAAATATCCTGCTGAAGGACTGCAAAGATAAATTACTTATGAAAAAGTTGAATACGTATGTAAACTGCTATTAAAAACTAAATTGATTAACTTGATAAAATATATACAATGGTGCTGCCTTTTATAGACAGAACTTCTCAAAGTGACGATGAGAAGAATAAAACAAAAAAACAAAAACAAAAATCTATTTTATCTATATGTAGCAGTTTGGATATAGGAGTTGTTCAAAAAACTATTTTATTTAATAAAACTAAAAGCAAAAAAAAACAAATCACCTTCAAACTTGATCTCTACGATATGTTGTATCATTCGAGCTTATCTTCACGGTGTTCATATTTTCCATCTTCAAATGTACTAGGGCCAATTTTCAGTCATGAAAATATCCCCTCTAGAATTTAACAATAAAATGAATGCTTACTTTGTGCTTTCCTTATCTCAGTGAGATGCTCGTGGAGGTGGAATCTTCCTACTGGATCACACACTATTGAGCTAGGTACGAGAGCTAATTAAAGAAGCTAGACTAGGGTTGCGCAAACATGGGTGGTGTACATGTTTGGTTATATTTTCTCCTTGAGTAGTGAGACTCACATCAATTACAATTTATTTCACTATTTAGCGTCATTTTAAATTTTAAGAAACCAAGAAGTGTCATGTTGGGGAGTAGTTGCTTCATAGTATTGAAATAAAAGTAGTAGTTGTAAATGTTAAAGTTCGTAAAGAATTAATTTTGTAGTCGGTAGATGAGTTGATATGTATAATTATTTAGAAGTAGGTGAATAATATTTTGAGTGTAATATGTTAATGCAATGATAATCTATTAAATTGTAATTGATTGGCGGAGATTATAGTATTTAATATTGATATTTTTATTAATTTTTTAAATTGTAATTAGTTGGTGAAGATTATAGTAGTTAGTATTGACATTTTTATCAACTTTTTATTTATACTAAGTATAATTAATGTTGAGATTGATAATTAAAAAATTTACTAATTGATTAACTTATTTTAAATTTGATAGTGAAACCTATGAAAAGATAGTTCAATTGAAGTTTGTCAAACTAAGAACTGTGATGGTTTTGTCCATTTGAATTATCAATTGCGTTTAAGTTTGATATATTCATGGGTTGAAGTTGTGCTTGTGGTGAGAATATTTAAAACAAGATTTGGAGTAAAAATAATGGATTAAAAAAAAAAAAAATTTTTTTTAATTTTTATAAAGATACAAACATTAAAATCACTAAATATTTTATATTTCATTAGTTTAGATTATTTCAAAATTCAAAACATATATATTACTTTCTTGTATTCAAATTAAAATATTGATTAAAATTGATTATTTTTTTTTATAAAAATATGACATTCTTTGAACTCTCACCCTTGTAAGAATGTAAGCACCTACAACAAATGTCACCTATGCTTTAACATGACACTAGATCACACTACTAAATTATGCTTGAATACTCATTAAAAAGAAAGGAATAATGTTAACCTATTCTAATTAGTATTGCATATTACTATTTTGATTAGTAGTGCATATTAATATATAAATTTTAAAATTTTGATAGAAACGGTGTACATGATATTGTCATAAATATTTTGTAATCTCAAGCCTTTCTTTTGAGTTTTAGTGTGTAATGGTGAAAATGGAGGTTTAACCAATTGAGGTAACAAAATCACTGATTTTGCTTAATTGATCATTACATTAAAAGAGAGATGGACCTATTAGATCTAAGCATAATCCCTCTTGGGAAAAAATAGAATTTTTCACTTGGTTAGGGTTTGGACCTCTTTCTAATTTGAATTGTGAAAATGATAAAATTAGAGTAAAAAGGATGATTATTGAAGAGATTGGGCCTAAAATGTGAGCTACAGTCATTGTATAGAGACACCAACCTGGATTTGAGCAAAAGAAGATGTTTCAGATATGTTCCTAGAAGTTCAACTTGATTTTTCAAGACTGGGATGTATCAATTCACCATGGTCCTCCGAATTTCATATCGTCAAAAGGTGAACCTATTCATCTCTGCATATCCTTATTTGAATTTAAATGAAATATTACCCACCTAGATGGGTAATAAATACTAACCGAGCTCTACATAAAACTAAATGTCTTCAATGACAATGCTTTATTTCTCGGTCGATGAAACTGAAAGTTTCATGAACATTTGATGATGTTGAAATTGGAGTAGACAATCAATGAATTTGAATTTGGAGAGAACCGTTTCATTACCCAAATGGAGAGATCAAGGGTATGACCAAGTGTTCCACGTTGCTAGACAGAGAGTTCATGGGTCCATGTCTTGAAACAAATTTTAAAAATATCTGAAACCATATGTAGGAAAAGAGGAAAAGACATAACATCCGATATTCTTGATAATAGTTGTTTCTTCATTAATTTAGCCACTGAAGTAATATTGTAGAGGGAGGGAGATTGAGAGAGGGAGAGGAAGAGATAGGGGGAGACACACACAGAGAGAGAGAGAGAGAGAGAGAGAGAGAGAGAGAGAGAGAGAGAGAGAGAGAGAGAGAGAGAGAGAGAGATGGGGTATGGAGGAAGGGAGTAGGGGAGGGGAAAAGAGAGGTAGAGGGAGGGAGCGAAAGAGGGAGGGAGAGTAAGAGAGAGGGGATGGAGAGAGAGAGAGAGAGAGAGAGAGAGAGAGAGAGAGAGAGAGAGAGAGAGAGAGAGAGAGAGAGAGAGAACCCACCTAGATGGGTAACAACTACTAACTGAGCTCTTTGATAAGCCTAAATAATGGCTCTATTTTGATAAATTTTTGTTATAGTATTCCTGCCTAGGTCTTGTGATTAGATGATATTTGGATCATGATACTCTCCTACTTGATACCTTTTTAAGTGTTTTTGGAACTGATTTGTCTGATACTTAAGGTTGTCATATAATAGTTTCTAAATGGTTTATCTATGCAAAAGATCTAAATCAATATTAAGTATGGTTTAATTTATGTCATGTTAACATTAGTATATACACATGTTTGTTGTGCATATTGTTGGGATTTTCAATAGAAGGAGATTGTTGATATTCATTAAGGATATTGAGAAGGTTGTTGAAGATTATTTGATATAACTGAAAAAGGCTGATAACTATCTTTATAACATTATTTTGTCATTGATGTCAAGAAATTGATTATTTGATTCAGTCTGATGTTGCCATATCTTGAGAAGATTGATTTGAAGAGAATTAAGATGTCGGTAAGTGACACAGAAAGAATGTGATGAAAGGGGAGAAATAAGTTATTCAATGGGCAACTATTACCGAGTTAGACAATGATGAGATCATGATGTTTATATTGTTTTGATATCCTACATATGTTGTTGATTGTAAGGTTAATACTATACTATGTCACCAAGTAAAGAACCTAGTCGGTAAACCCTAAGGAACCTAGTCGGTAAACCCTAAGGTTATCAATATTGGTTAATGAAGGCAGAATGTCTACCGAGTAAAGTTTAGTATTTATCGAGTTGCAACCGAGTTATGACTGATCTCATTGGATAGATAAAATAATTATTTAATGAAGGACAATGATGAGCTGGAGATGTATAAATGATTGGTATGCCATGCATGAAGTTTGTTAAGGATCTATGGCAATGGAAGATCGACAGGAAGATCTACAATGCAAATTGAACTGAAATAACCTTGTGCAAGTTCCAAGAAAGGAATGCAAGTCCCTAGGCAAGGTAAAACATTTTCAGATCGAAGGATGCATTGAACCTAGTTAAGATTGAAGATCTGATGGCTAAGATTGATCATGAGAAATGTGATCAAGGAGATTCAGCGGTTAGTAATTGTTTATCAATAAGTAATTGTTGATAAACAATGTATGTGGGCAAGTGTAAGCACAGGGATGCTACATAGTGATTACTGAGCACAAAAGCTTGAAGACCTGTTTGAATAACAGAGTAGGGAGCCCAACAGAGGGACAAGATAAGTCCTATGACAAGATTGTTTTGAGCAAATAAGAATCTACTTTAGCATTTTAGATGTGAAGTTGCAGATATATTTTTATTACTGTTATTTTGTAAGTGACAGAAAATGTCTTAACCGAGTGGACTTAACAGTCTTATTTGTAAACCCTCTAGCAAGGTAACATTCTAAATGAGTGTTTGAAATCCTTTGACAAGGTCACTTCTAACAAAGTGAAGATCCTAACAGATTTGAGGGAAATCCCTTAACCGGGTCACATCTAGCAATGTGTTTGTAATCTTTAACAAGATTTTCTTTTAACCGAGCATACTCTAGAAGAGTATATTTCTTAGTGGGTTCGAAATCCCACAGTGGTTTCTCCCTATTTGGGTTTCCACGTTAAATCTGGTGTTATATGTGTTATGATGATTATGTGTTTATGAGTTTGCATGTTTAGCAGTTTTTTGGTTATGTTGCTGAAGTATAAGTTACCGAGGTTGAATCTATTGATTTTATGGAAGATTAAGTTTGTATGATTCACCCCCCCCTCTCATCTTGTTAGCTATTGGCATCAGAACTTTACAATTGGTATCAGAGCCTTGGACTCTGGAAGAAAAGTTTAAAGGTACTTGAGGCAAAGATTCGAAGATGTATAAAAGAGATGCACCAAAGCTGAACAAGTCAAGTTTCTCCACATGGCAGAAAAGGATGAAGCTGCATTTATCAGGAATTGGAGAATATGCAACATATTATTTGGAGAATGATTACATACCACCAAGCACCAACCCGATGACCTTGGAAGAGATAAAGGCAAAGAAAGAACACATTCAAGCTATGATTGAAATAACATCAGCATTGACCGACTCAGAGTTTAATGATCTAGAAGGCTGCAATGATGCAAAAGCAATGTGGACTAAACTCATATCTGTGTATGGCGGTGATGGACATGTTCAAAGAGAAAAAGTAGATAGTCTAAGAGGACAACTTGAATCCATGAGAATGAATGAAGGTGAGAACATAACCCAATACAATACAAGATTAAAGGAGACTGTCAATCAAATTAAAGGAGTAGGAGGAAATATTGAAGAAAAGGATGTAACAAATAAGTTGTTGAGAACCCTTCTACCTGCTTATGCTATTTGAGTCTCTACAATCAATGAATTGAGGTCTGTACCTAACATGTCAGTTTCTTTGGATGCTACTATTGGTAAGCTACATGCATTTGAGCTAAGTAATTTTGATAACAGTGGATCTTCGGTAAATAAATTAGAATCTGCATTCAGTTCTTTTCATATTAGAGAATCTGATGATTACAATGATAGAATGAGTAAGTACTCTGAAGGGAATCATAGTGGAGCAAGTGAAAGATTTCATAAGAATGTGGAAGAAGTACATAAACTGTATGAGGAAATCAAGAAGCAAGAAGAGTTTGAAGCATTATTAGCCAGAAGGTTACCGAGAGGAAAAGGTAAGTATAAAGGAAAGCTACCTTTAAAATGTTTCAATTGTGATAAGATAGGACATATGGCTTCTAACTGTCCTGACAAAGAATCTAGTGAAAAGAGAGAATACCGAGATAAAAGGCAGAAAGACAACCAATACAGAGGACACCGAGACTTCAGAAGGAGAGACAGAAAGACATGCCTAGTAGCTGATGAGGAATCCAACCATGATAAATCTGATGAAACTGATACTGAGGAAGTTGTTTCTGTGGCTATTAAAGATGGATCTGATAAAGAGAGGTATGAAGAAAAAGCCCTAATATCTCACATAAATAATAATGATTCTTGGATCATAGACAGTGGATGCTCACATCACATGATAGGTGATAAACACAAGTTTGTTAAACTAGAAAACTATGATGGAGGCTATGTAAGATTTGGTAATGATGCACCATGTCCGGTGAAAGGTAAAGGATCTATAACACTTCTTGACAATGCTAAATGTGATGATGTATATTGGGTTGAAGGTTTGAAATATAATTTGTTGAGTGTAGCATCTACAGGATACCGAATAGAATTTCAGAAAGGAATTGTCAAAGTTCATGACAAGCATGGAAAGTTAGCTGCTACCAGGACACAAACAAAAGGTAATACATTTCATCTTGACTCAACTCGGAACAAGTGTCTTTATGCTAAGATAGATGATACCTGGTTATGGCATAAAAGGTTTTTTCATGTAAATTTTGATAATCTGATCAAAATAAGTAAGAAGCACCGAGTAAGAGGTCTACCGATTTTGGAAAAACCTAAGAACGCTATGTGCTGAGGATGCCAAATGGGTAAGATGACAAGATCAAGCTTTACAAGTAAGTCCTACACTTCTAAAGGAATTTTAGATCTAGTACACACTGATCTTTGTGGTCCCATGAAAGTTCAAAGTTATTATGGTGATAAATATTTCATATTATTTGTGGATGATTACTCAAGGATGATGTTAGATATGTTTTTAAAAGAAAAATCAGAAGCTTTTCAAATGTTTAAATGGTACAAGGCAAGAGTTGAAAATGAAACATGAAGACAACTGAAATGTCTTAGATCTGATAGAGGAGGAGAATTCACTTCTGATGAATTTAACTTATTCTGCAATGATCATGGTATAAAAAGACAAGTATCTGCATCGAGAACACCGCAGCAAAATGGGATAGCCGAGAGAAGAAATAGATCAATTCTAGATTGTGCAAGAACCCTAATGATAGAAAAAAGGGTACCTCAAACATTTTGGAGAGAAGCAATCAGCACTACAATTTACACCCTGAACCGAGTTCAACTGAAGAAAGGAACTATGAAGACACCATATGAGATCTGGTATGACAAGAAGCCTAATGTAAGTTATTTTAAAATCTTTGGAAGTAGATGCTATGTTCACAAAGATGACAAAAATGGAAAGTTTGATCAGAAAAGTGAAGAAGGAACATTTCTTTGTTATTCTTCTAGAAGTAAAACATTTAAATGTCTGATCAAATCATCTAACAAAATAGTAGAAAGTGAAAATGTGAAAATTGATGAATTTGCAGAAAGAAATGATGAAGGAAATTCCAAAGAACCAGAAGATTATGAAGAATTTATTTATGTGCAACTGAGAAGTCCTACCGAGAAAAAATGAAGATAATGTCCAGTTACCGAGTGATGAAGAAGATCATATAGAACCTACCAAGCCTATATTAGGCAAATATGTTAGAAGACATCATGCATCAAGTCAGATTATAGGAGATAAGGATGATCCAGTAATGACAAGGAACAAACTGAGACAGAACAGATGTCTGATATCTGATTTTGAACCGAGAATAGTAAAAGAGGCATTTAACAGTGAAGATTGGGTAAATGCTATGACAGAAGAGATTGATCAAATCAAGAAGAAAGACACATGGACACTGATCCCAAGATCGAAGGACAAAAATGTAATCAGTACAAAGTGGATTTTCAGAAACAAGCTAAATAAAAAAGGTGAGGTCATTCGCAACAAAGCAAGACTAGTTTGCAAAGGTTATGCTCAAGAAGAAGGAATAGATTATGGTGAGACCTTTGCACCTGTGTCTAGACTTGAGGGAGTAAGAACATTGTTGGCATATGCTGCTTTCAAAAATTTCAAGGTATATCAAATGGATGTTAAATCTGCATTTTTGAATGGTATACTAGAAGAAGAAGTTTATATTGAACAACCTAAAGGATTTGTTGAAGACAAGAGTAAAGATCAGGTATTTAAACTAAACAAAGCTTTATATGGTCTGAAACAAGCACCTAGAACATGGTATGAGAAACTGCACTCTTACTTAATCAAGATTGGTTTTATAAGGACAAGTGAAAACAACAATATGTACATGAAGAATGATGAGGCCAATGGAATACTGATCTTAGCCATATTTGTTGATGATATTATTTTTTGTGGTAATGACTCCTTATGCAAGAATTTTGGAAATGAAATGTGCAAAGAATTTGAGATGTCATTAATTGGTGAGATAAAGTATTTTATAGGTTTACAGATATTGCAAATGAAAGATGAGATTTTCATTACTCAATCCAAGTACATAAAGGAAATCTTGAAGAAATTTAGAATGGAGGATTCTAAACCAGTAAGTACTCCTATGACTACTAACTGTAAACTATCAAAGAATGATGAATCTGCATCTGTTGATGAGACACTTTACCGATCTATGATTGGAAAGTTGCAATATGTTGTGCATAGCAGACCGGATATAGCACATGCAGTAGGTATTGTTGCAAGATTTTCTGCAGATCCCAAGGAAACCCATATGACAACAATCAAGAGAATTTTCAGATACTTGAGAGGCATTGAATATTATGGCTTAGTATATGAAAAGAGGAATGATTTTGATTTAAAAGTTTATACTGATGCTGATTGGGCATGCAACATAGATGACATGAAAAGCACAAGTGGTGGAGCTTTCTTTTTAGGAGAAAGACAAGTGAGTTGACTTAGTAAGAAACAAGGATGTATTTCACAGTCAACAATAGAAGCTGAATATGTTGCTGCAACATTGAACTGCACAAATATAGCATGGATCAAACAACTGTTGGAAGGTATAAATGAGAAATTTACCGAGCCAGTAACTATATTATGTGATAATACTAGTGCCATTAACATTTCAAAGAATCCGGTAATGCACTCTAAGACAAAGCATATCTCTATAAAGTATCATTATCTCAGAGAAGAAGTTTAAGAGAAGAAAGTTGTACTAGAATATATCAGTTCAAAGGAGCAATTAGCAGACATCTTCATAAAGCCACTACCAAGGGACACTTTTGAGTATTTCAGAAGCAAGTTAGGGGTCCTACCCCTATCTTCTACTCACTGACAGAGTTCGGTGAAAGCATCAATTCGATGAATCTACAGAGTATTATGTGTGGATTGATGCTGATTTACACACTTTAGAAGGTTTTCTAAAGGTGTGCAAGAAATAGTGAATAAAGACAAGTTGCTCTGACTGAGACTGGGATGATACACAACAAGGCAAATCACTTCACAGAGGAAGAAATCATGATTTAGTTCTTTTACTTTTTGGCATTATTCTCAAAGGGGGAGAAGACTAAATGGTATAATCCTAAATGAAGAAGATAATAGAAGAGTAATAACAGGGGGAGAAGATTACAAAAGGGAGCAGACTAAATGCAAGACAATAGCTTAGAAGCCTAATGAAAAAGGGAGAAGACTTCAGGAGATTCTAATAGCTCAAGCATAACAGGAGAAGTCTAACAGCAATTTGAATCTGAATCAATTTGAATATCTTGTTGGTATTACCATTTAATTGTTGGTTTTGCCATCAATGCCAAAGGGGGAGATTGTTGGCATTTTCAATAGAAGGAGATTGTTGATATTCATTAAGGATATTGAGAAGGTTGTCGAAGATTATTTGATATAACTGAAAAAGGATGATAACTATCTTTATAACATTATTTTGTCATTGATGTCAAGAAATTGATTATCTGATTCAATTTGATGTTGCCATATCTTGAGAAGATTGCTTTGAAGAGAATTAAGATGTCGGTAAGTGACATAGAAAGAATGTGATAAGAAAGGGGAGAAATAAGTTATTCAATGAGCAACTATTACCGAGTTAGACAATGATGAGATCATGATGTTTAGATTATTTTGATATCCTACATATGTTGTTGATTGTAAGGTTAATACTATACTATGTCACCGAGTAAAGAACCTAGTCCATAAACCCTAAGGAATCTAGTCGGTAAACCCTAAGGTTATCGATATCGGTTAATGAAGGCAGAATGTCTACTAAGTAAAGTTTAGTATTTACCAAGTTGCAACCGAGTTATGACTGATTGCATTGGATGGATAAAAGCATTATTTAATGAAGGACAATGATGAGCTGGAGATGTATAAATGATTGGTATGCCGTGCATGAAGTTTGTTAAGGATCTATGGCAATGGAAGATTGGTAGGAAGATCTACAGCGTAGATTGAACCGAAATAACCTTGTGCAAGTTCCAAGAAAGGAATGCAAGTCCCTAGGTAAGGTAAAATGTTTTCAGATCGAAGGATGCATTGAACCTAGTCAAGATTGAATATCTGATGGCTAAGATTGATCATGGGAAATGTGATCAAGGAGAGTCAGTGGTTAGCAATTGTTTATAAATAAGGAATTGTTGATAAACAATGTATGCGGGCAAGTGTAAGCACAGGGATGCTACATAGTGATTACCGAGAACAAAAGCTTGAAGACCTATTTGAATAACAGAGTAGGGAGCCCAACAGAGGGACAAGATAAGTCCTATGACAAGATTGTTTTGAGCAAATAAGAATCTGCTTTAGCATTTTAGATGTGAAGTTGCAGATATATTTTTATTACTGTTATTTTGTAAGTGACAGAAAATCTCTTAACCGAGTGGACTTAACAGTCTTATTTGTAAACCCTCTAGCAAGGTAACATTCTAAATGAGTGTTTGAAATCCTTTGACAAGGTCACTTCTAACAAAGTGAAGATCCTAACAGAACTAAGGGAAATCCCTTAACCGAGTCACATCTAGCAATGTGTTTGTAATCTTTAACAGGATTTGCTTTTAACCGAGCATACTCTAGAAGAGTATATTTATTAGTGGGTCCAAAATCCCACAGTGGTTTTTCCCTATTTGGGTTTCCACGTTAAATCTGGTGTTATATGTGTTATGATGATTATGTGTTTATGAGTTTGCATGTTTAGCAGTTTTTTGGTTATGTTGCTGAAGTATAAGTTATCGAGGTTGAATCTGATGATTTTATAGAAGATTAAGTTTGTATGATTCACCCCCCCCTCTCATCTTGTTAGCTATTGGCATCAAAACTTTACAATTAACATCATGATGTAGGGTCGACAAAGAAGAAGATAAGACTAAGCTAGTGGTTTGAAGGAACATCAAGCATACCACCACGATGCATACCGAGTCAATGAAAAGAAGCATTGATGAAGATCAAAGCCACTTGACTGGTTCTTCAGTAGAATGGTTTATGAGACATTTATAACTATTCTTAGTGGAGCTTAGATCTAGGAAGCAAGTCATGCTATATCTTCTTAGCTGCAGGACATATGTTGTTCTATTTTCCTGCACTGGCTTCTTCTTTAGTATAATAAAACCTGTTCGCCTATTCCGTTGGAATGTGGGTTGATCAGTTAGGAATTTATTATAAGTTTCCATATAAATAAAGGGGTCTCTATCTCCTCTCAAGGATACACAGAGAACGACCATAGTATTTGTAATACTCAATTTTTAGACTTATGTATGTTTGCAGCCAATTTGGAATGAAGAGATCAATGTGATTTTAAGTTTAACAATGTTAATCTGAAAGTTCTGGATATACTCACTCAAGGGGGCCCACTTGGTGAGTATTCCTTTGTGTTTTTAGTTAATTTCTATCTTTCAATGGTTATTGTTTTGATATTTGTCTATTCCTACAACCACTAGAAACAGTTCCCGTGTCTGTTCCTGCAGCCACAATGGTAGAGTAGTTTCTATCCGCTTGCCAGAACATTATCATTTGGTAGTAGTTTCTTAAGTTATTTTCAGTTGTGAATTCTGATTAAGTATTAGTTCATTATGTTTTTGCACATTTACTTCAGAGAATTTCCTTAATCAAAATTCAGAAATTTGACACCTTTCTGTTTGAGTTTGACATCCTCTGTAGAAGTTACGACTATACCATTGATGCCCATAAACTAAAGTTATTCCTTGCTACTCTGAAAGAAGCTTCTCTGAGATGGTTTATGAGTCTAGGTAGAGATGCTTTCCATAATTCTCTGAGTCCTATTATTGAAACACTTGAGAGCTTTGCTCTTGGTGGAATACCCTAGGAATATTCCCTCATCACATTTCACATCAAAATTGCTCTGGTGTTTGCTCCTCTTGATGTAACATTTGCTACCAAACACTCTAAAGTAGCTAACCACATGTGTCTTACTAGTCCAATACTCATAAGGAGTTTTATCCTTACCTTTCTTGATCAGTACCCAGTTCATTGCGTAGATTGTAGTGCTCACCGCTTCTCTCCAAAAGGTGTGGACAACCTTTCCTTGAATCAACATAGTTCTAGCTGCTTCAACCATAGTTTGATTATTCCTCTCTGCTAGGCCATTCTGCTATGGAGTCTAGGGGGCAAATAGTTGTCTCTTGATGTCATGTTCTTCATAGTACTTGTTGAATTCACAGGAAGTGAATTCCCCTCCTTGATCAGTTCTCAGGCACTTGATTCTTTTACCGCTTTCCTTCTCTACTAATGCTCTGAAAGCTTTGAACTTTACAAAAGCTTCAGACTTATCTTTCAAGAATGTGACCCACATCATTCTTGAGTAGTCATCAGTGAGAATCATGAAATATCTATCACCTTGCACACTCCTAGTTTTCATAGGACCACACAAATCAATATGCACAAGATCAAGCAAATTGTCAGCAGTGAAAGGTTTGCCTTTAAAGGTTAAAGAAGACATTTTCCCCAATTGACACTCTCTGCACAAGGTATTATCTAGTTTTCTTAGCACCGACAACCCTCTAACTACCTTGATCTTATTGGCCTTCACAATGTTATCAAATTTTACATGGTAGAGTCTCCTATGCCATATCCAGCTATCATCAAATTTAGCCATAAGACATGCACTTACATTTGCATTCAACTGAAATAGTTACCTTTGGTTTGCATGCTGGTGGCCACCAATTCACCATTCTTGAATTCCAGAGTGAGACCACTATCATTCAGTTGGGCAACACTCAGAAGGTTATGTCTGAGACCATCAACCCAATACAAATTGTCAGCACTACTCTTTCCATTCAGACAGATGGACCCTCTGCCTTTGACCATACATGGTGCATCATTACCAAAGAGAACCACACCACCAGCATACTCTTCCAAGGATAGAAACTTGCTCCGGTCACTAGTCATATGGTAACAATAGCCACTGTCAATGATCCACTCTTTGGAATTATCAAACTGGGAGACAAGAGCCTTCTTGTCTGACACATCTTCCTGGACAGCAACAAACACAATATCTTCATTTTCTTCATCTTCTGATTCCTCATCTGTGACATCTTCATCAACTGCCAGAATAGTTTCTCCGATTTCCTCCTTTGAATTTCTTGAACCTTTCTGATTTGTCCTTGTTGTCACCATTAGGACAGTTTACAACAATATGTCCTATCCGGTTACAAAAGCATTTCAAACGGAGCTTACCTCTGTATTTTCTGGTTCCCTTCGGAAGTTTCCTAGCAAGAAGAGCTTCAAATGCCATCAGAATCTCCTCATCATCCATTTCTCTACTTTGTCTTGGTTCACCACTAGTGCTAGCTTCTTTTCCTTTTCTGGATGGTACAACAAAAGCTTTACAAGCTGATTCGGTCTTTTGAACACTGCCATCAAAATTATTTAACTCATAGGCTATCAACTTTGCAATGATGGAGTCTATGGATACCTTAGTCTTGTCTATTGATCTTAGCTCCCGAATAGCAGCAACCCTTATTGCATAGATAGGTAATAAGGATCTTAGGACTTTGCTTACCACAGTGGAATCTTCCATTTTACCACCTGCACTCTTGATATCTCCAACAACGGTTTCGATTCTTATTCCATACCGTTGAATGGTCTCACCTTCAACCATCCGCATGTCTTCAAACTTCCCTCTAAGGCTTTCTTCCTTAGCTTGTTTTACATGCTCATCACCGCCATAGATATTTTCAAGAGTATCCCATACCTCTTTGGGATTTACCTTATCTTGGACATCAATAAACTCAATGCCAGATAAACTACTAATTAGGGCTTCCATGACTTGCCCATTCTCCTGCATCTCTCTCTTTTGGTCATCGATGAGAGTACCGGTAGGTGCAACATAGGCATTCTCAACATAACTCCAGTTTTGAGCACCCATGCTTTTGATGTATATCTTCATTCTGTCTTTCCATATACTGAAATTTTCTCTGTTGGAATTTGGACCTTCCCTCTTCATCATTATACTGGGATCTTTACCTCAAGCGGTTAAGCTTATAACACAAAGGACCTGGAGGATGCTCTGATACCAATTGATAACTCAATGATGAACGGATAGTACCAAACCGGTACTGAGAGGGGGGGGGGTGAATCAGTACAAACAAAAACAATTTCCTAAAACCGGTTGTCAGCAAACATTGTGTTTTGACAGACAATCAGTAACACCGGTCTTAAACAGAGGACAACCGACAAATTCCAGAATAACTGAGACAAGCATAAACCGGTTGACACTTATCTTCTCATATAATCTAACACTTCATTTCCATTTCACCCTAGTGCATGAACAGGTAATCTACCATCAAAGGATATATAAGCAGCTAGATCAACATGATTTACCTTCAGACACAAATCACTCAAACCATCATAAGAATATCACCACACATAACACACATATTTTTCACGTGGAAACCCAACTAGGAAAAACCACGATGGGGATGAATACCCACAAGCTATTTTGAACTCTTTAGAAGTCCGCTCTGTTAGGAGCCTTGTCCGGTTAAAGACTGATATAATAGGTTCTATTAGGAACCGATCCTGTTAGGGATCACCTGGTTAAGGGATGGCTAGAATACCCGGTTAAGAGTTAAACCCTGTTAAAGGTTACCTTGTTAGAGGATTTCAAGAACTCAATTGTTTTGAGTCACCCTGTTAAAGGATTTACAACAAGCAGGTTAAAGCTATCCTATTAAGGGATTTTCCAACTATTGAGGTGGTTAGAGATCAACAGGTATTACACTGATCTGGTAACAACACTCAATGCCAATGGAGATCTTCTTTAGCTCCTCTTCACCTTCTGCACTTACACTCTGTAGGTATCACGTATATCTTCTCTTGGATACACACACACAACTTTTGCCAACAACCTCAGAAAGAAACACAACATCGACCTTATAGGAAAATAGATAGGTCGGTGCTAGCATAAACCCTAAACCCTAAACCTGTTAGGTTAAGGAATTCAAACGGTTCAATCCTGATTGTTGAGCATATTGCATTAAATGCAACAATCTTGATCCAATCTAAAGACATTCTGTTGGTATTTTGGTATGGTTTTGTCATTGATGTCAACACATACTAAACACTAGCACTTTAGAGATCCAGCAGCATTCACCGGCAAGCAACTATTGCACAGTTACTGATATAATGTTCACCAACAGGATATAATGATCACCGACACTTGGAATGATATGGAAGACACTTGGTAATGTCAAAGAAATTATGTGGACACTTTGTTTTGAAGAATTAATAATTGTTATATTCATATTTACATATTTGCTGTTACCGGCAAATAGGTCTAGGGTTACCTAGGGTTACACCGACAGGTTTATCTTTTCCAGATCAGCATGGCACACTATATAGATGATTTATTATTGTTGTAAATGCATTAAGCCGACATGTTTAATTGATTATTGCATCAGATATTATATTGTTTACAAATGATTTTATTGTAATATCTTGTAGAGCTGACCTACTAAAATTGGTCTTAGGTTATGGTATAAATGTAAGATCTTATTTGTAAGATCGAGTGTGGAATGTGGAAAAAGGATTGTGAGAAGGTATATGCGAGATTAAGCAGAGGTATACATGAAGACATCATTTGAAGGTGAAGCTAGGTTTTTGTAGAAGCATATCAACATTACACCAGTACTAAATCCAACATATGGAGATTCTATTTTGTGCAGTACATTCTTATTGGATTTAACCATCCAACATTAGTCAGTGTGACTCCCATTGTGTGATTGAGCAGTGAGCTCTAGGCTGTTGGCCTTTCTACATGTGCAGACCCCATTTATGTACACTTACTATCTGCAGTAGTATCATCTGATTGTGGGTAAGGTTTCCCATCGTGGTTTTTCCCCTTACAACATTTCCACATACAAATATTGGTGTTATGTGTTGTGGATGACTTTATGTTTGTGTTTCATACATTAATCTTTACTGGTATAACAATTTACTGTTAACATTGTCTACCAACATACTTAACTGGTTTACTAGTATTAAGCATTAAATTGGTTTAATGGTTTTTGATTTGAATTTATTAGACAACTGATTCACCCCCCCTCTCAGTTGTCTCCGAGACCTAACAATTGGTATCAGAGCCTAGTCCTCTTTTTGTAGAAGTTTAACAACTTGAGGAGATCCAATGACTACTAATTATTTCAGGAAGGATAGTCTTAGACTTGATGGAACCAACTATGGGATATGGAAGATCAGAATGGAGACACATCTAAATTGCATTGGTAAGGACATCTGGGAAGTTGCAAAGAATGGTTATACTGCTACTGTAGCTGGTCAGACTGCTCCAACTACCTTAGCTAAAGATGAGGAGAATGATTGCAAAGTAAGAGAAGCACTTTTAAGTGCCTTATCAGATCAAAAAATCATGGGATTATCAAATAGGTCTACTGCTAAAGCTATTTGGGATCATTTGGAAACACTGAATGAAGAAGATTCCACAGTCAAGATTGCAAAACTTGAAAGCTTCCGAGTCAGGTATGAACATTTGAAAATGGACGAAGATGAAAGAATTTCTGCTTTTATAGAAAGAGTAAATGAAATTGTTTTGGGTATTAAATGTTGTGGAGGAACCTTGAGTGAGGATGAAATTATTTCAAAAATCTTAAGAGGATTGCCACCGGCATATAAAATGAAGGTTACTGCTATAAACTAGTTGAGAACAATGCCTAATACATCAGTAACTAGGGATACATTGATTGGAAAACTTTCAGCTTTTGAAATTGAGGAATTTGGTCCTGTTGCTACTATAAAGATAGATTTGGCCTTTAAAGTATCAACATCATCTGCTCCATCATTTGACAAATCAGATTGGAAAGCCTTTTATGCAAGAGAACTTGGAGAAACTAGGAAGGAGAATGAAGAGCTTGAAGAACTTGAAGCACTATTTGCAAGGAAAATGCCAAAAGGTCCAGTTGGAAGTAAGTATGAAGGTAAAGCACCCTTTAAATGTTTTAACTGCAATAAGATTAGTCATATGGCTTCGAGATGCCCTGATAGACATGCTATACTAAGAGAAGAAGCTAGAAGAACATACAAGCCTAATCCTGAATATCAGAGATACAGATTTAAGAAGAACAAAGACAAAACTTGTTACATTGTTGATGAAGGTGTGACTGATGATTCTGATGAGGATCCAATAGACAATGGATGGGTTTTTGTTGCTATAACAGAAGATCAACCGACACCTACTGCTCAACTGGTAGAACAAGCCCTAGCAGCCAAAGTTGAAGTAAAGGATGAATGGATCATTGACTCAGGATGCTCACACCATATGACAGGAGACAAAGGTAAATTCTTGAACTTTCAAGAATACAATGGAGGTTTAGTAAGATTTGGAGATGACAAAGCCTCTTCAATCAAAGGGAAGGGTACAATATCTCTTGATGGTAAGCATAACATTGACAATGTCTACTATGTTGAAGGATTAAAGCATAATCTTTTAAGTGTTGACCAATTAGTTGAGAAAGGATTTCAGTTACAATTTAAGAATGGAAAATGCAAAATCATGAATAGAACTAGTTTAGAAATTGCAACTGGTAATCAAACTAGAGGTAATATCTTTCATTTGAATAATAGTGAAAAGGCGTGCTTGATTGCACATATAGATGAAAGTTGGTTATGGCATAAGAGACTATGCCATGTAAACTTTGATTGTATGGTAAAGATTAGTACTTCTAAAGCAGTTAGAGATCTACCCAAAATTGTGAAACCTCAGAATACAATATGTAAGGAATGTCAATTTGGAAAACAAGTTAGAGCTAGTTTCAAAAGTATTCCAGAAAAATCCAATAATGCTCTTGATTTGATTCACACTGATTTATATGGTCCAGCTAGAACTAAAAGCTTACAAGGTGATAGATATTTCATGCTAATTATTGATGATTATTCTAGAATGTGTTGGGTTACTTTTCTCAAAGAAAAATCAGAAGCACTTGGAAAGTTCAAACTGTTCAAAGCAATGGTTGAAAATGAAACCGGTAAGAAAATCAAATGTTTAAGATCAGATCAAGGAGGAGAATTCACATCTAAGGACTTTAATACATTCTGTGAAGTGAATGGAATCAGAAGACAACTATCAGCACCTCGGACACCATAGCAGAATGGAGTTGTTGAAAGGAAAAATAGAACTATCTTGGATGCAGCAAGAAGTATGTTATCTGAAGCAAATTTACCACATGTGTATTGGAGAGAAGCAGTCAGCACAACCATCTATACATTCAACAAAGTTCACATCAAAGGTGAAACCGATAAGACCCTTCATGAACTATGGTTTGGTAATACTCCTACTCTTAAGTATTTCAGAATTTTTGGAAGTAAATGTTATATTAGAAGAGATGAGTACATTGACAAATTTAATCCTAAAAGTGATGAAGGAATATTTATTGGTTATTCATCTAAGAGCAAGGCATATAGATGTTTTAATAAGAGATTGCAGAAAATTGTTGAGAGTACAAATGTAAAGATTGATGAACAATTCAGAGGAAATTCAAGGTATATAGACTCTGAATCGACAATAGAAGTTGTGACAAATGAACCTACACTAAATCCATCAGCACCGAATGAAGATCCAGTTACCCTGGTACCATTAGAGGATTCCACAATAATTGAAGAACAACAACAAACAAAGACACCCCGGTATGTAAGATTGAATCATTCTGAAGATCAGATAATTGGAAACAAATTTAAAGGAGTTATGACAAGAGGAAGATTGGCAAATGAAGAGGTATGTCTTATTTCTAAAATTGAACCATCATCTGTTAATGAGGCATGTGAAGATAAATTTTGGATTAAAGCCATGGAAGAAGAATTAGGACAAATTGAGAAAAATAATACTTGGACATTAGTTCCCCGACCCAAAGATAAAAATGTAATTGGAACCAAATGGGTATTTAGAAACAAACTTAATGAAGATGGTAAGGTTGTCAGAAATAAAGCAAGATTAGTGTGTAAGGGATATTATCAGAAAAAGGGAGTTGATTACAATGAAACCTTTGCACCGGTAGCTAGAATTAAGGCAGTCAGATTATTCTTGGCCTTTGCAGCTCACAAGAACTACAAAGTTTATCAAATGGATATTAAATGTGCATTCTTGAATGAAGATCTTGAAGAGGAAGTCTATATTGAACAACCTGATGGATTTTCTTTGATAGATGACAATGATATGGTTTGCAGATTAAGAAAAGCTTTGTATGGATTAAAACAAGCCCCAAGAGCTTGGTATGCAAGGTTGGATAAGTATCTTTTAAAGATTGGTTTTACTAAAGGAAATGCAAACAACAATTTATATTACAAAATAACTAGTGATGACATCTTGATTATAGAAGTATTCGTTGATGATATAATCTTTGGAGGAGAAGATGGATTATGTAAGGAATTTTCTATTAAAATGCAACAAGAATTTGAAATGTCTATGATTGAAGAAATACAATTCTTTTTAAGATTGCAGATTTCATAGACTGACAAAGGTATATTTTTGAGTCAATCCAAGTACCTGAAAGAGTTACTAAAGAAATTTGGGATGGAGAACTCTAAATCGGTAAGCACACCTATGACTACAAATGACAAATTATCTCAAATGGATGAATCTACACTTGTTAATCCAACTAGATACAAATCTATGATAGGAGGTTTACTGTATTTGACACAAACCAGGCCTGATATTATGAATGCAGTATGTATTGTTTCAATATTTCAAAGTAATCCTAAGGAAAATCATGAATCAACAGTAAAAAGGATTTTTCGGTACTTACAAGGCATTGCAAATCTTGGATTATGGTATCCTAGAGATGAAAATTTTGATCTATGTGCATACACAGATGCAAATTGGGTAGGAGATGTGGATGATAGGAAAAGCACCACCGACGGAGCATTCTTTCTTGGAAAGAGATTAGTTTCTTGGTTAAGTAAGAAACAAAGTTGTACATCTTTATCAACAACATAATCAGAATATGTTGCAGCAGCAACTATCTGTACACAGGTACTATGGCTTAAGCAAATGTTGAAAGACATAAAGGTAAAATGCAAGGAACCTATTACTATATATTGTGATAACACTACAACAATTGATATATCTAAGAATCCGGTATTACACTCTAAAACAAAACATGTTTATATCAAACTGAATTTTCTAAGGGAAAAAGTTGAAGAAAAAGAGATAAAACTGGTTTATGTAAATACTAAAGAACAACTTGCAGATATTTTCACAAAACCTTTGCCTAAGGAGACTTTTTAATATCTCAGAGATCAGCTTGGAGTCATACCACCACCGGTAGAGACTTAGATAGTTGATGATTGTCATCAACTGACAAAATTAAAAGACAAAATCTTTTACTTCGGTCTTTGATGAGGAAGCTACTTCTCAGGGGGAGTAGTTGGTATATTGAATTGATTGGTATTTTGTATATGAACTTGATTTTGTAACTTTGGCATTTGATGTCAACGGGGGAGAGATATCTATGGAAAAACACATTATCTTTTATCCTTGGATAAACACATGTTGCTCCCAAGGGGAGAAATTGTTGTTTAGGAGGATTGTTGATTTTTGGTATTTGACATTTCTGTTTTGGCACTTTGATGGTTTTTCCATCTTGTGTTGCCATCAATGCCAAAGGGGGAGATTTTTGGTATTTTGGTATGGTTTTGTCATTGATGTCAACACCTACTAAAACACTAGCACTTTGGAGATCCAATAGCATTCACTGGCAAACAAGTAACTATTGCACAGTTACTGATATAATGTTCACCGGCAGGATATAATGTTCACCGATAGGATATAATGATCACCGACACTTGGAATGATATGGAAGACACTTGGTAATGTCAAAGACATTGTGTGGACACTTTTTTTTAAAGAATTAATCATTGGTATATTCATATTTACATATTTGTTGTTACCGGCAAATAGGTCCAGGGTTACCTAGGGTTACACCGACAGGTTTATCTTTTCCAGATCAGCATGGCACGCTATAGAGATGATTTATTATTGTTGTAAATGCATTAAGACAACATATTTAATCGGTTATTGCATCAGATATTATATTGTTTACAAATGATTTTATTGTAATATCTTGTAGAGCCGACCTACTAAAATTGGTCTTAGGTTATGGTATATATGTAAGATCTTATTTGTAAGATCGAGTGTGGAATGCGGAAAAAGGATTGTGAGAAGGTATATGCGAGATTAAGTAGAGGTATACACGAAGACATCATTTGAAGGTGAAGCTAGGTTTTTGTAGAAGCATATTAGCATTACACCGGTACTGAATCCAGCATATGAAGATGCTATTTTGTGCAGTACATTCTTATTGGATTTAACCATCCAACAGTAGTCAGTGTGACTCCCATTGTGTGATTGAGCAGTGAGATCTAGGCTGTTGGCCTTTCTGCATGTGCAAACCCCATTTATGTACACTTACTATCTGTAGTAGTATCATCTGATTGTGGGTAAGGTTTCCCACTGTGGTTTTTCCCCTTACAGGGTTTCCATGTACAAATATTGGTGTTATGTGTTGTGGATGACTTTATGTTTGTGTTTCATGCATTAATATTTACCAGTATAACAATTTATTGTTAACACTATCTACCGACATACTTAACTGGTTTACTAGTATTAAGCATTAAATTGGTTTAATAGTTTTTGATTTGAATTTATTAGACAGCTGATTCACCCCCCCTCTCAGTTGTCTCTGGGACCTAACACATTCTCCATCATTCGTTTTCCACCGATTCCATGGCGGGTGATAACCCATCATGCGTTATCACCGTTTACAGGCTTCACACATTCCCGAGGTAGATGGGAACAATCTCCTTCATGCGAGATCCTTCACGCACCCAAGGCTGACATGGCAACAAGATCTGTTCTTTGTTACCATGCTAACTGATCACACAAAGTCGCCGGTTGAGCCACATAGGCTTGAAGCACTTCAACTGGAAACCTTGAAGTTGAGACTACCAACCTGTAGTCATACAAAGCTTCCATGTGCTGGTTCCCATAACCATATGTCAGTTCACCTTTAACAAACACACCGCTTCACTTTGGCACAAATGTCGGTTCATAGTGTTATACCGGTTCACTTCTCTTCATCATATTGACATCAATGACAACACACAATGTCATTATGTCCTCATATCGGTTCACATAATGCCAACAATATCCCCCTTTGGCATTGATGGAAATATACAAAGATATTTCTCTGCTTCACATCTTCTCCCCCAATTTCTGTAGATATCTTCTCCGCTTCTCTTCTTCTCCCCCTTTGACAACAATGCCAAAGTGGAGGCACAAGCTTCCCTATTCCATTATGCTGCTTCCCCTTTAGTTCACCTCCTGAAGGGGCATCACCCCTAATTCACCTCTTAAGTACATAAATGTGGCCTTTGGGAGAGGCTTGGTGAATATGTCTGCTAATTGCTCCTTACTGGAGACATGTTCCAGTGCAATCTCTTTGTTCTGAACCTTTTCCCTCAAGAAATGATACTTAAGCTCAAAGTGCTTGGTTCTTGAATGTAAAACCGGATTCTTGGATATGTTAATTGCACTAGTATTGTCACAAAATATACTTACCAGTTCAGATATAGGAACTTTGAAGCCATTTAATACATGCTTCATCCAAATTGTCTGAGTGCAGTTCATGAAAGCTACAACATACTCTACTTCCACTATAGACTGAGAGATACAACTCTGCTTCTTACTCATCCATGAGACTAGTCTACCACCGAGAAAGAATGCACCACCGATTGTGCTTTTACGGTCATCTACATTATCTACCCAATCAGTATCTATGTATACTTTCAAGTTGAAATCCTTGCTATATGGATACCACAATCCATAATCAACAGTTCCCTTCAGATACCTAAGTATCCGCTTGACTGCAACCAAGTGGGATTCTCTTGGGCTTTTTTGGAACCTTGCAGTAATGCCAACTACATGTGCAATATCTAGTTTGCTATGCACTACATAATGCAACTTACCAATCATTGATCGGTATTCCTTCTCATCAACCAATGCTGAGTCATCCTCTTTGGATAGTTTACAACCGGTCACCATCGGTGTACCAACCAGTTTTCTATCTTCCATGCCAAAGGTCTTCAACACCTCTTTGACATACTTGGACTGAGTGATAAAGATTCCATCTTTCATGTGCTGGATCTGTAGTCCAATGAAGAACTTAATCTCTCCCATGAGTGACATCTCAAACTCTTTCTTCATCTCATCTGCAAACTCATGACTCATCTTGTCATCTCCACCAAAGATAATGTCATCAACAAATACCTCACAAATCAAGATCTGATCTCCTTCAGACTTCAAGTAGATATTGTTATCTTCACTTGTTCTCTCAAATCCAATCTTCACAAGATGGGAATGCAGGCGTTCATACCATGCTCTAGGTGCCTTCTTTAGATCATATAAGGCTTTATGTAGCCTACACACCATGTCACTATCTTCAGATAGGTCAAACCCATCTAGTTTCTCTATATACACCTCCTCTTCAAGTACACCATTTAGGAATGTAGATTTTACATCCATTTGATATACTTTGAATCCTTTAAAAGCTGAATATGCAAGAAGTATATGAACTCCTTCCAATCTGGCTACAGGAGCAAAGGTTTCTCCATAGTCTTCCCCTTCTTCTTGGGCATATCCTTTGCACACCAATCTGGCTTTGTTCCTGATCACTATCTCATCCTCATTCAGCTTATTTCTGAAAACTCATTTGGTACCAATGACATTTTTATGCTCCAGTCTGGGTACCAAAGACCATGTACCATTTTTCTCTATCTGGTCAAGTTCCTCTTCCATTGCCTTGATCCATTCTTCATCTTTATGTGCCTCTTTGAATGATTTAGGCTCAAATTTAGAGATCATACATGAGTTTTCTCTGACCTTTCTTCTTGTAAGGATTCTTGCATCCTTATCTCCTATGATCTGCTTAGGATCATGATTCAACTTGACATATCATGGAATGGTCTTGATAGATTCCTCTTGCTTTCCTTCTTCATCCTCATCCCCATTAGTATTAGCATCTACATCTACCGGTGTTGGAACACTGTTACTAGTACTCGGTTGACTGACAACCGGTTCCCATAAGGTTACAACCAGTTCATTTATCGCTTGCTCACTGCCGGTTTCCTCAGTTTTCTCAGAGGTTTCATCAACTCTTACATTGATGCTTTCCATAATTCTCTGAGTCCTATTATTGAAACACTTGAGAGCTTTTCTCTTGGTGGAATACCCTAGGAATATTCCCTCATCACATTTCGCATCAAATTTGCTCTGGTGTTCGCTCCTCTTGATGTAACATTTGCTACCAAACACTCTAAAGTAGCTAACCACATGTGTCTTACCGGTCCAATACTCATAAGGAGTTTTATCCTTACCTTTCTTGATGAGTACCCGATTCATTGTGTAGACTGCAGTGCTCACTGCTTCTCTCCAAAAGGTGTGGGCAACCTTTCCTTGAATCAACATAGTTCTAGCTGCTTCAACCACAGTCCAATTATTCCTCTTTGCTAGGCCATTCTACTATGGAGTCCGGGGGGCACACAATTGTCTCTTGATGCCATGTTCTTCATAGTACTTGTTGATTTCACCGGAAGTGAATTCCCCTCCTTGATTAGTTCTCAGGCACTTGATTCTTTTACCGCTTTCCTTCTCTACTAATGCTCTGAAAGCTTTGAACTTTACAAAAGCTTTAGACTTATCTTTCAAGAATGTGACCCACATCATTCTTGAGTAGTCATCAGTGAGAATCATGAAGTACCTATCACCCCGCACACTCCTAGTTTTCATAGGACCACACAAATCAGTATGCACAAGATCAAACAAATTGTCAACAGTGAAAGGTTTGCCTTTAAAGGTTGAGGAATACATTTTTGCCAATTGACACTCTTTGCACAAGGTATTATCCTATTTTCTTAGCACCGACAACCCTCTAACTGCCTTGATCTTACTGGCCTTCACAATGTTATCAAAGTTTACATGGCAGAGTCTCCTATGCCATATCCAACTATGATCAAATTTAGCCATAAGACATGCACTTACATTTGCATTCAATTGAAATAGGTTACCTTTGGTCTACATGCCGGTGGCCACCAATTTACCATTCTTTTCTTTGATTCTGCATACTCCATTCTTGAATTCCAGAGTGAGACCACTGTCATTCAGCTGGGCAACACTCAGAAGGTTGTGTCTGAGACCATCAACCCAATACAAATTGTGAGCACTACTCTTTCCATCTAGAGAGATGGACCCTCTGCCTTTGACCATACATGGTGCATCATTACCAAAGCGAACCACACCACTAGCATACTCTTCCAAGGATAGAAACTTGACAGTAAAAACACAATATCTTCATTTTCTTCTTCTTCTGATTCCTCATCTGTGACACCTTCATCAACTGCCAGAAAATAGTTTCTCCGATTTCCTCCTTTGAATTTCTTGAACCTTTCTGATTTGTCCTTGTTGTCGCCATTAGGACAGTTTACAACAATATGTCCTATCCAGTTACAAAAGCACTTCAAATGGAGCTTACCTCTGTATTTGCCGGTTGCCTTAGGAAGTTTCCTGGCAAGAAGAGCTTCAAATGCCATCAGAATCTCCTCATCATCCATTTCTCTGCCCTGTCTTGGTTCACCACTAGTTCTAGCTTCTTTTCCTTTTCTGGATGGTACAACATAAGCTTTAAAAGATGATTCGGTCTTTTAAACACTACCATCAAAACTATTTAGCTCATAGGCTGTCAACTTTGCAATGATGGAGTCTAGGGATACCTTAGTCTTGTCTATTGATCTCAGATCCTAAATAGCAACAACCCTTATTGCATAGACCGGTAATAAGGATCTTAGGACTTTTCTTACCACAGTGGAATCTTCCATTTTACCACCTGCACTCTTGATATCTCCAACAACGGTTTTGATTCTTATTCCATACTGTTGAATGGTTTCACCTTCAACCATCCGCATGTCTTCAAACTTCCCTCTAAGGCTTTCTTCCTTAGCTTTTTTTACATGCTGATCAGTGCCATAGATATTTTTAAGAGTATCCCATATCTCTTTGGGATTTACCTTATCTTGGACATCAATAAACTCAATGTCAGATAAACTACTAATTAGGGCTTCCATGACTTGCCCATTCTCCCGCATCTCTCTCTTTTGGTCATCGGTGAGAGTATCAGTAGGAGAAACATAGACATTCTCAACATAACTCCAGTATTGAGAACCTATGCTTCTGATGTATTATCTTATTCCGTCTTTCCATATATTGAAATTTTCTCTGTTGAACTTTGGACCTTCCCTCTTCATCATTATACTGGGATCTTTACCTCAATTGGTTAAGCTTATAACATAGAGGACCTGGAGGATGCTCTGATACCAATTGATAACTCAATGATGAATAGATCGTACCAAACCGATACTGAGAAGGGGGGTGAGTCAGGACAAACAAAAACACAATCCTAAAACCGGTTTGTCAGCAGACACTGTGTTTTGACAGACAATCAGTAACACCGGTCTTAAACAGAGGACAACCGACAAAACCCAGAATAACTGAGACAAGCATAAACTGGTTGACACTTATCTTCTCATACAATCTAACACTTCATTTCCATTTCACCCTAGTGCATGAACGGGTAATCTATCATCAAAGGATATATAAGCAGCTAGATCAACATGATTTACCTTCAGACACAAATCACTCAAACCATCACAAGAATATCACCACATATAACACACATATTTTACACGTGGAAACCCAACTAGGAAAAACCACGGTGGGGATGAATACCCACAAGCTGTTTTGAACTCTTTAGAAGTCCACTCTGTTAGGAGCCTTGTTCGGTTAAAGACTGATACAATAGGTTCTGTTAGGAACTGATCCTGTTAGGGATGACCCTGTTAAGGGATGGCTAGAATACCCGGTTAAGGGTTAAACCCTGTTATAGGTTACCTTGTTAGAGGATTTCAAGAACTCAATGGTTTTGAGTCACCCTGTTAAAGGATTTATAGCAAGCTGGTTAAAGCTACCATGTTAAGGGATTTCCCAACTGTTGAGGTGGCTAGAGATCAACAGGTATTACACTGATCTGGTAACAACACTAAATGCCAATGCAGATCCGCTTTAGCTCCTCTTCACCTTCTGCACTTACACTCTATAGGTATCATTTCTCTCCTCTGGTCTGGCAAGAATCACGTATCTCTTCTCTTAGATACACACACACAACTTTTGCCAACAACCTCAAAAATAAACACAACATCGACCTTATAGGAAAATAGATAGGTCGGTAGCATAAACCCTAAACCCTAAACCTGTTAGGTTAAGGAATTCAAACAGTTCAATCCTGACCATTGAGCATATTGCATTAAATGCAACAATCTTGATCCAGTCTCAAGACATTCTCCATCGTTCATTTTCCACCGATTCCATGGCGGGTGATAACCCATCACGCGTTATCACCATTTACAAGCTTTGCACATTCTCGAGGTAGATGGGAACAATCTCCTTCATGTGAGATCCTTCACATGCCCAAGGCTGACGTGGCAACACAATCTGTTCTTCGTTACCATGCCAACTCATCACACAAAGTCACCGGTTGAGCCACACAGGCTTGAAGCACTTCAACCGGAAACCCTGAAGTTGAGACTACCAACCGGTAGTCATACAAAGCTTCCATGTGCCGGTTCCCATAACCATATGCTGGTTCACCTTGAACAAACACACTGCTTCACTTTGGCATAAATGTCGGTTTACAGTGTTATACCGGTTCACTTCTCTTCATCATATTGACATCAATTACAACACACAATTTCATTATGTCCTCATACCAGTTCACATAATGACAACACTGACATGGTGATGATATCTTTTGGATGACACAAAAAGAAGAGGAGAGTTTGGAAGATTATCTGGAAAGGTTTCTATTTAGTGTCAGAAAATCCAAGCATAACACCTTGAGTGAAGAATCCATGAAGTTGATTTTTCTAAGGGGAATCAATGAAGACTGTGTTGACTCATTAGACCTTATGGGAGGAGGAGACCTGACTCAATTTCAATGGGATGACATCAGGCAAATCTGTCAAAAATATTCCAGAGTCTCAGCCAAGAACGGAAGACACTATAGGCTTGGTTCTTCAATTGCAAAGGCATCTACAACAACTTCAAGGATGGAGATAACTCATTTGTTAAAGGACTTTAAAGAGGACATTAATAACAATATGGGTACTCAGTTGGATACAGTTCAAGTAAAAAAAAGCATGAGGAAGCATAGGCCATGCTTGCTGAGTTTTGTCCTCACTGTCGGTAAAAGAAGAGGGACTGCAAATGTAAACTCCTAGCTAAAATTGACAACCAGTAGGCTGCCCAAGATTTCAAGCCAGTTTATGGAGATGATGAACAACTCTTTTATGTTGCACAATGAAGGCCTTGGCCTCCAAGACAAGGTATGCCACAAGATCCATTGTCTTTTTCTAATCCTTATATGAACTTCAATGCACAAAATAATCACTGGCAACCTCCATACTCCCAAAATTTTGAAAATTATACTCCTCAGTCTTGGAATAACTCTCAAAACCCTTGGCCCAATTATCAGAGTTCTTCCTCTCAATGGCAGCAGTCACAAGGGAATTGATCACCACCTCAAGGTATCTGGAAACAGTCACCGCAATGGAGGGGAGGTTAGCAATGGGCAAACTAATCATTAGGTTTCTTGTAGCCACAACAACAGTCCCAACAACCAGCTTTAATGCCACCAACTCCAAATGCTACTCCACCCAAGCCAACCCAACTGCCAACAAATCCTGTGCCAAATCCAAATAATAAACCTCAGTAACAATATCAAGTTTTTTCAACTATTCCTAATCAGTATCCTGCATATTCTCTCGATATAAGTGATATTCACTTACGGTCAGGAACAACTCTGCCTACCCCATCTCCTCCAGTTATAACAAAATTACCATCTGAGGAGATTTCTCAGGATACTACACCTGATCAAACTGGAAACTCTAAGAAAGTACGTCAGTTTGAGACTCCAGACACACCTGTTAGAACTCCCCTATTTCCTCAAAGATTACATGTAGAAGTGTCTAGGTAGGAGGATGACATAGCTTTTGATCTTATTGATCAATTAAAACATATATGTGTAAAGATTCCACTGTTTCAAGCTATTAAGGATATTCCCATATATGGAAAATCTATTAAAGAGGCATGTCTAAAAAAACCCGGACGCAAGAAAAAGGACCCAAAAATAGTGCATGTAGTAGGGCAATTGGCTGATATTATGTCAGGAAAAGTTGTTGTCCCTAAATATTTTGACCCAGGTAGTCCTATTGTGAAGATAGTTATTAATGGAACTCAAATTAAAAATGCCTTGATAGACTTAGGAGCAGCAGTAAATGTGATGACCAAGGATGTTATGCAGCAACTTAGTATTAATAGTATTAGATCTACCCCAACGGTCCTACAACTTGCTGATAGCTCTACTATTCGACCTAAAGGGATGGTTGAAGATTTTGTTGTCACACTAGATTCTTGGGAATATCCAGCTGATTTTATAATACTCTCTCCTAAGGCAACATTGGGTGGATATCCAATTATTTTAGGAAGACCTTGGCTTGCTATAGTTGATGCATACATAGGTTGCAGATCAGGGGACATGACCATTTCAGATGGTATTAATACTAAAACTCTTGCACTCTATTCTCCAGCACAACCACAACTTGATCAAGAGCAAGTAGTATGGCCAGATATAGGAGAAGAAGCAGAGGAAATTAATTTTGTTCAACAACTAATGATGTTAACCAGGGAACCATTCATAGAACTCCAATAAGATGATACAATACTCTCTAACATCATAGGAAATCATTATGGAGAAGCTCACCAATCATCTGATATACCAACAAGTCCTTTGCATATTCTTCTTCCATCTGCAAGCTCTTTAGAGTCTCCTACAACCATAGACATATTTCATACCTTATTGTTGTAGGAAATCCAAACCTATTGTTTATCTAAAATATCTAATGTTGAGTCAATTAATCAAGTAGAGGTTACTCCAGGAAAGAATCTGAATGTCAATAGTCAACTTACATCAGACCAAAGCTTGTCATTAATAGAATTACTCAAAGCCCAGAAACAAACCTTCGCATGGGATTACCATGGCATGAAGGGATTGAATCCTACATTGTGTATCCACATAATTTATATTAGAGAAGATTGTAAACCAATTAGACAACCTCAGTGAAGGATTAATATTGCACTAAGGCAAATAGTTAAGGAGGAACTACAAAAGTTGCTTAATGCAGGATTCATTTACCCTATTTCACACAGTCAATGGGTTTCTCCCTTGGTTATAGTCAGTCCCAAAGAAAGGAGGAAAATGGAGAGTTTGTGTGGACTATAGGGAGCTCAACACTGTTACCAAAAAGGATCACTTTCCACTTCCATTCATAGATCAAGTATTAGATTCTCTAGCAGGTAAGAAATGATTTTAATTCTTGGATGGGTTTAGTGGTTATAATCAGATTAGAATAGCTCTCGAAGACTAGGAAAATACCACCTTCACTTTCCCTTGGGGAACACATGCCTATTCAGTTCTCCATTTTGGTCTATGCAATGCTCCTGCAACCTTTTAAAGGGATGTGCTCAATATACTTTCAGATATATCCCATGATTGTATGGAAATTTACATGGATGATTTTACTACTTATGGAGACACCTTTAAGGAAGCATTGAAAAATCTTGCCAAAGTGTTGCAGTGGTGTGAGGATCATAATTTCTCCCTAAACAGTAAAAAATGCTTCATGATGATACAATAAGGCATAGTATTAGGGCATCATATTTCTCAATTTAGTATTCAAGTTGATCTAGCCAAAATTGAGGTAATACTTGATCTTCCTGCCCCTGCAAAACAAAAGGATGTAAGAAGTTTTTTAGGCAATGCAGGGTACTATAGGAGATTTATCAAGGACTCCAGTAAGATGTCAAGACCTCTATATTCTCTCTTAACAAAGGGTGTTGAGTTTGAATGGACAACAACATGTGAAGAGACATTTTCTAAACTTAAAGGAGCCTTAACCCAGGCCCTTGTGCTTAAAAGACCTGATTGGTCTCTTCCCTTTCAAATTCACATATATGCATTAGATTTTGCAATAGGAACAGTTTTGGGGCAGAAGCAAGGAGTTTTGAAGAATGCAATTTATTATATCAACAAAAAATTGCAAGGACCAGAGCGGAATTATACTATCACTGAAAAGGAAATGTTAGCTGTTATCTATGCCCTCAATAAGTTAAGGCACTATATCACTGGCTATCAAATCTTTGTGCATACTAATCATGCATCCATCAGGTACCTTATGAATAAAAGTTCCATTATAGGTAGGTTGGCAAGATGGTTGTTGTTAATGTAGGAATTTGACATCACTATCATAGACAAGCCAGGTAAAGCAAATGTAGTGGCAAATTTTCTATCCAGAATTCAAACACCAGACAATCCTGAAGCCATTGATGATTCTTTTCCAGATGAGCATTTTTTTTCAATTAATGTGAATATTCCATGGTATGCTGACATAGCTAACTACTTAGCAGCTAATAAGAAACCTCCTCATTTCTTGCCAAAAGAAAGAAGATTGCTGGTAGAAAAGAGTTTCAATTTTTCATGGATAGCAGATTACTTATTCTATACAAAGCAAAATCAAGTTATGAGGTGATGTGTTAGAGAAGATGAAACTTATGATATACTTCATGCCTATCATGATGAGCCTTGAGGAGGTCACTTTGCTGCCAAGAGAACAACTCTCAAGATACTGACTACAGGGTATTATTGGCCAACTATGCACAAGGATGCAGTCAAATATACTACGAAATGTGACAAATATCAATGAATGGGAAGACCAACTCGGTCTGATGAAATGCCTTTATATCCACAAGTGGTTGTTACACCATTTGACAAATGGGGCTTAGACTTTGTTGAGCCAATTGATCCATCATCAAATGGTCGGTCATACATTCTTGTATGTATCGATTATGTCACAAAGTGGGTTGAGGTAAAAGCATTCAAGCATGCTAGGGATAATAAGGTAGAAGGATTTTTATATGAAGAGATTTTTACTCGGTATGGAGTTCCCAGAGAAATTGTGATAGATCAAGGGGCACAATTCACTTCCACTTTGATCACCAACCTGGTTAATGAATACAATATAAGGCATAGAAAATCCACTCCCTACCATCCTCAAGTGAATTAACAAGCAAAAATCACTAATAGGGAACTTGAATCTATATTTACCCAAACAATAGCTCTTAACCGTAAGGATTGGTCTAGCAGGTTATTTGAAGTAGTATGGGCTTATCAAACCACTTGGAGAACCACAATAGAGTTTACACCCTTTTAAATGGTGTATGGGACAAAAGCTATGATGCCCGTGGATTTTGAGCATAAAACCTTGAGAACAACCATTGCCTTGGATATGACTCTTTCTACAACACAATAGGAAAGGCTCCTGCAGCTTAATGCCTTAGATGAAATTAGAAAGTCAGCCCCACAACACACATAAAAAATTCAAAATCAATGCATGAAGTGGAATGATCACTATATAAAAGACAAATCATTCAAGCCAGGTGATTGGGCCCTTCTCTATGATTCAAGGTATAAAGACAACTTGGGAAAATTGCAGACACGTTGGTTAGGACCTTATGAGGTAATTGAAACATTCTCTAATGGTGTCATATGATTATCCACAATTGATCCTGCCAAATTTAAATTGTTAGTAAATGGTCATTGTTTGCGCTTATACCACAAGCCTCTTAACAAGGACGAATTCCTAAAACAGTTCTCCACACCAGAAAATCTTGAGATTCCTGTAGCAATAGGTGACAGCTTTACCGTTACCTCTTCATCCTAAATCTTTGCTGCATGCTCATAATAAATACTTCCATATTTGGTGGAAGTACATTTCTGCGCAATAAATATTCTATTTCCGCATTCACTCATTTCCTTCCACTTCCTTCATTCATTTCCACCTTGCTTTTCATGCATGGTGGCTTAGTGTCCTATATAATAATTTTCTTCAGCTGTAGTCTTTATCACACAATGTCGGGTATGCTCATGTGTATTTATTTTTGTTACATGTATATAATTAAACCATATTAACAATCATTATGATATTTTGCATAGTGTCCTTTTCAGTCCTCCTCCGCATGTGTGGGCACCTATTAAACCTTAGGTTGGGGGGGGGGAGTACGATGAGAATTACTCTAGTAGATAATTCTTATGTCATTGCAGATTGAGTTTAAATTTTTCAAGTTTTTGGTTTGAGGTGATATTTTGTACTCTATCCTTTTGTCTTCCTAGAGTTATTTTAGAATTGCAGCTCGGTTCCACCCAAATGAGAGCATA
The DNA here is from genome assembly GCF_030272615.1 of Cryptomeria japonica. NCBI lineage: Eukaryota > Viridiplantae > Streptophyta > Pinopsida > Cupressales > Cupressaceae > Cryptomeria > Cryptomeria japonica. Next base: position 729,005,113 of record NC_081411.1, on the reverse strand, counting down.
TTGAGTATATTTCAGTTGCATAATTGGGCAAATTTACGCCATTGGTGAGTAGAGAGTATTATTGCTGCAATGGGTGGTCCACCTGTTCGTCATGAACCGACATTTCATGAAATCCTTCTTCAAGACCAAGATTGTGAGCCAGTATTCCGCAATAGTGGGTGGCTGGATTATTTTATGAAGCTGACAGAGTTTAATGAGAAAATTGCAAGAGAATTTATCCGCACACTTTTAGATGGAGAAGCCCAAGTAAAAGGTTTGAGAGTTGTGGTGATAGAGGAATGGGTTGCAGAAGTAACTAGGTTGCCAACAGACAGAGAAAAGTATCTTGAATCTAAGGATGCACGTAGTGCAAGAGCAGAGTTTACACGATAGGGAGACCCACCCTTGGTAATAGACAGACATGGAGCTAGATGAGAATCTCTTCCACCTGAATGGAGAGCAGTGGCATTGTATGTCTTGAAGTATTTAACTTGTGAAGGATTATTCTCGTGTATACATTCCCATCATTTCAAGCTTCTAAGTCATCTACACCACGAGAAAAAGATGAATGTTCCGAACATATTGTACAATCTTCTTTCCATAAGCGTAACAGAAACCCAGAAAGGTAGGCCTCACTCTGTTTCTCACCATTGTCTAATTAAGATGTTGGTTGAAAGATCTTTAAGAGATGTCTCTCCAATATCTTGGAATGAATTTGTTGAAATTATAAGGTTTAGGATAGATAATGTGGGTCCATTGGAACCGCTTCCATCTCAAGAGCAGGAAAATTTTAAAAATCTTGAAAAACCTAATTCCCCTATTGAACCCTCATCCTCTAGGATATTGCCAGAGAAATTTTTCCCCGAAGAAGAGGAACCCTTACAAGAAAAAGCTACATCAGGGGTTCCTTCTCAAAGCCTAATGAAAACTAGGACTGCTACACAAAAAGAAAAAGGCAAAGGGAAAAAAATTGATATAGAAAAGGAGGAGGAGAAAAGTAAAATTGGGGTTTTACCCTCTCCTATTGCCAAGAAAAGGAAAGTAAAAAAAATGGTTTTTCCTGCAACCACTAAAGTAGCCGAGGAATTAGCTACAGGAACTAGTCCTGTAGCCACTAAAGGAAAATCTTGGAGAAACAGCGATAGGCTCTAGAAAAAGTTTAAAGATCAGGAACAATTAGTGGAGCCGAATGTCACCATTCTAGTTGATTCTCCAGAACAAGATCCACACAATCCACCTCAGAATGATATTTCTTCTTCTCCACTTAAGGAACTCCAAAGGGAAGAAGACAAGGATTAAGAAGAAGAGTTGTAGAACATTGATGATCAGTTGTAGGAAGAAGTAGGTTTTGATAGGCTTGATAGTTTAGCATCCATCGTAGAACGGGTTATTGAAGCAGGAAGCAGAGTTGAAAAGATGAAGCCTAGGGCACCTATTCATAGACCACCTACTTCTCTTACCAGTCGTGCACTGGCACTTGCCCTTACCAGGAATGGGAACTGGAAAAAATAGAAATGCAAAGGATAATTAACCAACAAAGAAGATTATTGAACAAAAAGATGAGGAGATTGCTCAGCTTAAAACTAGGGTGGAAACAATAGCCACTATGGTACTGCAGCTAATGCAATGCCAAGAACCTCCTCGTGTTTACTCTCTATATTTAAAGGAAAAACATATTTGTTTCCAGATGATGAGAATTGTCAGGGATCTAAGTCCCTCATTACAGACACCTAAGGAATTCTATTATGTTTATCAAACATCTCCTACAACCATTAAGAATCTTCTCTGTGAATTTTTATTTACATAATTATGTTATTCTTAATGATGTTGATTGGAACCCTCTCCTCTACATTGGAGATATTTAGTTGAGAGCTCTCATGTCATGGGTGCAAAACGAAGTTGCAAGTGAAGAGAAGTTCCAAATACATGGAAAGGAAGAACTTGACCTCTCATTGCCATTAAGGGCTTAATGAAGAGAGCCAAGAAGACTTTGTTTTGACTGGCAAAAGTGTGTATATCAGCCAGATTTTGCAAAAGATATTCTTCCCTTAAGAGAAGAAGTATATAAGGAATATGAGAAAATGGCTACAAGGGAAGGACAGGTAGCAATAATAAATTTGGTCCAGTGTTGGAATAGACTACCAGATGAGTTGAAGCAATTTAAGCCACACTCCTTACAAAACTATCATGCAACACTAAAGAGAGCACCCAAATATATGCACTTGGGAAGAACAAAAGGAAGACATTGGTTGCCTCTTAGTTTTCAGCCTCCAATCCTCCTATGGCCACTAATGGGATGCAAGGATAATGACCCACCATATAGTGAAGTAGTAGAATGCAATAGGTGGACGTGATTAGAAAAGATGAAAGGATTCTACTGGAGTTTATCTGTAGGAGGTTTTGGGTAGGTTACCCCTGGCAATTTTCTTGTTGCTGGAGGATTAGCAAGAAGTTAGGCTGGAGGGAGATGATGAGCCTAAATAATGGCTCTATTTTGATAGATTTTTATTATAGTATTCCTGCCTAGGTCTTGTGATTAGATGACATTTGGATCAGGATACTCTCCTAGTTGATACCTTTTTAAGTGTTTCTGGAACTGATTTGTCTGATGCTTAAGGTTGACATATAATTGCTTCTAAATGGTTTATCTATGCAAAAGATCTAAATCAATCTTAAGTATGGTTTAATTTATGTCATGTTAACATTAGTATATATGCATATTTGTTGTGCATGTTAACATCATGATGTAGGGTTGGCAAAGAAGAAGAAAAGACTAAGCTGGCAGTTTGAAGGAACATCAAGCATACCGCCACGATGCAAACTCAGTCAAAGGAAAGCATCATTGAAGAAGATTGAAACCACTTGACCGGTTCTTCAACATAATGGTTTATGAGAAATTTATAACTATTCTCAGTCGAGCTTAGATCTAGGAAGCAAGTCATGCTATATCTTCTCAGCTCCAGGATAGATGTTGTTCTGTTTTCTTGAGCTGACTTCTTCTTTAGTATAATAAAACCTGTTCGCCTATTCTATTGGAATGTGGGTTTACCAGTTAGGAATCTATTATAAGTTTCCATATAAATAAAAGGGTCTCTATCTCCTCTTGAGGATACATAGAGAACGACCATAGTATTTGTAATACTCATTTTTTAGACTTATGTACTTTTGCAGTCAATTTGGAATAAAGAGATCAATGTGATTTTAAGCTTAACAGTTGTAATCTAAAAGTTATGGATATACTCACTCAAGGGGGCCCTCTTGGTGAGTAGTCCTTTGTGTTTTTCAATTAATTTCTATCTTGCAATGGTTGTTGTTTCAACATTTGTCTGTTCCTACAGCCACAACGACAGAGTAATTTCTATCTGCTTGCCAAAACATTATCATTTGGTAGTAGTTGCTTAAGTTATTTTCAGTTGTGAATTCTGATTAAGTATTAGTTCATTATGTTTTTGCATGTTTACTTTAGAGAATTTCCTTTTCCTGTAGTAGGATAGAATGGTTGCGATATGAACATGGTGCACATGCAGTGCTGGCCCGTTTCAAGTCTACATCCCTAGTAGATAAGTAAATGATCCTTTTCTACAGGAAAACTAGCTGTTCAGTAAGGATGTCCAATCCCTGAATTGTATTTTTTACCTAGTTTCCATTCCAGTTGTGAGGACCAACACTCTACATAAAACTAAATGTCTTCAATTACAATGCTTTATTTCTTTGTCAATGAAATTGGAAGTTTCATGAACATCTAATGATGTTGAAATTGGAGTAGACAATAGATGAATTTGAATTTGGAGAGAACCGCTACATTACCCAACTAGAGAGATGAAGAGTATGACCAAGTGTTCCACATCGCTATATAGAGAGTTCACGGCTCCATGTCTTGAAACAAAATTTCAAAATATTTGAAACCCTATGTAGGAAAGTAGGAAAAGACATAACATCCAATATTCTTGATAATAGTTGTTTCTTCATTAATTTATCCACTAAAGTAATACTGTAGAGGGAGGGAGAGAGAGAGAGAGGGAGAGGAAGAGATAGGGGGAGGGAGAGAGAGAGGGTATGGAGGAAGGGAGAAGGGAAGAGAGGGAGAGGGTGAGAGAGAGAGAGAGAGAGAGAGAGAGAGAGAGAGAGAGAGAGAGAGAGAGAGAGAGAGAGAGAGAGAGAGATGGGGTATGGAGAAAGGGAGAAGGGATGGAGGGAGGTGTTGGGATCCAAGAACATTGAGAGGGGAGGGGAGTGAATAAGTGTTCTATCGGTAGAATACAATTTTATCCTTTTATAACATACACATATAAACTGGTAAATGAAGAAACATATCTTGAAGCAAATAAACCATCCACATAAATGAACTCCATAATATACATAATTTATACATGGAAAACCTCAAAGAGGAAAAACCACGATGGGATTTGTGACCCACAATATCAGTTCACTGGCCATATGAAAGATATTACATAAATGGGGGCCTGCACATGCAGGAAGGCACACTACTCATCACAAAAGAGTCTCACTGACTACAAGCTTCTGCTAAAGTAAAATAATAATAATCAACTCATAAAATTCATCTGCTATGCCAAATAGAGTTCCGGTTATAGCTCTGCTCTGTACTGGTTCATAAACCCTGAACAGTTCTACTGGTATCTCCTTTCCTTCGAGACCGCTTCACAAACCATCTACATATCATTGCATGATATAACATTCACATAGAAAATGATCTACATACATATCCTTCATATTACACAATCTCCTATATCCTTATTATAATTTTTTATACCTTCTCGAACATAATGACCTTAACAATTGACCTATATACCCTTACAAACAATATGCCTTATGTCGGCTTGCAATACATTACAAATGATATACAATGTCGACCTTATATAATAATTATAAAATGATTTAGCCAATAAAACTTCCTTCGGGTCCAAGACTGATGTCGGCTTCACTGAAGTGTTGGATGTTGGTGCTGGTGCCAGTGCCGGTGTAACCCTGGATACTCCAGTATCGGTGTCTGCTGGTGAATGACTCCTAATGCTGGTATATGACTTCCATCTGATCTTGTTTCCATCAATGATAACAAAATGAATCTGATGAGTGTCAATTTCCAAACATCTCCCCCTTTGGCATTGATGGCAACACTCATGTGAAAAATGGATTCCCTGCCGATCCAACCAAAAATGACATATGCTCCCCTTGAGCAATACATTCCTTCTGATATACATCCCATATTTTTGTTAGATATTTTTTGATATTTTTCACATATATACACCCCCCCTTTAGCATCAATGCCAAATACCAGTATAGAAATTGAAAGAATTTGGTTCAGAACAAAAGAATGAATAAATACTAATAACTCTACTGAAGCTTGACTAATTTCAAAATTTCTGGGTAAGCCTTGTCAAGCAACTATAAGTATGTATCCGAGCTGGTTTTGAAGGTTTCAGATATGGATACAAGTCCACTCAATAAGTGTGCAAGTGTTTCCTTCTCTTTGACTTTTGCCGGTGTGGGTTTAGCAATCATGTCCATACACTCTCTCTTATGTGTGAGAGTTGAGAAACACAACACCACAGGAGCCTAAAGATCTCTGCAAGCTGAATAATCTGTTACAAGGAGAAGAAAGGAAGCAAATAACAAATAAGCAAAACACAGAAAATATGCTCAAAAGAATGAGAACTCAATATTCACAAAATGTGTAATGTGATAATCATACAAGGCAAAGAAAATTAACCTCTAATAGGTCAAGAAACTCTAAAAGGGAAAACCTAGGCTTGCACATAATAATTAATAAAAGAATTAATTATTATGCACCTAATGTTAGCTTAAGTGTAAAAAGAGATAATAAGGAACTTAAAGAATCAAACAAATATTGTTTAATTAATCAAGTAAAGACCTGATTACTCTAACACCCCCCTTAAGCTAGAATTAGGGAGAAGCTAAAACCTAGAACAACTACTGAAAGAAGGAAAGATGGGTCTTGGCAACAAGGCCTGATCAGGTACCCAAATACAATGAAATCTCTATGAAACGGAGAAAAAGGAGAAAACCTAGTGGGAAAAAACTCCTCTCCAAAAAAAGATAAAAGAACATGTTGAAAGAAGAAGAAGGAAGGAGGGCCTCATAAAGACCCCCCAAGGACAACTTCCTTCACCCCAAGCATAGAGTGCAATTGAAGATAGTGCAGCGATGCAAAAGGTTTCGTGAAGAAGTCTGCAACCTGCTTAGCAGTGGGAATGTACTCCAGAATGAGAGAACCATCCTGAATCAACTAGCGGATAAAATGCATGTGAGGCTCAATGTGTTTTGTCCGCTGATGCTCTACTGGGTTGCAGGAAATATGAATAGCACTCTGATTGTCACACCAAAGAACAATGGGACTATTAGGAGGAAAACCAAACCCAGTCATCAACTGTCGAGCCATAAGATCTCCTGACTGGCGAGCACAACATCTCGGTACTCAGCCTCTGTAGATGATAATGCATGAGAAGTCTGCTTCTTGTAAGACCATGTGATAGGACCAGAGCCAAGACAGAAAACAAAGCCAAAAGTAAACTTCCGATCAGTGACATTAGCAGCCCAATCTGAGTCAGTGTAGCCAACAATGTGAGGTTCCCTTGATGTGTAGTGAATGCCATGAGAAATAAAGCCCCGAATTTACCGCAAGATACAATTGTTAGCTTGCCAATGATTCTCATGAGGATCATGGGAGAATAAAGAGACAAGGCCAACCACAAAGGAAAGATCAGGACGGGTTTGAGTCAGGTACAACAAACTGCCAACCAACTGCATGTAAAGTGTAGAATCTACTGAAGGAGTAGGACAAGTAGTAATCAAAACAACCCCTGACTGAAAAGGAGTGGGAAAAGGCTTGCAATCAAGCATACCAAAGCACTGAAGCATGTCAAGAGCATACTTTTGCTGGTAAATGTAGATTCCATCAGAAGACTGAATCACATGAAGACCAAGGAAATAGTGCAAAAGACCAATATCTGTCATCTCAAACTAGTCCATCAAGGCTCGCTGAATATGTTGAATCATAGAGGATGAGCTCTCTGTGATGAGGAGATCATCAACATAGAGTAAAAGAGTCAGGATTTCACCCTCAAGAAGTTGAATATACACTATGTGATCAAAATGATTGTGGGTGAAACTAGTGGAGGGCAAGAAAGAATCCATCTTCTCATACCAAGCCCGAGGGGCCTGTTTGAGACCATACAATGAACGCCGAAGTCTGCAAACCAAAGAACTGTCCTACAAAAATCCCTGAGGCTGATCCATATAGATCTCCTCTTGTAGGTCCCCATGCAAGAAGGCACTCTTCACATCCATCTGAAAAACAGGCCATCCCCGAGAAGTTGCAAGAGATAGTACAAAGCGAATAGAGTTCATCTTGGCGATAGGGGAAAAGGTCTCGGAGTAATCAATACCCTTAACCTGTGAGAAACCCTTCACAACAAGATGTGCTTTGTACTTATCAATGGAACCATTAACAACATACTTAGTGCGATACAACCAACAACACCTAACCATCTTTCTGCCCTTAGGAAGAGGACATAGATCCCAAGTATGATTCCTCATCAAAGAAGAATACTCCTCCTCCATAGCACAATCCCACTCAAGGTGTCCTGTAGCCTCTGAAAAATTCTAAGGATCATTTGAAATGGCATGACTCAAAAGACTAGAACCCACAGTATGAGAATGGGTGTGACGAGTATCTTAAGGATCACCAACCATAGAACCTGCCGCTTCAACAGTAAAGCGAGCCCACTTGGGCATCTGAGGTGGAGTAGGTGGAGGTGGGGATGGTGGATCATCAACACCATCATCAAAATCATCCTCAAAATAATCTTGAAGAGATGCAGTGGGAGGAGTAGGCAAAGGAGTAGACATTGGAGTCAGGGTATCCACCATGGGAAGGCACTCATCAAACTAAACATCCCATCGAAACAGGACCTCTCTAGGAATCAGGATCAAACAACCTGTATGCCTTAACATCCTCACAGTAGCCAACAAAAATGAGGGGTCGAGTCTTCTGCTCCATGGATTTTCTTTGAGCATCAGGAATAAAAGCCCATGCCTCACTGCCAATCACTCAAAAAAAAGAAACATTAGGCTTGTCATGAGACCAAGCCTTCTCAAGAGTCATATGTCAAATCGCCTTGTGAGGCATCCGATTCAAAATATACTTGGAACAATTGACTGCCTCAGCCCAAAAAGACGAATCCATGGACATGGACTAAATCATACAATTCGCCATCTCCCATAAAGTTTTATTCTTGCGCTTAGCAAAACCATTCTGCTGAGGGGTGTAGGGAACAATAAACTGATGCTGCAAACCATGCTCAGTGCAAAAATCTCTGAAAGCCTGATTCACATACCCCCCCATTATCTGTACATATCTACCGAATAGAACAACTAGATTGCTTCTCTACAAATATCTTGAAGATTCGAAATGAATCAAAGACATCAGACTTGTACTTAAGAAAGTACACCCATGTGTGTTTGGATAAGTCATCAATACAAGTGAGTACATACTTGGTCCTAGAAAAAGGAGTGGGAAATGACATGAGATCACTATGAATCAACTCCAAGAGTACCAAAGCATGAGGGGCTCTTCCCTTTGGAAAGGGATCTCTATGATACATGCCAAGTACACAACCATGACAAACACCATCAATGCAGGAAATCTGTGGGAGCCCAAGAACAAGTGTCTGTGTACTCATCTGCTCAAGATATCTGTAATTGACATGGCCCAAGTGCTCATGCCAAAGATTACTCACTGAATCTGTATGTTCTATAGGAGACAAACCTTCACCCGCAAAGGGCTCAAATCCATCAAATCTGTATAGACGAGATGCAGTATCAACACTCCCAGTAGCCACAACCAAATCAGAGTCATGGAGGTCCCGAATAACCACATCATGTGGTGAGAACTCAACTGTCTTACTAGAGCCAGAATGGTAAATCTGATAAATAGTCAGGAGGTTCGTCGAGATGTCAGGGACAACCAAAACATCCTACAAAGTACCCCCATCCAAAGAGACAAAACCTGAACCCAAGACTAAAAGCTGAACTGAGTCACCCACTGCAATCTATGAAGTACCACAAGAGGCAAGAGAAGTAACCAACTACTAAGTGTGAGTCATATGGTGAGAAGCACCAAAATCTTGTATCCATGTGGACCCATAGGTCGAAACTCAAGCAGTGAGAGCATGACCTTTCCATGTGGAAGGAGAAGATGCCTGAGGTGAGGAGATGTGATGTTGCTGCATGGCTTACTCTAAAGCCTCTAAGCATTTCCAACACCTGGAAACTGGATGTCCTTCCTTGCCACAAAAACTGCAAGTGTCTCCTAATTTCTTCTTAGTCTTGGAGAAAGACTCACTAGATTGTGAAGATTTCCCATGTTTTGGAAGAAATGGTGGTTTAGAATAAAACTTAGGAGGAGGCTTGGAGAAATGCTCACTGCCTGCAAAATTCTTCTTTGGCTTAGGTTTCTGCTTTTGCTTCTCCTTAGAGGACTAAGCAACCAATGCTTTGTTCTTGGACCCTGAGAGCATATCCAGCTGAGAAAGATGAGACTACTCACGAGACAAATTCTCACAAAAAAATCAAAGGTAGGCATGGTGAAACGAGCACCCAAGCCATCCATGGTGGAGTAGAAAGCAGAGACAAAATTGAAAAATGACCCCGAATCTTTGAAAGAATCAAGTGAATGCACTCTGTGTCTATCTTGATCTTGCCACATCCCTGAAGAATAGATCAGGTAGTCTTGAACATGTTCAAAAAATCCTCAATGGTGGGAAATGAATCAGGTGACAAGGAAACCAACTCTTTCTCAATCTATAATGCCTGAATCTCATTAACCCTCCTAAAGAGAGACTCAAACTTGAACCACATAGCCTGGGGAGTGAGCAACTCATCAAGGTGAAACTGAAGACTTTCAGAGACATGCAAAGAGACAAAACCCATGGACTCATCCATCTTGTTTCTGTACTGAAGAAGCTTATAAGGACGCTACAATAGAGGCTAAACCTCATCCAAACAAGACCACAACCCTTGTTCCCAGAGAAGCCTCGTGATGCGGGTCTTCCAGGTGTGATAGTTGTGTGAAGTCAACAACTCAACTGAAGGATCTGCCATGAAAAAAACTCTACACTTGCACTTGGTTGTTAGTTTTTTTATTATGTGATCTTTCAGAATAGACAGAAGATGCAGAAGGGTTTGTTTGTTTTGAGAGTTTTGGTGTTCTTTATTTCTGATATAAATGACTGAAAGCAAGAAAAAAACACCCCCCCACAATAGATAAGCCCAAACCCTAGTACATACTGATGAGAAGGAAGTAGTGCATAAGCAAAAAAAAATCAAACTGAAATATCATGTATTTGATGAAAATTATGAGACACAAGATCACATATCTAAATAGAGCATGCTGAGAGCTTTCCAACTCCTATTCATTTTCGAAAAATAGTCTGTTTGCCCATTCTACGACCCCAGAAGTGCAGAAAAGAGTGCTGACTTTGACTAGAAACAAATATAGTCAAACAAAAAAATCCAACAAAAACTACAACACCAAGAGGTTCAGCTCAGAACTAGCTTTCCGACGCCTATTCATTTTCATAAAAGCAACTCCGTATGCTCAAGATATGGCCAAAAAACGAACACCCCCCCCCCCCCTTAAAAGACAAGAGGGTGGAGGTCTGGTGGCAGGGGCCTGCCAGTGGTGGCACTCGAGCGGCGCTGGTGGTTGGAGGAGTAGAGGAGGCGGTCAGTGGCAGAGAGGATGGCTTCGGCGGGTGGCGGTGGTGGCAAGGAGAGCGGCGGCGGTGGCAGGCAGCAGCGGCGACGAAGAGGAGGGCTTTGGGCGCTAGCAACAACGGGGGCCGGGGCTGGTGGGGTCCGACAGTGGCCGATGGAGGCCGGGACTGATAGGTCCGGTCGACCGTACAGACAACCGGCATCCAGACTGTCAAGGGTACGAAGTACCCTCCAAACCTGCCAAAAATTTTCCAATTTTTTTTTGTTTTCTCTTCTTCGCCTTTTTCAAAAAACTTTTGATTTTTTTTTTCAAAAAATCAAAAATTCGGCCTGCATGCCATAAAAAGGCAAATTTTTTATTTTATTTATTTATTCTCGAACTGCGTGCAAGGTCGTACGACCTGGTATTGAAGAAAAATCACCCCCAGATGCTCAGGAGTCAAAACTAGGCAAGTTTTATATGACTATAGGGGTTTTTGGTCCTTCTGAGCATAATGGTGAGGTCTGTTTAGGCCCAAAGTGCTAAGAAAAAGGCCTATCCCTAAGTACATAAAAAAAACTTCTTGAAACCCCAGATCTGCTTCCAATGCAAAAATTCTTAAAACAAGAACATATAGCTGCAGATCTGAAGCTCTGATACCATGTGAGAGTTGAGAAACACAACACCATAGGAGCCTAAAGATCTTTGCAAGTTGAATAATCTGTTACAAAGAGAAGCAAGGAAGTAAATAATAGAAAAGCAAAACACAGAAAATATGCTCAAAAGAATGAGAGCTCAATATTCACAAAATGTGTAATGTGATAATCATACAAGGAAAAGAAAATTAACCTCCAATAGGTCAAGAAACCCTAAAAGGGAAAACCTAGGCTTGCACATAATAATTAATAAAAGAATTTATTATTATGCACCTAATGTTAGCTTAAGTCTAAAAAGAGATAATAGGGAACTTAAAGAATTAAACAAATACTGTTTAATTAATCAAGTAAAGACCCGATTACTCTAATATTATGTACACCCAGTGAATCCAATCTTTTAAGACTCCTTGCTCTCTAAATGATTTTGTCTCTTTCCTTCTCAAAGGCAAAAATTTGGTTCTCTAAGGACAAAATTTGTCCATCAACAGATGTTGTCAGTGAGGTCAATCCATCAAAAAAATAAGCAATGCTAGCTACCTTATCATGTAATTCCTTTAATTTGCTATCTACATTTGCTGTAAGAATTTCTATGTTACAATAGATCTTGTAGATATTTGTACACTGTTTCAAACAATTTTCAATAAGAATGAGTTTATCTTTAATTTTATTTTTCTCTATTTCAATGATCCGGTCAAAGGCTGCTCTTTTAGCCACAATAAATCTCTCTAGTGCCCGCCGGTCTGAAATCTGCTGTAGTGATTGAAATATTTTAGATATGTGCTTTGTTAGTTTCTGAAAGGGCTTGCTTCATTTTCAATCTTACAATCAGGGATTAATTTATGCAAAACTATAATTGATTGATCTATTATTCCCTTATCTGCAGATCCCTCCTTTAATAGTTTCTGAGTAGCCATCATCATTAACTCAGTGGGACTCATCTCAGTGACTTATTTCTTCTCAACTTGAGAAGTGTCAATTGCCAAAACCTTTTCCAAGGAATCAATATTAGTTGCCAGTATAGAATCAATTCCCTTTACCTTATCCTCTTTAGCACTGGTGGCTTCACCACTTGGTGTAGCCTCAATTATTGTCGATAGAGTATTACCCATAATATTGCCAGTACCCTGTGCATTACCTTGCTCAAAAATAGTTTTTTCCGGTACAAACTATACATTCTCCTTTACTATCGGCGGTGTCTGTGTTCCTATAGTTACTGCTGGTTTAGTCAAAATTGGAGCTGAACTACCCAAAACACCTTTCCCTTTTGATTTATCTGGAATGGTGGAAGTTGTTGCCTTAACAAATTCTTCATGAGAGGTAAGATAGTCTGGGTTCTTTTGTAAGAATTTGGACCAACCCTCTCTAGTCTCATTTATAACCTCATTAACCCTTCCCATCATTAGGCTTATTTGCCAAGGTTTACTATTGAAAACTATCCTATTAGAAACATCTATGCACCTCTTCATTTCATCATTACTTATTGCACCACACAAGCTCGAAATTTCTACTTCCTTGATCTCCCTATCCCTCTTGACTACGTCAAGTCTTCTAGCATCTAATTTATTGTACAATGATAGAGGAATTTCCTTCAAAATTTCTACTAAGGATTTCTTATAGATATCTATGTGCAACAAAATTACCTCTTCAATCCCATTATGCTTATTATCCTCTAAATCCTCATAATAAATACATTTTTCAAAATTCCATCCTTTGTTATTTCATCAATTAATTCAGCATAGGTCATTTCAGTCTTACCAGACTTAGTAGCATCATCACTCTTCTTCTTTTTGTTGGGGGGTGCCGAAGTGGATAAAATTGGTTTTCTCTTTTGAGTAGGCTACCTTGCCAGAGGTGGGGGTGCAGTAGGTTTTGTTGCCTTTCTCACAAGTTTCCTCTTTGGCTCCACCTTTTTCTCCTCTACCGGTGGCTGGTCTACTTTCTTCCTTTGTACTCTTCTGAATGCTAGAGGTTCATTGTCCTCAGGGTCAGGATCAGAAGTGACAGTAGAAATGTAATCTTCAGGTTTCTTCACTTTTGGAGCACTAGTCACTTTTCGGTTCTGCTGCTGGTTCAGATCCTAAACCCATTTCAGTTCCTATCCTATGAATGACATTCTGCACAAATGCAGACATCTTATTTATTTTCTTCTCTTTTCTCTTCCCATTGAAGCCAGTTTTGACTTCAAGAACCTTTTCTTCTGCAATGCATCAAGACCCAGAAGTGAAGGTATCTAGAGAAGCACTAGTAGCAATTGCATTTACCAGTGGATGATTCAGTTGACCTAGAAGCCGTTGATCCCATTGATTCTGTTGATGAAGCCAATGGTTCTGCTGATTCCATTGATTATGCAGTTGTTAATGCACCACCTACACCTCCATATCCATCAACTCCATACGCAGTAGTTCGAGATCCTACAACAGAGCCAATAGAAAAAAAATGGCACCAGTAGCACCAACATAAATAGCAAGGACAGGTGCACCAGTAGATCCAACAATAGAAATGTTCGGTTTTGTCATCCAAAGGTGCATCTAGCAACATCTTTGCATAAGGATCCATAATGCTATCATCCACCTCATATCCAAGCTCAGTGACCCATATGGTCCTTGGTTCTACTGCTTCCACGAGGGTTTCATCGGTCTTCACCATGAAACAAATATCAGTGGAGTACTTCTCCACAATGTTCTTTGATAATCTCTCCCTCTGCCTCATATTTTCTTGGAATGTTTTGAAGTAACCCCAAAGTTTTCCATCTCTACCGGTACCAAGACTAGTGATTGCTTCCTTGATCTGCATACCTACCAGTATGTCATGAGCCCAATGCTTCTTCCCTAGACCAGGTAGCTCATTCAGAAAGTAAAGCATCAGACACACAATAAGATTTCCAAATCTAAAGGTTCCTTTCTTAACACCCTTGATCTTACCAAGATTCAACATCAATTCATTCCTCAACCATTCACACAAGTCGTATTTACCATTATTCCTCAGCATCTGATATGCAACATGGATGCAAGAACTACCAACAAAATTCAATCGGCTAGATTGAGTTACCTTATAACTGATTATCATACTGACAAACTTCACATATGTGTCGATGATTGTGTTGATCCTCATTGATTTGTTATCATGGGTTGCACCGGTGAGTTTCTCAACATATGTGTTGGAAATTTTCTTTCCAAGTTCTTGTCCGACTTTGGGTAAGCCGGTGACTGCTTGTATAGCCTCCTTGGTGATCATGTAAGGCCGATCCAGCCAGATGAACTCGTTGTGAACCCTTCTCAAAACGTATATGATGATCTCATCTTTGAATTCTGGTATGTATAGGATACCGATTAACCATAGATCCTCAATTGCTTTGTATTCCGGTTTGATTGTTTCGGATCTGCCCAGTATCACAGATTGATACAGGATTTTGATTTCCTCTATGCCTAGATCCTCCAAGGTTCAGTGAATGTATTCCCTTACATCTTTAACATACATCACGCCATCGGAAACCCTAGAGAATGCTCCCGCAGAGTCTTCCTTCTTAGCTACCCTAGAGAATGCTCCCGCAGAGTCTTCCTTCTTAGCTATCAGGGGAACCAACTTGAATACGGGTCTCAGCCTATCCTTTACTTCGACAACGGTGGGATTTGCAATGAAAGTAGGAGCTGAAGATCCGGATGCCATTTTGAAGAATACCTGAAAGTGAACATCGGTTGAAAGATTGAGTGCTTCTCAGATAATTGCTAGTAATCCTTTCAGAATGCCTTTGCTCGCTCTTAATTGCCTAAAATTTTCCTTTGCTTTGCTCTGGATGCTTGAATGCTGGGTGAGTGAAAATGAATCTACTTTCCCTTTTTATCAACGAATAAATCCTAATCTTTCACTGTCATAAATGCTTCACGATCTACTCTATCGGATCCTGGTTTCACAGTCTTATGCCGAATGAACCTTCATCAATGATGAACTCAACTCTCCAGATCCCTTCCAGATCTCCTCTGATCTCCTCCAGGGAATTTGCAATATTTGCAATGAGTTTTCCAAATAAAAGATCCACAGAAAAATGACATAGAACGTCTTAAGTCAGAAGTGGCCAGAAAGATGAACCGTAAAATCACTAGAGAAGGTGGTTTAAAATCGGTCATGGAAAAGTTTAAGAAGAAAGAGAAGCAGAAAAGAATAAAGGAAAGCTATGCTAAAGATATTGAGCTCAGCAGTGAAGATGTGTGTGCGTGGATGATAGTGAGGGATGCCTGTTTTGTTGTAGAGGTCCTTGACAGATTTGGAAAAGATGAAGACGAAGATGAAGATGAAGAGAAAAGCGTGAAGGCTTACATGGACAGTATTCTTAACAGGAAACGACATCATCCTCTGTTGACAGAAATTGTGAAAGATCTGTTCAAGGTGGAAAACCAACTACCATTCTGGGCATTGGAGGAAATCAGAAGTGAGATTGTGGGGTCAAATGATGGTATCTGGTTTGAGTCGGCACTAAAAAATTTATCCCCCATCAAAGTAGCAAAAGGGAAGTATAGGGAATACAAGAAAGATTCTCTCCTCCAATTGCTTCATGACTACATTGTTGACAGCCAAGACCCCGCCTCCTCCGATAAACTGACAGGTAGATTTTGGATGACCATGTCTGCAATTTCAATATCTTCATGCTTATGTAGAACTGAAAAATATACAAAATGGCTATTTAGATCATTAAACTATGCGATAATCCTACTGCTATTGTCCCCAATTTTGGTCATCTTGTCCATACTGGGGATCATATTTTTCATTTTGTACCATGTTCAGAACTACATATTTGTCATCTTGTACTCTATTGAGAGCCGTATATCCCCTAAAGGAAGGAGAATAAAAGAGAAGATAGAACATTTTCCAAGAGCAGAGGAGCTTAAAAGAGCAGGAGTGAAATTCAAGAAATTGAAGGGTGATAAAACAGGAGTTAGTCACATTAAGTTTAAGGAGAGAGAATCTACGTTATATTTGCCAAAGTTAAAGGTAAATAACAGATTGGAAGTGATAATCAGAAACTTGATTGCCATGGAAATCTCCTCACAAGAAGAGCAGAAACCCATCACAATGTATGCCTTTCTTATGAACGACTTGATAAATAGCAGTGGGGACGTGAGTATCTTGCGACGAGAGGACATCATCAGTGGCAAGCTTGGAAGTGACGATGAGATTGCAAGTCTTTGGAATTGTGTTGTGGCATCCCTAGAACGGCCCAGGTACGATTCTATTGACAAGGCTGCTTCGTCCATTAGTCGTTACCGTAAAAAGTGGTCGAAAGGTCTTTGGGCTCAATTTATGGGACTGCTCATCGAATTTGTCTTGGTTCATTGTTCAAAGCCATGGTTGTTTCTCTCTCTTTTGGCCGGACTTATACTTTTATTGTTAACACTAGTCCAAGTAATTTGCCTTTTTAAATCATGTCAAGTTAAATAGTCACTTGTTTATATCTTTGTTAGGGTGAAATTCATATTTTATTGTTGAATATTATGTTTACTTTTTTTTAATAAATTTTTTAATATCTTAATAATGTTTACTTTTTTTTTCTTAAATCTTTTATATCTTAATAATGTTATTGAAATGTAAATGAGAAATGGAAGAATTCTTTCTTTTAAAATGGATACAGAAGTAGAATTTGTAGTGATTAAAAAATTATAATTTTCATATTATTCCATCACTAGGTATAACTCTATAATGACGAGCTTTCTTATCTATGTAAGAAAAACAAACATGTATGAAACAAACACATTTTGTTTTTTTAAAGATTCAAAAGCATTTAAAAGAAAAAGTGCGGCGCAAAAGCATTGTTTTTAGAGATGGTTTTTTTTCTTTTCTTATTTTTATCATTTTGCTAATTGTTTGGAAGGTAGATTTTTTATTTTACTTGTATGGGATTTGCTATGCACGTGATCTTTATCATGATTTTTTAAGAAACATAGCCAATGGTCGCGATAAACATTACTTTCTCTCATTTAATTTTATTTTCAAAATTTAATATCTATCCTCGTATTTTACATATATTTTTAAAAATATATGTATAATAGTTTTAAAATTCATTCCCCCTTAAATTTTTTTATCAATTACTTTGGTTGTATTTATGTCAAGTGGTTAAAAACTTACATTTCTACCTCACAATTCTCGTTTCTCATGTAACACTAAATGACCTTTTCAAGGGTTTTAAAAATATACAATTTTAATTTTTTTGATAATTGTAGAGGAGAAAAGTGTACATTTTATTGTTTCATCTCTATGTATTAGGTTATTTTTATGTGGGTGTGTTTATGTATGATTCTAGTCCACACTTTTGTTTTTGTGGATGCACTGACCCTGTGAACCACTTAGTTTGTTATACTCAATCATTCATATGAAAATATACTTGCCTTAATTATCAAAACCTTGTAGTTCTTGACTTGGGCCATAGGTCTAGAATTATATCCTTTGGATGTGATTGTGGGTGCAACCTTATGCCCAATTTTTTTAATTCAAAATTTCTTTCTTAATGGATTTTTTATATTTTTATTCATCAACATGAGTGCCAAAAAAATTAATTTGTGCACCCAGGTTGTGTATCTAAATGCATCATCTTAAGATAGCTACACAAAGTAAGAGATCACGACCATTTAATGAAAGGATCATAATAGAAAATATAATCTCACAACAATTAGTAATCAATTGAAATCAAACATCCACAATGGATAAATTTCCATTCATTGCCATCTTGAAAAAAGTAACTATCCATTATAACTTATACATAAAAATCATTAGGCATCATACATTTAACTCCAACATTAAAAAAAAAAAATAGTTAGCATTTATTTCCAACCCAAATAGAAACTTAATATTATATGGATAATATATAAATTACTTGGTGTTCTAAATATTAACATTATGTAGTAAAGAATTAAAATTTTAGTTATGGATTAATAGAATTGAAACATTTAACTATTCTTAATAGTTATCTCACACAATAAGTTTTTAAAACACCAATTGGCAAGATTAAGGAAGTTTCATTTCATTACATTTTATAAGCCAACAATGTTATTATATGTGTAAAGTGTTAATGATTCAATAAAAAAATAAAAATGACTTAAATGTGAATAAATTTTATCAAGATATTTTCTAAAATAAACATACAAGTAAAAACCATATTAATAAAACTATCTTTCATCATTTCCATTTGCTCCCTTTTAAAAAAAATCATCAATTATTTTGGTTGTATCTATTTTAGCTTGCATACCATGAGTTTGTTGTTGCCACATTGATTGTTATGTCAACACTATTAAAGTTTATAAAGAGAGATTTGCGATGATATTGCAAGAAGCTATTTGAATTAGATTATGTGATCTATCTTGGAGGTGTATGCGACCATATTGAGGCCATTGCTATAATTTTAATGTTTGAATAGAATATGGCTAGTGCAAAGTGTTTATCTCTATGCAAAGTGTTATCTTCCTTTACAAAAGCATGTGTAACATTTTTTGGAGATTGTTTTGTGCTCCTTATGTTCTTATGAGCTTGAATAAATTGTTCTAATATATCAGAAATAGAAAACCATCCCCATAATTGGTATAATCCATTAGAAAGGTTTGAGAGTCACTGCAAGTACCACTATTCGTGAATCCTTCTAGATCAACTATGTTCATTCTTTAGAAAATAATTAAGAAAGATATATATGCAAAAAATCTAGTTTACAAAGATAATTTAGTTCAAGTGGTAAATTATTTTCCTTCCATGTGAAATATTAATATATGCTCCCTATTATAGAAACAAAATTATAAAAGGGTTATATTATACTTGATATAGCTAATAAACAATGTTGAACAATCTAATTTTTAGATACCAAAATAACTCTATTTGTAGTGTCATAAATTATACCCATTTAATTATTGAGTCCAATTTCACACTCTCTTAGCACTAATTTTAGTTTTTTCATTATTCTAAGTATTTTGAGAACTTTTCTTGCTTAGAACTAATTCTAAATTCAAGATTATGAGTCCCGACTCCTATTTTAATTTGAAACTTCAACACACTCCTGCCCATATGTTAAGTGTTCCCTTTCTCCTATATCATTTGATGTCTATAAGGGTCCCATCCGATTTTAAAATTCAATGCACTTTTTGCCCAACTTAAATGCCATAATTCCTAATATAAAGTACAAATCTAATATCAATACCCTATTATCTCATTTCCCTTAAAATTTGGACCTATTTTGTTGGGACACTATTCAAATTCATATAGTGTTTGACACTTTTTGGCTGAAATTTTGGGAGTGTGATATATCGACCTTGACATTTTTAGATCTATCCTCAAACTTGGGATATGATTGTTGTAATTTATCCAGATCATTAAAATACCTAGAGAACCCTATATAAGACATCATTCCTATTTTTTTTCATCATCTTATCTTATAGATCATTCTTACAATTCAAGAGCTATCATTCCAATTCAAGAGCAGATCTGGGTATAAGGAGCAACAAGCTACAACAAGGCATCTTAAATTATGTTTTTATGATGGATCTTGTGATGATTTATCATCTTATTGCATCAACACATGGAGGACTCAAACTAAGAGCATTGCATCATCAATATCATTATTCTTTAGGTAATACCATTTCAGTTAAATTTATTAATTTACATTTTTTTTTCTTTCCTAATCATCATTGTTGTAGGGTTAATTCCAACCTAGGGTTTGACTAAAGCAAGGCCCTATAAAAATCAACACTATTTTTCTCTCTATTTATGCATTTGCAAGTTCAAAGAGAGGTTTTAGCTCTCGTTTGAAGGTAGAAGATTGGAGTGTAGATAGAGATAGATGTAATAAGGTAATTTTAGTAGAAAAGAGTAGGACTAGGACATGTAGTGCCTTAGTCCACCTCGACTAGGGTGCCTAGCAACATATTCTAGGTGTTACAACCTGAAGATGAACCAAAAGGTGGCTTGGAGGCTTCCAAGACCAGTCAGATTCCTATTCTGCACTTGGACAACTATTTGGAATAGGGTGCCTAGCTATAGTGTCTAGCTAGTTTAATCTAAGATTTCTATAATAGGTCCCTCTCTACATTCTATTCCTAGTTTTATACATGTTAGTTGATTTCCATATCTATATTTGTTTGTTTATATTGCTCATTGTCAATATTCCATCATTGAACCAAGTTCTTGCATCCAACTTAGTAAATCAATCAAATCAAAATAGATAACCATCAACCATTGTAGCTAGCTCTCCCAAGGGTTGTGGTTGAGACTATTAGCTTTTCTCCATTGTGGTTAGTGGGATTGAGTTTGATTCCTAGTTTACATGTTTAGACTAGTGAATCCATATTGCACTGCATTGCACTTTTTAACTTCTAAATATTTAAATTTAGTATCACCAACTATTTTTATGGTTGTGATATTTGAGGAATATAAATTTTAAGGATTAGTTTGGCTCAATTTGATACAATTATTATTTTCACTTTATCAAAAACCTTATGACTAAAGCATTTAGTTTCACATTCAAATTACCTGGCAAAATTTGTGATCATACTCTTCAACTATTATTCATTCAGTGATGTTTTTCAATAGATTAAGATGCATGTTACATACAAAATATGGACACAATAGATATTCTTTTAAGGATGTTCAATCATATATAGAATTTTATGAATAATAGATAAAAAAAGGCTTGGTTTATCTAATATATTTATTTCTAATGGGAAATAGATATTGATATCAATTTTCTTCCTCCTAATATATTATTTATCAGTATCCCCATCATGTTAAAAATAGATATTCATAGAGCCACTATGGATATGATCTACAAGACCTAGATAAAGTTAAATTATACAGAATCAACATAACTATTTTTTGGAAAAATGTAACACTAATTTAAGCACCATATACATATAGAAGATGAAACTTCCATGTGCACAAGGATTTCTTTTGGGTTCATACTTTATTAGATCTAATCGAAAGTAGTTGTCATTATATTTAAATGGAGTCAAAAAATTTATACCAGGATATAAGTGCATTTATAGAGTCTCTAAAAATGAACCAAAAATAGAAGAATATTTTATTTTAGGCATCTAGTGTATTATGATATTTGTAGTAGTTTTTATTACATATTTAGAGTAAATCCTAGGCCTAGATAAAATATTTTGGATTGTGAATATCAATGTTGTATAACACTAGTTTTTAAAGAGATCACTCAAATTATACTTAATGTTCTTAAGAGTCATCAAGATGGCTCTTTGGATCCACCTTATAAATATATTAACAAAATCATTGTAGACTCTAACTTACCTTTTTTTTTTTTTTAATTGTATAGTTATTTTAATTTCCTTGTTGTTTGATAGATTTTAAAATAATTTAAGGGTTATAATTTTAAAATTATTAAAAATATATATATAAGATCAAAGTTTGTAATTTGAAAAAAACTATATATTAATAACATTGGTTTCATGGTAAATTTTAGGGCTTAACATCTTTCTATTATTTGAAAAATTTCCATATTTCCTATTTATATAAGTTATATATTCCTTTTTTGAAGGATTATAATTATAACACTGAAATATATATATATATATATGGACTCATCCCAAAAATAGATTGTATGAAAAAAAACATAAATATCTCAATATTTTAAAAGGTAAGTCTATTGCTTGCTCTCACACCTATAGGTGTGGTTGCTTATAACATACAACCTATGATGATCCATGCACGCCTTCAAATTCATATAAATAAATGTATCCTTTACAAGGTCAGTCCTTAATAGTATTCGAGGAGGACTTCAAACATTTGCAATACATCCTAATATATAAAATGAGTATTAGGGAAACAAATATTATTAAAAATAGATAGTCATTTGCGTGAGGCATTTCCCACAAACAACATCAAAGTTCTAGTGGTTTATCCATTATCCTTATTGGCGACCTTGGCCAACTACTACTAGTTATGGCTAAGCCAATATATACCTCACACTCTATCTAGCTTTGATCTTATGAAAAAAATTACTATTGAAATAACATTGGAAACCATATCTAATCAACAAGGTGAGAGTATTTCTCAACAACATTTTTGAAGGGAGAAGGAGAAAAAAAGGTGGAGGAATGAAGTGGTGCTTATGGTTCATGGTGATCTCCAGCTTCAAGATCACAAGAAAGAGAAATATCTGATGGAATTCTATAATCCCCCCATCTAGGTCAATGCAACTATTAAGAATTTGAGCCCTAAGAGTATCTATTTTGAGGTGTAGCTAGACTTGGTGTAGAAGGAATGAAAGGTAATGAAAGACCCGAATTTACTTAGTAATAGTAATTAGTGGGCTAGTCCCTTGATGGGTTTTTATTTGTTTTCTTTTCTCTATTCTTCTCTATAGGATCTTTTTTTTTTACTCATCTCACTCCTAGAGAGATCCACTCTATTTTCCTTAATGATGAATTTTTAATGGGTCCGTGCCCTTTATTATGCTAATCTATTTAGAACATTTTTGAAAAATTCTACAAAATATAAGAAATGCTTAACCATTTTAACATGACTAGGAAACACTTGTGAATAAAATATATACAATTCTAACTACTAAATAAAAAGAAGAGTTTACTATATCCATCAATGATTTGCAACTAATGACCTGGATACACTACATAATAGCAAAATCCTAAAATAGTTAAACCTTCCTATTGAAATTAGTGTTACTCAAACTTCTTTCAATTATATTTAACATTTTTTTCAACATGACACAATTAACTATTAACTATTGTACCCAAAAGTATTGATTTAAATACTAAGGACACTACATTTAAGGTCACTCCTAACCCATGACCCCCATACCTCCCCCAACCTAATAATATACAATTTTTTTAAAATGGTAATCCTAACTAATTTATATTTATAACTTAAATATTTATAATTTTTTACGTAATTTTATGTTTTTCCTAACAATATTTTTTGTAATGCTTAGAAAGGAAACCCCAAGGACAAGAGCTAAACACGCATAAGAATGCATAGAAATATTATTTTTTGTGGTTAAGTGTAACACATGAACCATAAGTAGGTTTCTAAGCCAAAACCTTTAAGAAACACAACAACATGTTGGCATACGAATATGCACAAGTAGAAGACTAAAACCACTAACCACCAACCAAGCCTAGATAAGGGTCTTCAAATACCTAAGCGATTGTCAACAAGGTGATTAAAGTCAAAAGACCCTTCTAGAAGGAGCATGACTCGATTCTAAAGACAAGAATTTCTACTAGGTCCTTGGTGTCATCTGACACCACTCAAACTTGATCTAAAAAATCTAGAGACACGTTAGAGGTTCTCTCAACACTATGAATGATGACACACCCTTGAATTGGTCAAATTCACCCTCTAGACAATGATAAATACTTTGTACAAGTAATCCCAATAAGGATGCAAAATTTTCCAAAACATTAAAATCCCAAAGAATTCACAAAATAACAATAAGAGAGTCTAAGGAATCCTCAAGACACCACGTGAAATCATCTAGGTTAAGTTCAAGGCGTCTAAATTTAATTGTTTTTAGTAGTTATCTTAGTTAACAAGTTCTTCATGTTTATATCTTTGTCAAGGTGAAATTCACATTTTTATGTTCAATAAGATCAAATATTAGATTATGTTTTAAAAAAAATAAATTATAAATTAATAATTCTATTGAAATGTACATGAGAAATAGAAGAAATATTTCTTGAAAATAGATACATGAGAAGAAATTGTAGTGGTAAAATAATTATAATTTTCATATTATTCCATAAATAGGCATCTCTATAATGACAATGAGCTTTCTTATTTATGTAAGAAAAAGAAACATGTCTGAAGCAAACACATTAGTTTTTTAAGATTTGAAAGCATTTAAAAGAAAAAGTGCAATACAAAAGCATTGTTTTTAGAAATGTTTTTTTTTTTTTTTTCCCATTTTCATCATTTTGTTATTTTTTTTTTTTGGGGTCGGATTTGCTATGCACATGATCCTTATCACTAGCCAAAGTCATGATAAAGATTAATTTCACTAATTTAATTTAATTTTTAAAATTTAATATCTATCCCTGTATTTTACATAGATTTTAAAAATGTAGGTATGCTAGTTTTAAAATCCATTCCCCCTCAAAATATATAATCAATTATTTAGTTGTATTTATGTCAAGTGGATAAAATCTTACATTTCTACCTTACAATTCTCATTTCTCATGTAATATTAAATGACCTTTTCAAGAGTTTTAATAATATACGGTTTACATTTTAGAGGAGCAAAGTGTACATATTATTGTTTCATCTCTACACATTAAGTTATTTTTATGTGGGTGTGTTTATGTATGATTCTAGCACACACTTTCAATTTTGTGCATGCACAAAACCCATGAACCACTCATTCTGTTATTCTCGATCATTCATATTAAAAAATATTTGCCTTAATCGTCAAAACCATGTACTTCTTGACTTGGGCCATAGGTCTAGAATTATATCCTTTGGATGGGATTGTGGGTGCAATCTTGTACCAAATCTTTAAAATTCAAAATTTCACTCTCAATGGAAAATTTTCTTTAAAATATTTAATTATTTCAAAATTAGAAACACATTCACAAGGAGATAATAAACATGCTTAAAGATAAACTCGATGAACAAAAGATATACCATGGGGAAAAACCTTTTAGGAAAAAAGTCCCACACTCCAAAAGCACAATACTTTGTATTCAAACAAACTAATGGCTACATTACAATAAAAACACTTAGCATCTTCAAAAGGAGTTAAAAACTAACAATCCATAGTTTGGATTAATTTCAGCAGCATAACAACAAAGTGACTTCAATTCTTCAAGGCTACGTTTTATAGAGAAATACGACTCAAGAGGAAGCCTCTAGATGAATTTACAAGATGGGGTCATGCAAAGAATTTGGCCCTATTTTTTGGCCACTAAAAAAGCATGCAAATGATACATGTAGATCTCCAAATCACACCCAAATCACCCTCCTAATTTTGGCACCCAAAATTTACTATTTTGAGGTATGACAAATGCTCTTACACATCTTACAACTATCATACAATATAACGCTTATAGTTGTAAGAGAATCCATCATAAATGAATATTATTATCTTATTATCTTATTCTCTTACAACCTGGCATAACCTAACTTGGGCACCCACCTTCTCCATCCAAAGGTATCTCCTCCCACTTGTCCAATTTGTCATATTATGAAACTTGTCAAGATCCTTAAAGTTAGATTCATAATCAAGTGTATATTTATCATTTATTTCAATGGGGAAAGTCGAAAAAAGAATAAAGAAACAAAAAGATAGTTTAGAAGAAGAATTGATAAATGTTAATAAATGTAATTCAAAGTTGATAGTAATGTTAAGAGAGAAATGTAAGTAAAGATATGAAGATATATGTGAAAATGATATTTTGGAAAAGGAATTGGCATAAGTTAAAAAGAAAAATATAAAATTGGAAAAAAAATTATTCTGGAAAGAAAATGAAGAACTACGAGAAAAGATAGGTTTTTGAACATTTGGAAACAGATTTGAAAGAGGTGGAAAAAGAAATTTTTTTACAAAAGAATGAAATACTAAAGTTGCAAGCACAATATAGTAGATTAGATAAGATGTTTGATACATTACAAAATGAGAATGAATTTTTAAAGTTGAAGCCTTCAGTGTGTGATGCTTCATGTAATAAAAATGATTTGTGTTGTTCCTTTGATGATTTGAATCAATCAATCAAAGTTATTTGTGATAATGAACATAAAGATGAAAACGATAATGTATTTGAATCTACAAGAAAGAATGTTGGTTTAAAAATCATAAGAAATATGGGTTATAAAGGAAAAGGACTGGGAAAGTATGGGTAAGGAATCCGAGAGCCTATTGAGCCACTAATGAGGCCAAAGAATGAAGGCCTTGGATTTGTTAGAGAAAAGAATAATACAAATGTTGTTACAGACGTTACAATTTTAAAAGAATCCATTCAAAGAATGCATCATACAATGTTCATATTGCCATAGAGGACGACATAAAAAGGAAATGTGTTGGGATATTCATCCTTGTAGAATATGTGGTTTTAAGAACCATTCAAAAAAGACATGTTAAAATAGAGAAGACAAGAAGAATAAATCTATGATAGATTGCATACAAATGGATTATGGATGGAGCTATGGATCAAGTTGGCAAACGATTATTGGTAGGATAAATTTTCAACAATGTAGTCTTGAAGCAATTGGAACATATGAGATATTTTCTTGTATTCTTCGATTCCTCCCTCCTCCTACTTTGATAAGAAGTTAATTTTTTAGTTCTGAATCAATTTAGTTATCATCATTTGATCCCACAATACAGAGCCTCAATTTTTTCAAAGCCTAGAATGTTAGGTTGATTTTCCATCTTGAGTATATACTTAACAATTTCTATCAACAAAGAATGATGTCGTTTCCCTGCAAAAATAGTATCAATGAAAACTAAACTTTTTTATGCCAATTATTGTCAAAAATGTTAATTTAGCAACTAATCTCAGGGTTTTAAGACATTTTGAACGATAGTTATCATAAGATCTGGTAAGTAAACTCTTCTAGATCTAGCTTTTAATGTCCAATTAAAGTAATATAAAATCTTAATCTAACTTTCTCAACTACAATGTAATCAATGATGAATTTAGAATTGTTTTTGAGAAGCTCTTAAATATTTACAATTGACAAGTTTATAAAGAAGAATTACTTAAAAAATTAAAAAAAAATTCACACCTTTTTAATTTTCTAGATAATTCAAAAATGTAAGAAAAGAGAATACTTAATGCTTAAAGAAAAAATATCAACACTCTCAAATTTCTTATAAATAATTAATCTATAATTCATAAGATGTTCTAATACAATATAAGATTTTTCTATAAGGTCATCTAGAATATAAATGTTTAAAAGAAAACAAGATAGAAATTATAGAATTAAAAGAATAACTTATATAATATTTAATACAAAATAAAAAACATATCAAAATAAGTGATTGTAGATAAACAATATTTATTTATAGTACATATCATTCATGAGACTTAAAACACAATCTATATGGAATACTATGTGAAAAACCTTTAAGTAAGTTTACACTAAAATGAAAGGATTTAAGTGGAGAACTATATGAAAATAAAATAGTTAGGAAATATACTCTATTCACACTAATAAATATCTACAAAAAATAAATATACTTTAATAACATGTGTGTTAGGAAAATAATATGGTGCTAAGGACCTCTTTTGGATCCTTCTCTAAGAGTGTTGAAATATGAAAAATTTTCTTAACCTTGATTCTAGCTCCTAGGTTGATTTTTCAATAATGTGAAATA
This sequence comes from Cryptomeria japonica, assembly GCF_030272615.1. Lineage (NCBI taxonomy): Eukaryota > Viridiplantae > Streptophyta > Pinopsida > Cupressales > Cupressaceae > Cryptomeria > Cryptomeria japonica. Next base: position 728,977,428 of record NC_081411.1, on the reverse strand, counting down.
GACAAATTGTGGTGAAATAAATGGCAATTGTTAACTATTAGTTATGATGGGATCAAATGTATGATAATCTCAAGTTGGGACACATATGCGCCTTTGCAAGAATAACAATAAATATCAATTTATAGATTGGTGATGTTTGATGTCAGTTGACATCTAGCTAATCATTGCAAGATAATATGCCCTCTTACATGATCCTTTGATTATATGGTCATTGTCTCTTATTTTGTGTAATTATTATAGGATGGCATCTTTAATTATGTAGCCACAAATGCATAATTTACAAGTTTTGGTGTTCATGCTAAGGAATAATAGTCCTATCATGAGCCTTGAAAATTGAAATTTTGAAATATAAAAATTGGGGACAAGATCATACCTACAAACTCATCTAAGGGAAAGAATTCTAGGTTTGTACAATTCAATATGTGAAGGTACTGAGAACTAAGTCAAATGTGTTTTCAGATGGATGATTTAGTAAAACAAAATAAAGATTTATGGAGCTAATGACTATACCCAAAAAGATAAATGTGTACTATAATCATACATAATGATATTCATAAAAAGATATTCCAAAACAAAGAAATGAAAACATAAAATCTACACTTTTGTTGTTTACATTTATATTAGAATCTTATAATTCTAGAATGTTAGAGATCTTCAAAGGGTCCTATAATTTTAAGTGAGAAATGAGAATTAATACTTGTAGAAATATAAACATTTAACCATTCAACATAGATATGACCAAACTATTGATTATGTATTTTTTAGGAAGAACAAATCTTACAAATGATAATTTTATTATTTTAAGATAGTATTATTACTGCCCTTTCTATTTATATATTTGTCTTATAATGTTTTTTTTTTCTTAACATCCTTTCACATTCAAATTATTATTATTTTTTTCATTCAACCAATTTACATTTTACATTTTAAAAAAAAATTACTTAAAGATTTGAAATTTTTTTAAAAAATTGAAAGTATAATGAAATAAAAAATTCTTAAATTTTTAGGACAAAGAGAAGTAGATCATTCAAATAGAGAAGCAGATCATTTAAATATAAATTAACAAATATAAAATTAGATGAATATTAAAAATAATAGTCAGTTACATAATAAACATCATTTAAATTTTTTTTTTTTAAATAATGTTTGGTAAACTTTTTAACATGACCAGTGGACCTCATTCCCACACTTCACTTGTTCAAACCTGCGAGCACAACGGCCCAACGAAGACACAAGACTTGCGACCGCTTCACCAACGAAGTGTTTTAACCGTGACACTACATGTTCGAAGACTACGTAATAAACATCATTAATCCATAAGCCACCACTGTAATTCTTTATAGAGTAATAATAATTCAAACACTAAGTAATGCCGGTTTAGAAGTTGTAGAACACTAGAAGTGTCTATTTGTGTGTTCAAGATCTAAAAAGGCAAAATACTTGTACAACTATTAGCACTAAAATTACAAGTACGATCAAAGCAGAGGAAAACCACCATGACCTTGAAGTTTTGAACCATAAGTCGTGATAAACTCTAACAATAGCCCAATAAAATCACCCCATACACGACGATGTCTAAGAAAAGATAGATGTTTCGACCACCTTTTGTGGTAACAATTTATGGATTCAGAAGCTTCATCGATAGAACCGTACCTGGGTATTTTTGTGGGCATTACCATAGAATTCCAAAGCTAAGTGATATCTCTATCATTTTGTGGTTTAATTTTCTTTTCGAATTATTTTTGCAATTTGATAATATAAAAAAAATTCATAATAAATCTAAATTTTTGTAGGTGAAAATATTTTGATGCAAATTAATTGATTATTAATTAATTGTGAAAATCTTGGTAGTTACCATTAAAAGGTAACAAATCTTCTACTTTTTAAGTAATTTATAAATAACATTATTCTCACCTAATTTAATAGTGTTAAATTTTGATAACATACCAACACAAATAATATAGTCATAAAAATTATAAAATAGTAATGTAATGTTTAAAATAAAAATATTCTAATAATTAAAGTAGTAATATTTTTATTTTTTGTATTAAATATCGAGAGTCCAAAGAAAACTTAGACGTAGAGTTTATACAAAACTAGTGAGCGGGGGGCAGGGCCACCACCGCCAAACTGAAGAACCAGAGAAAGGATTATATACAATTGTCACTCTAGCCAAAAAGAGGGGACATAGCAAAATAGTTCAGTATTGGAGGATCTCATCCTAATCCTCCAGCCACGTAGTCTAGCCTTGTTCTCCTTCCATCCAGACCACCTTCTTTCTTGCTAGGATCTGGGAGCACATCTCAATCCTGTTGAAGGGGGGAGGCTTGTTGTCCTGTAGATCCTTTACCACCTTCTTCACCGCTTTGTCAAAAGAGGTCTGGATCTCTGTGATTCTAGCCCATTTGTACCTGTTTTGCATCTCATGAACAAACATGGTTGCTCTGCCATCTTTCGGGAATTGCAGTAGCTTGTTTCTCTTGAGGTTCATCACAAAATAGACCTGCACAACAATTTTGTAATGTGTGAGTTTTTTGAAAAACTCAGTACGTACCCTTGTAATGCCTTGGAACTTCTCCTCATTTCTAATTTTCCAAATAAACCAGAGAATGTAAGAAGATAAGATTTGCCAAACAAGATTAGTATCCTTCCGCAGTCCATGAATAAAACCAGTAACAATATCAAGAGTAAAAACAGATTTTGCAATAGATATTCCAAACAGAAGCCAAATTTCTCTAGCAAAGGGCCAATCAAAGAATATGTCACGCGCGGTCTCAGGTTTTCTGCAGACAAAGCACCGATCATACTTAGCAAATTTATTCCTAACGGGTAGTCTGTCTAAAATGAGTTGCCATCTGAAGCATTGAATTTTAGGGGGAATGGGGGATCACCAAAGCTTCTCAAAGGTTTTCTGCCAAGTGTGGGGTGTATGGTTAACGTACCACAGTTTGTTGATGTGTTCGATCACCGAGAAGTCACTGTTTAGCAAGGTATAGATAGATTTGGCTTTGATTTTAGGGAGGGTGGAGCCATCCTTCCATAGGAATGAGAGGTATCTATGGGCATCTACTTGGGTGTTTTTGGGGAGGTTAAAGGGAACACATGCATTTTTAATCATATTGTATGTCTTTTTATGTGATGCAGGGAGATCATATTTAGTGCTAAGAGCCTCCCAGCTAATAAGGTTATCATATTCAAGGATATCCATAATGTACTTGATTCCTTTGTTATGCCAGTGCTTAGCAGAGCAACCTTGGGTTAAAGCAAGGGGTTTGGAGTTGTGATGCAGGTTCCACCATATTGACCTTTCACCGTGTAGGGAGTTGTCAAAGTTGATGCTCGAGTTGTTAATTAGACCACACACATGCTCCCAGGCTTTCTAGATGGATTTAAACACCCAGGTGCCTTGGACAGACATGGGAAAACTGCCAGCTATTAGGTCGCTGAGTGGGAGAGCTTTCCACGTTTTGGCATTTTTAGGAACACCATTTTGAATGTTGTTTTTGATGAGGATTTTCCAGGGTTCTTGTCCTTCTAGTGAGTGAAATATCCATTTGACAGCAAGGGAGATGCCTTGTAGCCTAAGATCCTTAAGGCCTAGCCCACCAAGTTTTTTATCCAAGTGGCACTAGGTCCATTTGACCACGTGGGCTTTCCTTTTACCCTTCCCATCCGAGCAAAGGAATCGTCTGACAGCTCTTTGGATTTCAAAGATTTGGTAGTTGCTAAAAATCCATACCGAGGAGTAATAGATACTGTATGAAGATAGGATTTTTTGGCAGACTTGAATCTTGCCAGCAAGGGATAGGACCCTATTGTCCCACTTGTTGAGTTTACTATCGATTTTTTCCCTAACCCAGCCCCACATGTCCTTAAGAGAGGGAGATATCGAGAAGGGGATGCCACGATAACAGACTAGTTTAGTAGGTCCTCCCCACACATAGCCAAACTGGTGAAGCCAGTCCGAGGGATTATCTTTCCATCCAAGTAGGATGGATTTTGTCCTGGATATCTAGGCTCCGGATGCTCTACAGAAAATGTCAAGTTTTTGATTGAGGGAGTCAATATTATGTCTTGAGAGCTTCAGGAAGAACGAGGTATCATCAGCAAACTGGATGTTAATCAGTTCAGAGTCGTCTGGCAGGGTAATGCCTTGGACACAGGGGGAGAGAGTGTCATCTCTAAGGAGATAATAGAGGGTGTCAGAAGCAATGACAAATAGAGCAGGGGCAAGGGGGCAGCCCTGCCTTATTGATCTAGACAGGGGAATAGGCTAGGAGAGGGTTCCATTGACTTGAACCAGGGCGGATGCATCCTTGAGGAGGATTCGAATATATTCACAAAACTCACTAGGAAAGCCAAAGGTTGAGAGCATCATGAGGATGAAGTTCCACTCTACCTTGTCATATGCTTTCTCAAAATTGACAAGGAACAAGGCAACATCTTGGTTTGAGGTTCTGGCCCATTCCATGGATTCCCAACTCGTTACAAGATTCTCCAAGATGTATTTGCCTTTAATGAAGCCTGTTTGGGTGGAGTAGATGAATTTGGGGAGGATCTTCTCAAGGCGGGAGGCTAAGGCTTTGGCCATGATCTTGTAGGAGACGTTAAGGAGGGTAATTGGCCTTCAGTTTTTAATCAGGGCTTTGTCCCCTTCTTTAGGGATAAGTTTAATAATACCCCTATTTATGGATTCCCCTAGGGTGCCAGTGGCAAGGGCTTCATTATAGATATCATAGAGGTCGACGGAGATCCAATCAATGTTAGCTTTGTAGAATTCAATAGGAAGCCCATCAGGGCCTGGGGCCTTGTTATCCTTAAGAGTTTTAATGGCATCCTTGATTTCTTGCATGGTTAGCTTAGCTTTGAGGAGGGTGGATTCATCCTCAAAGATTCTATTAGGAATAATGGTCCTACACCTGGTATGGGCATCTGCCGCGGCCTCATTATCCTCAGAGGTAAATAGAGTCTTGTAAAAAACTTCAAAGGCTTCTTTGATGTCATTGATATCTAGGAGTTCCTTATCGTCTATAGTTATTCTATCAATTTTTTCATTGATCTATTTTTGTTTGAGTAGTTTAAAGAATATTTTAGAGCCCTTATCACCAAATTGAAGCCAGTGGTTGCGGGCTCTGATGAAGGCACCTCTGATTTTAACCTGCTGGTACTTTCTGAGGATATCTCTAGCCTTGGCGACCTACTTTGCCAAGGTAGGGGAGGAAGGTTGAAGTTGAATATCATGCTCTAGGGAGTGGAGTCAAAGAGTAAGAGTTTTTTCTATGAGTCTGAAGTCCTTGGCTTTCTTTTGGCCAATGGTCTGGAGAAGATTCTGCCAGGAGGAAATGTTCCTCTGCCATCTATTCGTGGGGGGTTGGGGGAGATGCGGTTGCAGATTGAAGAGTCTAATTAATTTGATGGCATGCAGGACATCCTCATCTTGCAGCAAGGAGGTATTGAGCAAGAATTTCTTATTGTGAGGGTGGCTAGGGGTGATGGAGTTCCTGATGTTGATAATGGCTAGAATGGGGAAGTGGTCAGACAGGGTAGTTGGTAAGACTGCAACCACATTCCCAAGTTGGTTGGGGGAAAAGAAGAAGAAGTCTTCATTAGCATAGAACCTATCTAACCTAGAGTAGATCCTATTAGTGTTTTGGTGAAAATTGCACCAGGTGTGCCATAAGTTGGGGGTATCAGGTTTGGAGCCTTCTAGGGGCTCAAATAGTTGCAGATGTTGTTTGAATATATCCCAATGAGGCTTTCATGCATTTTTCCATTCAAACGGAAGTCCCCCAGCCTTGTCATTCTGGGATTCAGTCATATTAAAATCCCTGGCCATGACCCAGGGAATATTTGGGAGGGAGTTTAGCCAATTCCAAAGGGATATTCTTTCCTTATAATCGTTAGATGCATAAATGGAGCATATGCCAAAGCAAGAACCCTTAACCTCAAAGGTAGCCCAGGCTACTCTATTACAGGGGGAAGTCCCTTTATCCTTGAGGTACATTGCCCATTTAGGGGCAAGAAGGAGCCCAACTCCTCCTTTACCTCTCCGGTGGTTGGTACAGATTTTGATAGAATCTCGCCAAATGAAGTCAAGCGTTGTGTCAAGGGAGAACCCAACAAACTTAAGCTCTTGTAACATCAGAAAATCTAAGTTTTTATGCAAGTCCAAAAACCTTTTAATAACAAATTTTCTGTCAGGCGACTCAAGGCCTTGAATGTTCCAGGATATGTATTTCATCAAAGAGGAGGGTTTACGGGGGGCTGGTTGGGAGATTGTTGTTGATCGCCAGACTTCTTCTTGTTTTTGGAGCCCACAAGCCTACCTTTTTTTTAATTAAGGGAGTGCCCTTTCATAGAATCCTCATCATCTTCACTGGGTTCGAGAGGTTCAGCTCTAGTAACTGCATTTCCTCCTATGTCGGACCCAGACAACTGGGAGCCTGGAAAGTCCGGGAGCATAGTGCTAGGCCTAATTTCATCTAGACCCTTATTGGCATATATAACTTCTATGATATGACCATCCTCTAGTTCTTTGAGCGCAGATGGAGTCGAGGGATCGATGGTGTTAGTATCAGAGATAAGTCTTGCAAATGAAGAGGAGACCGATTGGATGGGGGTTTTGGATCTGAGGATCATTGCAGGGTTATTGCTAATGCTAGCACCATCGACACCAAGACTGGGGTTTTCCAATTTATTAACCATATTTCTAACCACAGATTTGACAGGGGATTGGTTAGGAACCTGGGGCTTAGGAGAAGAGGCCATTTGGCTGGAGAAGGAGCGGCTAAGATTTAGGGCTTTAAGGGAGGTGATTTTACGTCTCCGCTTTCTTGAGGTAACAAGTTGAAAGCAATCGACGGGCGATTCTACAAGATTTTGAGAGGGGTCGAGCGCAGGGATGAGGGGCTTGGAGGCCAAGGGTGCAAGATCGAGGATGAGAGGGTTAGCCTCATTAGGAGCAGGAGCAGGATCTGCGGACACCACATCTTTAGGTTTAACAATAACAGGAGGGGGAGGATGTGTATCATTAACCTTTTTAGGGTTTACGACCGCTTCATCAGATTTATGCTTTTGCTTCCTACGACTGATAATTGGGCAATTTTTGCAAATATGCCCTTCCTTTTTGTAGAGAAAACAAGCATTCAATCCTCCAAGCATTTCAATCAGATAGACGAATGTGTCTCCATTAATATCTAGGTTTAAAGAAGGCAGAATGTCAATTTTGGGCTTGATTGAGACAAGCATTCTTGCGTCTAGGTTGGGCACCAACCTAGTAGTTTCATCAACCCAAATGATTTTACCAAATGGTGCCATTAATTGGGGAAGGAAATGCCACAAAAAAGGGGGGACATCCTTGAGGATGACCCATTTGGGAGAGGACAATGTGAGGACTTCCTCATTAACCACCTCTGGAGACCAGGCGAGGGCTCGAAAAGAGGTATTCCCTACCGTCTAGTACTAGCGATTAAGTGCCGCCATTTGGGCTTCATGCGAGTTGAGAAAAATGAGGAAAAGACCTCTCTGTATTTGTCTACAAAATGTAATTTTAAGCCCTAATTTGAGATTCCATAGATTATGAAACCAGTCGTCTATAAATTTCGTAAGTGGGCATTTTTGAGCATCTACACAAGCGAAGAAGATAGCAGTGTCACATAGTCTTCGTTTTTCCAAAGCAATCTTACTTATCATTTCAGAATTTGGCAAAACAATGAAGGGGTCCGAGGTATTGCAAGGGGACATACCTGCCTTACTGGATCCTTCGTCTGTAGGAGCCTTAGTGAAGTGCGTCGACAAGTGGACTCCATCTGCAGGCAGAGCGACGGTCTCGGCGAAGGATTTTTTTAGGGCTGGAGTGGTATGTAGGTAGGGTTTAGGGTTAGAAGTATTAACATGGTCTGACTCCGGTTCCATCGGAAACCAAGGTTAGGGCGCGCTGGGTGGGGCAGATGGGGTGGAGTAATTTGTAATAAATGCAAAGTAGAGAAAGAAAGAAAGAAAGATAAAGAGCAAGTAGATGGGCGAGTTAGGAGGTGCAAACCAAGTGGAGGAGATAAACCCCTCCACGTAGACGCAAGAGTACTCCCACGAGCGTGCCTCGATCCAACTTCCAACTTCAAGGTGCAGACAAAAGCGCCAAAAATTCGTAGAGCCTTGTGTGATAGTCTTCCCTGTTCGCAGTCCACAACCCGCAGTAGCAGTTCACAGTCCGTAGTTGTCGTTTGTTGTTCGCAATCCACAGTTGCCGTTTGTTATTTGCAGTCCGCAGTGGCCGTTGCTGTTCGCAGTCTGCAGTGGCCGTTTGCAGACCTCAACTCTCCGTCCTGTCTGCACCCACAGTAGTAGCTTCCAATCTGCCTGTCACTAATTCTAACCGCCTTCCTTTATCCTTACTGCAGACCTGGGTAATTCCTTTCGTGCTTCCCACTTATCCTTATCAGCAGGCTCAAACCAATTATCTCCTCTTACCTGTTATCGGGAGGCTCAGACCAAAGTAATAGAGGAGTATGTTTGCTTACTTGTTTGATTTCATCTTCACGCCATTCACATTTTTCGCCCTACCAAATCATTACTGCAGAGCGCTGGAAATGTTAATGTCACTGAAAAGAGATATTGTAGCAGTCAAGACATTCATCGAGAGGATAATTATGAACGCAACAACCTCAGTATTCGCGCTATGGGCTGAGAGCCATAGTTCCAATCCAACTTTTTTTAATTTAATTTGCAGATGGACAAACCTAATTCGCACAGGCAAAGAAGATCATAATTCGCATAGGCAGAGCGCCTCACCATTTTTCCTCAGAGCACCATCAAAGTAGTAATATTGATAATGATATTACACCAATAATATAATACATTAGTGATTAGAATAATAAAAAATAATAATCTAATAGTTTTGACATTAATAATATAAAATTAACATTTTTTATAATACAAATAAAATATAAGATTAGATTATGCTTAATGTAAGATAATGCAAAATAATAATATTTTCAAAAATAATATAATGAATATCCAAAAAATAATATAATGAATATTAATACAACCTAATATAAATAAAATTGTTCGCATTTCCTCTCTTTTGCTATAACAAATATTTAAATTTTCTTTATTAATATTTAGGTATAATTTATGATCTGTACACAAATCACATTCTCAAATAAATATTAAATTTTAGAAGAGATATAGCGTTCTTAATTGAAAAAAATTAAATAATTGATTTTATGTAATTAATTGTGTGATTATTTTAATTAATCTCTTCTATTTGCTAATTGTTTGAAAAAAAAATTCCATTACTATACAAATAGGGTTAGGATTATAATTCAACTAGGATTAGATTTATAGCTAAGTGTTAGAGTTTAATTAAGAGTGGGGTTCAATTAGGGTTAGGAATACGATTCAATTAATGTTTAATTAAAGTTATAAAATAAATTTTTGAGTTAGGGTTAAATTATGGTTATAGTTCAAACATGGTTAGGGTAAGGATTTAATTAGGGCAAGGGTTAGATAAAGTTAAAAATTGGAGTTAGGGCTAAGGATCAATTAGACTTATATGTAAAAAAAAAATCATTTAGTGCTAGGGTTAAATTATTATTAGGATTCAAAGAGGTTTGGAATACAATTCATTTAAGATTAGAGTTATAATTGGAGTTAGAACCATGACTTTTATTAGAGTTAAAATAGGGATAGGGTAAGGGTGAAAATTAGTGCTCAATTTAAGTTAGGGATTATTATGTGTTAAATTTAAGATTCAATTAATTTACAATTAACATTCAATTGGTATTATAGTTAGGGTTAAAATAAGAATACAACTTAATTAGGTTAGGATTCAATTAAAGTTACGTTACAAAATTATTAATCTCTTCTATTGCTAATTAATTGCAAAAACATACTCAATTACTATTATAAATCTAAACGAAAAGTACTAGCCACTACGTGACACTTGATTATACTAAGTACAATTATGGTTGAGATTGATCATTAAAAAAATCACTAATTGATTAACTTATTTTAAATTTGATAGTGAAACCTATAGAAGGATAGTTCAATTGAAGTTTGTCAAACCAAGAATTGTGATGATTTTGTCCACTTGATTTATTAATTGAGTTTAAATTTGATATATTTATGGGTTGAAGTTGTGCTTGTGGTGAGAATATTAAAAAAAGGATTTGGAATGAAAATAATAGATTAAATAAGTTTTTAATTTCTATTAGTTTCTTGTATTCAAATTAAATTATTGATTAAAACTGATTATTTCCTTTATAAAAATGTGACATTTTTTGAACTCTCACCCACATAAGAATGTAAGCACCTACAACAAATGTCACCTATTCTTTAACACAACAATAGATTACACTACGGATCCACAGACACGGCTTCATTGATTATATGGAAAAGCTTCATGGTAGCAGAAACTCTATGTCTTACGGTTTCACTAAAAGCTGGAGTAACAACAAAGCCACCCTATTTGGGGAGATTTGGCAAATCGATGAAAACTTGATTGCAGAGGTCACGGGACTCAAGATGGAGGGGACTAAATTCTACAGGGATCGAAAGTATGCTGCTGAGGCTTTCAAAAATTTCCCGAAGATGGAGGATGAGAAGGGCAACCTTGCGAAGAAGGACAAGATATCCTACTACACCCCCCAGCAGGTAAAGCCTTTATGGCAAAACGTTCTTAGGGCTTTAATGGAATATTTGACTATGGATGGCAGATTTACAAAAAATTATAACTATCATTTTTCTATCCTGAACCATTTCCGTCATGGGGCTAAAATTTCCTTGCCCTTCTACTTAGCTTCCTCTCTAAACGAGAGCCTTGTCGACTATGCTAAAAAGCCTAGCTCCTATCCTTTAGCTCACCAGGGACTCATTCTGCTTATATATGAACACATTAAGGATAAGGCTAGGGCAACCAAGGATGATCCTTTGATCATCAATGCTCATATATCTGAGAAATGCAAAGACTCTGATTCGAATGGGGATCAGCCCAGCACCCCTACTCATAAAAAAAGGAAAGTTGAAACAGATCATGAAGGAAAGGGGGTGCATTGTGATGAAGAAGAGGGAAAGGATAAGGACACTGATACTGAAATGGAGCCAAACAAGGATGAGAACTATGGTGAAGGGGAGGAAGGGGGTAATTATGAGAATCCTCACTCTAACCCTAAGGGTTCGGAAAGTGAGAATGAGGCTCTGAATCCTAAGGAGGGTGACAACCCTAATGCTGAGGAGACTGAACAGAGCAAGGACTCTGCAGATACCATCCTGGACACCGCCCACAACTGCACCTTTGAATTCTTCAATTTCCAGAAATGGGTTGTTGAAAACATCACTAGCATGCAAAGTAAGCAAAGGGAGCTGGAAGATAAGATCAATAAGCTGATTAAGATGTCCGACTCTGGGAAACAAAATGAGGATACGGAAAACAGTGAAGCAGAGGAGGAAATGGAGATGGAGGACTGGCTGGAGAAAGATCTAATAAAAGGTGACCTGAAACATTTGGAGGACGTTATTAAAACTATGAAAGAACAAGTGGAGGAGGACAAAGACAATGTCAACACCCGGATTGCCCGTAATGAGAAAGCATTGAAAAGCCTTATGACTCACAGTCTCCAAGTCCTTAAAGTTTCATCCCAGAATATGAACGCGCTGGTGGATCATCTGGAAAAGAAAAACCAGGAGAAGAACCTGGTAATTATTGAAGATGCTCCAACTTCCAGCCCAACCCACCAGAACACTAGGCGCAAAACTAGGCAGACTACTACTGAGAAGGACACGAAAATGAAAGAGAGTCAGATTGGACAGGAAAACAATGACTTGAGGGAAGTGGCCAAGGCAATGATGCTCTTGGTGCAGAATGCTGAGGAAACTATGAAGAGTTTTCAATTTTCTTGTAATGCTGGGCTTGGGGTCAATTTCTTGCTGGCCTCTTGTTGTCCTTTTCTCTGCTGCTGGTTTTTTTTGCTGGTCTTTTGCAGCTGTCTTGCTTGTTTCCTTCTTGAATATCTTTCAAATGTAATTGGGTTTCGGGTCCCTTAAAACCTATTTTTACTTAATAAAAAATAATAGATCACACTACTAAATTATGCTTGAATACTCATTAAAAAGAAAGGAATAATGTTCACCTATTCTAATTAGTGTTGCATAATACTATTTTGATTAGTAGTGCATATTAATATATATATTTTAAATTTTTGACATAAATGATGTACATGATATTTTCATCAATATTTTTGAATCTCAAACCTCTATTTTAAGTTTTACTGTGTAATGGTGAAAATTAAGGTTTAACCAATTAAGGTAACAAAACCACTAATTTTTCTTAATTGACCATTACATTAAAAGAGTGATGGACCTAATAGATCTTAGCTCAATACCTCTTGGGAAAAATTTGAAATTTGATTAGGTTCACTTGGTTAGGGTTTGACCCTCTTTCTACGTTGAATTGTGAAAATGCAAAAAATAAGGTAAAATAGGTGATTATTGAAGAGACCAAATATAAACAATGAGCTACAATCATTGTATGGAGACACCAACCTATAATTGAGCAAAAGAAGATGTTTAAGATCTATTCCTAAAATTTTAGCCTAATTTTTCAAGACCAGGTAGTATCAATTCACCATCAAAAGGTAAACCTATTCATCTTTGCAAATCTTATAGATCATCTCAAATATAACTCTATACCTATTTACTACACACATAAAGAAAGGGAAAATTGTTGGGAATATGGGTTTGCCTAAGTTAAACCCTGCTTTAGGAATTAAAATTGAATGAATTACTATAAATACTGAAATAAATGCTAGATAGATATACCTCAGATCTGCAATTATTGATGACGATGCTTTTCTCTTTGAATGTAATCACATATGTTGCATAAAATGGAATGAACATTACAAAAACCCTAATCACACATGCATGCATGCATAGGAATGATGTAATTTTTCTCCATAATGCTTGAATGATAAATATGTAGCCTTGAAGATCTCTAAAAAATGTCTAATTATGAATGCTTCACAGATGCAAGAATGATAGGATATGTCAACTTATAATGCTTCGAAATGGATAGATGAAATTAGGTTGATCAAATGTCTTTATATAGGGGTTTCTAATTAATTCCTAATTAGGTCGACTTCCGATGGCCATGCAGAGCCCCAAAGCTCAAATCTTACCATTGAGATAAAGCCCCAACCACATTTTAAATTCGGTCTTGATTGAGTGGGACCATGTCATCTTGTGGCTCCATGGTCTAGATTAGAGCATTTAAAGCCCTAGTCCTACCTCAATCAAGACTGAAACAATGTCAAAATGGAGTATCCCATAGTAGGACCCACAAAAGGCTGCCCATGGCCTCAAATCTAGAGAATAGGAAAAAAATGACCTAGAAAGGTGATGAGGATAAGACACATTCAATTAGAGGCACAAACATGAGGTGTGAATTGGCCTGATGATAATTTATGACACTACATAGTGTTGTCACACTTTTAATGCTCTCTCTCTTGTCAATCGTTGAATGAACATGATCCCTCTATTTTTATTAATTGCTAGTTGTTCTCATCCTCCCTAAAGATGTATTAATTAGAACACAAAATTCTATAACAAATGTATAGACAAATATTTTCAACCCTCCTTGAATATATACTTCTCTTCAAGAATAAATAGTAGAAAAAAAGGAGACAACAATATAAATAGACCATTATTCATGTAAGTTAGTCAAAATTTTGTATCACTACAAATTGTACAGATAATATTAAATGAGTTGCATTTCTACAAAAGTAATATTGGTATATAATATATATTTTTCTTCCTTCAATTCTACCCTCTATAAATGGAAAAATACATCCATATTATAACGAAAAATTAGAAAACTTATTTGCATGGATGTATGACAAGTGTTAATCAGAGTTAACAAGACGAATCCATAGAAAATTGACTATAGTCAAACATGTGAAACTAACATAAGGAAATCATGATTTGACTTGTTTTTACATCTCCCTATGAGAGAATTTTTTTAAATTTCTTCTTGTTTTAATAATCGCCAAGATTTTGACATGTTGGACAAGAAAAATCTCACCAAACATCTACTAGATTGATGGCCAAGATATAGCTTAAGGACCATTGAGACTAGGAAATTAAACCACTACATTAATGAAGTCATGGGCCACCTTTTTCTTCTGTGCTAATAATATTTAAAAAAAATTCTTTGGATCAAATAACTATTTACAGGTAGGAAAATTCATTATGATAGCTTTTAGTCAAATAATAATAATAATTAACAAGAAAAAGACAATTTTGAATTTGTAGTGATAAAACTATTTTATAAATTATAATATTTTCTTTCAAATGAGATAAATAATTATTTTGTTTATTTTTATCAAATTGGAAAAATAATTACATGTCTACCTCACAGTTATCACTTGTCATTTAATATTCTATGACCTTTTCAAGAGCTTTGAGAATACACAATTTTAAAGATTTAACATAATTGTGGAAGAAAAACGTATCACTTTAGCTCATCATCTCTCTTTTTTTGGTTATTTTATGTAATTGTCTTTATGTATGATTCTAGCATTTACTTTTTCTTTTGTGCATGTTCTGACCCCACAAACCACTCATTTTATTATACTAAATCATCCCTCTAAAAAAAATACTCTTTTTGTGTCTTGATTTAATGTTTCTATTCTATGTATCCTTGTGTGTCTTTATTTTCCCACACAAATTGTAAATGGCTTGATTGCTCAAATGCAGATATATGTGTGTCTATATTTTTTTAAAACTATCAAAAGTTTGCAATGAATTTATGATTACTTTTCGTATCCAAATTATACACATTTTGATTGTTTAAATGTAGATTTTAAGTAACAAAAACACATACACATAAAATTTTATATGATTTTAGTTACTTCTATTTCTTTCATAACATTTTTATATCTATTTGTATGCATGTTCCTACATATATGAATATTTTTATACATGTGTCCATATATATGCATATACATGTGTGTGTGAATTGCTTTGCATGGTGCGTGCGTGTGTTACATACATGTACATGTAAAGGGAATGAACTTGTTAATATGTAAATTCATAGTGGTATTATTTACTATTGCAAATTGTAAAGAATAGTTTAACCTTTTGTCATGCAATTTTTATGGATGTCTTTCTATATAGTTCAAAAAAAAAAGTATTAATTTCAACAGTTTAGTAGCAATGTATCAAATTCTTGATATTCGCTCAAATTTTTAAATTTGCTTCAAAAATAATATTAAACAAGGATAGCTTTCTATATCAAATTTAACATCGAACAAAAAAAAATTAATATTAAATTTAGTTCATCTTTATTTTACGTCTTTCATTGAGATTTAAACAAAAAAAAAAAATTAAACACATTAAAAGCTTCATTGCTGACTTCATTTAAACTTGAATCAATAAACGAAAATTCATTTCCCCGTTTATTCTTTTGCTATTTGCAATTAAATTTTTTTATTTTTCTTCCCTCAGATTTAAACAAACAAAATTTTTACAATGTCCCCCTTCACCCAGTTTCACTTTGGCTTCATTTTTGTTGTTCTTCCCATAGACGAACATAAAGCACTCCTGCCTATCGGCTGAAAGTTGCACGACAAAACCATAAGACTGCTAGTATAAATTACTACCAGCCTAACCATTGCACCTCATTCACTTACAAGTGCTAGTTTTAAATTTCTTTAAATTTCTTTAAATTTAAATATTAATATATCAGTATGTCCACCTAAAATAATCAATAACGCAAATACTATTAGGACACTATAAATACGACACTCCATGACATTGCTTTCATTCAGTTTTAATATGAAAGCTAAATCTACCTATCCATTAAGCGGCTTTAATGAGCGTCGTACCTCTATATATGCGGTGCAATTAAGATTGATGTGACAATCAGTGTAAATGCCCACGGCACATATTTACGAACGTCTAGGATGCAGATTTCATCTACAAAGCTCGGACTGCATTTACACCACCCGATTTGTGTAGCTTTAGTCCACTTTTCCTTAATGAGCACTCGTACCTAGCATCAAGATTCCACCTCCACGACCATCTCACTGGGATAAGGAAAGCACGAAGGAAGTATTCGATTCATCGCTGGTTTGGAAATGACATCTCTGTTTAGCACACTTAAAACTTCTCTCTAGTTGTCTTAGAAGATGAGAAATAAGGAGAAAAATGACTGCGAGTGGGTGCTTGAGGTTGAATCTGTTGCTCTTTGGTACTTTTGTCCTCGATGACAAGAAAGTAAAAAAAAAAAGGGAAGTTGTGTTGGTTAAGTTTCATATTTTAATAAGCATGTGGGCCAGTCTAGTGACACAGACACATTGTTTTTATTGACGTGTTATATGCTTAAAGCATCTTACTCTCAAGCCATGCTGGTGACATGGATAAGTGAATAACACTGATTTTGCATTAATTAAATGGCATCTTTGATTTAATCTGTCTACGGACTAATGGCATATTCCTCAGAATACTCTTTGTGACCGACAAGTTAAAAGTTTTTGGAAGACGTTTTGTGTTTCATTTTTGAACTTGTTTGGAGTCCGTCTCAAACCCTAACGCCATGAGAGATGCAGCCGTCGCTGTAGCTAAGGAGCTCGAATCAGTTTGTTCAGTTAAAAAGAATGAAGCAAAAATGATCTTAACCGGGAGCTTAATGGTTTTCTGGTTAGTTTGTTTTCAGTTATCAATAAGGTTGCGTTTCACAGGTATTATTCTTGATCATATGTTTAAAAGATTCAGATTTGTTTTCGAATCAGGTTTTTCAGTTATGCAAAATGAAAATAAGGAAACTGTTCATGCTTTATTTTTGTTTTTCATGATTGGGAAATCAAGCATCTTTAGTTTTTTCCCTTTCCGTTGCACAGTTAAAACGGTTATTCGTTTTTCAGTTTGCAATTCCTGTAAGATTTTGGTAACCCTATACAAGGGTTATTCTGGAAGAACATTGTGTTTTTGTTTGGGTATAAAACAGTTCTATTCAGAACAGTTTAGACGAGGAAAAACAGAGAGTGGAGTGTGCATAAAGGGAAACACAAAGAGTGTGTTGAAAAAAAAGAAAGTGTTGTGTATAAAAGACTATTAGTGATCTTAGATAGTCGAGGGTTTTGAAAATCAATACTCTGTTTTTGTTGCAGAGTACATGAGGCTTTAATGTTTGAAACTATTTTGTTCAGAGATTGAATTTTTCTCTCTGATAGTGTTGAATTCATTTAAAAGTATGTTATTATGATTCAAATCCTTGAAGAATACTGTTGCAAAATTTTTAGAAAGAATCATTTGTACAGACTGGTAAAATATTCTCGCTCCAATTACTGATGGTTTTGTGACTGCAAGATTTAAGTGCATGCATAAAATCACCAGTGGCTGTAGCTCGAGTTGAAATGTTTATTGGATAAGAAGAGGGGTTGGTGCTCCTTGAGGCCTTGTGGTTTCTAAAACTTGTGAACTGAGTTGGTGCTCTTTGAAATAATATAAGGGATCTTACCGAGTGGTTTTTCTACCCCAGGAGGGTTTTCCACTCATGAAAACTATGGTGTTATGTGCATTGTCTTGTCTCATTTTGTTTTACTGGTTTATGCTCTGATACGTCATATCTTTAGCTCTCTTTATTTCATACTCTGTTTTGCTGAATTTATGTAATGCAATCTTTGAAGTACTCATTTAGATGTTTCATGTTTGTGTAAAAGATTTAAT
The DNA here is from genome assembly GCF_030272615.1 of Cryptomeria japonica. Taxonomy (NCBI): domain Eukaryota; kingdom Viridiplantae; phylum Streptophyta; class Pinopsida; order Cupressales; family Cupressaceae; genus Cryptomeria; species Cryptomeria japonica. Next base: position 728,959,707 of record NC_081411.1, on the reverse strand, counting down.
ACCCGTCTTATTTTTTGAAAAGTCTGAATCAAGTGTTTCAGTTGGTTCTATTGTATATTTCATGCTTCATTAAAGTATTTCATTAAGGTGTTAAGTCTCAGTCATCTGTGCATTTTGTGAATTAAAATTGTCAAGTTCATAAAAGTATCTCTTGTTAAAATTTGTAACACTCTGATTCACCCCCCCCACTCTCAGAGTGTTTCCACTTCCAACAAGTGGTATCAGAGCATAGGGTCCCTCATATAGGTCTGTCCTAGGGATTGTTCCTGGTCACTTGGAAGTTTTTTTTATGGCTCAAACTTAGGAAGGTGCTTCACTTTCAAGAGCTCCTCTTTTTGATGGAACTGATTATGTGTTCTGGAAGATTAGGCTGGAAACTTATCTCATTTCAGTTGATCTTAATGTGTGGAATATTGTGACCACAAAATATACAGTTCCTTCCATTATTCCTACTGATCCTGATGATAAAACCAAATATGAGTTAAATGCCAGAGCTAAGCATGCTCTCTTATGTGGTCTCACTAAAGATGTTTTTGTTAAAGTCATGCATTGTTCTTCTGCTTATGATATTTGGAAAAAACTTGAAACCATTTATCAAGGGGATGCTAAGGTTAAGGAGTCTAAAATTCTTACACTCAAAAATCAGTTTGAATCTTTAAGAATGAAAGAAGATGAAACAGTTGCAAGCTATTTTCTTAGAGTTGATGAAATAGTAAATTCGAGAAAGGGTCTTGGTGAAGAGGTTGAAGAAAAGGAAGTTGTCAATAAAGTGATTAGAACCTTGTTACCCAAGTTTGAAACTAAGGTTTCAACCTTAGAAGAAAAGAAAAGTTTTTCTACCATGACACTTGATAACCTACAAAGCATTCTTACTGCCTATGAGATGAGGATAGGTAATAATCCTTCTTCTTCAAAAGAAATAGCTTTTAAAGTAGAAAAGAAAGAAGAACTTGATAGTGAATCTGAACTTTCAGATGCTATAGAAGCCCTTTTTGTTAGAAAACTTAAAAAGAAATATAAGGGCAAATTACCTTTTAAGTGCTTTAATTGTGGCAAAGCTGGACACTTTGCTGCTCAATGTCCTCTAAGTGATCAAAACAGTGAAGAGGAAAAACCAGAAAAATTCTACAAAAAGAAAATGTGGAATCCTAAAAGGAGATTTAATACCTTCAAGAAAAAGAAGAGTCTTTTTACTAAAGAAGACTCTGGAAATGAATCAGATGATTCACTCTGTGAAGGTGATGAAACTCTATTTATGGCAGAATTAGAAGATGTAACTAGCAAAACAAAAAATGAATTTGAAGATTTAGATCAAGGAGAAATTGATCTTGAAGGAGAATTGCTTTGTGCTTTAAAAGAAATAAAGAGGTTAAAGAAACTTGTAGCTTCACATGAAAATTCAAATTAGATTCTACAAGTCGAGTTGAATGATGCAAATTTAGTGATCTCAAACTTGAAGTCCCTTCTTGAAGAAAGAGAAAAGAAAATTGAAACATTAGAACAACAGTCCACAAAACTTCAAAAACAAATTGAACAGTATGAAAGTACAATACATCTAAATGATATCTTGAGCAAGCAAAAATTGCATAAAGATTTGGCTGGTTTAGGTTTTGATAAAGCTGAGTCATCAAGACAGAACACTAAGCTTGCAACTAGAAAATCATTTCAGACTTATAACAGAACAGAACCTTTTAGGTTTGGTTTTTTTCATGGATACTGTTTCTATTGCAATAGGTTTGGTCATAAGGTTAATACTTGCAGATTTCTGCAACAAAGATCTCCTATGTTTGGTTACAATCAAGGATATGACCTTCCAAACACAGTAAAGTGTAATAAGTGTAACATTTTTGGGCATACTACTATATAGTGCAAAACAAAGGCAAGCCCTAATAAAATATGGAAACCTAAGTTTGTATCTGGTATTGAGCAATCAATGATAGTGCAAACTGCACTTCTCTCAAATAAGAAATCTTTATGGGTGTTGGACAGTGGCTGTTCACACCATATGACAGGAGATAGAAATAAATTTCTGCATCTTGAAGTCTTTAATGGTGGCTTTGTACGCTTTGGGGATAATTCAGGAGCTTATGTACGAGGTAAAGGTATATTACTGCTAAATGATGATACTCCTATTCATGATGTGTATTTTGTTGAAGGGTTAAAGCACAATTTATTGAGTGTCAGTCAAATTTGTGATAGTGGTTACAGTGTATTTTTTTGGCTCTCAAGATTGTACTATCAAAAATAAATCTGGTAAAACTGCTGCTGCTGGTTTGAGAACAATTGGCAATGTCTACAGTTTGCTTGATTCCACTAGTTATGAGAATAATGAAGGCATTTGTCTTATGAGTCAAATAGAAGAAAATTGGTTATGGCATAAACGCCTAGGACATATAAATTTTGACAATCTGGTTAGAATCAGTAAAAATCAGAATGTTAGAGGTTTGCCTGTTTTGAGTAAACCATTCAATTCAGTTTGTAAAGAGTGTTTGAAAGGAAAGCAAACAAAAGTGTCTTTCAAATCTAAAGAACATTCTTCTACTAGACCATTACAGCTTGTACACACAGACTTATGTGGTCCTACAAGGACACAGTCAATAAATGGTGAAAAATATTTTATGCTTTTTGTTGATGACTATACCAGAATGGTATGGGTCACTTTCCTCAAACACAAATCCGAAGCATTTGATAGATTCAAGATTTTCAGAAAAATGGTTGAACGAGAATCTGATCTAAAATTAAAATGCTTAAGATCAGACAAGGGTGGTGAATTTACTTCACAAGAATTCATTGATTACTGTGAAAGACATGGTATTAAGAGACAATATGTTGCTACTCGTACACCTCAACAAAATGGAGTAGTTGAGAGAAAAAATAGAACAGTCAAAGAAATGGCTCGCACAATGCTTAATGAGGCAAATCTACCAGACAGGTATTGGAAAGAAGCTGTACACACAGCTATTTACATTTTGAATCGTGTACAAATCAGGGTAAAATCTACCTTTACTCCTTATGAACTTTGGTATGGAAAAGCTGCTTCTATCAAATATTTCAAAATTTTTGGTGCCAAATGTTATCTAAAAAGAGATGAAGAAAATCTAGGAAATTTTGAGGCTAAAAATGATGAGGGTATCTTTCTTGGATACTCTACTCATAGCAAAGCCTATAGATGTTTCAATAATAGACTGAATAAAATTGTTGAAACAATAAATGTAAGGTTTGATGAACAATTTCTGTTAAGTAATGATTTGCAGGATATTGAGGAAGAGGAAATTACTTTAACAAAGGTTGATCAAGTTCCTAAACCTGCAGAAACAGAAAAGAAAAATGAAATTTGTTCAAGTTCTGATGAAGAAAATATAGAGAATTCAAATGCAGAGACAGGTATTCTCCATTATACACCCTCAAAAATTATAACAAAGAGACATCCTCAAAGTCAAGTTATTGGCAATATAGATGCAGGTATTTTGACTAGAAGAAGGGCAAAAACAACTGAACAAGCTCAATTGGTTGAACATTTTTGTTTGGTAACTAATTTCGAACCCAAAAATGTTTTTGATGCTTTATCTGATGAATGTTGGTTAAATGCAATGAAAGATGAAATCAGTCAAATAGAGAAAAATCAAACTTGGGAGTTAGTACCTAGGCCAGATGATAAGAATGTGATAGGAGGTAAATGGATTTTTAGAAATAAACTTGATGAATCTGGCAAAGTTGTTAGGAATAAAGCACGCTCTGTGTGTAAAGGCTATGCTCAGCAAGAAGGTGTAGATTTTGGTGAAACATTTGCACCTGTTGCTAGGCTAGAGTCAATCCGAATATTTCTGGCATATTCATGTTATAAAAACTTTAAAGTGTATCAAATGGATGTTAAAACTGCATTCCTTAATGGTTATCTTGATGAAGAAGTATATATGGAACAACCATAAGGGTTTATCTCTGCAGATAAACCTGATCATGTATACAAGTTGAAAAAGACTCTTTATGGCCTTAAACAAGCTCCAAGAGCTTGGTACTCCAGGTTAGATTCCCATCTTACAACAAATGGATATACTAGAGGTGGTGTTGATAGTAATCTGTATGTTAAAATTGAAGGTAATGATACATTGGTTGTTGAAGTCTATGTTGATGACATTATATTTGGCTATTATAATGATGCTGTATCCAAAAAGTTTTCAAAACTCATGGAATCTGAATTTGAAATGTCCATGTTAGGTGAATTAACCTTCTTTCTTGGGCTTCAAGTAATGCAGCTTGAACAAGGCATTTTTCTCTCACAAACCAAATATGCAAAAGAGATGCTTAAAAAGTTCAATATGACAGATTGTAAACTTGTTAGCACTCCAATGGAGACTGGTTGTAAATTGACCAAGTCAGATGACTCCCCTAAGGTAAATCAATCTGAGTATAGATCAATGGTTGGCAGCCTACTTTATTTAACTGCATCTAGGCCTGATTTGATGCATGCAGTTTGCTTGGTTTCACGTTTTCAGTCTGCTCCCAAACAATCTCATTTGATTGCTATAAAAAGGATATTCAAGTATATTCAAGGTACTTTAGACTTTGGCTTGTGGTATTCACGAAATAACGATTTTACTCTTGTTGGTTTTACGGATGCTGACTGGGCTGGCTGTATAGATGATAGAAAAAGCACCAGTGGTGCAGCATTCTTCCTAGGAGATCGCCTTGTTGCCTGGCATAGCAAAAAGCAAGAATGTGTTACTTTATCAATTGCAGAATTTGAATATATTGCAGCAACAACTTGTTGTACGCAATTAATCTGGATGTCTCATCAACTTGCTGATATGGGTATTATAGTTGACAAACCCATCTCCATCTTCTGTGATAATACTAGTGCCATCAGTCTTTCAAAGAATCCTGTGATGCATTATCGCACTAAACATGTTGCTATTAAGTTGCTATTTCTACGAGAACAAGTGTTGGCTAATGAATTTCAAGTTTTATATGCACCTTCTCAGGCACAAGTAGCGGATATTTTTACAAAAGCTTTGTCTAAAGAAGTCTTTGAATGGCTAAGGGATAGATTGGGAGTGTTTTCTCAATCTGCTCTTGTCTCCACCTAAAGCATACTTTGAGGGGGAGTGTTGCTCTGTTGATTTTCTTTCCTTGTGTTTTAAAAAAAAAGTAAAAAAAAAAGGGGGAGAAATTGGTATTCAGTGACAACAGTGCAACAGTGAACACATATTGGCATTTCACAGTGAACAGTGACATTGGTATTTCATTTTTGACAGTGACATTGGTATGGTATTTCATTTTTGACAGTGACATTGGTATGGTATTTCATTTTTGACAGTGACATTGGTATTTCATTTTTGATTGGCATTACAGACTTTACAGACTTGGCATTTTATTGGCATTTCATTGGCATTGGCATTGGCATTATAGACTTGGCATTTTATTGGCATTTCATTGGCATTGGCATTTTTGGTCTTTCAGTTGATATTACAGTGGTTTCAGTTGATATTACAGTGACAATTGGCTTTTCAGGCATTGGAATTTCATTACAGTGGCATAGGCATTTTTATTTGGGTATTACAGTTTGGTATTCTTGTTTGATACAGATCAGATTGGGAGTTCATTATTCTGACAGTATTTATTCTTTACAGAATTGCACATTACAGGTTCAGAGGATGTTATTTTCCTTACAGGTTTGCATATGACAAGGTTTAGTGTTGATTGTATATATTGCATTTGTTGACAGTGGAATTCCTTACATTGATTTTGGTCCTTTCAGTTGACGACATATTTCGTGGCAATGATGGTTTAAGTTTTTTTTCTTTTTTTTGCCATCAAGGACAAAGGGGGAGTTTGTTGCTCTTTGGTACTTTTGTCCTCGATGACAAGAAAGTAAAAAAAAAAAGGGAAGTTGTGTTGGTTAAGTTTCATATTTTAATAAGCATGTGGGCCAGTCTAGTGACACAGACACATTGTTTTTACTGACGTGTTATATGCTTAAAGCATCTTACTCTCGAGCCATGCTGGTGACATGGATAAGTGAATAACACTGATTTTGCATTAATTAAATGGCATCTTTGATTTAATCTGTCTACGGACTAATGGCATATTCCTCAGAATACTCTTTGTGACCGACAAGTTAAAAGTTTTTGGAAGACATTTTGTGTTTCATTTTTGAACTTGTTTGGAGTCCGTCTCAAACCCTAACGCCATGAGAGATGCAGCCGCCGCTGTAGCTAAGGAGCTCGAATCAGTTTGTTCAGTTAAAAAGAATGAAGCAAAAATGATCTTAACCGGGAGCTTAATGGTTTTCTGGTTAGTTTGTTTTCAGTTATCAATAAGGTTGCGTTTCACAGGTATTATTCTTGATCATATGTTTAAAAGATTCAGATTTGTTTTCGAATCAGGTTTTTCAGTTATGCAAAATGAAAATAAGGAAACTGTTCATGCTTTATTTTTGTTTTTCATGATTGGGAAATCAAGCATCTTTAGTTTTTCCCCTTTCTGTTGCACAGTTAAAACGGTTATTCGTTTTTCAGTTTGCAATTCCTATAAGATTTTGGTAACCCTATACGAGGGTTATTCTGGAAGAACATTGTGTTTTTGTTTGGGTATAAAACAGTTCTATTCAGAACAGTTTAGATGAGGAAAAACAGAGAGTGGAGTGTGCATAAAGGGAAACACAAAGAGTGTGTTGAAAAAAAAGAAAGTGCTGTGTATAAAAGACTATCAGTGATCTTAGATAGTCGAGGGTTTTGAAAATCAATACTCTGTTTTTGTTGCAGAGTACATGAGGCTTTAATGTTTGAAACTATTTTGTTCAGAGATTGAATTTTTCTCTCTGATAGTGTTGAATTCATTTAAAAGTATGTTATTATGATTCAAATCCTTGAAGAATACTGTTGCAAATTTTTTAGAAAGAATCATTTGTACAGACTGGTAAAATATTCTCGCTCCAATTATTGATGGTTTTGTGACTGCAAGATTTAAGTGCATGCATAAAATCACCAGTGGCTGTAGCTCGAGTTGAAATGTTTATTGGATAAGAAGAGGGGTTGGTGCTCCTTGAGGCCTTGTGGTTTCTAAAACTTGTGAATTGAGTTGGTGCTCTTTGAAATAATATAAGGGATCTTACCGAGTGGTTTTTCTACCCCAGGAGGGTTTTCCACTCATGAAAACTATGGTGTTATGTGCATTGTCTTGTCTCATTTTGTTTTACTGGTTTATGCTCTGATACGTCATATCTTTAGCTCTCTTTATTTCATACTCTATTTTGCTGAATTTATTTAATGCAATCTTTGAAGTACTCATTTAGATGTTTCATGTTTGTGTAAAAGATTTAATACCCGTCTTATTTTTTGAAAAGTCTGAATCAAGTGTTTCAGTTGGTTCTATTGTATATTTCATGCTTCATTAAAGTATTTCATTAAGGTGTTAAGTCTTAGTCATCTGTGCATTTTGTGAATTAAAATTGTCAAGTTCATAAAAGTATCTCTTATTAAAATTTGTAACACTCTGATTCACCCCCCCCCTTCTCAGAGTGTTTCCACTTCCAACAGAATCAAGTTTAGAGGAAGAAACCAGACCAAAGAAATCCCATCATGGTCTCATTCATACAATTTCAAATTCTCTCTTGAGTGAAAAGAGCGAAGGTTTCCTTTCTTCCTCAATTAAATATGCGAAGGTATTAAGAAGCAAGCCAAATGTATTTGATGTTTGATGTCAAGGTATTAAGAAGCAAGTCAAATGTATTTGATGTTTGATGTCAAGGTATTAAGGAGCAAGGAGCAAGTCAAATGTATTTGATGTTTGCTGTCAATTTACACTAATTCTTGCAAGAGAATACACACTTGTATGATCCTTCGATTATATTCTCATGGTCTCTTATTTTGTGTAATTATTATAGGATGCTGTCCTTAATTAAGAAACTATAGATGTACAGTTTAGAAGTTTTGGTGTTCATGCTGATGAATAATTGAGCCTTGAAAAATGAAATTTTAATTTTAAAAAATTGAATATAAGATCATAGTTACAATCTGATTTAAGGGATAGAATTTTAGGTTTTGCACAATTCAATATGTGAAGGTAGTGAGAATCAATTGAAATGTGTTTGCATGAATGATTTAGTACACCAAATAAACTAAAATGTGTACTAGACTCATATATGATGACATTCAGAAAATATATTTTAAAACAACAAAATGAAAAAATAAAATCTCTTTTGTCCTGGACTATTATCTTAGAATCTCAAAATTCTAGATTGCTAGAGCTCTTCAAAAAATGCTCTAATATTAAATGAAAAATGAGAATTAATACTTGCATAAATATAAACATTTAAACATTCAACATAGATATCATCAGATTAATTGATTATATATTTCTCAAAAGAACAAATCCTATAATGATATAAATGATATTATCTTATGATAATATCTAAAAAAATATTCGAATCAATTATATTTCATAGAGAAAAAAATATTACTTAAATTATATTTTAAAAATAAAAATTGAAAGAGTAATAAAATAAAAAATCCTTAATTATGCAGGCATATTACATAGAGATAAATAAAAAGATAATTTAAAAAAAAAAAACCCATTAATGAGATGATTATTAAGAATAATAAATTATATGATAAGCATCATTAATCCTTAAGCCACCATTGTAAATTCTTTACAGAATAACAATAGTTAAGACACAATGTCGGTTTAGTAGCACTAGAAGACTTGGCGTCTATTTCTGTGAGCAAGATCTAAAAAGACAGAACACTTGTACAGCTGTTAACACTAAAACTACAAGTACGATCAAAGCAGAGAAAAACCACCATGGCCTTGAACCGTAAGTCCAGAGAAACTCTAACAGCAGCCCCAAAAAGTCACCCAATACACGACGATGTCTAAGAAAAGCCAGACCTTTCAGCCACTTTTTGTGGTAGTCATTTATCGACTTAACAGCTTTATCGATAGAACCGTACCTGGGCATTTCTGTGGGTGTCACCATAGAATTCCAGAGCTTAGCAATATCTTCGTCAGCTCCAAGCTTGCCGGTGATGATGTCCTCACGTCTCAACAAACTCACATCCTGACTCGTGTCAACCAGATCGTTCATTAGAATGGCATACCTTGTAATGGGTTTCTCTTCATCTTGGGAGCAGATTTCCAAGGCAATAAGGTTCCTGAGTATCACTTCCGATCTGTTATCTACTTTGAATTGGGGCAGATACAGTGTGGAATTCTTCTTTTTGAACTCAATTTGACTAATACCACCCTCCATTTTTTTGAATTTCATTCCTCCCCTTCTTAGCTCCCCTATAGATGGAACATGTTCTTCTGTCTCGTCTTCTCTCCGGGATAGGTAGTTCATAATAGAGTACAAAATGTCAAATATGTGGTTTTTAATATAGTGCAAAATGACAAATATGATCCCCAGTATGAACAATATGACAAAAAATGGAAGGAAAATAAGTGCAAATAGCCATTTTTTCTGAATGGTTTTGCATGTAGTTGTGGGACAGATGAATCCTTTAATGTTGCCTAAAATATTCCCACAGCCAGCTGACTGAAGATCGGAGGGGTCAGGGACTGGGCTGTCAACAATGTAGTCATGAAGCAACTGCAATATATGAGATCCTCTGTTGTATCTCCGTTTCCTCCCTTCATGTGCTACTTTTATAGGGGATAAATTCTTCAGTGCCGACTCAAACCAGACATCATCATTTGATCTATCAATACAGGGCCTGATTTTCTCCAAAGCCCAGAATGGCAGTTGATTTTCCATCTTGAGCATATCTTTCACAATTTCTGTCAACAGAGGATGATGCCGTTTCCTGCTGAGAACACTATCGATAAAAAACGGCACTCTTTCCTCTTGATCTTCATCTATTCCGAACCTGTGGAGGACTTCTAGAAGAAAACAGGCATCCCTCACTATCATCCACGCACACGCTGCTTCACTGCTGAGTTCAATATCTTCAGCATAGCTCTTCTTTATCATTTCCTGGATCCGTTTCGATTTGAACTCGACTTCAAAAACCCACGAGTATTCATTAAATATTTCGTTCTCTTTGTTGTTCATATTTCCCATTTCAACAAGCTCCAGGGCCTATGTTCAGTAATGAAAATGTCCCCTCTAGAATTTAACAATAAAATGAATGCTTGCGTTGTGCTTTCCTTCTCCGAGCGAGGTGCTCGTGGATCACGCACTGTTGAGCTGGGTACGGGTGCTCATTAAAAAATGAGCAATTGATTAAACTTATTTTAAATTTGATAGTGAAACTTATAGAGTGTCAATACATGAGTAATACTTAGAACATTAATGCAATTGTAATTAATTGGAGAAGATTAGAGTATTTAAGATTGACCTAATACTAGGCATAATAAACAATGAGATTCATTATTAAAAAAATATTAATTGATTAACTTAATTTAAATTTGATAGTGAAACTTATAATAGTGCACTCAAATTTGAGTTGGTCAAACTAAGAATTGTGATGGTTTTGTCCATTTGATTGGTTAACTGAATTTAAGTTTATTAATTGTCTAATTTATAGATGAGTTTGCATAATATATTTGTCTAGAAGTACCTGAGTAATACTTTGAACATTACTGATATACTAATGTAATTATAATCTATTAAATTGTAATTGGTTTCTAAAGATTATACTAGTTAGTATTGGTATTTTCACCAATTTTTATTTATACTAAGTAGAATTGAGGTTGATATTTATTATTATAAAAATAAAATTAATTGATTAATTTATTTTAAATTTGATAGCGAAACCTATGGAAATGCACTCAAATTTGTGTTTGTCACACTAAAAATTGTGATAAATTTGTCTATTTTCTTGATTAATCAACTTTGAGTGTATTAATTATGTAGTTGATAGATTAGTTGGCATAATATAAATTTTTATTATATTAGTTGGGAAAAGGCCCTTATCCCTCACAAATGTAGTTCAACAAACTTATCAAGAAACAACATCCGTCAACCATTTATTACCAAAGACATGTTTGTTTGAAAGGGTAAAAAAAAATCACACACTAATTTTGGCGTGTTCTCCTTTATGTTTGCATGTGTTTCAATGAAAATTTAAAAAATACCACAATGATATTAAGCTTTCTTAGCTATATAACCATATATGATATTTTTTCACATTTTGAGTATTTTAAGTTTTTTTCATCTTTATTTTCTTTTGTTAGTATGTCCATTTTTTTTTCAAAAATAAATATGTGGTATTTTAGGTATAGATTGTTACTCGTTCATCACTGAACCAAATATCTTTTCCAAAACTAGACTCCATCCTACACATATTAAATTTTTTAATTTATTTTTATTACTTTTCAAATTTTTTAGGGGAGTGCACTCAAATTTCTATTTTTCACGATGCATCCACTTTGAAAATTAGTAAATAACCATATATTTATTAAAAAATCACCCTAAAAATATAATATAAACTACATGGTGTTAGCTATTTTTTCACTAGAATGATTTTTGAAATTGTAAAAGAAGTTTAAATCTTAGTGGGATCACACTAGATGCTATGTTATGTTTTTTTGAAAAGAAAATAGGACCACTTTGTGTGCTCCCCATTTTGAAACCCTTGATCTCCACTATTTTCTTTAAAAACTAGTAGTTTAGAAAGTAGATCCAGAGCACTACAACTCTTGTTCTTGTTGCATCTTGAAATCTTGTCTGTAACTATCTCCATTTTCTCATAAAAGATCAAACTAGTGATTTAAAAAAGAAAACGGGCCTCTCAAGATGCCCTTTTGGTCCCCCATCTTGGTGTACTTACCAAGAAATAATATCTTTCCAATTAACTTAAATATTATTCAAACTTTGTACAATTTTGTATGGACCTGCTTAATATTAAAATAACATAATACAAAAAATTACACAAAATTATGTATAAAGTAATGAGATATGTTCACATCTTTATTTAGTAAACTTGATACTTCTCTCTAGTTGTCCTAGAAGATGGGAAATAAGGAGAAAAATGACTGTGAGTGGGTGCTTGAGGTTGAATCAAGTTTAGAGGAAGAAACCAGACTAGAGAAATCCCATCATGGTCTCATTCATACAATTTCAAATTCTCTCTTGAGTGAAAAGAGAGTCTAGGTCTTCTATCTTCCTCAATTAAATATGTGAAGGTATTAAGAAGCAAGACAAATGTATTTGATGTTTGATGTCAAGGTATTAAGAATCATGTCAAATGTATTTGATGTTTTCTGTCAATTTACACTAATACTTGCAAGAGAATACACACTTGTATGATCCTTTGATTATATTCTCATGGTCTCTTATTTTGTGTAATTATTATAGGATGCTGTCCTTAATTAAGAAACTATAGATGTACAGTTTAGAAGTTTTGGTGTTCATGCTGATGAATAATTGAGCCTTGAAAACTGAAATTTTAATTTAAAAATTTTAAAAATAAAATCATAGCTACAATCTCATTTAAGGGATAGAATTCTAGGTTTTGCCTAACTCAATATGTGAAGTTAGTAAGAACCAATTGAAATGTGTTTTCATGGATGATTTAATATAGCGAATAAACTAAAATGTCTACTAGAATATATACACATATATACACACACATATATATACAAATATATATATACACACACATATATATACACATATATATACACACACATATATATACACATATATATACACACACATATATATACACACACACACACACATATATATATATACACACATATACACACACACACACATATATATGTGTGTGTGTGTGTATATGTGTATATATATGTGTGTTTGTGTGTGTGTGTGTGTGTGTGTGTGTGTGTGTGTGTGTGTGTGTGTGTGTGTGTGTTTGTGTGTGTGTGTGTGTGTGTGTGTGTGTGTGTGTGTGTGTGTGTGTGTGTGTGTGTGTGTGTGTGCATGCCCATAATAACATTAGGATCATGGAGGTCTCTGATAATCACATCATGTGGTGTGAACTCAACTATCTTCCCCATCCCAGATGAAAAATCCGATACACGAAGAGAAGGTTGTTGGAGATGTTATGAATAACAATAACATCCTAAATAAGTCTTGAACAACTAACTAAAAGTTGAGTACAATCCCCACTACAATCTAAAAGAGGATCAACTAGATTCTAAGAGAGTGTCATATGGTGAGAGGCACTAGAATCAAGTTTTCAAGTAGCATTTGTACACAAGGCCAATTAATAAAGAGCTTTACCTTTGCCTTTTCTTGAGGAAGAGGACTTAGGGGATGAAATGTGATATTGTTGCATGGCCTCCTCTAAAGCCTCTAGTATTTTCTGACATCTGGTAATAGGATGTCCCTCCTTACCACCAAAGCTATAAGGTTCACTAGACTTCTTCTTCTTCATCTTGTAGGAAGACTCACTAGACTTAGAAGAATTAATAGGTGGTAGAGTGGATTTTGACTTTTGATCTGAATACTAAGGGGGCTTGGAGGGAAACTCACTACTTGATGAAGAAGGTGTATTAGGCTTTAGATTCTTCTTCTATTTTCCCTTAGAGGACTATGCAACCAAGGCTTGGGAAGAGGAACCAAAAATTGAATATTGATGAGACAACAAAGCCCACTCCTATGTTTACTGCACACAAAATACCTTAATAGAGGGAAAAATAAAGGCATATCCCAAAGCATCCATGGAGGCATAAAATGTAGAAGAGAAGACCTGAAACGACCTTCAAAGCTTAGCCAAAAACAAGTACACAAATTCTTGGTCAAATTTTTCCTTTCCACAACCTTTGACCAAATATTTGAGTGATTTAAACTTCTTTAGAAACTCCTCAATAGTGGTAAAAGAATCAAGAACCAATATAGTCAACTCTAACTCTAGTTGCATTTCTTGAGCTCATTAACCATCCCAAAAGGTTCTTTCAAATTAATCCACATGGCCTAAGGAGTTGTGCAAGACTTAAGGTGAAATAGGGGACCTTCAAAAATATGCATGAAAATCAATCCCATAGCCTCATCCATCTTGTTTCTATGCCAAAAATCCTCAAATGGACGCTTGAAGGTGGGTTGAGTTTCATCCAAAGTAGAGCACAAACCTCTAGACATGAGCAATCTATTCATCTGATCCGTCCATGTGTGATAGTTATGGGATGTGAGATGAAAAACAAAGTGTTCCATAGGGTTGAGGTGTGAAGAGGATTTGAAAAAGATAAATTGATCCCTCCACAAAAAGAGAACACAAACCTTAGCGCAACCAAAATGAAGATAATGCCTAAAATCAATAATCAATTCATCTAAAATTACTAAGAACTGAAAAAAAAAATTAGAAAGAGATCTCTATATCTGAAAAGAAGACCCCAAGAGCTTTTCAACAATACATGGAAGACAAAAAATGAAGTTTGTTTGCCCAAGTTATGGCCCTAGAAGCATAAAAAAGAAGGTTGACTTCAACCTCTTGTACCAAACACCAAGAGCAGAATCTAACAAAACCATGATCATAAAGAGATTGGTTCTAGAACCATCCTTTTGATGATATGTAATAGTAAAAACTTGAAGCCTATATGACCAAATTATGAGCAAAAAATTGAAGACAAATTTTTATGCCTTGGGAGGTGAAGCTAGTCAAAGATGGCAGTCAAACTGCTAATGTGGTGGTCAAACCACAGAAATGAAGTCAAAGTATTGGTGTGGAAGGTTGATGTCATTTTCTGCTAGTGTTAGATTTTGACGATTTTATAGGCGATTTATAGGTTTTTGGGCCTTTTGAGCTCAATGCTGATGTATTTTTTTCTCCATGATACAAATTTTTTTAGCCAACCCTTGATTTTTCCTCGAAAAATATACCCTTAGCAAATTTGACTTCAAATTACAACTTCTCAAATTTTGATGAAAAAATAGTCAATCTTACAGTTTTTTGACATTGCAGACACGATGGTGATGCCAATTTTGGTCCAAAATTGATAAAACATTTATCCACAACTAGATGCACAAAAAAGTGAATATGAGACCCTGCAACTCTTCTAATAAAAGAAAACCCTTAAAGACTGACAAGGGGCTTGCAAAATCCATGCTTTGATGTTAAATTTTGTAACACAAAAACCTACAAGAACAAATGACAAACAAAAAACATTCCACAAATGAGAGCTACACAAATGAATGCTAGATATTACTCAAAAGCAAAGAATGCAAAATGAATTTTACAATTGTACAATGAGGTGATTATAAAGAAAGCACAAAGATGCCCTAAGATAAATTTAGGAAAACTAAAGTGAAAGCATGAGGAGCTAAATAAAGCTTATGTCTAACTAAACTAGATGCACAAAAGCTAAATTAGAAGCAAGAACTCCTAAGTGAACTTAAGCAAAAAAGCATAAATAGTTGTAAAAAAGCAACTAATAGCTAAATATGCTTTAACAATTAATAGATTATGACATAATGTATTAATATATAGGCCCACAGATTAGGAAAAGCATAAGAAAACTATTTACTTTACAAGAGACCTTAAGGTTGAATACAATGAGTTCATAATCTACAAAATTGAAGACAATATTGATAGGTACTTTTTGACATACGATCTCTACTCAAATACACCATGAGTAAGAACATTGTCAGAGCACTTCACCACCCAAGTTCAAAGCTATACACTTCCCCAAAATCCTTAAAGTAAAGAATCCCCGACCTTACATGAGAATGCTTAGTAGTCTAAAATTAGGATGTGTGAATGGAATCTAGCGCATCATAAATAAAAAAATTACTATTCTATATACTCCATATATGGTACCTATTTTATAATGACTAAAAGAACATTGAATACACAAGAATGCACTATGAATAATTAAATAAATAGAGCAACAAAATTTATATATCTATTTGATAACATTTTAAAGATTTGGATACTAATTCATTTACAATTAAAAGATAAGAATAACCACAAACTCATCTTAAATGCAAAGAAAACATAGTGGCTTCATCATGATTCTCTAAGCACCAAAAGAATATTTAGATTCATTAAGATAAAAGCATTTCTTTAAGGAGTTTTGCATTTATAAACTATTAAAGGGCCATTCTCTTTTATAATCAAATAACTATCACCTAAATATTGAGCAATACTCCATTGACACTATCCCTAAACTTAACCATAATCTTCTATTATGCTACCAATAAGAAAGTCAAAGGACATTAGACACATTCTCTCAAAAGGCATAAATTGAATAACATATCTACATCATAATGATAACTTTATATCCTAATATTTGAATCAATGAGAAATCAAAGGATATTTTCAAAGAATACCCTAAAGTATTCTATAAGTGTATTTAACTCAAAAGAACATATTTTGATCCACCTTCTTGACTAATAGATTTTATCTATTCTTCACTATTCATTTATCCTTAAGAACATATTTGTTAAATCATAGACAAATGTAATTAGACAAACTTAACTCTAGTTCATATTGTCTTTAGCAACGGTTGAGTATCTACTATATAATCAACTTATTTATCTCGATGTAATATATCATACTTTTTTATGTTGTAAGTTAAAATAATCTCTATATTCTTCCTCAAATAATATTAATATATACAAGAATTATTTTCTACCTTAACAATGATTTAAGGAATGATCTATATATTTATTTATCATAGTTGGTATCACAATGCTCGTAAAATATTGAGCGCTCAAATCACTTTAGTTCAAAATAATACTAACATATTTGAAATGAAGAATATTGATGTAGACAAGAAAAAAGAAGAAAAAAATCATTATCAACCTAATTATGTTGATCTTGTAGGCACATGACCATAAAACTTGGTCTTTTCAGCCATAAAATTTGGTCATGAAATATACTTGACTTTAGATTCATGATTGATTTTCGCATTTATCAATTTTACAAGTTAAATCCAATCTCTAAACATGAATCAAGTAATACATTTATATCATAATTCCATATACCTTGGTTTATTTAAGGGAAACTCATAAACCTTTAATTATTGGTTGATATAAGATAACTTATAACTTAGAGAATACACAATATAATGTGGGGAATAGTGATATGAGAAAATGAGATATATAGTATTCAAATGAGTAATATAATTTTTTTAATATATATTATACTTGTTTAGCTCCATTCTTTGAGTACATATGGATATATTATGTTCAATTTTCTTATTAAAAAATTGAAAGCACTCTTACATTCTATAGAGCCACTCAGACTATGAATGCTATTAAATGCCACTCTTTATAAAGTAACATACACTATCAATTCAACATCATGGATGATTAAAATCTTATCTTGTTGTAAGGAACCACATAGGAGAAAAACAACTCACAAGATGAAATAAGATAGTTTAGGTGATCATAAAATATTAGGTAAATCTGAATTACAAATCAAAACCACATTCCTAAACATAGTTCATGCCTTTGAAGTTTGGAGTTGTATTTCTCCTAGGTATCTTCCATTGTGAATAGATTAAAGTAGCAACGATAGGTTATCTCATGATGGAAAAAACATTTTCTAATGTCTTTAGATCTACTTTTTATTTTCTATAAATAGATGGAAGCATCAACTATAAGAGAATGGTTTGGTTGGACTATAAATTATCTTCATTATTTATAATTTCACACTTACTAGGATAAGCCTATTGTGAACTTTATCAATTTACAAAATTAGAATCGATATTACTTTTACAAAATTTACAAATATCTATATGGTTTTTCATGGAATGCTATTATTGTAGCTCATAGAAGACATAAATTTCATCATGAAACATTGACAATGTTAAACCAAATGCAATGAACAAGTGTCCAAGCCAAAATGGGACCTCCAAAATAGGGTATGGGCATCCATCAAATTATAATCGAGAGTGGTTTATTTGTTAGATGTAGATGCTAATAGGCTGACAGACATGTATGCAAATCGTGAAGCATACGTAGGGAACTTAAACTATGTGACAAAATGCAGCAGGGAAATGATGTTTCATGGAATGTAATAGTTGAAGGATATGCATATAGCAACATGTATAATGATGCTTTAGGAATTTGTAAAGAAATGCCCCAAACAAACATGGTATCATGGAATTTAATGATTGCAATGTGAGCACAAAATTGGTTTTTTAAAGTTGAGCATTGCACAATTTTAAGAAAATGTAGTTGGTAGGTGCAAAGCCAAATTTCACAACCTTTGTTTGCATCCTCCATGCATTCTATGAATATGAAGGAATTCCTTTTCATCTCTCTACTCTCTCATAGTTTTGAACTTGGATAATTCCTCTCACTTGTTCCAAATGAAGCAAAAGGATTAGTGTTAAATTGAACTCGCAACATCCTTTTGCTATCTAAGTGAATAACAACAAGAAAATACAATTTTAAAAGGATGGTTGGTAGAGATACAAAAGTTTATTAAAATAGTCAAATAACAATAGTAAGATTTGATCCTCCTCCATCAACAATAACAACAATTTGGGCAGCAAAAATAAAATTTAAATTTTGAAGAATGGTTGGACTAAGCTCAAGAAATTTGGAACAACTTTTGTTTTGACACATTTTTAACACTTTCAACCTGTTGGGTGAATCTACTCATATGAGGAGGAGAATTCGTTGGATGAGATATCTTTATCCAATCTTTTCATTTTCTTTTCTAAATTTGGATGACTGGAAAATAAAACAAAAGTGGTTGGTACAAAATTGGACACGAAAATATCTTGATTCTGAACAAATGGCCACATAATATAAAGGATAGTCTATTATTCAAGGGAGCTATTCTCTTAAATGTAGAAAAAAATATTCATTCAATTACAATTTTTTCATTATTTAAATTTTCTTGTTATATCATTGGTGATCACAACCCAAAATTTCGGTAGACTGTTATGACTATATTTAGTTGCTTAAATCCAGAAAATTGGCTGATTTTGTCAAATTTTGATCCCTCTAAAATTGAAAACATTTCCCAATTTCAACATTGCAATTTTCAAGAAAATATTTAAAATTAAGTGGTTAATTATAATCTGCCCTAATTTTAAGATCTTCATTGTGTCAATTTTATATTTGAAATTAAGTGGTATTGCATTGGCCCTAATTTTAAATTTCAATCTCTTTTTTATTATAAATCTTTCTTGGACATTGTGTCATTTCTTCTTTCCACAAAGTTCAAATTGTATAATTATCATTTTTTTGAATTTTGCAAACTTTGTTCCCAAAATTCAAAATTCAAATTCAAATTTCAAATTTTCCCTCTAGTTCATGAGTTTTACAACTATTAGTCCTACCTATACTATCTCCATTAGATGAAGCATTAGAATTAAGGCTTCTAAAGATTTAATTCCTGAAGAGATGGAGCCTAATTTGGGTGACTTATACAATGAGGATATTGCTAATTCTTCCCATCCTAATAACATCTCTACCTACCCAATTGATGATTCCCATGATGAAGAAGAAGCTTTGACTAGAGTTTCCATAGATCAACTTTCAAAATTGGACAATCAATTTGACAATTTCCAACAATGGATGTCCCAAGAATATCCTAATAGTGAATCTCTTCCATTAATTGAAGGTCTAAAATGCATGATTCAAAGTGATAAAAATGGAATTGATATATTGCGTGGTATTTCTCACATTGTTGGTTCTAATGTTATGCCTATGAAGATTTATGCTGAGAACCTAGGTTATTCACAACCTCCTATACAAATCAATCATTCTATTCCTTTGACCACTTCTATGGTTAGTATTCCTACTTTCACTTCAAACATCATGGCTACTGCAACTCAAAATGTCATACCTACAACCATTATTCATGGGAAAATCCCTCTTCTTCATTCAATCATTACGACTACCAAATAACCATTAAAATAATTTAAAATAAAATAATTTCTCATTATTCACACTAATGATTTGTACACAGTATGTAAATATTTTGTCAAATTTATAATTATATAAATTAGAACTGAAATAAACATTAATATATAAATTATTTGAAAAATATATATTTACCCATTTCAAATTATTTTAAATTTAAATAGTAATATATCATTACGACCACGAAATAACCACAGCATATTTACTGTAATTACGACACTCCATGACACTTCTTTCATTAGCTTTTAAGATGAAAGCTAAATTTAACCACTTATTTGAGCCACTTTATCATTACGACCACCAAATAACTACAGCATATTTACTGTAAATACGACACTCCATGACACTTCTTTCATTAGCTTTTAAGATGAAAGCTAAATTTACCCACTTATTTGAGCCACTTTAATAAGCGTCGTGCCTATATGAGCAGTGGAATCAAGATTGATGTGGGAATCACTGTAAAAGCCCACGGTGCAAATTTACGAACGTCTAGGGTACAGATTTCATCGATGGAGCTCGGACAGCATTTATAGCACCTCCTGCAACATTTAAAGAGGAAATTTGTGTAGCATTAGTCTATTTTTCCTTAATGAGCACCCGTACCAGCATCAAGATTCCACCCCCACGAGCATCTCGCTGGAATAAGCAATGCACGAAAGAAGTCTTTACTTCATTGTTGGTGAGGAGAAAACATCCTTATTTAGCACAGCTGAACACTTCTCTCTGGCCACCCTTAAACAGCACACACTAAGCCTTTGACTGCTTAGGTGGCTTTGGGCCCAGTCCTTTCACTTGACATTCCATTCCCATCTGTTCCGGTTTAAGCTATAGGTTTTAAGTTATAGGTTTTACCCTTAATTTTATGGAATGACTTTATTGATCTCAAAAAATATGAAAAATTGAATATAAGTTTGGGTTTAGCTTTGTCGTACTCTAGGATCATCTAGATAAATGCTACCTACTCGATATCATAATGAGTGGTTTGAAGGGGACATGTGACCAAATGTAAATGAAACAGTCTCTTAACTCTTTGGCTTCTCAATTTCCAGAGCATCTCATACTTTCTCGAGTGGTTTGTTAAGAATACTATTCAGTCTCAAAGATTGAAGGATTTCTTAAATATTGATTAACATAATTATTTTAATTATATGACCCACTTGTTAATTACTTTTCAACTATCACATAGAATTTGGAGTTTAGGCTAACTTATTTAGCCTTCAAATTTTAGTTTTCAAGAATGACCATGTCAAATATTTAGGTAATTCTAGCATTGATACATGCGATGATTTTGTTGATCTAGCATAAAAGGATTCATTACTATAATCTAGGATATTTTCATCCCATTGTCATGAGATTTCTATGAAGTTTGAAATTAAATAAATTTCTACTAAAATAAAATAATTCTTTCTAGAGTATTTTTTTTCTCTTCAATGCTAAGCTTGGTTTATGTTAAAATAAATAAACATATTAATTTGAATATACCTTAAGAGAGAAGTTAGAAAAATCCTTAGCAATGGAACCATTCCAATAATAACTAACATTCAACTCCTTTTCTATCCATTTTCTCGTATAATTGACTAGCATTTGTGCCTATTATGTTTCACCTTGTTGTGTTACATTTGTAGCTTACCTTTTGGGGGCTAGGTAATACAATTTCATGTGCGATCATAATTGAGTAGCAACATAATATTATATGGTTTAATTACTCTTTCCTATACACTCTGGGGTAGGAGTAGTTTTTAAACATGTATCCTTAATAAAGATCCGTTTCCTCTTTTTTGGATATGTTTCTTTTATAAAGATCCCTTCTTTGCATATAATTTTATGTCTTTCATGAATCCTGATTTCCTCCTTTTTTTGAGGTGTGCATCCTTGATTAGGACCTCTTCCTTGCTTGAAAGTATATATCTTTAATGATGATCTCTCATTAGAGTTGATAGTGTGCATCCTTGCTTGAAAGTATATATCTTTAATGATGATATCTCCTTAAATTTCACAATGTGCATTCTTCATCAATGATCATTTCTCTTAGCTCTTGGAAGATGACTATTCTGGGTAAAGATCTACATCCCCCTTAGTCTTGAAATCCATCATTGTTGAGTATCTCCTTTCTTGGTGGAGGTAGATATCATTAGACAAGAATCTCCCTCTCTATCTTTGACTATTTAGTAGCTATGTATCCTTGATAAGGACCCATTTACCCTTGTTGCAAACATGTATCCTTAAAAATGATCTCTTTCTTGCTTTGAGGTGAGTATCCTTTAACGAGACCTCTTACTAACCTAGACAGATGCATTATTGAAAATAATATATTCTTGGTTTTTAAGGTGTATATCCTTGATATGGATCTCTCTTATCCTTAAGATATCAAGACATAAATATGATAGCATATTATGGGGGGTCATAGAGGCCTCCTTTTTTCTCATTGCGTGGCTTGCTAGTGTGATTGTTTGTTGCAATACACAAATCACACAACATAACAAGATCACTGAACATAACACAACTTTTTGCCCAATGGAATCCACGTCATATAGATGAATCACCCAACATAACACAACTGTTGGCTAATGGAATCTATGGCATGTGTGTGGAGCCTTGGTATAACACAACTTCCTAATTTCTATAGCATGAAATCTCATCTCAATGGTGTGTGCTCTTATTTCTTTCTAGAAGTCCACTCATGATTTTGCAATAGCATTCTAAGGATGATACTTAGTGGTTGAGACAATCTTTCATATTGAGTTCTCTTTGACTAAATGGCATGGAGCCCTTTTTTTTATACTAACATTTTTTGTGTCCCTTTCTTTTGTTTTGTTTGTCATGTGTGTTTTGTTTTGTTTTTGTCTTGTGTTTTGGATGTCAGTGAGTGAGCTGATGAGATCCTAATCTTGAGCGAGTTAATAATTTCCTAAAACTTTTGATGCATCACATAGTCTAACAAATTATAATGAAGAATTTATGAATTGAAAGTACAAGATGTGAGAAAATTAGCTCTTTTTGTTTTTCAGAAGATAATTGAGTAGATTCAATCTATTCAAAGTATCACTTATTTCTTAATATATTTAAGGTGTAGAAAGTTAATAATATCATTTCACATAATCATTGCATAACCCAAATAATCCTCTCAATTGTGTTAATTTGGTAGGAGGCAACCAATCTAAAATAGCTTGGATCTTTTGTGGATCCACTTGTATGTCCTTAGCACTAGACATGTCCTGGATATAAAATATATATTAATCTAAACTCATAATTAGATTCTCTTACATAAAATGATCATTGTTTTAAAATTTCAAAAATAGTATCTAACTGTTTCAAATAGTCCAGTTTAAGTAAAATTGTGTGTGTGTGTATGTGTATTTCTCAAATGACTTGAGGATAATTTATTTTTATGCTTGGGCTTAGATTTCTTTCTAGTGACTTTAGAAGTCATGGAAGATCGTCTAAACTCTAAATGCACCTTCAACATTAAAAAGGTGTAGTTCTAAGATCAATCCTTCATAGATCTTGTCAAACATTAGTGAGTGAGCTTCTAAAATAAGAAGTATTAAGATGTGTGCTCTAGTAAAAGCTTATTTCTAAAACATCATCAAGGATTGGAACAATAGTATAATTTTTTTAGAACATTTTGTCAAAAAAGAAAGGATTGAAATGGAAATAAAAACTATCAGATGATTAATAATAGTAAGAGGGATGAAGTAGGATCAACTCATGAAGGAGATATCTCTTATCTTAGAACTAATAAATGTCCAAGTAGAGAAAAATAAAATCTAGAGTTAAAAAAAGCTTGAGAAATTTAGATAGGCAATGGTTAAAAAACCATAAACAAATTTCAGAACTTAACTACGGAAAGGAGTTACAAAAATCACTCCTATCAAATCTCATAGAGGAGAACCTCTCGCTAAGTCTAAACAGAAAAAAATAAAGGAAACACCTAGAAATTTCTCAATAGCAATAACACAAATAGTTAACACACATAAATACTTATTCATTCAGATTGGATACACAAAAAGACTCTTGATCATATTATCAAGGATCAACTGATTGAAAGATCAAAGATACATAAAGCAATACAATTGCCTCAATAAATAGGTCTTTGATTCATTGAAGGATGGCTCAAAATAGAAATAGCCACATGCATACTCATGCATAACTCCAATTAGAAAATTATAGTTTTAGAGTTTTGATATAAACTTTGCAAGACCACAGTTCTGAACTTGTAATGTGGGAGAAATTACTATTCCAACATAAACTCATTAAGGTTGATTCAATTTTCTTTTTTAGTGAATCACTTGTAACAAAAAGAGAATCGAACTTGTAGGAAAAATAGACTTTTTATACTTCATCCTTTATTATCAAAATTAAAGATAGTCAAATATTAAAGACGCCTTTCACTAAGGATAAGACCAATTTTGATTCCTTTTAAGTGAACTCAAACAAAATATTACGACCAAACAGATTTCATGATACTTGTCATGCGTGTTAAGTAGGGTACTTGCAACTGAAACACAAACACTCAATAGATCATTAGAAGCATGGTTAGAAAATTGAAATCAAACGAAAGATAAACCATGACAAAGTGATCTATCACCTCCTAAGAGATGCGAGCGTGGATTTTCTCTTAGATCTGGATAAGTAATCCCAGTGACTTGACTACACCTAGACGAAGGATTTAAAAGGATATGATATGAAAGCTAGATGAGTGTATGATTATGCTAGATTGATCCAAGAAGTTAATTAAGCTAATGATATGCACGATTAAGCTATATGAGAGACTGATTATACTATAATATGATCAGATTAAGCTAGATCTAAGATGCAAAACATGATAACAATTCTAAATTAGAATGCTAGAAATGATATGCCTATAATAACAATGCTCTAAAAATTATATGAGATGAGATGTGCCTAGAGTAAAAATGCATGAAATGCTAATGAGATGGGATCCTTTGTGCTCCAAAATGGGGGATATTAATAGGATTTCCAAGGCCAGGGGTGAGGTGGTAGGAATCAACGGTCAAGATTGAATCTGAAGATATCAAGGGTTAAATTGGAGGAAGTTGGAGAAGAGGTTGGAGGGAGGGACACTTGTCATCTCTATGGTGACAAGTGTCAAGGATCCTTGCTCATAAGAGGGCAAGTGTCTAAGGGAGGAGACATGTGGCCAAAGTGCCATGTGTCTCAAGGAGGGAATATCCAACCCATAGGAGGTTAGGATGTGCAAGATAGAATAGGGTCAGCTAAACCCAAGATTAGATGGAATGGGTTAGGTTAGGGGGTGGTTAGGTTAGGTGGTTAGAAGTTAGGAGGCATGTGGGTAATTTGAATTTAAAAATTCAAGTAATAGGACAAGGCTAATTAACTTTCAACAAACTCATAAATTGATTTGTTTTAATTAATTAGGGGATTAGAAGAATGAATTAAATGGGGGAGGATTAATTAATGCAGATTAATTAATAAAAGGGGACTATTGAAATGAACTCATTAAATAAATCCTTAGATTTATTAATAAGTAAGTGAATGGGGGAATTTAATCAAATTGCTAGTAAATTCAATTAAATTGGGAAGGGGGAATAATTAAATAATTGCTTATTCAATTAATTATCTTCAAACCATTTTTAGGTGTATAAAATACCTTCTATAAATGTTAATATATGATGAATAATGATGAACTACTAAGGTCCTAATCAGTACTAAGAGGGGGGGTGAATCAGTACACACAAAAACTTGCTTCAACACTTTGACAAATCAAAACACAGATAACCGGTTGTCTTCACCAATGTACTTAACCATAGCAATACCGGTTAAACAAAACTACTTCAGACAGCTAAACCGATTAAACAAAAATACTCCAGGCAACATTCAATAGATCTCAAATCTTGATAGCTAGTTCACCAGTTTAATCATGCATGAGTTGTACCAATAAAAACCACAACCATTAGACAATGCATGCATATCTAACTTAATCAAAAACCACTCAATCATCACATGAAAAACTCACAACCTATAACACACAGATTTTTCACATGGAAACCCAAATGGGAAAAACCACGGTGGGGATGAATACCCACAAGCTGTTTGTGAACTCTTTTGAAGTCCGCTCTATTAGGAGCCTAGTTCGGTTAAAGAATTTACAATAAAGGTTCTGTTAGGAACCGATCCTGTTAGGGATCACCTGGTTAAGGGATGGCTATATACCCTGTTAAAGGTTGAAACCTTGTTAAGAGTTACTTCACTAGAGGATTTAAATAACTCAATGAACTTGAGCCACCTGGTTAGAGGATTTACAACATAGCCTGTTAAAGCTACCCGGTCAAGGGATTTACCTTTTGTTGAAATGGTTAGAAGACAACAGGTAAAACACTCCGATCTGATAACAACACTTCTTGCTAAGGCAGATCCTTTTCAATTCCTCTCTTCTGCAATCACACTCTACAGATTCCTCACTCTGAGAGGCAAGTATCAAATCTCCAACATGCAGACATAAACACAACTTTTGCCAACCACTACAATAACAAAATTCATCGACCTTATAGACAATAATTAGGTCGGTAGCATAAACCCTAAACACTAAACATTTTAGGTTTACAATTACAAGCGGTCCAATCCTGACCATCAAATACATTACATAGAATGAAATGATCTAAAACAGATCTCAAGTCATTCTACATCGTCCAATCTTCACCACATCTAGAAAACAGTGACCCATCACACGCTTTTCACATACCGCTAAGAAAACCGTACATTCTCGAGGTAGACATTCAATGCATTTGATCTTCACACGCAATATCCTCAAAGAAATCCTTCACATG
Organism: Cryptomeria japonica; assembly: GCF_030272615.1. Lineage (NCBI taxonomy): Eukaryota > Viridiplantae > Streptophyta > Pinopsida > Cupressales > Cupressaceae > Cryptomeria > Cryptomeria japonica. Next base: position 728,933,109 of record NC_081411.1, on the reverse strand, counting down.
CACACAACTGATGTGGCATCTTGATCCTTATCCTTCTTCTTAACTAACTCATCACAAAGCATCATTGGTTGCACCACACGAGCCAAAGTAGAAACCGTAGAGCTGAGCTAAGACTACCAACAAATAGTCACACTTAGTGAACCCCGACAGTGGTCTACTCATTCGGTTGACCATAACCGTTTCCGATCTTCATTCCAGTGCATACCGGTTCACCTGCTTGAGCACTTATTGACATCAATGAAAACATACATTATCACTGCTTCATCATAAGCCAACAATATATTGTTAAAATAAATTTTGATGGCTTATGATAAAACCTGAAAAATTCAAAAGATATTAAAAGAAGTCAATTTTACTTTTATTATATTAATCCTAAAAATGCTTCCTGTAAGTCTCTAATATATATTTGTAAAGAAATTCCCTGTATAATACCAGAAAATCCTATACAGAAACATCTAAAAGTAGGCACTCCCTTTTCTAATCACCCAGAGAACAAAATGACTTAATCTTGGAAATATCGGCCATTGAAAGTATTAAAGTGACTTAATCTTGGAAATATTCATCATTGAAGGTATTAGCACTTAAAAATTCATCATTGGAGGTTGCTCATTAGAAACTCAAAAATTTGTTCTCTTCAATGATAATTTTAGGAAATTGATGTAGCAGATGAAGCCCTTTGAGCCATTTTGTCAAACAGTTCAAGTGCCTTTTCTATTCTTCCATATTTTGCATATCCTTTTGTTAAACAATTCTCAGAGGCATTCTGTCAAACAGTTCACATGCCTTTTCTATGCTTACACATTTTACAAGCATGTCTACTAGGGAAGTTGTAGCAACAACATATGATAAAATTAATGATATGGCTATGCTGTGCTAGATGTCCACACCCTGATCCAAAGCTCCCATTTTCGCACAGGCCAGAATGTTGTCAACAGTTTTTGAGTTTATCTCAACACCTATGAAACGCACATGGTTTTCGAGACTGGCTAAACACCTGCCAATCCTTTTCACCAAACACATTTGTGCATATGGTGTTCCAGACCTCCCATATTGGCAGATGCCTAAAGAATAGTCGGAAATAAAAACCACCCCAAATACCCAACCAAATACGCCGTACTCGTGTGCGGGAGCAATGTTTGAATTTGAATGCTAACGGAAATGGATGCTGCCAAAAGAAAGGGAGCCCACACCATCCACACTTAGCGGTTAACGCTTAGTGTGTGTTGTTTAAGCTGTGTTCTTCTCTCTAGTTATCGTAGAAGATGGGAAATAAGGAGAAAAATAACTCCGAGTGGGTTCTTGAGTTTGAATCAAGTTTAGAGGAATTAACCAGACCAGATAAATCCCATAACGGTCTCATTCATACCGTTCCAAAGTCTCTCTTGAGTGAAAAGAATATTCACAACTTTCTGATTTTCTAGATAGTTCAAAAATACAAAAGAAAAGCATACTTAGCATTTAAAGAAAAAATATCTACACTCTCAAATTTCTTATAAATTATTAATCTATAATTCATAAGATGTTCCAATACAGTATAAGGTTTATCTATAAGGTTACCTATAATATAAATGATTAAAAGAAAAAAGGAACAAAAATGTAGTATTAAAAGAATAAATTATATTATATTCAATACAAAATAAAAAGAATATCAAAACAAGTGCTTATAGATGAACTATATGTGTTTGTAAGATATATCATTTATGAGGGTAGAAACACAATCTATATGTAATACTATTTGAAAATTCTTTAAGTAAACTTAAACTAATGTAAAACGATTTAAGTGGAGAACTATATAGAAATAAAATAGTTAAGAAATATACTCTATTCAGACTAACAAATATATACACAAAAAGTATTCACTTTAATGACATATGTGTTAGGAAAATAATATGGCGCTAAGGACCTCTAGTGGATCTTACTATAGTGTTAAAATATGAAAATTTTCTTAACCTCCATTCTAGCCCCAAGGCTGATTTTACAATTATGAGAAATAGACAAATTGTGGTGAAAATAAACGATAATTGTTTATTATTGGTCATAATGAGGTCAAATGTGTGATAATGAGGTCAAATGTGTGATAATTACAAGTTGACACAAATATGTGTCTTTGCAAGAATAACAATAAATATCAATTTATTGATTAGTGATGTTTGATGTTAGATGACATTTAACTATATGTTGTAAGAGAATATGCACTCTTGCACAATTTTTTTGACTATATGTAAATTGTCTTTTATTTTGTGTAATTATTATTGGATGATGTCTTTAATTATGAAATCATACATGCACAATTTACAAGTTTAGGTGTTCATGCTAAGGAATAATAGTCATATCGCGAGCCTTTAAAAGTGAAAATTTGAATTTTAAAAATTGGGGACAAGATCATACCTACAATCTTATCTAAGAAATTAAATTCTAGGTTTTGCCCAATTCAAAATGTGAAGGTATTGAGAACCAAGTCAAATGTGTTTTGAGATGGATGATTTGGTAAGAAAAATAAGGACTAATGAATACACCCAAAAAGATAAAATGTGTATTAGAATCATACATAATGTCGTTAATAAAAAATAATCCAAAACAAAAAAATGAAAATATAAAATCTACAGTCTTGTCGTCTACAATTATATTAGAATTTTAGAATACTAGAAATCTAGAGTTCTTTCAAGGGTTATATAATTTAAAATGAAAAATGAAGATTAATACTTCTAGAAATATAAACATTTAATCATTCAACATAAATATGATCAAACTATTGATTTTGTATTTTTTAAAGAAGAATAAATCCTACAAATGATAATTTTATTATTTTTTATAGTTTTATTACTACCCTTTCTATTTATATCTTTATCTTACAAAATATTTTTTCTTAAAATCCTCTCACATTCTTTTTTTTTTGTTTTTTTTCAATCAATCAATTTACATTTTACATAGAAAAATAATATTACTTAAATTAAAAGATTTGAAAAAATGGAAAAAATTGAAAGTGTAATGAAGTAAAACTCCAAAATCTTGCAGGACAAAGAGAAGCAGATCATTTAAATATAAATTAATAGATATAAAGTTTCAAAACTTATTCATGACATAAATAATAAAAATGATAAGTTATATGATAAACATCATTAATCCATAAGCTACCACAGTAATTCTATACATAATAATAATAATAAAAACATTATGGAATCTTCATGCTGGATCGCAAACTGTTGAGCTAGGTATTGAAATAAAAGTAGTAGTTGTAAATGTTCGTAAACAATTAATTTTGTAGTCGGTAGGTGAGTTAATATGGTATAATTAAATTGTAATCTATTAAATTGTAATTGATTGGTGGAGATTATAGTATTTAATATTGATATTTTTATCAATTTTTTAAATTATAATTAGTTGGTGAAGATTATAGTAGTTAGTATTGACATTTTTATCAACTTTTTAAATTATATTAAGTATAATTAAGGTTGAGACTGATCATTAAAAAATTTACTAATTGATTAACTTGTTTTAAATTTGATAGTGAAACCTATGAAAGAATAGTTCAATTGAAGTTTTTCAAACTAAGAATTGTGATGGTTTTGTCCATTTGATTTATCGATTGCATTTAAGTTTGATATATTTATAGGTTGAAGTTGTGCTTGTGGTGAGAATATTTAAAATAAGATTTGGAATAAAAATAATAAATTAAAAAAGAATTAAATAATTTTTTAATTTTTATAAAGATACAAACATTAAAATCACTAAATATTCTATATTTCATTAGTTTACATTATTTCAAAAGTCAAAACATATATATTACTTTCTCGTATTCAAATTAAAATATTGATTAAACTTGATTATTTTCTTTATAAAAATGTGACATTCTTTGAACTCTCACCCTTGTAAGAATGTAAGCACCTACAACAAATGTCACCTATGCTTTAACATGACATTAGATCACACTACTAAACTATACTTGAATACTCATTAAAAAGAAAGGAATAATGTTCACCTATTCTAATTAGTGTTGCATATTACTATTTTGATTAGTAGTGCATATTGTTTATGGTAAAAATGGAAACAACAACATTGAAAGACTAAATGAATTCAACCACAAAACCCTAGCCTAACAAAAAAAAAGATCCACCATAACATATGAAGATTACCTAAGACAATGCAAATCAACAAAAATCACAAAGATTATACCATCCATGTCCAATAGTGTTTGGATCTCCATTCTTCCTATCTCCATTAATCTTACTTGATATATTTGCTCTCAGATTTTATGTGTGCATAAGAGCCAATCAAAGTAGAGATACCCTCTCTATATGTATCACTAAAAGGTCTCATCCCAGATGAAGAACAACGGGTATCTAGACTGCAAGAGTTAGAATTGATCCATGAACGAAGACAAAATGCTTTTGATCATTTAAAGGTATATCAACAAAGAATGTGTCAGAGTTATAATCACAAGGTTAAACCATGAGTCTTTCAAGTTGGAGAACTAGTGGTAAAGGAAAATCCATGCAACCAGGCAGATCGAGAAAAGAAAAGAAAGTTTGAACCAAACTAGTTAGGTCCATTTGTGGTCACAACAGTATTTGGATCAGGAGCATATTAGCTATCAACACAAGATGAAGATCAGCTCGAGGAACCTATCAATAGCATGCATCTGAAAAAGTCTTATGTCTGAAAAAGTCTTATGTCTGAAAAGTCTGAAAAATAAAAAACAGTGAAAAAAGAAAAAAAAAAAAAAAAAGAACAAAAAAATCAAACATGAGAAAAAGTGCAATAAAAACAAACGGTAATAACCTGGCAAACAGGCGCTATCTGTTCGCTAGCTCTTCCATCTATTAGTTCATGCATCTTTCTACTTGCATTGATTCATTTTCCATTAGCGCTGACCATCATAAAGCCTTTGTACATACGCAGACATCCCAGGTGGCTTCTTGCCATGGTTTGAATCACTAGATATATCATAACGACTTTGTTTCTAGGCTTGGGAAAAAATCCTACACCTAGCTTGGTGCAAACCTCTTGATCATTTTGAGCTTAATCAAATAGGTAGAACAATAATTAGACAACTCTTATCAAGCAAAAACTGAGACACATCCAACGGTGAACATGAGATCAAATTGCAAATTATCAAGATATCACAAAGTTAGTCTAAGAACATTCACACACTTTTCAGTGGATAACATCTTTTGTATAATGATTTTAACATGATTGTTCAACTTTTTGATTTTTGCTATCATGATTTCTGAGTGACTCCAGGATGTCTTTTACTAGAGGAACAAGGAAGGAACGTGATATTTTTCTTGTCTATTGTCTGAAAATTAATCATTAATATGTACAAATTTATTTCGGGACATGATCATCAGAGTATCATTGAAGACATTTCCGATTTGCATATTAAAATGATTAATACTGCATGTTTTATGCAAGCAACACTTAGGTCACCTCGGTTCAATCATACCTCGATGCTTGTGCTAACTTGCTATATCAAAATCCAGGAAAATAGTGCTCAGGTCATCATAGTTTAATTATACCATCAATGTTTGCAGTCACTTCCCATATTTCAAAAGCTCAATGATGACAAAAACGCAATAATCCAGTGACTAGTCTCGTCGTAACTTTGTATTTTCATTTGCATTTGAGCTTGCATTTCATTCTTGTATGGGATCCCGCATGCTGTTTTCATCCAAGGTTTAATCTATCACAGGGATCATCAAAGTATCATCACAAGTGTATATGCAATCAGACTAATGACTCATATCTCTTCAGATATTGCTGACCCAACAAAAATCTTATGCTATCTCTCTCAACAAAATCAACATCAGCATATCCGAATCTTTTTGGAACTTGATATCAACAAACTGTCAGTTCTTTATCTAATCAATCTTATCAATTCAATCAATCAATCAAACCTAATCAATTCTATCATGTCTTATACATGATGTATCCATCCTGAAACCAGACAATCTGATTCATGTCTCACACAGGATGTATCCTTCCTGAAACCAGACGCTCTGATCTATGTCTTATACAGGTTGTATCCTTCCTGAAACCAGACGCTTTGATCACATTTGTCTTATAGAGGAGGTGTCATTCCTAAAACCAGACTAAATCTCGATCTTATCAATCTAATCAAAGAACTCGCATTTTCATCAACCACAGTTGCAGAAATCAAATCAAATCTATCAGGATATCAATTTCGCAAAGTTGAAAACACTCCAAAGATCAATTATCTCAATTGATATCTCGAGGGGGCATCATCATACCGGAATTTATCAATCAATGTCTGGGGCATCCTATCAAACCAATATCATCATCAAAATGAGATTATTTTTTGAATCAATGCGTCATCACACCTTGCTTCAAAGAGGGGCAAAATGTATACACCTAAAAATGTTCTGAAGATAATTAATTGAATAAGAAATTAGTTAATTGATCTCCCTCCCCAATTTAGTTGAATTCATCAACAATTTGATTAAATACCCCATTTCATCTACATATTAGTAAATCTAAGGATTTATTAAATAGGTTCATTTCAATAGTCCTCTTTGATTAATTAATTCAAATTAATTAATTCTTCTCCATCAAAATCATTCTTCTAATCTCCTAATTAAGTAAAACAAATCAATTATGAGTTGTTGAAATTGATTAGCCTTTTCTTATTATTTTAATTTCTAAATTCAATTCTCCTAACTTTTAACCACCTAACCTAACCCTTTCTAAACCTAACCCATTCCATCTAAACACATGTCCCCTTTCCTTGAACACTTTGCCCTCTCATGAGCAAAGTTTTGTGACACTTGTCACTAAGTGTTCCCTTTCATCCAACCTCTTCTAGAAGCTTTGTGAAACTTGTTAATAAGTGTTCCCTTTCATCCAACCTCTTCTAGAAGCTTTGTGACACTTGTCACTAAGTGTTCCCTTTCATCTAACCTCTTCTAGAAGTTTTGTGACACTTGTCACTAAGTGTTCCCTTTCATCCAACCTCTTCTAGAAGCCTAAAGACACTTGTCACCATAGAGATGACAAATGTTCCCTTTAATCCAACCTCTTTGCCAACCTCCTCCAATTTCACCATTGATATCTTCAGACTTAATCTTGACCATTGATTCCTACCACCTCACCCCTAGCCTTGGAAATCCTATAAATAGACCCCATTTTGGAGCAATAATCATCCCATCTCATTTGCATTCAAGCATTATTACTATAGGCATATAACTCTTAGCAAATCATTCTTAGTATTGTTATCATGTTCAATTTGAGCTTAATTGCATCTTCATTCTAGCTTATTTTCTAGAATAATCATTAAATCATGTAGCTTAGTCATGCTATCGTTGCTAGATTATGCATCTTCATCATTTAAATCCTCCATTTAAGTGTAGTCAAGTCATTGGAATTTGCATAACCAGATCCGAGAGAAAAATTCATACTTGCATTTACTAGGAGGCAATAGATCGATTAGTTATGGTTTTATCTTTCATTGATTAATTTTCTAACCATTGCTTGTAATGATTTATTGAGTGTTTTGTGTTGCAGCTGCAGGTATAACAGGTACACACTTCACATGCACAACAAAAATAACCTCATTTAAATACTCCATGACTCACACCAAATCTACATGTATTTACCCCTTTATTACTTTAAGATTCACTCATTTTGGTAGAACACCCATTCTTCACATTTTTATCTCATGTCAAAGGGACATACCATTATCCATTTCAACCAAAATGTAAAGGTTTTTGAAGCATTGAAACATCCATCAAATATTACCTCAACCAAATCATCATATTATTGTTTTGATATTTTATTTCCACACCAACATTATTGTTAAAAACTCATACTGAATCTATGACTTCTTTTGCCACACATATTGAATCTATGATTGCTTTTTCCACACATCAATGTGTTTATTTTTGGTGATCTACACATGTATTTATATGCATGTATATTTTTCTTATATAGATTCATCCCTATATGGATATAAATTTTATTTTCTTTATCATGCATAAATACATTTTTTAATCCACATTTCTATATAAAAATACAAAATCGTAGACATATAGATGTGTGTATCTCTGTATACAGAGGGTTTATTAAAAAGCATGATGTACTGAATGTATGATTGATTTTCCAACACAAATTATAGATGGCTTAATTGCTCAAATGCAGATATATGTGTGTCTATCTTATTTTTGAAACTATCAAAAGGTTACAATGAATTTATGATTACTTTCCCTACCCAAATTATACACATTTTGATTGCTTAAATGCAGATTTTAAGTAATGGAAACACATACACATATAGTTTTATATGATTTTAGTTACTTCTATTTCTTTCATAACATGTTTATATCTATTTGTATACATGTTCCTACATATATGAATATTTTATACACGTGTCCATATATATGCATATACATGTGTGTGTGAAATTCTTTGCTGCGTGTGTGTGTTGCATACATGTAAAGGGAATGAACTTGTTAATATGTAAATTCATATTGGTATTATTTACTATTACAAATTGTAAAGAATAGTTTAACCTTTTGTCATGCAATTGTTATGGACGTCTTTCTATATAGTTAAAAAAAAAAAAGTATTAATTTCAATTGTTTAGTAGCAATGTCTCAAATTCTCGACATTTTCTCAAATTTTTAAATTTTCTTCTAAAATAATATTAAACAAGGATAGCTTTCTATATCAAATTTAATACTGAACAAAAATTTTTACTTTAATTTTATTATTTCATTGAAATTTAAAAAATAAAATAAAAAATTAAATACATTAAAAGCTTCATTGCTGACTTCATTTAACCTTGAATCAATAAACGAAAATTCATTTCCCTGTTTATTCTTTTGCTTTTTGCAATTAAATTTTTTTATTTTTCTTCCCTCAGATTTGAACAAACAATTTTTACAATGTCCCCCTTCACCCAGTTTCACTTTGGCTTCCTTTTTGTTGTTCTTCTCATAGACGAACATAAATCACTCCTGCCTATGGGCTGAATGTTGCACGACAAAACCATAAGACTGTAGTATATAAATTACTACCAGCTTAACCATTGCACCTCATTCACTTACCAGTGATAGTTTTAAATTTCTTTAAACTTAAATATTAATATATCAGTATGTCCATCTAAAATAATCAATAACACAAATACTATTAGGACACTATAAATACGACACTCCATGACACTGCTTTCATTCAGTTTTAATATGAAAGCTACATTTACCTACCCAATTAAGCCGCTTTAATGAGAATCGTACCTCTATATAAGCGGTGGAATTAAGATTGATGTGAGAATCAGTGTAAATGCCCACGTCACATATTTACGAACTTCTAGGGTGCAGATTTCATGTACAAAGCTCAGACTGCATTTACACCACTCGATTTGTGTAGCTTTAGTCTACTTTTCCTTAATGAGCACTCTTACCTAGATTGGCAGTGTCCGAACCAGCACCAAGATTCCACCTCCACCGCGACCATCTCACTCGGATAAGGAAAGCACAAAGGAAGTATTCGATTCATCGCTGGTTTGGAAATGACATCTTTGTTTAGCACACTGAAAACTTCTCTCTAGTTGTCTTGGAAGATGAGAAATAAGGAGAAAAATGACTGCGAGTGGGTGCTTGAGGTTGAATCAAGTTTAGAGGATGAAACCAGACCAGAGAAAACCCGTCATGGTCTCATTCATACAATTTCAAATTCTCTCTTGAGTGAAAAGAGAGAAGGTCTACTTTCTTCCTCAATTAAATATGTGAAGGTATTAAGAAGCAAGTCAAATGTATTTGATGTTTGATGTCAAGGTATTAAGAAGCAAGTCAAATGTATTTGATGTTTGATGTCAAGGTATTAAGGAGCAAGGAGCAAGTCAAATGTATTTGATTTTTTCTGTCAATTTACACTTATTCTTGTAAGAGAATACACACTTGTATGATCCTTCGATTATATTCTCATGGTCTCTTATTTTGTGTAATTATTATAGGATGCTGTCCTTAATTAAGAAACTATAGATGTACAGTTTAGAAGTTTTGGTGTTCATGCTGATGAATAATTGAACCTTAAAAACTGAAATTTTAATTTTCAAAAATTGAAAATAAGATCATAGCTACAATCTCATTTAAGGGATATAATTCTACGTTTTGCCCAATTCAATATGTGAAGGTAGTGAGAATCAACTGAAATGTGTTCGCATGAATGATTTAGTACACCAAATAAACTAAAATGTATACTAGAATCATATATGATGACATTCAGAAAATATATTTTAAAACAATAAAATGAAAAAATAAAATCTCTTTTGTCCTGTACAATTATCTTAGAATCTCAAAATTCTAGATTGCTAGAGCTCTTCAAAAGATGCTCTAATATTAAATGAAAAGTGAGAATTAATACTTGCATAAATATAAACATTTAAACATTCAACATAGATATTATCAAATTAATTGATTATATATTTCTCAAAAGAACAAATATTATAATGATATAAATAATATTACCTTATGATAATATCCTTTCTATTTATCTAAAAAAATATTCAAATCAATTATATTTCACAGAAAAAAAAAATTACTTAAATTATATTTAAAAAAATAAAAAATAAAAAAAAATTGAAAGAGTAATAATATAAAAAATCCTTAAAATAAATATAATAAGCAATTATTTCAAAGTTGAAGCCTAATAAAAGTGTGAAAAAAAGATGTCTCTGCGTGCGAAAAATAGATGCAATGCATCGACATCCACCTTTGAGTGCTCTTATCCGTTGGGGGAAATTACAGAGGTCCTACTAATCGATTCGTTGTTTTGGCTAACAACTCTGGGCCTGAGGATCTTGGTAGGGTCATTTTACAGACTTGCGATCAAGAGGCCTTCTTTGCAAAAACAAAATACTCTCTAGTTAATACGACTAGGGCTCCCCCTCCTCTTTACAAGGGCTGGGATCAGGATTGGCATGTGGTTAGCTGCAAAAGGGCATTAGTGCAACCAAATGGTCTCAAAAGGATTTCCAATCACTGTCGAGAGGAGGGTTTTGTAAAACCTATCCAGCCAAAGAGTTCCTCTGCTCACTTCATTCCTCCACGAAAACCCCTGGGAAAATTATTAGAGGATAAGGAAACCTCTGGCCATCACAAAAACCCTATGTCAGATCCACCTTCAAATTCCCCAGCTACTCCTAACAGGTTAGTCATTGAAATTGATAATTATACCCAGGCTAGGTATCAAATGCACTACAGCGATAGAATGATCTTTGCTCGGTGGAAAGGCTGGGGGATCCCGTCGGAACAAATTGCTAACTGGGTGTCATCTTCCTTCAATAACCAGGTAAAAATTGACATCCTTCCTGATAATTTCTTAGCTATTGAATGTGGTAATCAGAATCTCAGAAATTCATTTCTTAATGAGGATATATTAAAATTTAAAGGTCTAGGGTTTGATTGCTGGGAATGGCAACCTCTCTTTCTCCCATCTCAATTCAATTCCTGTATGGTTAATAGAGCAATTTCACTTGATAAATTCCCTATAGAATTGCGCAATAATGACTTTTTAAGAATAATAGGCAACAAAATAGGTAAATTTGTAGAAGTCAAAAAATCAACCCTAAGCTTCTTTAACCAACTCTTAATCGTTAATATGAATATTAACATTAAATCTTTAGAGCCTATAACTCTAAAATGTGATAAATCTTGTTTAACCCTAGAATTACCCTTTTATAATGGCCCTTTCGAAGATTCTATGCCAAGGAAGATCCCCTCTAAGAAACCTTTCCCTATATTGTTGCTCAAGTCCAATGGCGCTCCATTCAGATTTGTGGAGGGAGGGGGTTTTACCCTAGAGGGCTATAAGATTGATATTAACCCTAATCATCTTACCTCGAACCTATATCCTCGTAGCTCCCCTGTTAAGCCCTCTCGCTCCCCTCTTCGTTCACTAGCAACTATAAATTCACCTATAGTTGACTCTCTTCTGGGGGATAGAGATCTAGAAGATGGTGAAATCAATGAGGTTATCCCCCAGGAAGAGCAGCTTAGCCTGACAAATATGTCATCATCTAGCTCTCTCATTCCACCAGAGAGGTTGAGTCCCTTGGGGTCTTCCCCTTTAATGGAACTAATTGCCTTTGTGCAATCAGCAGAGCTGGATAGGCTTTCCCCGGATCTAGGATTGGCATCCTTACAGGATCATCCAATCTCTCTAGTCTCAAGTATGGAGGGCCTTAAGGAGGCAGAGGTTTTCCCTTCATCTCTGAAGGTTGTTTCTGATCCAATTGTAGAATCCGAGAATGATCGAGTGGCTAGGGAAGTTAATATTACTGCCAATTTTGTAGGAGAAGAAGTAGTAAACGACCTCATGGACCTATTGGTTGATGAAATATGTGATGATGAAGAGTTGGAAAGACAAAGGTATCTCCTTGTCAAAAATCTAGTGGATGTTACTAGAGTCGACTTAGAAATAGATGAACTCTTTGTAGCATTAGATAACTTAGAAAATGATAACCCAAATACTCTAGGCATTCTTAGCTGAGAGAGAAGCAAAGACTCTCCTGACTGCGCTAAACACAGTAAGAGAAGAGGTAGGAGATCCCTTGCTGAACTAAGATCAAAGGATGGAGAAGCCAAGGGTCAGTCTAAAATATCTAATCTTTTTAATGTAGGGGAGGGGAAGTTCCTCCCCACAGAGCCATGAAAATCTTAACTTGGAATGTTAGGGATCTGAATGCCCCTAACAAACAACGCATTTTAAAGTGTTGCATCTCTAATTCTAAACCAGATATAACGTTAATCCAAGAAACCAAAATGAACTCCTCTAAGATAGCCCCTTTTGAGAAAAAACTAGGTGTTAGACAGCTAAAGCACTCCCCTGCAACAAAGGCCTCAGGGGGCTTAGCCATCATTTGGGACTCTAGATTCATCTTGTTTACACCTTTAGAGATTAAGCAAAGTTGGATGGGAGGAGAAGTAGTAAGTTATAAAAATAACCTAAGACTCAAATTGATTAACGTTTACGGTCCCATCCAAAATAGGGATAAGGCTAGGGTGTGGGTGGAACTGGAGTCTTTCCTCAGTAGTTTCCCAAATGATGTATGCATCATTGGGGGAGATTTAAATGCTATCACTAAGGTAGCAGATAAAAGAGGAGGTAGCAACAAACTTCCTCCAATGGCTGTTGATTTCAATCATTGGATCAATAGGAACTCCCTGTTGGAGATCCAGACGGCAGATAATGCCTTCACCTGGAACAACAAAAGGCTTGGTTTCTGCAACATTGCTGAGAAGCTAGACGGGTTCTTTATCCATGGAAGGCTCTCGAAGCTTAACTTTACCCTGAATCCAGAACTCCTCCCTTTTGCAGGGTCTGACCATTTTCCACTCCAACTAATCTTATCATCTGACCACTCCCCTAAAAAATGCCCCTTCAAATTCGAGAACATGTAGTTCAAAGATGATAACTTTTTAAACTTAATTCAGAACTGGTGGAAAAGCTCTATTTTCTCTGGTTCGAAGATGTTTATTATCACAAGCAAGTTAAAGCTTATCAAAAGGAAGCTCTTAGAATGGAATAGGACTAATTTTGGAAATATTTTCGATAAAAAACTCCTAATAGAAAATGATCTTAAGAATGTTAACATTGAGGTTCTTAACACCAATACATTTGGGGTTAAATTCCGACGGAGGTTTCCGACGGACAAGGAGCATTGTGTGAAAATTTGATTTTTTTTTTTAAAAATGCTCGAGGTCGTCGGAATTCCAACGACCTATGCCCATGTTCATCGGAATTCCGATGACCTCGGGCATTTTATTAAAAAAAGAAAAGCACAAGCGACGACCATCTTGCCTCCCTGCCCCTCCCGCCGAAGCGATCTCTACACAAGCAAGGTAAGGTTTTTTTCGAATTAATCCATTTTGTGCATTCCTGCGATCTTGGTAATGTATTTTATCATAGGTTGAAAATGTTAGGCTGGGGATTCTTTCAAAATCATAATTCCCCTCCAATTTCTTGCTATATTTTGATTGGCCTGCAAAGGTGGAGTTCAAATTGTTTGAGACCATGCCATTATTTACTTCTCCTCACCACAAATCGGTTGGGTAATACTTTTGGTATTCATTTGTTTGTTTTCATTTCATAGTTCCTGCAAATCATGGCAGATATATATATATATATATAGTATCGATCTTTTATTGCTTAATTTCTCAATGTTGTCTCTGCTCTAAATTAAACCCAACCAAATATGCCTTGATTATTTTTGTTTAGCGCCGATCTGGCGAAGTACATGGGCATGGATCGATTTGGTTTGTTTGAAGGCTTAATCGGTACCCATGAGGGTAAATTCGCACCCTCCATATCTCCCTTTTTGAAACCCTACATCCTGAATCTTGTTGGACAAGAACCAACCTATATTCCAATGCTCTCTCGATTATGCTTTGATGGATGTCCATACCTTTTTCGAAAGCTCCTATTTTGGCACACGTAGGGAGGATGCTAGCAAACGTTTAATTATTTGCTATATGTCTATAAAAAAATTCTTTCGTTGTCAAGGTAAGGTTTATTTATCAACAATAAATATGAGAAAACATTAGTGTAATCTCTGAGATAGTATCCAAAAGAGTAGGGTATAAATGAGGGAGAGATGAATGTCAAGACAAAACAAACACTAGTAATGATGAATTCTTATTAAGACAAATCAAAAGCCATCATCAGAATTCTTGACCAAAGACAATATTTTTGGAATCTTAGAGGGGCTCGTGGAAGTTGCAACTCTAAAAGTTTGTGATGGAAACAAGTGCATGGACCATTAGCTACCAGCATGATAGTTTCTCACACCTATTAAGGAATAGTCTTCACTCTAGAACCAAAGGTTTCACATGGATAGACATCCTAACATGAGGAATTTGTACCATGAAGAGGGCAAATTAGTAGTCCATTGTAAAGAGCCATTACTACAAGTAAGAGTGCAAAAGTGACAATATGAGAATAAGGATAGTATGTCATATTGTCATGTATTTTTGTGACGGTATAGAGCAAACTCTAACAAGAGCAAAAGAAAAAGCAATTTCCTAGAAGCTTTCAATTAGTTGGCATATCAATAGTACGGTCCAAATCTTAATGAGCAAGGATCATGCTAGTGACAATCGTAGACTTTGAGGATGTTCCATAAATGGAGGTCAATAAGCTATAGAAAGACAATAATGATCATCCAAAAACAAGGTTTACAGAGTCCATCAAATAGAGACAACCAAAGACAACCAAACAAAAACAATGACACAAGATTGAATTGAAATCGCCTTTTTTCATGCAATCACATGATACAGTGCAACCATCTAAAAACAATGATTAATGATAGCCAAGTTGTTGTAGATAATGAAGATACCTAAAATATTTTATATATTGAAGAAAACCTATAGAAAGGACTTACAAGATTAGTCCTATGACTATTGAGATAAGAGCACATCAAGTGACCAGAAGAAAAAAAACATATTATTTGTTGAGTCCATTGGCCTTTAGGAAGGCACGAGTCATAACCATTCTCAAAACATCACTCATCATTTCAAAAAAAAATCTTTACATTTTCTATTGTAGGAGCAACTATATGTAGTATTTTGCTTTCAATTTTAACATCTTTTCACCTTGTGCCAACCAAATGATAGAGAATAAGGAGTGATTGAATCAAAGTTGACATAAAAAAACTGGTTAGGGTAATTTATGGGTTTAATTATGGATCATGGTGTCTATTTCCATGCACTATTGAGCTTATTTGGATGTATTGTGATTATTTTAATTTTGAAGTTATAAATAAATTATGTTTGTACCTTAGAAAGGGTAACTCCAATTGATGTTTGGGTAGTTTATTTGAAAACTTATGGTGATTATTGCCCTATGTTATGTAATAGAGTTATTTTTACACTAAGTAATTAACTAGAAAAATGAATTTGTATTGTTGTACAAGTATGATGAAACCATGCTTGTGTGTTTACATATTTGTGCATCCTATTGAGAACCAACCTCGCTGTTGAGGAACTCAATAAATGTGGTGTTAAGTAGAAGAATGGAAAACTCAAGAAGCTATGGTGACATATTGTGGCATTAGTAGGGATTATCTCTATTGACCACACCTTTCAAAGACAATATCCCCTAGTTCTCCTCATAGAATGGACCATTGGATGGCTCATAGTGGTATCCTATCCTACATTTATCTTGATGGCATTGCCGACAGTTGGTATGTGGTTCTTGGCACGGGTTTCCTCTTACCCTATTATCTCATTTATATCTTTGTTCCAACATGTGGAGATTTATTTTTGTCATGCTATGATGATTTTCATGTTTGCAAGTGTTTTGACATTATGCAAACAGATATGATGTCACACCATACTTATGTTTTGATATAGTGTAGGTGATGGTTACATGTTGATGATGTTAGCTATTTGGGTTCAAAGACACAATTCCACACACACACACAAATATTTGAAGATGCATTTTATATTATTCCTTCTTAGTAGCGATTAGTGTTGGAAGATTTGCGCACATGTAGAGAGGAACTCATGTTAGATACAATAGGTTGTGTTTGATAACATACGAATGTGCCTCATGATGTATACATATAGCTTTGGTGTGTGACATGCATGCACATTTTTCCATAAGACACATTGCTATGTGGCATGTGCCCTATGCATGTCTTCTTTGTGAGGCACGTTGCTATGTGAAATGTGGCCCTAGGTGTGTCTTCTCTATGAGGTGTATTACCATGATATGTTAGGATTTGTAGTGTGCAGGCCACAAATGCATGCATGAGGGACTATTATTATAGTCATGTTTTTTGGGCATGTAGCCTAGGCATGTCTTCTCCATTAGGTACATGGCCATGCCATGTGGGAGTTTTTGTGTTCATGCCACAAATGCACACATGAGGGACTATTATTATTGTTATTGGAATTGAACACATTTATTTGACTTATTATTGTTACTATTTTTTCTTTCTTTCAATATTTATGATCTTTGGTAGTTTAGTGAAACTCTTGCTATTTTTAAATGTTGCCTTCTTTGTTGTGATGTGATTCCTCACCAAGATCGACATAGATAACCTTGGATGAGTGTATATAAGGAATCAAACATTGGGAAAATTTGAGGATAGGGGTAAGTGTTTGTTGTATGGGTAGCTACAATCCACTTGTACATTCTTAGTGATTATCGATGGCTATGTCTTGGAGCTGGCTAATCCCATTAAACAAACAAGGGGGAAGTCATACATAATCGTATGGATCCTCCCTAGTTGTGTGTGGATTCAAGACCATCATTTCATATGGTTCTTGGTTACTTTGTGAGACCATGGCATCCTCTTAGACCAATATGTGAGCCTTGTATTGTTATCCCTGCAATGTGGATGAATAAGTGTATGTTAAAATAAATGCTTTGCTTAGAATACTCAAAAATGTCTCTCAGAAAGTCTGCAATAGGCAAACTTTTAGTAAGAATTTGTAGACACAATGCTCAAAAATTCACACAATCAACTACATTAAATATGTTCTCTATTAAGTTCAATGGTTTTGGTTTGATTTGCAATTTTTGTGAAGCTTTTGCATTGAAGTTTCCATAGCCTGATTTTTTTGCTTGTGAAGAAAGACCATGTCAGATAATATCAGTGAAGAACAAAATAAGGAGACAATTGCTAGATTATGGTCTAACTTGAAAAGAAAAGGTGATGGGAAATGTTATTGTCCCTGCAAAATTTGTAAGGGCTTAAAGACTAGAAGACTTCTAATCAAAACAACTAAGAAACATTGTAGGCAGCATGGTCACATTGAAGGGGGACATGACTATCATCCACTGGTAAGTTGTTCATTATATCATTTTAACAATTTATATACATAAGAAATCACTTGATAATGAGATCATGATCACGGTTTATTTATGTATATCAATTTTATATAGGTGGAGCACCCTAGAGCACATGGTATGGATCAACAAAACCCTAAGAATATGGTTTTCGAAGTGGAGGAACATGGAGGTGTGAATATCAAAGCTAAAGATAATGATCCCATGGAAGATGACGATCATGCACCAGAAAACACAATTGAAGATGATGGTACAAACACATTGATCCATGACACATTTAGTACTGGCATAGCTGATCATGATGATCAGGATGACCTTGATGTTCATGATTTACCTCTTCTGGAGAAGGCATATGAACCCCTTTACAAAGGCTCCCAAACAACTCTTCTCTTTGTTGTATTGTTGTTGGTGAACTTGAAGGTTATGAATGGTTTATCCAACATAACAATCTCACGTATGTTAAGGTGTGTCATACATGTCATTACAGTTAATAAATGGTGAATCATGTACCATTAATATTCTTTATATTAACACCTCAAACTTTTTTTTTTGCTGTAGATTGATAGGTGAGTTTTTCTTACCACCATCAAATATTCTACCTCGCTCATACCAAGAATTATCTACCATTATGAAAGATATTGGAATGGAGTATCAAACAATAGATGCTTGTCCCAATGATCATATTATATATCATAAACAACATGAATTTGGAACAGAATGCCCTGAATGTCATATCAGGAGATATCGAACAGATCAAATAACAAAAAGGGTGCCTCGCAAGGTTCTTCGTTATATTCCCATTATTCCATGTATGCAACAATTATTCAGGTGCACTAGCTTGGCACAATTTATGGATTACCATGCACGCAATAGAAGTTGAGATGACATTATTCGAATGCCTGCAGATGGTTCAACATTTATGGACATAGAGGAAAAGTGGCCACACTTTAAAGAAGAACCTCGTAATCTCAGGCTTTCATTGGCAGCAGACGGTGTCAATCCATTTGGAGAGTTGAGATCTGTTTACTCGGTGTGGCCTATTTTTGTTATCAACAATAATATTCCTCCATGGATGTCAATAAAGAGGGAGCACATAATGTTGGCAATGATTGTTCTAGGTATTTTATCATTTAATAGTCATCTACATTTAATTATAAATATTGCAGTAAAATGGTCATAATAATTATGTAATGTTTTTGTTCATTCCACTAGGCAAGTACCAAGTTAAAGATATGAATGTATATATTGAGCCTCTTATCGACGAGTTGTTGGAGTTATGGAATGGTGTGACCATGTATGACATCTCTAGACCAATAGGACAAAGACAATTTCAATTCCATGCAATGCTTGTATGGACAATACATGATGCCCCAGGGCTAACACATTTTTGTGGTACGTTATAGTGTTCAAGTTGCGCATGATAATTATAATTATAAAAATTAATAGATTTAATAGAATTATACATTATCTTGTAGGTCTTCAAACAAAGGGAAAATTTGCATGTCCAGTTTGTGGTCCAAAGATGAAATCTCGTCATTCAAAAAGTTTAGGAAAGTAGGTGTTTGATGAGTATAGGCACTTCACAAAAATCATAAGTATCAGAATACTAAAAAAAATCTTTTCAATGGGAAAGAAGAGACTACATCAAAGCCACGAAGAATGACTCCTCACTTATGGAAGTTGGAATATAATAGAATTAATCGACAAGGTAATGTCATTCCATCTAATGGTTTATGTTTGGAATTTGAATTTTTCTATCGTGTTTTGTTTACTGATGATGTAATTGATGATACTGAAGGTCGTCAAGGCATGTATGGCCACCTTCCAAAGGGACTAAAAAGTTATCCTAGACAATTTAGTAGGTTGCCTTACTACGAGCAGCTACAAATTGTGCATGTGTTTGATACAATGCATATTGGAAAGAATATAACAGAGACATTATGGAAAATATTGGATGGAAGGCGTGACAAAGAAAAAATTGTCAAAATTTGTAGTGACATTGTGGAATCCAATCATGCAATGAAAAATGTCATTCAATCAAATAGCAATGGAGATCAGATTAATATAAGTGCCCTTCCTTGGTTATTAATGGAGCAGCAAAGCAATTCTATAAAAGAAGTCATACGAAAAATTTGATTTCCCACAGGATTTGCTGCGAACATAAACAATCTCATATCAAAGAAGAGTGAATTTGGGCCAGGGATAAAAACACATGATTGGCATACCTTCATTAAGGTAATTCGCATTCTTGTGTATTTACTATATATTTGTATACTATGCATGTACTTTTCATTGTATTATGTTAGAAAACAATGAAAAGATTATTTTATAATTGTTGCAGTACGTTCTACCTCTATCTCTCCTAGACCACTTCGACAATAATATCAAGCAAGTCATATATGATCTTGGAAAATACATGAGGTAAGTAGTGATGTTTGTTCAATTTGTTGTATAGATATTATATTTGCCATTTGTTTTACTTGTTATGCAATATATTGTATATTATTTTTTAAAGTCTCGTTTATATATTTTTGCGTCTTCAATCTCTTTAATTAGGTGGTTGTCATCTAAAGAAATCCACAAGGAAGATATAAATATTGGAAGAGAAAAATCCCTCATCTAATGTGTGAAATGCAAAAGTGTCTACCTTCAACTTTTTTCAATGCACAAGAACACTACCTCATACACCAAGTTGAGGAGATCGAATTGTGTGGACCTGTACACACTAGGTCAATGTGGATGGTTGAGAGGCACTTGAAATTTTTGAAGGCTTTGGTTCGACAAAGAGCACATCCTGAGGGTTCTATGGTGGAGGGATATATGGTATACCAAACTATGGTGTACATTACTGAATATCTTCCTAAGTTTGCAACAAAAATCCACGTAGATCACATTTGGGATCCCAACCCCATTAATAAATTCGAAGGGGAGCAGTTGATCGGGAAAGGTAGATTGATGAAATTGAGAGGTAATTATAAGATGTTATTGTAGTAAATTAATTCTTCATCTTCTAAATAAATCAGTTGTAAGTGGTCTATTAATTATTTGTACAGTTGGTCGGGAGTGGGATGCGCTACATTTGTATATTGCAAACAATCTTGATTGGATGACGGTGTGGATTGAATGATGTCAACATTCTGGTCGCACATTAACATGGGATGGTGTCACTTCATTGGTTAAAGAAGCTCATCATAATGGAGATTCCAATGTTACACAAAGGGAAATTGATTTAGCATATGGTTTAAGAGATCAACAGGTACGTATAATTTTATTAATCACCCATATGTTTATCAACTCATGATGCAATAATTTTAATATGTTAGACATATTGCAGGTCAAACACCACAAGGCTATGTGCTGCAATGGTCATAAATTTCGCATCAAACAGTTGGATGACACGAAGAAAACTTGTGATTCTGGGATAACTGCAGTCTTTGAGGTGACCAATATTTCATCTAGAAATGACATACATCCTCAAGTGTCTCAAAATCGATACTATGGCATTTTGGATGATATACTTGAGTGTGACTTTAATTCCTTCAAATTAGTTTTGTTCGTCGTCAAATGGTATAGGCTACGACTAAATATAAATGATCCTGATAGAACTGTTATCGAACATGATAATGGATTTACAATGGTTAATACAAGGTCATTTGAACGAGTTGGGGATGAGCCCTATGTTCTTCCAAGTCAATGTGAGCAGGTATTTTACTCGGAGGTTCCACATAAACCGGGTTGGTCATTTGTTGTTAGACATAATCCAAGAGGAAGGCCGATAATGTATAATGTGATGGAAGAAGAAGATACCGAAGAAGTAGAAGATGATATAGATGATCACGATTGACAATTACTCGATGATGTTCTTGACGGAAATGTACACGAAGAAGAAGCTGATGATGATGATGGTGCTACTGTTGATGATGATGATGATGGTGATGGTGATGGTGATGGTGTCAGTGATGGTGATGACGATGACGATGACGATGACGATGATGATGATGATGATGATGATGATGATGATGATGATGATGATGATGATGATGAGTTGGATGAATAAGAAGATCAATGACATGAATGAAATGTATGAGATGCGATTATTATATTATCTATTTAATATTGATATCTTGATAGAAATTGATTTGACTTATATGGTTACATAAATAATTCATATGTTTTGAATTCTAATGCCATTACTTAATTCATTCATGATGCACCTCTAGCTATGCGATAGATGGTGATTTAAAATACATATGTGATGGATTACATGCTTATGATGATACATGTGACATTTTTTGAACTTTGTGTTTATTTATGGAATGTGGACTACTTATTAGCTATGTGATGGATGGTGGTTTATGATACATATGTGATGGATTACATGTTTATGATGATACATATGTGATTCTTATGATGCTCAATTACATATGTGATTCTTATGATGCTCAATTACATATATGATGATGCATATGTGATGCTTATGATGCTTATGATACTACAGTATTTATTGTTTATCAAATTACAAATGTAATGCTTATGATGCTCAATTGTTGGTGCAAGAACCTAAACCCCTTTGACGAGGATCCTACACAGTCTCATGGATTGACATGTATAAGTCAATACACCTTATAGAAATAATATATTTTTTTAAAATTACAAGAAAAACAAACTTCCTTAGTTTTTCAAACCTCAACATTAGCAGAAAATCTAATACAGTTATCAACACTTGAGGCCCCAGTTGGACTTACTCAAATTTTAATCTCAACATCAACTTTATGGCTGACTTCTTCATCAATATTACCCTCATTTGCAAAATATCTCTCTCATTACCAACTAACTCTCTCATTTGATGGTGAATAGGTATCACCAAATAGGTATTTGTCAGATGTGTCTTCCTCGAGTGAGGGAAGTGCAGGAATAGAAGAGGAAAGTGAGACATGTAGTAGATCTCAAATAGGGAGATCAACTAGAGGTCAAAAGATTAGAAGAAAATTCAATAAACGCATGGAATTTTTTCTTGCTCAAGCGGGGTCATGTTCTTATGATGATGAGACCAAAGGCGACATTGAGGTGCCCTTGAGGTACAAACATCTACTGAAACAATGTGTACCCAAGGAACTTCCTCCAATAAACACTGATTTTTGTGTTAATGAGAGGATATATCGCATAGCACCTTCGTCGTTACATGGTTTGGGCCTATTTTCCATGGATAGCATAAAGGTCTATTACAACAAAGTTGCTGAATTGATGGAGTTTGTTGGACCTTGTTACAATCATAATGATCAAGGATGCAGATTGTTCGATATACAAAAAGTATGCGTAGGTATGCACTATCAACCAATTATATACAACAAAAAGATAATGATCAAAGTAAACAAGTGGCTGTATACATTGATGGAAGGATAAAAGCAACGGGGAATATTGCAGGTTTTATAAATAGTACACGACCTGGGTCAACTAATAAGCAACCCAATTGCATATTTGAGGCACGTGAGGGAAATTGTGTGTTTGTATGTGCGATAAAATCAATAAGTGCAGGGGAAGAGCTACTAATCAATTACAATTTGAATCGTATAGATACAAATAAAGTTACTATCATGAGGGTGGTACGTACTATATATATACCATTTAAATCAACTTCCAATTAATGAATCCAATAAACTATTGTATTATTAAGTTTTTTTGCTAAGTCTATTGGTTTCATTTTGCTAACATTTTTATATTTTTTCTTTGTCACAGGGCCACATGGATCCACCACATAGCATAGATAGGGGTGTAGGTCCCGACACTTCTACGAAGTAGGTAAACCTCATTGTAATTGTACAAATTAGATAGAAGCAAACTGTTACATTATGATCTTTTCTTGAGTGTTTTGAAGTAATTTTGATAGTGTTAATTATATTCTTGTCACAGACGGATGTTTGGGATAAGGGAAAGGAACCTGCAGTACCTTAGCACCTCCATAGGGATGTGGGGCGCTCGACAGTGTTATGCGCTAATGACATCGCACTTAGCGCAAACTCTATGCAAATTGTACAAAAGAATATTAGAAAAATTAGGCAAGAGATTGTTGATTTGGCAACCATAAGTCCTCAGACTGATGAGATAACAAAGAGGGTGCAACTATTATTGACGACAATGGAAAACTTGCAAGTAAGCAGTAATGAAAGCTTTAATCATAACAAAAGTTCAATAATGGTTTATATTTTTATCTCTTTTATGTCATTATCTAAAATATGTATGTGTTGTTTTTACAGAAATTTATAGGGCCTCATCATCCTGGTGCCGATGATCAGGGTATTGTGAGTAGTTCAGGTGATGACCATGTTCTATATATTAAAACCACTCCTTTGGACTTGTGAACTTGCTTTTTTAATGTTTTACATATTTAATGTATTACTCTTTAGGTGCTGACATGGGTCTGAGGTCGAGCCCAACTGTATTGCTGACTGCAATGTTGGCAACACGTAGCATGCAGACATTGTCTGTTACACCGTCTCGTGTTGACCCACCCACTGGTGGTAGATCCCTCTTTTTCTCTCCCTTTCATTATGTGTTTATTACCCTTGAAGTGTTCTTTCTTGGAGGCATTTCATAGTGGATTCATTTACTATGGCAGGAGATGCACATCAGGATGCGTCAGAGGTGAGTACTGCTGATAACATGCCATCATTTCGTGGATCTTCTCGTATTGCTAGTACGGGAACGTTGCAGGCCACATTGGTGGTGAGCGACAAATAATTGATTCCCTTGAAGATACAGAAGGTTCCAGGTACTTTAAAAATATTATTATATATAGTCTAATTGTAATTTATTTACTGATCACTCATTTTGGACTAATGATCCCATGTTTTTTTTTGCAGGAAATGATATTTTTTATAAAAATCTTAATGACATTTTATTCAAGATATTTGGGCCCACCATACGTAAAAGGTGGAACATCATACGTGAACTAACCCTTATCCATTATTTTGATTTCATATCATTGCTAGAATAGTTTTCCTTTTATCCATTTCTTGAACTATATCAAAGGTAGCTTCAGTTTCTTTCTAAATCTAACAGGTTTGTTTTAGCTTTAAAGGTGGAATGACCAAGAAAAAAAGTTAAAAGATGAACTCACAAACCGTATGGTAGGGTTGTTTGGAAATGACACATTCGACAAGACTAAGCTCCTGGAAAAAGATAGCACATATCTAAAGTATGTGAGGGACCAATACATGACAAATTTAGAGAAGAATGTAAAGTATGAGCGTCCCCCCATGATTCCAAAGAGGGAGTGGAAGGACCTGATTTTGGATGCAAAGGAGAGAATTGAAAGGAAAAAAGGAAATACACCACCGGATGCCAGAAGAAGGTATGTGATATTATTAAGAATGTGAATATGTACTAATTATTCATTATATTTATATAATCTAACATATTTCAAACTTTTCATAGATTGAGTGACACGTCAAAGGCAACCAAGGCAAGACAAGAAAGGCATGGGCAACACAAACTCAGCTCTGGTGGTTATATGAAACTTGCCGCACGAATTGTAAGAATCAATAAATTAAGTATCACATTAAAATATTTATAAATTGTAAACAATTTTTTTTGATCAAACAATACAAGCAAAATTCACAATGCTAAGAAAAAATGCAGGGCTCTGAATTCAATAGAGCGCCCACGGAAGATGACAAGAGAATTGGCTACCAGCAAGGCTATATAGCCGTGGCTGAACGACTATGAGAATTGAGTGGGCAAACACGAGATTTTGATGCATCTGTCACAACGGTAATTAAGCTAAATGAAAATTATTTCAAATTGAATACTTAACCAATAATCTATTTGATGTTAAGTTTCAACATAAAGTGACTATATTTTTTTTAAATAAGCAAGCAATGATAACACTGCGCGTGACATTGGAATGCAGCATGATAATCGTGGAACAGAACCTATACATGAAGGTCCGGATGTGCATCCTAGTAGTGGAGGTATTCATTTGCTATTCAAATTTTTTTATGTTATAATTATTAATACAATTAAACATCTTAAATTGAAAATTAGTGTAGTAATTAATGTAACCTTTATTGTTAATATTTTAGAGCATGTAGTTGATGGTGACCAAGTGGAGCATGATCCAGGTAGACAACATCAGGAACGTGATGTTCCCCAATCAGGTAAAGAGGACCACTGTTATTCCTTTAAACAAATTTAATTGCAATTGGTGTATTGATTAATGTAAAGTTTCGTATTTCAACTCCAGAGGATCTAGAGGGTGCTCAGCATGTCAAGGTTGAGGCTAGACAAAATGATGTGGAAGATAATGTGGCCCCATCAGGTAAAGAGTGTAATGGTTGTGTTCTTTAAATTAATGAAATACTTGTAACAATAATAAAAAAATGTTTTGAATTTAACCCAATTCTTTGTTATTGCAGAGGACCCCCCTTTGGTTCAACATCCTCGTCCTTTGTATAGGACTAGGCATACATCAAGAGCACAAGAAGAGGGCATAACATCCGTAGATGGGGGAAATGATGAAGAAATCGATGTTCCACTTAGTCTTTTCATAGCTTCAAAGAAAAAACAAAGAAAGAAATGATTGTAATCTACCTTATTTGATAATGACTGATTTTTATGTGTAATGAATGTAATTATGTGCTAATGAATGTTCATGAATGATATGTGTTGATGATTATTGATGAATGTTGCGTTTTAATGAAAGTTAATGAATTTTATGTGTTAACGAACGTTATGTGATAATGAATGAATGTTATATTTTAATAATGGATGAAAGAATGAATGAATGTTAGATGTTAACGAGGAATTTAGAGTGATGTTAGGGGGGGGGGAGGGGCCAAATGAGCTTCCACCTTCACGTGGTTGGCCCTGTTAAGTAGAGAATATTAAACTATTCTCGAAACAAAGCGAAGCTCAATTATAAGATTTGAAATGTTTGAAAGGTGAGAGTCCACAAACAGATGTGAAATGTTTAAGTAGGCCTCCCAATGAAGTGGATCTCATAGACACAAAGAATCCTATATAGATAATCATTGAGAGCCCTTGAAGAAGCAAATTTGAACTTCGATGAAGCAATACATGATGGAGGAATATCTTGCAAGAGGAAATCAAAGTCATTATGGTGTCATCTAGATCTGAAATGTGGTCTACTTTTCAAAAAAGTAAAGATGCTTGATATGAATGTGTCCTAGTGGGGTGAATCTAGAAGACATATAATTTCCTATTGCAAAGAATCATGGAAAGTTCTAGAAGAAGCAACTTTTAATTCTGAAGTAGCAATGTGTACAAGAGATGTTCTCATTTGTAGATGGAGTATCAAGAGGAGGATCACTAGTCCATGGACCATGTCATTGTTGTTAAATACCTACGTTTGTGTTCATAGTCACTTGGTGTAGGAATGAATTCAACGAGATAGGGTAGGAGATAGGGTATATCCGCTCTTGGGATTAGCATGTAGATAGCTTCGGGTGCCCTATCATGTTTCTCATCTAAGCCCTATTATGGTTTAACTCCAACTATGCATATAGATATTGTGTAGTTCACATAAAATTGAAATAGTTATGAATATATGCTATCTAAACCTAGTTGAAATGGTTGATCTATGAATTATACTTTCAATACTTGTCTAACATGATTGCAGGTTTTATCTAACATGATTGCAAGTTTCAAAAATTATTCTAATACCCTGATGGTATTGTTTCTTCATTGGGACTACTCACATGCATTCGAGGACTGCTAAACTATCATATTCACATAATATTGTCTCAATAATAAAAAGAGAACCCTAGGTCATCTTTACCATTATATGCTTTTGATCTTGCAACTCTGCGACTGCAAATAAGATTTTAGTGGGATTCTAGGACTTCTCCTATGTTTTGATTTTTGCTTTCTCCATTGGGGCTATATTGTTCTAGGGTCTTAAACTAAGACAGTGATTGTCTCCTATAGCTTTATCCCTAGTTGTCATTTGTATAATTTGATGCCAATAAGGACTGATATGCTACTCCTTTTAGTGAAGTGTCATAGTTCTTTGGACTGCTCATACCATATTCTAAAATTTTATGAAAACCCTACAATGAATGACTCCCTGACTATCATCGTTGTTTGCATCTTACCTTTGTGGATTTGAGTCTTGATTTGACTATATGGCTTCTCTCAATAGAAAACTATTTAAGGCATTTGTAACTTCTAATCCATGACTTCTCATCAAGCTTTGGCACATTGAGATTGGAATAGGGATCCTATACACCATCACTAGAGATTATCAACAAGAGAAGATTCACCTATTGATCCTTTGAATTGATAATTCTTGATTGCCTTTTTGACTCATTGTGCTTTGTAATGGTGATTATCTTATTTATGGCTTGATGGATATTGATCTCTCTCTCACAAGTGTTTCAACTAACCTTTGATGAATACAAACCCTTCTCTTTTGTTGAGTGCAAATATCATGAATGCATTTATTTTTCTTAACTATCCATAATGACATTTTCAAATATCTGAGACTACACTTAGGCCTATTGTCTCTTGATTCTTCATTGGACTATGGTTTCTTTGATAGTTCTTTGTAGCTTTATCTTTGAATGGTCACTGTCTTATTTGTAGCTTTGTATTTCGTTTATGGTGGCAGACCTCATGCAATGTTTTCACCTTTAAAACCAACACTAAACCTTTCAACAACCATCTTCATAGACAATTTGATATCAAATTTTGATACAACATTAATCATTTCACCACCGTTATCAATTATATTTTTGCATGCTCAGTGTCCATGCCTTCATTATGCTTGAGTTGATGACTGCTGCAACTTTATTACTATCAAATCTGCTTCATGATGTCTTGTATGCATATGACATAATGATAACCTATTTATCAGTGCTATAGACTTTTCACTTTGTGTCATGGCATCCTTTTATCTTTCATCAAGATCTGGGGGTGAAGAAAATAATTATGACACTAAATACCTATGACCTTGCACTATGAACTGCCCTTGCACATCTTCTAGAACTTCATGGGCTATGGAAATACTGTGATTTTGACCTTTCACAGCCTTTTGTTTTTTTTTGGGCTGCTAGATGGTTGTCTCTAATCTAACTGTAGACCTTGGTGCTTCATATTTATTGTTCTCTCTTGAAAAGACTCAGATTAGGACCTCTATTCATGCTTTGACAGTGATACTTGACATTGTCATCTCCATATCATGGCCACTGTCATTCATCAAATCTCATATATTGCTGCTCTCAGTGTTATACCTATCAGTTATCCATGTTGAAGACTCTCACACACCTTCTAACACTATCTTAGACTTGCCTTTTGCTATTTAATACAACATAAGACTGTAATGAGGCTGCTGTGTCATTGATTTGACAATTTCTAATGTCTGGTAGATGTCTTTGATGCTCTCAAATTGTTCTTGAAGCTTATATGGCTTGGCTCTAATCCTTATAAGCTTTTAGACTGATTTAGGCACTATGATCTCATTGCAAATTTATCATTTATTGGTTGTTCTTTTGTTGATAGTGACATTTATCACTACTTTCATCTGAGGCAATCACTTCTTGACAATCAAAAGGTTGCCCATCAATTAGTTTTCATTGTCTTTAGCTTCTTGAGACCTCTTATTTATTGATAGAGAAACACAATATATTCTTCAAATCAATCAAACCTACTCAATGTAACCCTATAACTTGTAATTTTCTGTTGTGATTGTCTTTGTGTTTTGAACCGTAAAAAAACTCTTATCATTGTCTTTTTAATTCAAAACCCTTCTTCATTACAAGCTCTAAGTAATCTATTCCTTGCTATACTTATGATTATCTATTAATGCTATTCAAGAATTGGGGAAAACCTAGACACTATTATCAATGTCTAAACCTTCTAACAGGCTACTCTACTAGTCCTTACTGTCATTGTTATTTTGGTGGAGGCTAGACTATACTTCATTTGAAACAAACAAACCATCCATACAAATCATGCTTTCTCAAAAATGTGAAATCCTAGACTAGAGTAAAGAAGATAGCTAGCCCAGACATGAAATGCTTTGAATGTTCTAGACATGTAGCTACTCTTTGTTAGAATTTCCCTTCTAATTTTGCAACATGTCATGGTTCTCCTTCTACGTGGCTGTCATACTGCACCTTCGAATAGAGCTTACCAAACTAAATACTAGGGTTTTCTCCCATCAAAAGTGGAGTACTCTACCAATGAACTTGAGATCCTCATCTTTACCACAGGTTTATCTTGAATTTTGATTGACCTTAGTTAGAATGGGCATTGAATAGTCTAAGAAAATTACCTCCAAAATGTTAAACTCAAACTTCAACTCATGAATTATAAGGCCATGCAAGTTTTTATTTCTCTTTTGATGAGAGAGGGTGAGAGGAAGAGATAATGACCTGGAGAGGGTAGAGAAAGAGAAGTAGAGAGGGAGAGAAGAAGAGAGGGATGGAGAAAGAGACCCAGAGAGGGGAGAGAGAAGAGAGATAGTAGAGAGGGATAGAGAAGAGAGATAGAAGAGAGATACCAATGTCAATCTTTTTCTATAAATTTTTTTTTTCCGAAAAATTGGACTACCATCGGAATTCCAACATCAAAGGGTAAAAATTCTGACAAAGGAGTGTCGTCGGATGCACAGCATCCTCGTCGGAACTCTCCTGGAGGCCATTGTAATTCTGACACAAAAGGGTTAAAATTATGACGGCCTCTAGGAGAGTTCCGACGAGGATGTTGTGCATCTGACGACACTCCTTTGTCGGAATTTTTACCCTTTGATGTCGGAATTCCGACAGTAGGCTGAGATCGCGACGGTATTCTTTTTGGGTATGAGCATCCATGGCGGTCGTCGGAAAGGTTGGAGTGCATGTCGGAATTGTGACGACCACAAGGATAGTCGAAACTTCCGACAAAAAGTTTTCAACGGCTATTTTTGTCGGTAGTGCGACCAAATTGTGTCGGAATGACGATGATTTGCTGTCGGAATTTTGACCCGAATGTACTAGTGTAAGAAGGGGATGGATGAACATCTCTTCCTCAAAGAAAAGGCTCTACTCTCTGAGTATGAAAAGACACTCTCAAATGAAGAGATCTTTTGGAAACAAAAATCAAGGGAGACTTGGTTGAGTGATGGCGACCGAAATACTAAGTTTTTCCACAACAGCACTAAGCAGAGGTGATGAGTCAATCAAATTTCTAAAATTAAGAATTGCCAAGGCTCCATCCTATCTGAACCAGATGATGTATCCTCAGAGGCAACAAGGTTTTTTGATAAAATCTTAAATAATATTGAAGGCTCCAACCTCAAAGGCCAACTCAATATTGCCAAAAATCTTCCAAAACTCATTAACGATGCCCACAACAAAATCCCGTCAAAGAAATTCTCTGAGGAGGAGGTTAAATTTGTCCTTATGAAGATGAATCCCAACAAGGCCCCGAGCCCGGATGGCTTCCCCACCAGCTTTTTCCAAAAATGTTGGGGTTTTATGGGGACTGAGATCACGAATGCCTTAGAAGGTATTAGGAACTCTGGTAAGATTCTCAAAGAAATCAACAATAACTTCTTAGTGCTCATCCCCAAAAAAGAGAATCCTGAAACCTTTAATGACTTCAGACCAATAGCTCTGTGTAACACTTTGTACAAACTCTTAACCAAAACCCTAGCAGCCAGACTCTAGAATATTCTCCCCATTATCATTAGTGAAGAACAAACTGGCTTCATAGTAGATAGATCAATCTATGATGGGGTTATTATAGCCCAAGAGGTCATTCATTCAGTCCAACTCAATAGGGCCCCAAGTATGCTAGTCAAATTAGACATAAGCAAAGCTTACGACAAAGTTGATTGGTGCTTCCTATGCAAATGCTTGGAGGCCTTTGGATTTTCCAAATCCTGGATCAACCTAATCTTTGAATGTATATCCACCCCCAAATTCTCGGTCTTGGTTAATGGTTCCCCGGAAGGCTTCTTCAGCAGCTCAAGAGGGCTCAAGCAAGGAGATCCTATGTCCCCCTTCCTCTTCATCATCATGGCTGAAGCCCTAGGTAGATCCATCTCTAAGGCCAAAGAGGAAGGTGGGATCCAAGCCTCCCTCCCTTTACCCACCAACAATTTGTCGACGACACGATGCTTTTTGGGCAGGGAAGTGTAAGGGAAGCGAGCGCCTTCAAAGGTATCCTTAACTCCTATATGCTAGCCTCGGGTCAAGAGGTGAATTTGGCCAAATCTGTAGTTTTTATGTTCAACATTGACCCCTCCCTTGGGAAAGTGATCAACAATGTCCTAGAGATTAGTGAATGAACTCTTCCTTGCAAATACCTAGGCATTCCCCTTGACAAGGGTCGAAGACCCTCAAAATTATGGGACAAGTTGGTGGATAAAATCAAGTCTAGGATTAACACTTGGAAAGGAAAATGGCTCTCATTTGCAGGTAGAGCAACCTTGGTTAGATCGGTCTTGTTAGCTATGCCCATTTACCAGCTCTCCTGTCAACATTTATCTTCTTCTAAACTTGCAGAGCTCAACAAGCATCTCAGGACTTTCTTTTGGCAAGGTGCTAATGATAATCGTAAAATATCACCAATATCCTGGGACAAGATATGCAAACCTAAAGAAGAAGGAGGAATTGTCATTAAAAACCTTCGTGATTAGAGCAAAGCCTCGGGTGCCAAGTTGGTTTGGAGGATGTTCAGAACCCCCCACCTCAAATGGGCTTGCTTGCTACTCCAAAAATACCTTAATGGAGGGAATCCTATCCAAATCTTTAGAGAAACCAACCCTCCCAGAGGGTCCTGCCTATGGAATTTTTTGTTAGACTGCAGGAGGATTATCTCTGACAGACTTAATTGGAACCTGGGGTCTAGGGATAAAGCCCTTTTCTGGTCGGATTCATGGGGTGGATATAAGGCTATTGATAATATCCATGACTTTGGTGCTACTCGCATCCTTCTTGAATCTCATAGAGGACCCCTGTTAAACAACTATATCCCCCCTTTAGAGGATGGGTCTGGTTGGCAGTGGATCGAGAAGGAAGATGAGGATATCCCGGTAAGGGATAAACAAAAACTTATGGCAATTCTTAAATCAAGGATCATTGCCTTAGGTCAGAATGAGGACAAGCTCGTCTGGGATGGCTCCCTGAGAGGAGAATACAACTCCAAGGATGGGTACTCTCTCATCTCTAAATCATTTTTAAGACCTATGACTGAGCTTCCCTTGAAACTTTGCTGGGATAAATACTGTCTGCCTAAGGCAGGTATCTTCTCCTGGCTTGCGGTTTAGAACAAGCTCCTAACTACAGACAAATTTAGAAGAATGGGGTATGAGGGCCCTAGTAGATGTCCTCTTTGTGAGGTAGACGAGGAAGACACCAATCATATCCTCCTTAACTGCCCCTATGCTCACAAATGTTGGATCTGGTTCACCAACAAACTTGAATGGTCTGCGGCCCTCCCCCACACCATCTTAGGAATGCTCAAGGCATGGCCTCTCCTTAGGTGTGGCTATCTCTTTGAAGGTCTATGGATAGCTCTTCCTTCTTCCATTATGTGGGAACTATGGAAGGAGAGAAATAGGCATCTCTTTAAGAATGAAAAACTAGATGTTCCCAGAATCATTAATAGGATAGAGTCAGCTATCACTGAGCTCTTGAACAATCGACTGTCATCAGACACATTGAATAATGCCTCTATCACTCATTGGGATGAAAAGATGAAAAGACATTGGGGAGGCTTGTCCTTCCCTCCCTTTGTAGGAGAGGGTCCTATTGCAAGTCTTCGTTCAAGGGATGCATGCAGATGGCAGCCCCCAGGCGAAGGCTGGGTGAAGCTAAACTTTGATGGGGCTTCCTGTGGCAACATAGGGCAAGTAGGGATAGGATGTGTTTTTCATAATTGGGACGAATAGGAACTTGCAACCCTTGCCTCTCCGGCTGGCATCAACACCAACAATTGGGCAGAACTTATGGCCCTGGAGGAGGGTCTGCATTTATGTAGGAAACTAGGAGTCAAGAACTTGGAAATTGAAGGAGATTCGGCTATAATTGTCAATGCTCTTAGGAAAGGTAGTATGCCTAATTAGAGACTAAATACTTTGTTGTCTAAAGCTCTTGACTTATGTAAATATTTTGATAGGTTCACAGTCAATCATATTTATAGGGAGGGCAATAAAAGAGCAGATGAGTTGGCCAACTCAGGAGCCAATGGCATCAATCTCCTGTCTGTGCCACCTTAAGGAAATCCCCTCTTTGGTTTTTATGTCCTAAGTGATCGTTAGCATGTTTTTCCTTTCATCCCCTTATGTTTCTCTTGCCAAGACTCTGTTTTAACCCCCTTATTTTCTCCTCTTCCTGCCCCTACATTTTCGAATAGATACTCAGACAAACATTTAGTTTAAATATGGCCATATATCTGGTCTCCCAGACTTTAACTCAAGTAGTTAGGCTCAACCCATTATCAGATATAATCATTAAAACACAAATCTCAATCATATATTTTTTAGTCCTCTCCTTCATACCCATTTAGTCTTCCATCCTTTAGCCCAAGGAGAGGCCCCTCGTATATACTTATTTGGGTTTTATAAAACCCTCACCTTGATTTAGTCATACATCCTCATATTCAACCTCTCATCGGCATCTATATATATATATATGCAGGCTTTATCCCACTTTCTTGCAGCCCAGGATCCTTCATGGATTATCTGGGACTTATCCATCTCTTCATTTCCCTGAAGGTATATATGCCTTTTCCGATTTTCATAATTTCTCAAAGTCATACTCTTCGATGGCATCACTTTATCTCCCTTCGAAATGTCATGTTTCATTGAAGTTACCTTTGTTTCAATGAAACCATCGTTTCCATCAATGAGCCTTGTGGTTTCATCGATCTCCTCATTTTCACTGAAACTTTCACCTCTCGTGTTCATCGTTGTAATGCTCCATCGGTTCATCGAAACCCTATTTTTGATAGGTATCCTTTTGTTGCTGCGTTTCACAACCGCCTTTTCGATCTTTAAGTTTATCGATTATGGATCCTCATTATTCAAATTTTGCTTTGGCATCGATGAAATTCCTTATGTCGATGAAAGATTAATATCTTCCTTCGACCTTTTGTTTTTATCGATGGCATTTCTTCGAAACAACAAGTGTACCATTTCAGTAAAATTAGACATTTCGGTGAGAGGTTAGTGTGCACCTTTGTTTCATCGATGTTACCTTTGATTCAATGAAACCATCGTTATCGTAAATGAGCATTGTGGTTTCATCGATCTCCTTATTTTCATCGAAAGCTTTACCTTACGTGTCTATTTCGATGTAATCCTCCTTTGGTTCATCGTAACCCTGTTATTCGATAGGAATCCCAACCGTCTTATCGATAATGGTTCCTCATTGTCTAGCTTTTGCATTTGCATTGATGAAATTCCTTATGTCGGTGGAAGAATAATATCTTCCCCCGACTTTTTGTTTTTACCGATGGTATGTTTTCGATGAAAATCTCTTATGTTTTATCGACCTTTTTTCTTTCTATGGAACTATCACTGTCGGTCAATAACTTTAGTATCTCTTCGACACCATTCTTCTCTCAAAAAATCCTATCGATAAAACCTTCCCCAGTTTCTTCAATCTCATTGTTTCGGTAGAACTATCTCCTTCGGTGAATTCTTTACATGTCCTACCAATACCATAGTTTCTTTGACAACCTTGCTTCATCGATGAAACCTCTTTTGGTTCCTTCGACATACCCTCTATCGATGAAAATAGTTCTTTCGATAAGTCCCTTTTGAAGTTCACCGAGGCCTAAGTCTTCTCGATAAATCATCTCATCGATGAAACATCGATAGGTTTCTTCGATACAACAGGTGGACCATTTTGGTAAATCTAGTCATTTCGATGAGAGGTTAGTGTGTACCTCTATTTCATCGATGTTACCTCCGTTTCATCGATGAAACCATCGTTATTGTCAATAAGCTTTGCGGTTTCATCGATCTCCTTATATTCATCGAAAGCTTTTCCTTACATGTTCGTGTCAACGTAATCCTCCATCGGTTCATCCAAACCCTATTTTCGATAGGAATTCACAACCATCTTATCGATCTTTATGTTTATTGATATAGGCTCCTCATTATACAGCTTCTGCATAGGCATCGATGAAATTCCTTATGTCGGTGATAGAATAATATCTTCCTTCAACTATGTTTATTTTACCGATGGCATGTCTTCGATGAAATATCTCCTATGTTTTATCGACCTTTTGTCTTTCGATGAAACTGTCATTGTGCTCAAAAACTTTAGTATCTCTTCGACACCCTTCTCCTCTCGAAAATTCCTATCGATGAAACCTTCCCTAGTTTCTTTGATCTCATTGTTTCGATATAACTATCCCCTTTGGTGAAATCTTTATATGTCCTACCAATACCGCAATTTCTTCGACAACCTTGCTTCACCGATGAAACCTCCTCTGGTGTCTTCGACATACCTCTATCGATGGAAATAGTGCTTCTGATTAGTCCCTTTTGAAGTTCATTGAGGCCTAAGTCTTCTCGAATCATTTTCTATTTACATCTCTATGTGTGAGGTTTCAATTGACAGTTCCAATTACTGTGGAATTATCCTTGTATGGAAGACAACTTTTTTATTAAATATTACTAACAAACTTGGCAAGTGTTTTGAAAACTAACCTTACAAGAGGAGCGAGGCCATCTTTTACAAGTGATAGGATGACAGTTGTGCTAAATAGGCTACAAATAACATGCATCCAATGGTCAAACTCAGGGCACATGGAGATCAATGATAATTGTAAATGGTAATAAGGGCTTGTAAGGGAAAGAAAATATCTTCCCATATGTTCACCCTCAGCCCTGGGGGCTACTGTATTGTTCAAAATTTGTTCATATTTGTAATAACTGTAGAAACTTTCGGGACTATGGTCCCAGGCAAGGCCGGAGGTTTTCTTGCCTCCACTCTTTCCTATCGGTGCCCGCACGAGTGGAGTGTTGTAAGCTTTAAATTATGATTAATAAAAATTCTTGGCTTTGGCCTCTTACCGATCAAAATAAATAAATAAATAAATCCTTAATCATACAGGCATATTACATAGAGATAAATTAACAGATAATTTTTTTTTAAAATCCATTATTGAGATGAATATTAAGAAAAATAAATTATATGCTAAGCATCATTAATCCTTAAGCTACCATTGTAAATTATTTAAGACAAGTAGCACCAGAAGATTTAGCGTCTATTTCTGTGAGCAAGATCTAAAAAGACAGAGCACATGTACAGCTGTGAACACTAAAATTACAAGTACGATCAAAGAAGAGAAAAACCACCATGGCTTTGAACCGTAAGTACAGATAAACTCTAACAACAGCCCCCAAAAGTCACGCAATAGACGATGATGTCTAAGAAAAGCCAGACCTTTCAGCCACTTTTTGTGGTAGTCATTTATGGACTTAACAGCTTTATCGATAGAACCGTACCGGGGCATTTCTGTGGGCGTCACCATAGAATTCCAGAGCTGAGCAATATCTCCGTCAGTTCCAAGCTTGCCGGTGATGATATCCTCACGTCTCAACAAACTCACATCCTGACTCGTGTCAACCAGATCGTTCATTAGAATGGCATACCTTGTAATGGGTTTCTCTTCATCTTGGGAGCAGATTTCCAAGGCAATCAGGTTCCTGAGTATCACTTCCGATCTGTTATCTACTTTGAATTGGGGCAAATACAGTGTGGAATTCTTCTTTTTGAACTCAATTTGACTAATACCACCCTCCATTTTTTTGAATTTCATTCCTCCCCTTCTTAGCTCCCCTATAGATGGAACATGTTCTTCTGTCTCCTCTTCAAACTTTGTACAACTTTGTACAGACCTGCTTAATATTAAAATAACATAATACAAAAAATTACACAAAATTATGTATAAAGTAATGAGATATGTTCACATCTTTATTTAGTATACTTGATACTTCTCTCTAGTTGTCTTAGAAGATGGGAAATAAGGAGAAAAATGACTGCGAGTGGGTGCTTGAGGTTGAATCAAGTTTAGAAGAAGAAACCAGACTAGAGAAATCCCATCATGGTCTCATTCATACAATTTCAAATTCTCTCTTGAGTGAAAAGAGAGAAGGTCTTCTATCTTCCTCAATTAAATATGTGAAGGTATTAAGAAGCAAGACAAATGTATTTGATGTTTGATGTCAAGGTATTAAGAATCAAGTCGAATGTATTTGATGTTTGCTGACAATTTACACTAATACTTGCAAGAGAATACACACTTGTATGATCCTTCAATTATATTCTCATGGTCTCTTATTTTGTGTAATTATTATAGGATGCTGTCCTTAAGTAAGAAACTATAGATGTACAGTTTAGAAGTTTTGGTGTTCATGCTGATGAATAATTGAGCCTTGAAAAGTGAAATTTTAATTTAAAAACTTTGAAAATAAAATCATAGCTACAATCTCATTTAAGGGATAGAATTCTAGGTTTTGCCAAATTCAATATGTGAAGTTAGTAAGAACCAATTGAAATGTGTTTTCATGGATGATTTAACATACCAAATAAACTAAAATGTGTACTAGAATATAT
Source organism: Cryptomeria japonica (assembly GCF_030272615.1). Lineage (NCBI taxonomy): Eukaryota > Viridiplantae > Streptophyta > Pinopsida > Cupressales > Cupressaceae > Cryptomeria > Cryptomeria japonica. The sequence continues at coordinate 728,894,728 of NC_081411.1, read as the reverse complement.
ATACACACATATAGACATATATATATACACACATATATATACATATATATACACACATATATATACACACATATATATACACATATACACACACACACACAAATATATATAAATATATATACACACACATATATACACACATATATATACACATGTATATATATGTATGTATATATATGTATGTATATGTATGTGTGTGTATATATATGTATATATATGTATATATATGTATGTGTGTGTATGTGTGTGTGTGTGTGCCCATAATAACATTAGGATCATGGAGGTCTTTGATAATCACATCATGTGGTGTGAACTCAACTATCTTCCCCATCCCAGATGAAAAATCCGATACACGAAGAGAAGGTTGTTGGAGATGTTATGCATAACAATAACATCCTAAATAAGTCTTGAACAACTAACTAAAAGTTGAGTACAATCCCCACTACAATCTAAAAGAGGATCAACTAGATTCTAAGAGAGTGTCATATGGTGAGAAGCACTAGAATCAAGTTTTCAAGTAGCATTTGTACACAAGGCCCATGCATAAAGAGCTTTACCTTTGCCTTTTCTTGAGGAAGAAGACTCAGGGGATGAAATGCGATATTGTTGCATGGCCTCCTCTAAAGCCTCTAGTCTTTTTTGACATCTGCTAATAGGATGTCCCTCCTTACCACCAAAGTTGTAAGGTTCACTAGAATTCTTCTTCTTCATCTTGTAGCAAGACTCACTAGACTTAGAAGAATTAATAGGTGGTAGAGTGGATTTTGACTTCTGATCTGAATATTGAGGGGGCTTGGAGGGAATCTCACTACTTGATGAAGAAGGTCTCTTAGGCTTTAGATTCTTCTTCTATTTTCCCTTAGAGGACTGTGCAACCAAGGCTTGAGAAGAGGAACCAAAAATTGAATCTTGATGAGACAACAAAACCCACTCCTATGTTTACTACTCACAAAATACCTTAATAGAGAGAAAACTAAAAGGCATATCCCAAGGCATCCACGGAGGCATAAAATGTAGAAGAGAAGACCTGAAACGACCTTCAAAGCTTAGCCAAAAACAAGTAGATACATTCTTGGTTAAATTTTTTCTTTCCACAACCTTTGACCAAATATTTGAGTGATTTAAACTTCTTTAGAAACTCCTCAATAGTGGTAAAATAATTAAGAACCAATATAGTCAACTCTAACTCTAGTTACATTTCTTGAGCTCATTAACCATCCCAAAAGGTTCCTTGAAATTAATCCACATGGCCTAAGGAGTTGTGCAAGACTTAAGGTGAAACAGGGGACCTTCAAAAATATGCATGAAAATCAATCCCATAGCCTCACCCATCTTGTTTCTATGCCAAAAATCCTCAAATGGACGCTTGAAGGTGGGTTGAGTTTCATCCAAAGTAGAACACAAACCTCAAGACATGAGCAATCTATTCATCTGATCCATCCATGTGTGATAGTTATGGGATGTGAGATGAACAACAAAGTTTTCCATAGGGTTGAGGTGTGAAGAGGATTTGAAAAAGATAAATTGATCCCTCCACAAAAAGAAAACACAAACCTTAGCACAACCAAAATGAAGATAAAGCCTAAAATCAATAATCAATTCATCTAAAATTACTAAGAACTGAAAAAAAATAGAAAGATATCTCTATATCTGAAAAGAAGACCCCGAGAGATTTTCAACAATATGTGGAAGACAAAAAATGAAGTTTGTTTGCCCAAGTTATGGTGCTAGAAGCATCAAAAAGAAGGTTGACTTCAATCTCCTGTAGCAAACACTAGGACCAAAATCTAACAAAACCATGATCATAAAGAGATTGGTTCTAGAACCATCCTTTTGATGATATGTAATAGTAAAAGCTTGAAGCCTATATGACCAAGTTATGAGCAAAAAATTGAAGACAATGTTTTATGCCTTGGGAGGTGAAGCTGGTCAAAGATGGCAGTCAAACTGCTAATGTGTTGGTCAAACTATAGCCATGACAGTCAAAGTATTGGTGTGGAAGGTTGATGTTATTTTCTGCTAGTATTAGATTTTGACATTTTTATAGGCAATTTATAGGTTTTTGGGCCTTTTGAGCTCAATGTTGATGTATTTTTTTCTCCACGATACATAATTTTTTAGCCAACCCTTGATTTTTCCTCGAAAAATATGCCCTTAGTAAATTTGACTTCAAATTACAACTTCTCAAATTTTGATGAAAAAATAGTCAATCTTACAATTTTTTGACATTGCAGACATGATGGTGATGCCAATTTTGGTCCAAAATTGATAAAACATTTATCCACCACTATATGCACAAAAAAGTGAATATGAGACCCTGCAACTCTTCTAATAAAAGAAAACCCTTAAAGACTGACAAGGGGCTTGCAAAATCCATGCTTTGATGTTAAATTTTGTAACACAAAAACCTACAAGAACAAATGACAAACAAAAAACATTCCACAAATGAGAGCTACACAAATGAATGCTAGATATTACTCAAAAGAAAAGAATGCAAAATGAATTTTACAATTCTACAATGAAGTGATTATAAAGAAAGCACAAAGATGCCCTAAGATAAATTTAGGAAAACTAAAGTGAAAGCATGAGGAGCTAAATAAATCTTAGCTCTAACTAAACTAGATGCACAAAAGCTAAATTAGAAGCAAGAACTCCTAAGTGAACTTAAGCAAAAAAGCATAAATAGTTGTAAAAAAGCAACTAATAGCTAAATATGCTTTAACAATTAATAGATTATGACATAATGTATTAATATATGGGCCCAAAGATTAGGAAAAGCATAAGAAAACTATTTACTTTACAAGAGACCCTAAGGTTGAATACAATGAGTTCATAATGTACGAAATTGAAGACAATATTGATAGGTACTTTTGACATATGATCTCTGCTCAAACACACCATGAGTAAGAACATTGTCAGAGCACTTCACCACCCAAGTTCAAAGCTATACACTTCCCCAAAATCCTTCAAGTAAAGAATCCCCGACCTTACATGAGAATGCCTAGTAGTCTAAAATTAGGATGTGTGAATGGAATCTAGCGCATCATAAATAAAAAAATTACTATTCTATATACTCCATATATGTTACCTATTTAATAATGACTAAAAGAACATTGAATACACAAGAATGCACTATGAATAATTAAATAAATAGAGCAACAAAATTTATATATCTATTTGATAACATTTTAAAGATTTGGATACTAATTCATTTACAATTAAAAGATAAGAATAACCACAAACTCATCTTAAATGCAAAGAAAACATAGTGGCTTCACCATGATTCACTAAGCACCAAAAGAATATTTAGATTCATTAAGATAAAAGAATTGCTTTTAGGAGTTTTACATTTATAAACTATTAAAGGGCTTTGCTCTTTTATTATCAAATAACCATCACCTAAATATTGAGACATACTCCAGTGACACCATCCCTAAACTTAACCATAATCTTCTATTATGCTACCAATAAGAAAGTCAAAGGACATTAGCCACATTCTCTCAAAAGGCATAAATTGAATAACATATCTACATCATAATGATAACTTTATATCCTAATATTTGAATCAATGAGAAATCAAAGGATATTTTCAAAGAATACCCTAAAGTACTCTATTAGTGTATTTAACTAAAAAGAACATGTTTTGATCCACCTTCTTGACTAATAGAGTTTATCTATTCTTCACTATTCATTTATCCTTAAGAACATATTTGTTAAATCATAGACTAATGTAATTAGAAAAACTTAACTCTAGTTCATATTGTCTTTAGCAAGGGCTGAGTATCTACTATATAATCAACTTATTTATCTCGATGTAATATATCATACTTTTTTATGTTGTAAGTTAAAATAATCTCTATATTCTTCCTCAAATAATATTAATATATACAAGAATTATTTCCTACCTTAACAATGATTTAAGGAATGATCTATATATTTATTTATCATAGTTGGTATCACAATGCTCATAAAATATTGAACGCTCAAATCACTTTAGTTCAACATAATACTAACATATTTGAGATGAAGAATATTGATGTAGACAAGAAAAAACAAGAAAAAAATCATTATCAACCTAATTATGTTGATCTTGTAGGTACATGTCCATAAAACTTGGTCTTTTCAGCCATAAAATTTGGTCATGAAATATACTTGACTTTAGATTGATGATTGATTTTTGCATTTATCAATTTTGCAAGTTAAATCCAATCTCTAAACATGAATCAAGTAATACATTTGTATCATAATTCCATATACCTTATTTTATTTAAGGGAAACTCATAAACCTTTAATTATTGGTTGATATAAGATAACTTATAACTTAGAGAATACACAATATAAAGTGGGGAATGGTGATATGAGAAAATGAGATATATAGTATTCAAATGAGTAATATAATTTATATATATATATATATTATACTTGTTTAGCTCCATTCTTTGAGTACATATGGATATATTATGTTCAATTTTCTTATTAAAAAATTCAAAGCACTCTTACATTCTATAGAGCCACTCAAAGTATGAATGCTATTAAATGCCACTCTCTATAAAGTAACATACACTATCAATTCAAAATAATGGATGATTAAAATATTATCTTGTAGTAAAGAACCACATAGGAGAAAAACAACTCACAACATGAAATAAGATAGTTTAGGTGATCATAAAATATTAGGTAAATCTGAATTACTAATCAAAACCACATTCCTAAACATAGTTCATGCCTTTGAAGCCTGGAGTTGTATTTCTCCTAGGTATCTTCCATTGTGAATAGATTGAAGTAGCAACTATAAGCTATCTCATGATGGAAAAAACATTTTCTAATGTCTTTAGATCTACTTTTTATTTTCTATAAATAGATGGAAGCATCAACTATAAGAGATTGGTTTGGTTGGACTATAAATTATCTTCATTATTTATAATTTCACACTTACTAGGATAAGCCTATTCATGAACTTTATCAATTTACAAAATTAGAATCGATATTACTTTTACAAAATTTACAAATATCTGTATGGTTTTCATGGAATGCTATTATTGTAGCTCATAGAAGACATAAATTTCCTCATGAAACATTGACAATGTTAAACCAAATGCAATGAACAAGTGTCCAAGCCAAAATGGGACCTCCAAAACAGGGTATGGACATCCATCAAATTATAATCGAGAGTGGTTTTTTTGTAAGATGTTGATGCTAATAGGCTGATAGACATGTATACAAATTGTGAAGCATACGTAGGGAACTTAAACTATGTGAAAAAATGCCTCAGGGAGATGATGTTTCATGGAATGTAAAATTTGAAGGATATGCATATAGAAACATGTATAATGATGCTTTAGGTATTTGCAAAGAAATGCCTCAAACAAACATGGTATCATGGAATTTAATGATTGCAATGTGAGCACAAAATTGGTTTTTTAAAGTTAAGCATTGCATAATTTTAAGAAAATGTAGTTGATAGGTGAAAAGACAAATTTCAAAACCTTTGTTTGCATCCACCATGCATTCTATGTGTGAGACATGGACCAGCTCTGATACCATGTGAGATTTTGCCAAGATCTAGAGGCAATGGAAAGCACAAATAGAGAAAACAAAATAGATGATATAAATAAACTGTATTCTATCAAGATGAAAATACTAATCAACTGGATCATCAATCGTTACATACAATGAAAATGAGCCTGCTTATATAGGCAAGGCTACATGGATATGTGAGCACACAAACATGACATGTGGCTCAATAAGAAACAAGGGTAGGTAGGAAATAGGTGTGGGCAGGTAGGAGAAATAATATAATAGTCCACATGAGGTGGATCACCCACTAAATGTGGAGTGTAACAACAAGATCACACCATAAAAGGTGGAAATTCTCCTACACACACTATCCCAATGTGGCACAAACACCCAAGTGTCTCATACCCAAACTACTATCAAATGCATTTCCTAAGTAAACTTAAGTAAGGTGTACTAATATCCATGATGAATAATTATTTACACCAACACCCCCCCTTAAGTGCAACTTAGGGGAATGCACTTAAGTCTACAATGCAACTAAGCAATGCATGATGGGTCCCAACTACGAGGCCATGTTAGGTACCCATGAACAAATGCAAATGCATGAAAACCAATGTAAGGAAATCTCTCACAAAGCGGGGAAAGAGAGATAAACCCAATGGGAAAAAACCCTCCCCCCCTAAAAGAGAGATGAAAACTAGATACAAAGAACTCTCATAGAAGTATGTGAAGGACAAAACCCCATGTGAGGAAAAAGTCCCCCCCCATATGAGAGAAGAAGAAGAGAGACTAGGAAGCCCCCCCTCAATCTGGAATCTGCACCAATGATAGAAGCTCGAAGATGAATGAAGAAATTGCTCTATGAATGTCGAACAACATTCCTCCCCTTAGGAAGAAACAAAACCAAAGGTGTATCCATGAAGTCTCCCCAATAATGAAGGGAAGATGTATGAAAAAAACTCATGATGAAAGGAATCTCTAAAAACTGCTCAAGTATCCCCATGTCGATGTTGAAAGATACCCCCTCCAAAGGTGGTAAACTATGCCACACTGCTGAAAAAGGCACTCCAAGATCTAGTGGAGATGGATGTAGAACATGTCCCAAAGACTCACATGTCTCCTCAAAAGATAAAGAGACCTTCTCCAAGTGTTGTACAAAAGTATCCACAATCATGTTAACCTCTAAAGATTGATCATGTAGAGAATGCACAAGAGGGTTAGAGTGATCCCTCACGACAATCAAAGAAGGATCATCTTCATCAAAGAGAAGATGAATGTCATCAATGATGTCTCCCAAATATACAATGTAGGACTCCACAAACAAACCTGCAATGTCTGTCAAGTAGACATCCCAATCAACTGAAGCTGGAAGACATGAAATATCCCGCTGCACTGAATCATAAGAAGGCAAAACTGTTGCACTAGCAGCAACATCAGGTGCAATAGGTGGTGTGATATCAATAGAAGGAGATGAAATGCAAGGCTCAAGAATGGGGTCACATGTGAGAATCCCCAAGTTCAAATACCTAAAGTTCTCCTCAAAATCTGAATCATCAACATAGGAAGAATCAACCTTATCAATAGGACCAAAATCTGAAAAAGAGTACAACCAAGATGCATGAACAACCACCCCAGTCGCAATGATAGCTCCACTCTCCAAGTCTCTAATGATAACTGAATCAGGTGTAAACTCCACAGTTTTCTTAGTTGCCCCATGTGTGATTTGATATATGGAAAGAAGATTGTTTGTCAGGTGGGGTACACACAACACATCATTGAAGGAGTTATCCCCAATGGCAATAGATCCTTTCCCAATCACATCCATGTATGTATGATTGCCCATCAAAATCTGTGGCATGTGGCAAGGCTCAAATGTAGAAAACATAGACTGCGAAGATGCCATATGATGAGAAGCCCCTGAATCTAGAAGCCATCTCCCTGAATCATGACTTGTAGTAGCATAAAGAGCTTGTCCCTTTCCTTTATCTGTCCCAAAAGAGTGATCCTTTCCTTTATCCTTGGAAGAAGAAGCCAATGTAGACATTCTAGAAGGTAGGTTGATTCTATTCTTCTCAAGAAGATTCTTCAACTCATCAATATCCTTCTTATAACAATGATGTTCATCATGTCCTAACTTCTTGCAATATCCACAAAAAAGATTGTTGTGGAGAGGAAGATTGTGCTCCATCTTGTTGTGGTTTAGACTTAGGTTGCTTTTGATTCTTGCCTTTTCCTTGATTACTTTGATTCCCTTTGTTAGCCACCAAAGCTTGTGACTTTGAAGATTTGAGAATCCCCATCGTGGTCAACTTAGATTGCTCAAGTATCAACATCTCCGTGAATGAATCAAATGAGGGAGAAGTGTATGAGGAACCTTGAGCTAACATATGGGTGTGAAAGCTAGATATAAAGGCTGCATACTCTGAAGAAAGGTTGTCCAACAAGTTATAAACTAATTGAGCATCCTTTTTGTCAATTCCACAATCCTTTAGCTTTTCTCTTAGCTCGGTTGCTTTTGTGACATAATCTTGGATTGTATCAAAATCCTTGGGATCCAAAGTTGTGAGTTCACTATCAAGCTTGTAGCCCTTAATCTCATCAACTTGACCATACAATTTCTTAAAAATATCCCAAGCCTCTTTAATTGTTGTACACTTATCAATTTGAAAAATGAGGTCATCTGATACATACTTTCTAAGAGTTCCAAGTGCCATAGCATTCTTAGTAAGCCATCCAATTTGAGCATTAGGATCAGCCTTAGGATCAGGTGGTGCTGTAATAGTTTCATTTACATAATGAATGAGTCCTTTTTCCATTAGTTTACTCCATGCCTTAATTTTCCATGATGCATAATTATGAGGAGTTAAAAGTGGAAATTTAGGAGAACCCATAGCACCAAAATAAAAAAAAACAAGATAGAGAGAGGCATAATCACACAAGACACCCCCCCAAAATACTCAATCAAGAAACCCCCCAAAATGGTGATTTTGGCACTTTATACTTAGTGCGTATACAATGGGCCACTTGCAAAACAAGGCAAAGTGGACTTCTAATTTCAATTAACAACTTCTCCAAGTGATATCTAAGAGACTTCAACAAATACTGCTAGTGATCTAAACTGAGATCCAAGCAAAATGCAAGTACCAAATATGCCAAGAATGGCCAAATATAGAAAGTACAATTTCTACTTAAAATTACTGCAAACAGATGGCAGATTATGAAAGTAGATGAAAAAATATGCACTTTAAAAAAAAACGGCACCTGAAAAGGAGTCCATATGAGCCCAAACGAAGCCTCCAAAGTTGTAAAAATCGGGATTTCGCGATTTCTGAAAAACATGTATCTAAAAATCAGAAAAATCCTACACCATTGTGTAGATCATGAAATTCTACCCCAAAACAAAAAACATTTCTCGAAAAAACGAGTCCGGATGAGTGAGATATCACTATTTGAAAATTGCCTGCAAAATTATAATTTCTGGAAAATTTCCGCCGCAGCGTCAAACTTTAAATGCCTCTAGATTTGGCCTCCGAAGTCCGATTTGGATAAAACAAAAGGCAAAAATGACTTTCTTGGTCCTCCTCAATCTAATGGTAACCTCAAATTTAACCCATCAAGCTTCAATAAAAACCTGCAATAGAAATCTCCAAAAGGCAAACCCCAAATAGCATCAAATTTCTCTCAATTAGCAAACCAATGACACTCTAATGGCTCTAATACCATGTGAGACATGGACCAGCTCTGATACCATGTGAGATTTTGCCAAGATCTAGAGGCAATGGAAAGCACAAATAGAGAAAACAAAATAAATGATAGAAATAAACTGTATTCTATCAAGATGAAAATACTGATCAACTGGATCATCAATCGTTACATACAATGAAAATGAGCCTGCTTATATAGGCAAGGCTATATGGATATGTGAGCACACAAACATGACATGTGGCTCAATAAGAAACAAGGGTAGGTAGGAAATAGGTGTGGGTAGGTAGGAGAAACAATATAATAGTCCACATGAGGTGGATCACCCACTAAATGTGGAGTGTAACAACAAGATCACACCATAAAAGGTGGAAATTCTCCTACACACACTATCCCAATGTGGCACAAACACCCAAGTGTCTCATACCCAAACTACTATCAAATGTATTTCCTAAGTAAACTTAAGTAAGGTGTAATAATATCCATGATGAATAATTATTTACACCAACACTATGAATATGAAGGGATTTTTTTTCATCTCTCTACTCTCTCATAGTTTTGAACTCGGATAATTCCTCTCACTTGTTCCAATTGAAGCGAAAGGATTAGTGTTAAATTGAACTCGCAACATCCTTTTGCTATCTAAGTGAATAACAACAAGAAAATATAATTTTAAAAGGATGGTTAGTAGAGATACAAAAGTTTATTAAAACAGTCAAATAACAATAGTAAGCTTTGATCCTCCTCCATCAACAACAACAGCAATTTGGGCAACAAAAATAAAATTTAAATTTTGAAGAATGGTTGGACTAAGCTCAAGAAATTTGGAACAACTTTTGTTTTGACACATTTTTAACACTTTCAACCTGCTGGGTGAATCTACTCATATGAGGAGGAGAATTCTTTGGATGAGATATCTTTATCCAATTTTCTCATTTTCTTTTCTAAATTTGGATGACTGGAAAATAAAACAAAAGTGGTTGGAACAAAATTGGACACGAAAATCTCTTGATTCTGAACAAATGGCCACATAATATAAAGGATAATCTATTATACAAGGGAGCTATTTCTCTTAAATGTAGAAAAAAATATTCATTCAATGACAATTTTTTCATTATTTAAATTTTCTTGTTATGTCATTAGTGATCACAACCCAATATTTTGGGAGACTGTTATGACTGTATTTCGGGAGACTGTTATGATTGTATTTAATTGCTTCAATCCATAAAATTGGCTGATTTTGTTGAATTTTGATCCCTCTAAAATCGAAAACATTTCCCAATTTCAGCATTGCAATTTTCAAGAAAACATTTAAAATTAAGTGGTTAATTATAATCTGCCCTAATTTTAAGATCTTCATTGTGTCAATTTTATATTTGAAATTAAGTGGTATTGCATTGGCCCTAATTTTAAATTTCAAACTCTTTTTTATTGTAAATCTTTCTTGGACATTGTGTCATTTCTTCTTTCCACAAAGTTCAAATTGTATAGTCATCATTTTCTTGAATTTTCCAAACTTTGTTCCCAAAATTCAAAATTCAAATTCAAAATTCAAATTTTCCCTCTAGTGCATGAGTTTTACAACTATTAGTCCTGCCTATACTATCTCCGTTAGATGAAGCATTAGAATTAAGGCTTCCCAAGATTTAATTCTTGAAGAGATGGAGCCTAATTTGGGTGACTTCTATAATGAGGATATTGCTAATTCTTCACATCCTAATAACATCTCTACCTACCCAATTGATGATTCCCATGATGAAGAAGAAGCTTTGACTAGAGTTTCCATAGATCAACTTTCAAAATTGGACAATCAATTTGACAATTTCCAACAATGGATGTCCCAAGAATATCCTAATAGTGAATCTCTTCTATTAATTGAAGGTCTAAAATGCATGGTTCAAAGTGATAAAAATGGAATTGATATATTGCGTGGTATTTCTCACATTGTTGATTCTAATGTTATGCCTATGAAGATTTGTGCTGAGAACCTAGGTTATTCACAACCTCCTATACAAATCAATCATTCTATTCCTTTGACCACTTCTATGGTTAGTATTCCTACTTTCACTTCAAACATCATGGCTACTACAACTCAAAATGTCATACCTACAACCATTATTCATGGGGGAAATGCCTCTTCTTCATTCAATCATTACGACCACCAAATAACCATTAAAATAATTTAAAATAAAATATTTTGATATTTAAAATAATATAATTTCTCATTATTCACACTAATGATTTGTACACAATTTGTAAATCTTTTGTCAAATTTATAATTATATAAATTAGAACTGAAATAAACAATAATATATAAATTATTTGAAAAATATATATTTACCCATTCCAAATTATTTTAAATTTAAATAGTAATATGTCATTACGACCACCAAATAACCACAGCATATTTACTGTAAATACGACACTCCATGACACTTCTTTCATTAACTTTTAAGATGAAAGCTAAATTTACCCACTTATTTGAGCCACTTTAATAAGCGTCGTGCCTATATGAGCAGTGGAATTAAGATTGATGTGGGAATCGCTGTAAAAGCCCACGGTGCAAATTTACGAACGTCTAGGGTACAGATTTCATCGATGGAGCTCGGACAACATTTATAGCACCTCCTGCAACATTTAAAGAGGAAATTTGTGTAGCATTAGTCTATTTTTCCTTAATGAGCACCCGTACCAGCATCAAGATTCCACCCCCACGAGCATCTCGCTGGAATAAGCAATCCACGAAAGAAGTCTTTACTTCATTGTTGGTGAGGAGAAAACATCCTTATTTAGCACAGCTGAACACTTCTCTCTGGCCACCCTTAAACAGCACACACTAAGCCTTTGACTGCTTAGGTGGCTTTGGGTCCAGTCCTTTCACTTGACATTCCATTCCCATCTGTTCCGGTTTATGCTATAGGTTTTAAGCTATAGGTTTTACCCTTAATTTTATGGAATGACTTTATTGATCTCAAAAAATATGAAAAATTGAATATATGTTTGGGTTTAGCTTTGTCGTACTCTAGGATCATCTAGATAAAGGCTACCTACTCGATATCCTAATGAGTGGTTTGAAGGGGATATGTGACCAAATGTAAATGAAACAGTCTCTTAACTTTTTGGCTTCTCAATTTCTAGAGCTTCTCATACTTTCTCGAGTGGTTTGTTAAGAATACTATTCAGTCTCAAAGATTGAAGGATTTCTTAAATATTGATTAACATAATTATTTTAATTATATGACCCACTTGTTAATTACTTTTCAACTATCACATAGAATTTGGAGTTTAGGCTAACTTATTTAGCCTTCAAATTTTAGTTTTCAAGAATGACCAGGTCAAATATTTAGGTAATTCTAGCATTGATACATGCGATGATTTCGTTGATCTAGGATAAAAGGATTCATTACTATAATCTAGGATATTTTCGTCCCATTGTCATGAGATTTCTATGAAGTTTGAAATTAAATAAATTTCTACTAAAATAAAATAATTCTTTCTAGAGTATTTTTTTCTCTTCAATGCTAAGCTTGGTTTATGTTAAAATAAATAAACATATTAATTTGAATATACCTTAAGTGAGAAGTTAGAAAAATCCTTAGCAATGGAACCATTCCAATAATAACTAACATTCAACTCCTTTTCTATCCATTTCCTCGTATAATTGACTAGCATTTGTGCCTATTATGTTTCACCTTGTTGTGTTACATTTGTAGCTTACCTTTTGGGGGCTAATTGTCATTTATGGTAATACAATTTCATGTGCCATCATAATTGAGTAGCAACATAATATTATATGGTGTAATTACTCTTTCCTATACACTCTGGGGTAGGAGTAGTTTTTAAACATGTATCTTTAATAAGGATCCGTTTCCTCTTTTTTGGATATGTTTCTTTTATAAAGATCCCTTCTTTGCATATAATTCTATGTCTTTCATGAGTCCTGATTTCCTCCTTTTTTTGAGGTGTGCATCCTTGATTAGGACCTCTTCCTTGCTTGAAAGTATATATATTTAACGATGATCTCTCATTCAAGTTGATAGTGTGCATCCTTGCTTGAAAGTATATATCTTTAATGAGGATATCTCCTTAAAGTTCACAATGCATACCCTTCATCAACGATCCTTTCTCTTAGCTCTTGGAAGATGACTATTCTTGGCAAAGATCTACATCCCCCTTAGTCTTGAAATCCATCATTGTTGAGTATCTCCTTTCTTGGTGGAGGTAGATATCATTAGACAAGAATCTCCCTCTCTATCTTTGACTATTTAGTAGCTATGTATCCTTGATAAGGACCCATTTACCCTTGTTGCAAACATGTATCCTTAAAAATGATCTCTTTCTTGCTTTGAGGTGAGTATCCTTTAACTGGACCTCTTACTAACCTAGACAAATGCATTATTGAAAATAATATATTCTTGGTTTTGAAGGTGTGTATCCTTGATATGGATCTCTCTTATCCTTAAGATATCAAGACAGAAATATGATAGCATATTATGGGGGGTCATAGAGGCCTCCTTTTTTCTCATTGTGTGGCTCACTAGTGTGATTGTTTGTTGCAATACACAAATCAAACAACATAACAAGATCACTGAACATAACACAACTTGTTGCCCAATGGAATCCATGTCATATAGATGAATCACTCAACATAACACAACTGTTGGCTAATGGAATCTATGGCATGTGTGTGGATCCCTGGTATAACACAACTTCCTAATTTCTATAGCATGAAATATCATCTCAATGGTGTGTGCTCTTATTTCTTTCTAGAGGTCCACTCATGCTTTTGCAATAGCATTATAAGGATGATACTTAGTGGTTGAGACAATCTTTCATATTGAGTTCTCTTTGACTAAATGACATAGAGCCCTTTTTTTTATACGAACATTTTTTGTGTCCCTTTCTTTTGTTTTGTTTGTCATGTGTGTTTTGTTTTGTTTTTGTCTTGTGTTTTCCTTTGTTAGTATGTCTTGTGTTTTGGATGTCAGTGAGTGAGCTAATGAGATCCTAATCTTGAGCGAGTTAATAATATCCTAAAACTTTTGATGCATCACTCAGTCTAACAAATTATAATAAAGAATTTATGAATTGAAAGTACAAGATATGAGAAAATTAGCTCTTTTTGTTTTTCAGAAGTTAATTGATTAGATTCAATCTATTCAAAGTATCACTTATTTCTTAAATATATTTAAGGTGTAGAAAGTTAATAATATCATTTCATAAATATCCTATAATAATTGCATAACCCAAATAATCCTCTCAGTTGTGTTAATTTGGTAGGAGGCAACCAATTTAAAATAGCTTGGATCTTTTGTGGATCCACTTGTATGTCCTTAGCGCTAGACATGTCCTGGATATAAAATATATATTAATCTAAACTCATAATTAGATTCTCTTACATAAAATGATCATTGTTTTAAAATTTTTAAAATAGTATCTAACTGTTTCAAATAGTCCATGTTTAAGTGAAATTGTGTGTGTGTGTGTATGTATTTCTCAAATGACTTGAGGATAATTTATTTTTTTGCTTGGGCTTAGATTTCTTTCTAGTGACTTTAGAAGTCATGGAAGATCATCTAAACTCTAAATGCACCTTCAACATTAAAAAGTTGTAGTTCTAAGATCAATCCTTCATAGATCTTGTCAAACATTAGTGACTCAACTTCTAAAATAAGAAGCATTAAGATGTGTGCTCTAGTAAAAGGTCATTTCTAAAACATCCACAAGGATTGGAATAATAGTACAATTTTTTTAGAACATTTTATCAAAAAAGAAAGGAATGAAATGGAAATAAAAAGTATCAGATGATTAATCATAGTAAGAGGGATGAAGTAGGATCAACTCATGAAGGAGATATCTCTTATCTTAGAACTAATAAATGTCCAAGTAGAGAAAAATAAAATCTAGAGTTAAAAAAATCTTGAGAAATTTAGATAGCCAATGGTTAAAAAACCATAAAGAAATTCCAGAAATTAACTAGGGCAAGGAGTTACAAAAATCACTCCTATCAAATCTCATAGAGGAGAACCTCTCGCTAAGTCTAAACTGAAAAAAATGAAAGAAACACCTAGAAATTTCTCAATAGCAATAACAAAATTGTTAACACACACAAATCTTTATTCATTCAGATTGGACACACAAAAAGCCTCTTGATCACATGATCAAGGATCAACTGATTGAAAGATCAAAGACACATAAAGCATTACAATTGCCTCAATAAATAGGTCTTTGATTCATTGACGGATGGCTCAAAATAGAAATAGCCACATGCATACTCATGCATAACTCCAATTAGAAAATTATTGTTTTAGAGTTTTGATATAAACTTTGCAAGACCATAGTTCTGAACTTGCAATGTGGGAGAAATTACTATTCCAACATAAACTCATTAAGGTTGATTTAGTTTTCTTTTTTAGTGAATCACTTGTAACTAAAAGAGAATCGAACTTGTAGGAAAAATAGACTTCTTATACTTCATCCTTTATTATCAAAAGTGAAGATAGTCAAATATCAAAGATGCCTTTCACTAAGGATAAGATCAATTTTGATTCCTTTTAAGTGAACTCAAACAAAATATTACGACCAAACAGATTTCATGATACCTGTCGTGCGTGTGAAGTAGGGTACCTGCAACACAAACACAAACACTCAATAGATCATTACAAGCATGGTTAGAAAATTGAAATCAAATGAAAGATAAACCATGACAAAGTGATCTATCGCCTCCTAAGAGATGCGAGTGTGAATTTTCTCTCAGATCTGGATAAGCAATCTCAGTGACTTGACTACACCTAGATGGAGGATTTAAAAGGATATGATATGAAAGCTACACGAGTGTACGATTATGCTAGATTGATCCAAGAAGTTAATTAAGCTAATGATATGCACAATTATTAATTGGTCTGAAGATAATTAATTGAATAAGCAATTATTTAATTAATCCCCCTTCCCAATTTAATTGAATTCACTAGCAATTTGATTAAATTCCCCCATTCACTTACTTATTAATAAATCTAAGGATTTATTTAATGAGTTCATTTCAATAGTCCCCTTTGATTAATTAATCTACATTAATTAATCCTCCCCCATTTAATTCATTCTTCTAATCCCCTAATTAATTAAAACAAATCAATTTATGAGTTTGTTGAAAGTTAATTAGCCTTGTCCTATTAATTGAATTTTTAAATTCAAATTACCCACATGCCTCCTAACTTCTAACCACCTAACCTAACCACCCCCTAAACTAACCCATTCAATCTAATCTTGGGTTTAACTGACCCTATTCTATCTTACACATCCTAACCTCCTATGGGTTGGATATTCCCTCCTTGAGATACATGGCACTTTGGCCACATGTCTCCTCCCTTGGACACTTGCCCTCTTATGAGAAAGGCTCCTTGGTACTTGTCACCATAGAGATGACAAGTGTCCCTCCCTCCAACCTCTTCTCCAACTTCCTCCAATTTAACCCTTGATATCTTTAGATTCAATCTTGACCGTTGAATCCTACCATCTCACCCCTAGCCTTGGAAATCCTACAAATATCCCCCATTTTGGAGCACAAAGGATCCCATGTCATTAACATTTCATGCGTTTTTACTATAGGCACATCTCATCTCATATCATTTTTAGAGCATTGTTATTATAGGCATATCATTTCTAGCATTCTAATTTAGAATTGTTATTATGTTTTGCATCTTAGATCTAGCTTAATTTGATCATATTATAGTATAATCAGTCTCTCATCTAGTGATGAACTTCTAAGGTCCTAACCGGTACTGAGAGGGGGGATGAATCAGTACACACAAAAACTTGCTCCGACACTTTGACAAATCAAAACACAGATAACCGGTTGTCTTCACCATTGGACTTAACCATAGAAATACTGGTTAAACAAAAATACTTCATACAGCTAAGCTGGTTAAACAAAAATACTTCATGCAACATTCAACAGATCTCAAATCTTGATAGCTACTTCACCAGTTTAATCATGCATGAGTTGTACCAATAAAAACCACAACCATTAGACAATGCATGCATATCTAACTTAATCAAAAACCACTCAATCATCACATGAAAAACTCACAACCTATAACACACAGATTTTTCCCGTGGAAACCCAAATAGGAAAAACCACAGTGGGGATGAATACCCACAAGCTTGTTTGTGAACTCTTTTGAAGTCTGCTCTGTTAGGAGCCTAGTTAGGTTGAAGACTTTACAATAAAGGTTCTATTAGGAACCGATCCTGTTAGGGATCACCCGGTTAAGGGATGGCTATATACCCTGTTAAAGGTTGAAACCTTGTTAAGAGTTACCTCGCTAGAGGATTTAAATAAATCAATGAACTTGAGCCACCTGGTTAGAGGATTTACAACAAAGCCTGTTAAAGCTACTCGGTCAAGGGATTTACCTTCTATTGAAATTGTTAGAAGACAACAAGTAAAACACTCTGATCTGATAACAACACTTCTTGCTAAGGCAGATCCTTTTTAGTTCCTCTCTTCTGCAATCACACTCTGCAGATTCCTCACTCTGGTTTGGCAAGTATCAAATCTCCAACATGCAGACATAAACACAACTTTTGCCAACCACTACAATAATAAAACTCATCAACCTTATAGACAACAATTAGGCCGGTAGCATAAACCCTAAATCCTAAACATTTTAGGTTTACAATTACAAGCGTTCAAATCCTGACTGTCAAATACATTACATAGAATGAAAGTATCTAAAACGGATCTCAAGTCATTCTGCATTGTCCAATCTTCACCTCATCTGGAAAACAGTAACCCATCACATGCTTTTCACATATTGCTAAGAAAAACGTACATTCCTGAGGTAGACATTCAATGCATTTGATCTTCATGCGCAATATCCTCAAAGAAATCCTTCATGTGCACACAATTGATGTGGCATCTTGATCCTTATCCTTGTTCTTAACTAACTCATCACAAAGCATCATTGGTTGCACCACACAAGCCAAACCGGAAACCCTAGAGTTGAGTTGAGACTACCAACCGGTAGTCACACTTAGTGAACCTCGACACCGGTCCACTCATCCGGTTGACCATAACCGCTTCCAATCTTCATTCCAGTGCATACCGGTTCACCTGGTTGAGCACTTATTGACATCAATGACAACATACATTATCACCGCTTCATCATAAGCCAACAATATATTGTTAAAATAAATTTTGATGGCTTATGATAAAACCTGAAAAATTCAAAAGATATTAAAAGAAGTCAATTTTACTCGTATTACATTAATCCTAAAAATGCTTCCTGTAAGTCTTTAATATATTTGTAAAAAAATTCCCTGTATAATACCATAAAATCCTATAAAGAACCATCTAAAAGTAGGCACTCCCTTTTCTAATCACCCAGAGAACAAAATGACTTAATATTGGAAATATCGGTCATTGAAAGTATTAAAGTGACTTAATCTTGGAAATATTCATCATTGAAGGTATTAGCACTTAAAAATTCATCATTGGAGGTTGCTCATTAGAAACTCAAAAATTTGTTCGCCTCAATGATAATTTTAGGAAATTGATGTAGCAGATGAAGCCCTTTGAGCCATTTTGTCAAACAGTTCAGGTGCCTTTTCTATTCTTCCATATTTTGCATATCCTTTTGTTAAACAATTCTCAGAGGCATGCAGTTCACATGCCTTGTCTATGGTTACACATTTTACAAGCATGTCTACTAGGGAAGTTGTAGCAACAACATATGATAAAATTAATGATATGGCTATGCTGTGCTAGATGTCCACACCCTGATCCAAAGCTCTCATTTTCGCACAGGCCAGAATGTTGTCAATAGTTTTTGAGTTTGTCTCAACACCTATGAATCGCACATGGTTTTCGAGACTGGCTAAACACCTGCCAATCCTTTTCACCAAACACATTTGGGCATATGGTGTTCTAGACCTCCCATATTGACAGATGCCTAAAGAATGCTCGGAAATAAAAACCACCCCAAATACTCAACCAAATACGCCGTACTCGTGCGCGGGAGCAATGTTTGAATTTGAATACTAACGGAAACAGGAAAACGGAAACGGATGCTTAGCGGTCAACGCTTAATGTGTGCTGTTTAAGCCGTGCCCTTCTCTCTAGTTATCGTAGAAGATGGGAAATAAGGAGAAAAATAACTCCGAGTGGGTTCTTGAGTTTGAATCAAGTTTAGAGGAATTAACCAGACCAGATAAAACCCATAACGGTCTTATTCATACCGTTCCAAAGTCTCTCATGAGTGAAAAGAATAAGGTGTTCTATCTTCCTCAAGTCATCTCCTTCATGCCTTACCATTTCGTAAAAGAATATGTAGGGGATGATGCCATGGTACTGCTTAAGTCAGATGTGACAAGGAAAATACAGCATAGGATAATCAGAAATGGTGGTTTAACAATGGCTTATAGTTTAAACTTTGTTGTGAAAAAGTTTAAATCTAAAAATATCCAGGAAATGATGAAGAAAAGCTATGCTAAAGAATTTGAACTCAGCAGTGAAGAAGTGTGTGCATGTATGATAGTAAGGGATGCCTTTTTTGTTCTAGAAATCCTCGACAGGTTGTAAAGAAAAAATATCTACACTTTTATACGAATGCTTCTAGACCTAATTGTGTAATACGAATAGCCATCAAATAATAATGCTTCTGAGCATAATTGTGTGAGAGTTCAATTCTTTACTTTTGCGTAAACTAATCCCACGGGAGAATGGAGGAGGAGGGACTGGACTGTCAACAATGTAGACTTGAAGAAATTGCAAAATATGAGATAAAAAATTTAGTGCTGACTAAAGCAAGTAATCATTTGACCCCACACTACAGAGCCTGAATTTCTCGAAAGTACAGAATGCTATGTTGATTTTCCATCTTGAGTATATCCTTAACAATTTCTATCAATAAAGAATGATGTCGTTTCCTAGTAAAAATAGTATCGATAAAAACTAAACTTTTTTATGTGAATCATTGTCAAAATTGTTAATTTAACAATTAATCTCAAGGTTTTAAGACATTTTGTATGATAGTTATCATAATTTGTATGATAGTTATCATAAGGTCTCGCAAGGAAATTATTTTTATAAACTCTTTGTCCAGTGAAAATAATATAAAAGTTTGACATAACTTTGTCTGCTACAATGAAAAAAATGAACAAAATATCCATGCACTCTATCCTTATCTTCATCTTTTCCAAATCTGTTGAGTACCTCTAGAACAAAACAGGCATCCCTCACTATCATCCATGCACACTCTTCGCTGCTGAGTTTAAATTCTTTAGCATAGCTTTTCTTTATTTTATCCTGCTTATCTTTCTCCTTAAACTTCTCCATCACAGATTTTAAGCCCTAGGATTCTTGGTCACCTTCTCTGATGATTTTAAGGTGCATCTTCCGTGCCATTTCTGACTTCAGATGTTCCATGTCATCTTTCCGTGGATCTTTCATTTTGAAAATGTCCCCTCTAGGATTTAACAATAAAGTGAATGCTTGTATTGTGGTTTCCTTGTCCGAGCAAGTTGCTGGTGAAGTTGACTAGGGCTACACAAGTTTCCATTGCAGCTCGGCAGTGTACGTGCAGTCCGAGCTCTTTGCATGGAATCTGCAACTTGGATGCTTGGTTACATTTGCGCGTTGAGAGATTACATGGAATCTCACATCAAATATTTATTTCACTTTCAAGCATAACAAGAAACCATTGAGTGTCATATTGGGGAGTAGGTGTCTTTATAGTATTCAAATAATAAAAATAGTTGTTGTAAATATTCAAATAGGTCAAGAATGAATTTTGTAGTTGATAGATGAGTTGGTATAATATAATTAGAGACATAAAATTTCCACAGTTCATGTTGAATTGTTGTGATGCAAAAAATCTCATATAGTGTAATCTAGAAGATGCAAAACATCTCACAGAGTGTAATCCAAAAACAGCACAATAATATAGTTATTTAGAAGTATATGAGTGGTACTTTAAACATAATATATTAATGTAATTGTCATCTATTAAATTGTAATTGGTTGTCGAGAGATTACATGGAATCTCACATCAAATATTTATTTCACTTTCTAGCATAACAAGAAACCATTAAGTGTCATATTGGGAAGTAGGTGTGGAGTAGGTGTCTTTGTAGTATTGAAATAATAAAAATAGTTGTCGTAAATATTCAAATAGGTCAAGAATAAATTTTGTAGTTGATAGATGAGTTGGTATAATATAATTAGAGACATAAAATTTCCACAGTTCATGTTGAATTGTTGTGATACAAAAAATCTCATATAGTGTAATCTAGAAGATGCAAAACATCTCACAGAGTGTAATCCAAAAACAACAAAATAATATAGTTATTTAGAAGTATATGAGTCGTACTTTAAACATAATATATTAATGTAATTATCATCTATTAAATTGTAATTGGTTGTTGAAGATTATAGTAGTTAGTACTAATTTTTTAAATTGTAATAGGTTATTGAAGATTATAGTAGTTAGTATTGACACATCTATTAAATTGTAATTGGTTGTTGAAGATTATAGTAGTTAGTACTAATTTTTTAAATTGTAACAGGTTATTGAAGATTATAGTAGTTAGTATTGACACATCTATTAAATTGTAATTGGTTGTTGAAGATTATAGTAGTTAGTACTAATTTTTTAAATTGTAATAGGTTATTAAATATTATAGTAGTTAGTATTGACATTTTCATTAATTTTTTATTTATTCTAGGCACAATTGAGGTTGAGATTGATCATAAAAAGATTATTAATTGATTAACTTATTTTAAATTTGATAGTGAAACTTATAGATGGGTAGTCGAGTTGGAGCTTGTCAAAATAAGAATTGTGATGATTTTGTCCCTTTGATTGATTACTTAAGTTTAAGTTTGACAGGTTTATATGTTTAAGTTGTGTTTGTGGCGAGACTATTGAAATTAGGATTTGGAATGAAAATATTAGAATTAAAAATATTCAAATGTTTTTTTTTTAATTTCTATGAAAACACAAATATCAAAATTGCTAATTTTTTTTATTTTATTTCATTAGTCTACATAATTTCAAAAGTCAAAACATATATATTACTTTCTCATGGTTCAAATTAAAAAAATGATTCATATTGATTATTTCCTTTATAAAAATGTGATAGTCTTTGAAGTCTCAACCTCATAAGAATGTAAGAGCCACACACTAATCTACAAAAAAGGTCACATATGCTCTAACAAGACACTAGATCGCACTACTAAATTATGCTTGAATAATCATTCAAAAGAAAGGAATAAAGTTCACCTATTCTAATTAGTATTGCATGTTACTATATTGATTAGTAGTGCATATTAATATATTATTTTATTTTATTTTTAATGAAAATTTTTCATCCACAAAGTCATATTTAACTATTTGATACAAAAGCATGACTTTTAGGCTACCTCTTTGGCTAAGAGCCAAGAACTAAGGGGTATCCTTTCAGCCAAATTCGCTTGAGGCACAATCTCGACCTCATCCCTTATGTTGTTAGAGTCTGCACTCAATAAGACTTAGTTTTTGATGGACTCATTAAGAACCTTTCAACTTCCCCAATAGACCAAGGACCCATTGACAATTTTAAAATTTTGACATAATGATATAGGAGAAAGAACCCTGTAGTTGAGTACATTCCAATGGTTGTGATTACATTTGTTGATTTAATGTCCAATATTTTTTACAACATTCAACAAATAGTTGTGACATTAAAGTTGTTATTGTGATTATGACTACCCATAAATGACTGAAATATATCCCTAAGCATTAAAAAACAACCAATGATTTGCTGTCACATCAACGTACAAGTATTGATCTCCCTTTTGCACAAGTATCAATCTCACTTTTATTTTTGGGTTGTTTTGGGCATCTTGGCAAAAAGCATGCTGATGTGGCATCATATTTGATGATGTGATCTTGAAATCATAGTTATAAGAAACGGACTTGCCAAGTAAGTTACTATAAAAAAATTGAGAGTGATTTGAAATTTTCACAAAAGATTTTGGGAACCCCAAAGTTAAGATACTCAATAACTAGATCTTCTCCCTTATGTAAAATGACATCAATATTTTAGAACCCTAAACCTATATTTTAATTTTTTTTAAAGCATTCTCACACCTTTTTGACGTACTCCTTGTCAATTATTGAACGAACGCGGTCCTAGATCCTAAAATTTATTTTTTGTATGAACAGCTGATTATCTAAGGGCGAGGAAAATAAAATTACTCATTTGGGTCGTGCCATAAATAAGCGTAGAAGTGAAATCAAGAATGATGTGATATATCAACAACTAGCCAATGTGCAAATTTCTAAGCGCCTAAGGTGCAGATTAAATCCATTGAGCTCGAATGACATGTGCAATTTGCATATGAGGAAAGAGATCGATTTGTAGCTGGGAGTTAAATAAAAAAATAATATGTTATTTCTTGTGCTGTAGCATACAATTGCTATTTTAATCTATGTTTTCAGTTTGGTATCAATGCAGTTCTTAAAAAAGAATTCTTGTTTTAAGTATTATTTCTGTGAAGTGGAAAAGGTATTAAAATTTATCCCAGATTTGTTATAAATTTTATGGCTGTAGTCACACAGGTATTGAAAATCTAAAAGGAAGATTGAGGGTTTAGCTGTAGCTGGTAAAAGAATTTGTTTTTTAAGAAAGCATATTGCACAAGAGATATTGAGGAGAAGGCAAGTGAAGCTGCCAAAATTAAGATAAAACATTGTAGCAAAATTAAGGAAGGTGAGTTTAATTGATTGTTTCAATAGGAAAATTAGGCAAAAGAGTGTTGAAGGAGAATGCAAATTTAATTTCTGAGAGATCATTTAGAATAAGAATTAATGCATTTAAAGAAAAAATTAGCTAAAATTATAGTAGAAAATAGTGATCTTTTGAAATATTTCTGCAAAGATGAAGAAAAAAATAAAGAGTTAGAAGAAAAGCTAAAGTTGTTTGATGAGATTAAGAAGCAGAATGGAGAATTAGAACAAAGAGTGAAATTGGTTATAGATTTAGGATAAAAATTAAATAAATTGGAAGAAGCAAATAGTTTGTAGATGAATGAAATCACAAAATTAAAAGAAGAGAATGAATGTGTTACCTATTTTCGCTACAAGCTCAATATGCCTCAGAAGGAGAAACACGTGCTAAGTATGAAAATAATACATGTTTTTGTCTAACTTGTTTGCTTCATGTGTAGACACAAGGAAAATAACTTTTTGTTCATTGAATTATAGCATGTGGGGTAAAATGTGGTTCCCACAAGGGTTGAGCTTAGCATGCTGATGGAGATGGGTGTTTCTTTGCAATTTTTTGAATTTTTGCCTTATCAGCAAGACCTACCCCGATCGACAAGTGTGAGATTTTGCCAAGATCAAGAGCTCAATGAAAAGTACAATAGAGAGACAAAATATAGGATAAGAATAAACTATATTCTCATCAATAGATAAATGACCAATTGTTCAATGGTTACAATGAATATGAGCCTTCTTATATAGGCAAGGCTATATGGATATGTGAGCACACAAACATGACATGTGGCTCAATAAGAAACAAGGGTAGGTAGGAAATAGGTGTGGGTAGGTAGGAGAAACAATAAAATATTTCACATGAGGTGGATCACCCACCAAAGGTGGAATTATCACTCCACAATAAGTGGATATGATAAAGTAGTAACAATATCAACACCATAAAAGGTGGAATTTCTCCTACACACACTATCCCAATGTGGCACAAACACCCAAGTATCTCATACCCAAACTCCTATGAAATGCATTTCCTAATTAAACTTAAGTAAAGTGTAATAATATCCAAGATGAATAATTATTTACACCAACACCCCCCCTTAAGTGCAACTTAGGGGAATGCACTTAAGTCTACAATGCAACTAAGCAATACAAGATGGGTCTCGGCTACTAGGCCATGTTAGGTACCCATGTACAAATGCAAATGCATGAACACCAATGCAATGAAATCTCTCACAAAGCAAGGAAAGAGAGAAAAACCCAATGGGAAAAACCCTCCCCCAAAAGAGATGAAAACTAGATACAGAGAACTCTCATAGAAGTATGTGAAGGGCAAAACCCCATGTGAGGAAAAAGTCCCCCCCATATAAGAGAAGAAGAGAAGATAGGAAGCCCCCCCTCAATGTGGAATATGCACCAATGATAGAAGCTCGATATATGAAGAAACTGCTCCACGAACGTCGAACAACATTCCTCCCCTTAGGAAGAAACAAAACCAAAGGTGTATCCATGAAGTCTCCCCAATCATGAAGGGAAGATGTATGAAAAAAACACATGATGAAAGGAATCTCGGAAAACTACTCAAGTGTCCCCATGTCGATGCTGAAAGATACCCCCTCCAAAGGTGGTAAACTGTGCCACACTACTAAAAAAGACACTCCAAGATATAGTGGAGATGAATGTAGAACAATATCCAAAGACTCACATGTCTCCTCAAAACATAAAGAGACCTCCTCCAACTATTGTACATAAGTATCCACAATCATATCAACCTCGAAAGAATGATCATGTAGAGAATGAACAAGAGGGTCAGAGTGTTCCCTCGCAACAATCAAAGAAGGATCATCTTCATCAAAGAGAAGATGAATGTCATCAATGATGTCTCCCAAATCTACAATGTAGGATTCCAGAAACAAACCTGCAATGTCTATCAAGTAATCATCCCATGAATATGAAGCTGGAAGACAATGAATATCTTGCTGCACTGAATCACATGAAGGCAAAACTGTCACACTATCTGCATCATCAGGTGCAATAGGTGATGTGATATCAATGTGAGGAGATGAAATGCAAGGCTCAAGAACGGGGTCACATGTGAGAATCCCCATGTTCAAGTGCCCAAAGTTCTCCTCAAAATCAGAACCATCACAAGAAGTGTGATCAACATGTGTAGAATCATCAAATATGAAATCATCATCATCAACAAAATCTGAAAAGAAGTATAACCGAGATGCATGATCAACCACCGCAGTCGCAATGATAGCTCTAGTCTCCAAATCTCTAATGAAAACTGACTCAGGTGTGAACTCCATAACTCTCTTAGTTGCGCCATGTGTGATTTGATAGATGGAAATGACATTGTTTGTCAAGTGGGGTACACACAACACATCATTGAAGGAGTTATCCCCAATGTCAATAGATCATTTCCCAATCACATCGATGTATGTATGATTGCCCATCAAAATCTGCGGCATGGTGCAAGGCTCAAA
The DNA here is from genome assembly GCF_030272615.1 of Cryptomeria japonica. Taxonomy (NCBI): domain Eukaryota; kingdom Viridiplantae; phylum Streptophyta; class Pinopsida; order Cupressales; family Cupressaceae; genus Cryptomeria; species Cryptomeria japonica. The sequence goes on along the minus strand of NC_081411.1, from coordinate 728,868,267 downwards.
TGTAGAGAACATAGACTGTAAAGATGCCATATGATGAGAAGCCCCTGAATCTAGAAGCCATTTCTCTGAATCATGACTAGTAGTAGCACAAAGAGCTTTTCCTTTTCTTATCCCAAAAGAGTGAGTCTTCCCACTTTTAGAAGCCATGAATGCTTACCCTTTTCCTTTTGAGTGTGAGGAAGTGGAAGTTGATGAATCATCCTTCTTGTAAACATTAGGCAAATCAATGTTATGCTTTTTGAGGATATGTATGAGCTCATCAATCTTCTTAAAATGGCAACGACGCTCCTCATGACCAAACTTTTTACAATAGGCACAAGTAGGTTTCTCCCTCTTTGGTGAATTATCCCTCTTGGAAGAGGATGTATCTCCTTGTTGTGGAGAGGATGATGCTTTTTCCTTAGGCTTTGATTGTCATTTCTTCTTGTTTGAGTTGTCCTTTCCTTGATTTCCTTTGTTCCCTTGATTTGCCACTAATGTTTGAGACTTAGAAGCCTTAAGAATGCCCATGCTTATCAACTTAGTTTGTTCCATCATCAACATTTCATTGAAAGCATCAAATGTAAGCATTGTATAGCTTGAACCCATTGTCATCCTATGGGTTTAGAAACTAGAAACAAATGTTGCATATTCTTGTGGAAGTTTTCTCATTAAGTTGAAGATCAATTGAGTATCCTTCTTATCAATGCCACAATCTTTGAGTTGTGCCCTCAACTCATTTGCCTTAGTGACATAATCTTGTATAGTATGAAAGTTCTTGGGATCCAACATGGTGAGATCACTATCAATTCGATATCCCCTAATCTCATCAACTTGACCATACAAGTCTTGAAACTTTTGCCAAGCATCCTTAATTAGAGTACATTTCTCAATATGAAAAATGAGATCCTTTGATACATACTTTCTTAAGGTACCAATTGCCATGATATTTTTAGTAAGCCAATTCAAGTGACCAACTAGATCAACCTTAGGATCAGCAGGAGCAACAATAGTTCCATCAATGCAATGAGTTAGTCCTTTTTCCATAAGTTTACTCCATGCATCAATTTTCCAAGTAGCATAATTATGAGGAGTTAAGAGAGGAAACTTAGAAGAACCCATAGCAGCAAAAAGGAAGGAACACAAGAGCACAAAAGCACAAGAGACACCCCCCAAATTCACTTAATCAAAGTACCCCCCCAAAAATGATGATTTTGGCACTTTATATGTAGTGCGTGTACAATAGGCCACTTGCAAAAAACGGCAAGACGAACTTTTGATTTTGTTTTACAACTGCCCCAATAGGCTGAGAACTATAAAGCAAAAGATCATAAAGATAGATCTATGCAAGACAAATGCCAAATTGGCCAAATAAGACCATATGATGAAAGTACAATTTATACCCACAATTTCTGCAAACTTATAGCATATTCTGAGAGTAGACAAAAAATAATGCACTTAAAAAAAAATGACACCTGAAATGGAGTTCATATGAGCCCAAACGGAGTCCTCGAAGTTGCAAAAATGGGGATTGGACAGGTACAGTCACCAAAAACTAAGAATTCTGAAAAATATGTCCATCAAAATCAGAAAATAATTCCACCACATGAAAGTACACGAAATTCTATCCCATTTCAAAAATAATTGCACCAAAAAAGGAGCAAAAATGAGAAAGATATGGCCATTTGAAGTTGAACTGCAAAATCAAAAAGCTCAATGAGAGGGGCCTGCTAAAATTTTGAAAAATGATGACGTCAGCGAATTGCAGGGTTAAATTTGACGATCGTATGACCATTTTCAAAACTTCACAGCTAACTGGGCGTTGATTGTGCAAGTGATTTGGCAGGTGATGTGGCAGCCAAATGGGTTGCTGACGTAGCAGGGTGATTTGGCAGCCAACTGAACTGCTGACTGGGCAGAAGGTACGGATCCCAAAACAATTTTCAATTTATTTTTTTTTCTCAAAAAAAAATTTCAAATTGGAAAATAATTTTTAGAATTTTTTTTTTTTTTTTTTTTGAAAAAAATCTGAAAATTTCGTACTGTACCGCCCAAATTGGGGAGAAAATTTCCTCCACACCTAAATATCGATTTTCGCTAAAATAGGTCAAGTTTATACTCGATTTTTATGGAAACGGCCTCCTAGACGCAATGGTGAGGTCCAAAACGCTTTAAGATGCCTCCAAAAAACACAGTCCCTGAGATCCGAAAATAGAAGCCTTCCACGATGCCTCTAAAAACCAATCAATGAAGCCCCAATGGCTCTGATACCATGTGATATTTTGCTAAGATCAAGAGCTCAATGAAAAGTATAATAGAGAGACAAAATATAGGATAAGAATAAACTGTATTCTCATCAATAGATAAATGATCAATTGTTCAATGGTTACAATAAATATGAGCCTTCTTATATAGGCAAGGCTATATGGATATGTGAGCACACAAACATGATATGTGGCTCAATAAGAAACAAGGGTAGGTAGGAAATAGATGTGGGTAGGTAGGAGAAACAATAAAATATTCCACATGAGGTGGATCAGAATAATCACTCCACAATAAGTTGATATGATAAAGTAGTAACAAGATCAACACCATAAAAGGTGGAATTTCTCCTACACACACTATCCTAATGTGGCACAAACACCCAAGTGTCTCATACCCAAACTACTATGAAATGCATTTCCTAAGTAAACTTAAGTAAAGTGTAATAATATCCAAGATGAATAATTATTTACACCAACAACAAGACTTACCCCGATGACCCGATGAGTAGTGCGGACTGTGGAATGTTGTTATCGGCTATCGGAAGGAGTGTTTCCATGTTATCCCAATGACCTGATGGAAAAGCCCAAGCATAGACCATTTATCCCACATTGGTCGTGCGGAGGAAATTTATCGCATTTATATCCAAGGCCTCATATATCCTTAATGTCAAAGCTTACGGGCTTTTGACAAGGAGCAATTCAGCGTTGGTGGCCCCCCCGCGTGTGCGTGCTTCTCAAAGCGGCCAAATTTTGTAGTAAAAGGCCAAATTAAGAGGCGAGTAGGTTGCAAAGGATATGACGACCATCACTATACCGCTATGCGAAAGTGCTCAACTGTTAATCTCCACGACTTAGCGACTGGTGAGGTGGCATCCAGGTGAAAGTTGAGGTGGCACCTGGGTGGATCATGTAGAAAAACATAGGCTAACATGTGGTGACAATGTGGCATAATAGAGAGCCTCTCAGAGAAGCTAAAGATCATGCAGGTTCAAGATAGATCAATGGCGATCAAGATGATCTGACGGCTGTCGCTATGTCGCGATGCAAAGATGATCGTTGAATATCCACCGTGACTTGGCGACAAAGCACGTGCGGAAAAGGTGAGTGCCCAGGTGAGATAAGGGTTGAGAAAGTTTGAGAAGATCCAACGACCGTTGCTATACCACGAGATGAAGATGCTCGATAGTTATTGCTTGCAACTTAGCGACTGATGATGTGGCGGTTAAGGTGGCCGCTGAGGTGGACTCTGAGCAAATCACAAGGTGACATGTGGTGACATGCGACAGAATAGGTGGCATGTCATCAAAGCTAATGTCGAACAAACCTTGGTTGCGATGGATCTCTAAATGGTTTCACTGAATGCATTGGTTTCATCGAAATAAGAGGTATCGATGAAACTGCAGTTTCGATGAGACATGAAAACTGTTCGCTAAGGGAGGTAGTTTGGCCGAAAGACTGATGTTGAACAAAACAAAGTCTAGTGGTGGGTCCGGCCTAAGGTGAGATGGCGGACACGTGGCAAATCAAATGGTGGCCGGTTGGATACGAGGATGAACCAAATGATGGGGCCCGACAAAGAATTATGTGGAGTGCTACCATCGGCTATCGGAACAACCGGTTTCACCCTACCCCGATGCTCGATGAGTTTACATAAGGTTGAAAAGGAGCTATCAGATATCGATGGAATCATTTTCCACCTACCTTGATATCCCGATGAGGTCGTCAGCAAATTGGGACTGTGCCATCAGATATCACACTGTTGGGAGCATGCCATTGGATATCGACGGGAATGTTTTGACGCTACATCGATTACCCAATAAGAAGGTGCGCCAACTATAAACTATCCATCCAGGTGAACTCAGCGCGAAATGATGTGAAGTTGTGTTCAGTCTAACTACTCCTTTTGCAGTTTTGGAGGAGTTTCTCTCTCAGTTAAGCCCCTAATTTTGAGGAAAGGCTTAGAATTGATTACAGTTGATCCATCTTGGAGCCAAAAAATTCAAATTTTGAATTTTTGCAAGCTTTTGTATAAGTGATTATTTTTCACTTTTTTTTAGGGGGTTCTGGAGTTTTGAGATTTTGTAGCAACAGATGTTCATGCTCCTGTAACTCATTTCTTATGATTTTTCCAGATTTATAATGCAAATATCTCCTATTGATCAATAAAGAAGTCCATTTTCCTTCTCATATTTGTATTGTTCAAGCATTGTGTGTGAGTTCTTAGAGTGAATTTTTGTGATTTTTATAGAATCCTTCTTTTCATCTTATTGCCTTAGTGTTATGATCATATGTAGCATGTTATAGTGTAGGTTAGTAAATGTGTTGTTATATTTAATGTTTGAAGCTGTGAAAATATCAGTGCTTTCCTCCTGCAAACATATAAAAGTTTAGACCTTTCATATGAATCGTTTTTGCAAGCATGCATATTTGAGTTGTGAGATTACAAAGCTTCATTATCTGAGTATTTTGTGAGGTTTGTAAGCATTTGCTAGTCAGTTTTAGTCATTGGTGGATCACCTTTTTAGCAATAGTTTCATTTTATGCATATCCTTCTTCCCTTTTCTCAGAAATTCAATTAAGTTTTTAGGTGATCAAATAGGAAGCTGGCCTATAATCCAGAGGTCTGTTCTCATAATAAAATACCCAGAGCCTGAGAGTGTTCCAATGTGTCACTGGATTGCAGGAATTTCAAGCTTGCATCGGGTGCAAATCCATGGGACAATAGTTTCTGGCACACCCGGTGGGACCATTGGACTTTACAATTCAGAGAAGGCCACCTTGGATGTTGTTTTGGTGTGAGCAGTAGTGTTTGCAACCTTTGGAGGCATGTTTTACACATACACTTGGTGACTCCAAGTTCAAATCCACTAGTTTCAAGGATCAAGTGCTAGTTTTATTTTCAAATCAATTCTTTCATTTTAGTTTTCAACTATTTATATGTTTGAGGATGTCAAATTTCTATGGCCAAAATGTATTCCCACCTCCATACCATGAGAATGTCTCTCCTATACCATCTTTCCATCCATATCAAAATAGCCTTAATGTTGGTTTTTACCCAGATAACTCATTGTCAGTAGATAACCAGCATACTCAATATGCTTACCACCCACCCACCCCTACTCAAGTTCCTTGGCAGCCTAAATATGGGAATACTTAGCTTCAGAGTACCAATTCAGCGAGTCTAAATGATATGGTTGTGCACTTTCAAAACCAATTTGATAAGATTGATAGACAAAGAGAGCTTCAGTTGCAGCAGGATGAAGGGTCTTATCAAGCCTATCTGCATGAGCAGGAATTGGAAGATCAAAGAAGGAAGTTTGAAGAACATCTTGCAAAAGAACTAGCAAAAAAAGATAAGCAGATGAATTTTTTTCTAGCTCAAGTTTAGAGGCAACAAGCTCAAGCATCTCCTTGCATCCCAAGTTTTAGCCAACCATCATTTGAAGTTGCAAACCATCCTATGCAGGAGGCAATTCGTGAGAACAAGTTTCCAAGTTTCAAAGACTTACCTTCTGAGTCTTTATACCAAATAGTAAGCCTCCACATGACCCTCCTATCATTCAAATTCCAAGTTGGAAAGGTTCATCTATTCCACCCAATGAGATTCCTCCAACAACCATGCAAATAGAACAATGCCTTGACTTACAAAAAGAAGAAGAGAAGCCCATTGATCAGGATAGGTTACTTCTTTGGGAGGAGATTAGAAATGTATATCCCCTACATTTAGCTATAAAGTGTCATTAATTTTCAGCAACAAAGATTAAGCATGAGAAGACCTCTCAAGATGAATCTCATATTTCTTCAATCGATGATCCTCTTATTTCTATTGAAAATGGTCCAATTGTAGCAGTGGATTTAGAACAACAAGAACATGAAGTATTGAACTATGCTGAAGAGAAAGATACTATGTACATTTCAATGCCAGTAAACCAAGTAGGATGACAAAAGGAGGATAATGATGATGAAGTGTTCAACTTCATAGCTGATGAACTTCCTTCTTTTTATGATCAAGATGAAGGAGTTGCGCATACATCATTGGTAAATCAAGTTCTTGACCAACATGAAGGAGAAGATGATGATTTTGTGCAAGTGGTTGTTGTTCAAGTAGAACAAATTCTCAAATAAGAGCTTATAATTGAAGAGAACATTGCTGATGTTTTATCAGGGCCTAATGAAAGTTGTGTTAAGCCAAAAATCATTCCTCCTACTCAGAAAAGTGAAGAAGACATTGAGGAAGACATGTTCTGGAATGATTTAGAGACTTTTTGTATCAGTTTGGATACCAAAGCAACACCTCTAAGTGAGGTTTACCATGAACAACATGATCATATGGAGGAGGTTACCATTTTTTCACCAAGTCAATCGCAAGAGATAGACCTTTCCAATCAACAAGATGATAAGATGGTAGTCCATGAATAAGAGATCAATAAGGAAATCCTGAGCTTTGTCCTTACAAGAGGTTATCCTATTAGGTACTCATCCCAAATGGAGTCCACTAAAGTCCTCATGCATGAAGCTTTAGTGGGAGATGAAACCAAGGATGCCTTTGTAGATGTTCAATCCTCATATCCTCTTTGGGAGAGAAATTTATATGATTAGTTTGATCAGGTAGGTAGACTTGTTCACCTTTTTCAAAAGATAGTACTTCATTTTCATAGTTATCTTTCTGTGCCCTATTTCTCCTTAGCTATTTTAAGTATGCAAGTCATTGTAAATTGGGAAGAAAGTGAAGCTATTTCAGTCATCCTGTAAATGGTTTTGTTTAGCTAAGTTTTGTCTTGTTATTAGTATAGAGTAGGTTTTAATTTGAGGTTTTGTTTTCCCTAAGTGCATAGTGCATAGTTCTAAAGGAGTAATAAGAGTTATACTACTGCAATCCATCGAAGCTATAAAAGAGAGGTGTCCATTATATGAAACAAGGAATATGTTTATTGGACAAGTTTTGAGGAGTTTTCAAAGTTCCTGTTGTGTCAGTTGTGTTTTTAATTTTCTATCAGGTTTGGTGACTCTGTGCCCAATGGAATGCATAAGGCAACTGGTCAAAATGTTTAGCAAGCAAACATATGGCAGATGTCACCAAAAATGTTACCTATTTTCGCTACAAGCTCAATATGCCTCGGAAGGAGAAACAGGTTCTAAGTATGAAAAGAAAACATGTTTTTGTCTAACTTGTTTGCTTCATGTGCAAACATAGGGAAAATAACTTTTTGTTCATTGAATTATAGCATGTGGGGTAAAATGTGGCTCCCACGAGGGTTGAGCTCAGCATGCTGATGGAGATGGGTGTTTCTTTGCATTTTTTTGAATTTTAGCCTTATCGGCAAGACCTACGCCGATCGACAAGACTTACCCCGATGACCGATGAGTATCGTGGAGCGCGGAATGTTGTCATCGACTATCGGAAGGAGTGTTTCCATGTTATCTCGATGACTCGATGGAAAGGCCTAGGAGTAGACCATTTATCCCACATTGGCTGCATAGAGGAAATTTATCGCATTTATATGCAAGGCCTCATATATCCTTAGTGTCAAAGCTTACGAGATTTTGACAAGGAGCAGTTCAGTGTTGGTGGGCCCCCCACATGCGCGCACATCTCAAAGCGACCAAATTTTGTAGTCAAATTCATAGGTGAGCAGGTTGCAAAGGATCTAACGACCATCGCTATACCGCTATGCGAAAGTGCTCAACTGTTAATCTCCACGACTTAGCGACTGGTGAGGTGGCGTCCAGGTGAAAGTTGAGGTGGCGCTTGGGTTGATCATGTAGTGAAACATAGGCTGACGTGTGGTGACAATGTGGCATAAGAGAGTCGCTCAGAGAGGCTAAAGGTCATGCAGGTTCGAGATAGATCAACGGTGATCAAGAGGATCCGACGGTTGTCGCTATGTCGCGATGCAAAGATGATCGCTGAATATCGGCAACAAAGCACGTGCAGAAAAGGTGAGTGCCCAGGTGAGATAAGGGTTGAGAAATTTTGAGAAGGTCCAACAACCATCGCTATACCATGAGATGAAGATGCTCGATAGTTATTCCTTGCGACTTAGCGACTGATGATGTGGCGGTTAAGGTGGCCACCGAAGTGGACTCTGAGAAAATCACAAGGTGACACGTGGTGACACGCGACAGAACAGGTGGCATGTCATCAAAGCTAATGTCAAACAAACCTTGGCTGCGATGGATCTCTAAATGGTTTCACCGAATGCATCGGTTTCATCGAAATAAGAGGTATCGATGAAACTACAATTTCGATGAGACATGAAAACTATTCGCCGAGGGAGGCAGTTTGGCTAAAAGACTAATGCCGAACAAACCAAAGTCTAGTGGTGGGTCCGACCTAAGGTGAGATGGCAGACACTTGGCAATTAAAACGGTGGCCGACCAGATACGAGAACGAACCAAATGGTGGGGTCGAACAAAGAATTATGTGGAGTGCTACCATCGGCTATCGGAACAACTGGTTTCACCCTACCCCGATGCCAGATGAGTTTACATAAGGCCGAAAAGGAGTTATTGGATATCATTGGAAGCATTTTCCACCTACCTCAATATCCTGATGAGGTCGCCAGGGGATTGGGAGCGTGCCATCAGATATCGACGGGAGTGTTTTGACACTACGCTGATAACCCGATAAGAAGGTGGACGAGTTGTAAACTGTCCGTTCAGGTGAACTCAACATGAAATGACATGAAGTTGTGTTCAGTCTAGCTACTCTTTTTGCAGTTTTGGAGGGGTTTCTCTCTCAGTTAAGCCCCTGATTTTGAGGAAAGGCTTAGAATTGATGACAGTTGATCCATCTTGGAGCCAAAATATTCAAATTTTGAATTTTTGCAAGCTTTTGTATAAGTGATTATTTTTCACTCTCTTTTAGGGGGTTCTGGAGTTTTGAGATTGTGTAGTAGCAGATATTCATGCTCCTGTAACTCATTTCTTATGAGTTTTCCAAATTTTTAATGTAGATATCTCCTATTGATCAATAAAGAAGTCCATGTTCCTTCTCAGATTTGTGTTGTTCAAGCATTGTGTGTGAGTTCTTAGAGTGAATTTTTGTGATTTTTATAGAATCCTTCTTTTCATCTTATTGCCTCATTGTTATGATCATATGCAGCATGTTATAGTGCAGGTCAGTGAATGTGTTGTTATGTTTAATGTTTGAAGCTATGAAAATATCAGTGTTTTCCTCCTGCAAACATATAAAAGTTTAGACCTTTCATATGAATTGTTTTTGCAAGGATGGAGATTTGAGTTGTGAGATTACCAATCTTCATTATCTGAGTATTTTGTGAAGTTTGTAAGCATTTGCAAGTCAATTTCAGTCATTAGCGGATCACCTTTTTAGGAATAGTTTCATTTTATGCATATCCTTCTTCCCTTTTCTCAAAAATTCAAATAACTTTTTCGGTGATCAAATATGAAGTTGGCCTATAATCCGGAGGTCTTCTCTCATAATAGGATATCCACAGCCTGAGAGTAGTCCAATGTGTCACTAGATTGCAGGAATTTGAAACTTGCATCGGGTGCAAATCCATGTGACAATAGAATGTTTGAAGTCTAAGGCATTGGTATGTGATATTTCATGTAGCACTGAAGATTTGTGTCTGTGGTTTTTTTGAAGAAGTTTGTGATAAAGATTGCCAAAAAGACAATGATAATGTTGTTAGATGTAATGACAATGAAAAGAATATTGGTTTAAAAATCATTAAAAGAATGGGTTATAGAGGTAAAGGATTGGGAAATAATGAACAAGGAATGAAAGATCCTATTGAGCCAATAATGAGGCCCAAATATGAAGGTCTTGGATATGCTACAGGTAAATGAAAGATGAATACATGTGTTACAGGTTCAAGTGAATCAGTTCAAGGTACAAAGACTATGAAATATTCATATTGTAATAGGAAATGACATACAAAGGATAGATGTTGGGAACTACATCTATGCATTATTTATGGTTTGAAGAATCATTGCGATAAGAATTATCTGTACAAAGAGTCAAAGAATGAATGCATGCAAATGGATTGTAGATGGACCTATGGATCCAGTTGGCAGAAAATTACAAGTATGATCAAGAATTTGTTCAAGTACCAAAGTTTGCAAGTGTAAGTTGATAGCAATCAAACAAGGTTTTCAAAAGGCATAACAGACGTTTTAGGTCGAAGAAAAGTATATACAAGACATCTATAGATGGCAAGTTTCTAGGAAGTTACAGATTGAATTTTTAAAGGTCAGTCACAACAGTTGGACAAAGACAAGAGAAAGACATAATCAAGATCGTTTGAAGTTATAAAGTAAAGAAAAGCTTCAAGAACAAAGGAAATTGAGAATGTTGAAGCATTGGTGGTTGAAATTAAGGGGGGGAGGGTGTTGGGATATTTAATTTCTCCCACCTCGATGATTATGTGAATAGAATGATCTAGAAAGGCTTAGGATGTTTCTAGAAATATTTTGAAATTATGTCGGTCAAGATTAGAACTATTTCTAGATGTTTCTCTATGTATCCAAAAGACCTCTATAAAAGAGGAATTATGTAATAGATTTAGCATTAAGTGGCAAGATGATCAAGTCATAAAAAACAATTTATTTATATTTATGTGTTTTATTTTTCAACTTTCTAATGCCTCTGCCCTATCACATGAGCATCTTGCATGAAACACTGAAAGCACAAAGCAAGCATTCATTTTATTGTTAACAAGCCTACAGAGGGAATCTTTAGTTAGAACAACTCAACATTTAGGGCATTTTAAAGATGACAAATATAGAGAAAAGAGACCTCGAGTGGATTGTTGGAATGAATCAAGTTTAAAGGGAAAAAAAAGAGCATATAATTCCCATGATGAGCTCATTCATACCTGTCCAAACTCTCTATTAAGTAAAAAAAGAGGTGTTCTACTACACTCAAGTCATCACTTTCGGTCCTCACTATTTTTGAAAATTAGGTATACAATAAGATTGTCACGATGTACCATAAATATAATATTATATAGATTTATCATTCTTTATAAGAGTAGATTGGGAGGAATGTTTTTGACTAACCAGTGACTATTCAGGGAAAATAGAGTCATGAGAACTTTTCTACCATTTCATCTTGACAACTACTTTTCTAGTGGTTTATAACATGAAGTACTACCTTGTGGTGATTTTTATTGCCTTACAATTATATGAAGTATAAATGTAATTAAAATAGATTTGTCGTGACCAAAATATTAGGTTCGGCATGCCAAACCTATTTGGCACATGCCAAATAGGGTGCATGCCTTATTTGGCATGTGCCAAAGGGCTTGATGGGGGCCAAAAAAGTTTTTCACATCTTTTTGGCCCCCTATCTTTGTGGACTTACCCCTCAATCTCGGGAGAGAAAAATTACAATCAGGCAAGACTGTCAATAGAAATTTTACATCGCTAATAAATTGATCCTTGTGATGGACTGAAATAGCACCTTGTTGAATCACCACCTCTTCCAGAGTCTTCCACTCTGCTTTATCTCTTTGCCAAACTATATAGTCCTGTACCAACTTTCCACATCTCTTGATTAAAATTAGTTTAACTTTTCTGAATTCAGGTAGATCTAAAAGGTCTTGGTCATGAATCCAAACATAATCCCAAAAAATAGGTTTTTATTCCATTCCCTATTAACATTTTTCCTTTCTTCTTAATGAAAGCTTTAGTTTTTTTCACATTATTCCAGATCAATGACCCTGCACGTAACTCAAAATGATTTATGAATTTTTTGCACCTCTCATTGTTGAGGTATTTGCCTTTCAATATGTCCACCCATTATTTTTTTCCTTCAATTAGCTACCAACCAACTTTAGATAATAATGCCCTATTGAAAGATTTGATTTTCCTTATCCCTAGTCCACCTGACTTAATGGAGCAACAAACTCTATCCTAGGCAACTAAGGATAGTATGTTTCTTTCCTCTGTACTGTCCATAAAAATCATTTTTGAATCCTCTCAATCTTTTCCACCACATTCCCTGACGTTTTTAAGTGCGAAAGGTAATATATGAGGATGTTCTAGAGATAATATTTAAGCAGCTAAATTCTTCCAACCATACTAAGTAGCCTTCCTTTTCAACCAGCCAATTTCTTTTGGAACCTCTCAAGAATCCCATTCCAAAAAGATAAAGAGGGGGGGATTTTGAAATGAGAGGTAACCCCAAATAAGAATGCAAAAGACTAACAGTCTGGCAAGCTAGGATAGTGATAATTTTCTCTTGTAGGATGTGATTGGCATTCATAAAGAAAATATTTTCTCATAATTTATATATTGCCCTGAGATCATAACATAATTATCCAGAATCCTCTTCCAATAATTTGCTTTTGGGACATAAGCTTCTCCAAATATGATGGTGACATCAAAAAATTATTGATGAGAGATAGCATGAAGTGTAGAAGCTTCCCTTACCCCTTTTAGCAATCCTAATTGCTAAGTTTGTCAATATTTCTGCCTAACAATTCAAGAATGATAATGAACAGGTAGGGTGAGAGAGGGTCAGCCTGACGTAGCCCTTTTCCATTGGAAAAATAACCCAGGTAGGAGATCCATTTAAAACCACTTAATTTTTTGGATTTGTATAAAATTTCTCTATCATTTTTAGAAATTTACCCTTGAATCCAAACTTTTTTAGAACCTCAAAGAGGAAGTTCCAAGAGACCTTTTCATAGGCTTTTGAAATATCCAATTTGAAGGCCATGGAGGGTTTTTGGCTATTTCCATTGAGTGGAAAAGTTCACGAGAAACAGTAATAGCATCCAAGATATGTCTACCTTTGACAAAACCTTTTTGGTTAACATAAATCATCTTATCTAGCATATGTTTTATTCTATTAACCATTACTTTTGAGAGGATCTTATACATTGTATTACATAAGTTGATTGGTCTAAAGTCTTTCGTGGGAACAACATTCACATTATTAGGAACTAAGGCAATGAATATAGCAATAATTTGATTAATAATTTTACCTGACCTGAAGAAGTCTTTCACTTCTAGGTAGATGTCCTCTCCGACAATTTCCCTGTGATCTTGAAAAAAAGAAGGGGGGAAGCCATCAGGAGCTGGGGCTTTAAAGGCACCAACTGAAAACATTGCATCCTTAACCTCTTGGAAGGCCGCCTTTTTTGTCAATTGAGATAGGTCTTCTTTAGTAATAACTTTTGAGATCACATCTAGTAGACTATTAGGGTCTTGGAAGTTGTCCTAGTTATTTGGGTTATTTAAACTTAGGAAATGAACAAACATCTCAACCATCTCTTCCTCATTTTCAACAGATGATCTATCCTCTTTAATTGGATTTCTTATTCTATTGCTACTTCTATGTTTCAGGGTTAACTGGTGAAAGAATTTAGTGTTTTTCCCCCTCATTGATCCATTGTATTCTTGATTTTTGCTTCCAGAACATCTCCTCTTTCTTATTCAGCTTGACCCATTGATATCTTAATTCATCCTCCTCCCTTTTTTATTCCTTTGAGGCCTTTATTTTTTCAATATTTTTTGTATCTTCTCCATACTTGCAATGATGACTTGTTTTTGTTCAAAAATATTTCCAAATAAGTAATGGTTCCATCCTTTGACTTTTTCTTTTAGGATTTTGAGTTTTGGGGAAACACAATACATTGAAGTACCATTGACAAGGACATTCCACCATTGTTTAACTAGAGATTTGAAATTAGGATGATGTGACGACATGATCTCATATTTGAAGGGGTATAACTTTTTCTCCCTCAAGTCTTCCAAGGATATAAGAATAGTGTTATGATCAGATCCAAATATCAGGAAGGAGAAAAGTGAGAAAGAGTCATAGTTTTTCCATATATTGGAAACCAAGAACCTATCTAGTCTAACTTGAATTAGATTCTTCCCTTGCCTTCTATTTAACCATGTAAATATGGAACCAGTAAGGTTGATGTCCATTAGACCCATAGTTGAAATGAAGTATGCTAACTATGTCACACTCTCCAAGTATTCTTCTATGACTCCAAATTTATTTGAGGGATATTCTGGTGAATTGAAATCTCCAGCCACCATCCATAGGGCATTCACCTAATTCATAATGAAGTTGACGAGTGAGGACCATACGGTAGCACGTGGGATCTTGCGTTCGAAGAATAAACATTTATAATGAACCACTAAAGATGAGATGTAAGGTCCCACATCTTAACTATCAAGCAATTTTTGGTAGAGTGAATCAGAGTGCCTTCAATGTAGGGCGAGTTCCAAAGAGTTACAATGCCCCTAGATGCACCATCTACATCACTGGCAAGAAAAGTAGCAGAGGCCCAAAAGGAATTTATAGCCTTCTTGAAGACATCAACTCTCATTTTAGTTCTTGAATCAAAAGCATATCTGCTTTTTGTTCCATCAACGTACACCTAAGCATATGTTGTTTTAGGGGGCTATTCAATCCCCTCATGTTCCAAGATAGAATTTTCATTTAAACACAACACAAACATAACTACTCACCTGAGTAGAGGAAATATCCCAAGCTTGGGATAGGTTAAGTTTTCTTCTTTTTGTTCTCAGAGAGACCATCCATGGTTCTTTATTGTCCTACTGCAACCTCTCAGGTTTCATCCTTCAGCCCGACATCTTTCTGCAAAGGTCTCCCTAATTTACCTTCACCTCCAACATCTACCTTTTTCTTCTTTTTATTCTTGGTTGTTACCTAGGTCCACTCTTTGTCATCACTAGCATCCTATGATAGTCAAAATTTTGTCTTGGTAGTTGGGGGGGGCTAGAAGAGCACCCCAAGATCTGTAATTTTTCCTTGAGGTCCACAATTCATCCATTACTTTTCTTCTTTGGTGTCTTCAACCAGTTCTCTGAGTTAATATTCTCCTTACCTTGGGCAGAATCATTTGACTCTCCTTCCTTTGTTACCTTGGGCTCATCTTCTCTAATTGTGTTTGTTTGTTGGACTGCATTGTGGCTTAGATCAATCATGATTTCCCCTTCCTCAGGGGTAACCTTTTGCATTTGATCCTTACTTTTATTATTTATAGTAGTGAGATTTCACTACCCTACCTAGAACTATTTCATTATGATTTGGTGAGGTTATTCACTTTTTATTTCTTGTCCTTAGAAATATTTTTCTCAATCTCCAGATTAGATGGGCCCTGGCTAGTTGGGAGACCCTGCTCCAAGCCAATATTAAGAGTCTTGCACTGCTCCTTCTCCAACTTATCCAGGACCCTAGGGAGTTATTGCTTCCTCCCCATATGTTTCTTGCATGCTATGCTAAGATGCCCATATCTATTGTAGCTTTGAAAAAAGGCTTTAGCGTTCCCACACTCGATTAGTTGGATCCAAGATCCCAATCTAGAGAAGAGTGTCACCTTGGTCAGTAACACTATGTTGATAGCTACATTAACACAGATTATAGCAAACAACAAACTAGATTTATTTTGGCTGATGCAATCAACTACAAGGAATTTACAAAAGGAGTTGGCAATCCCCTTAAAAACTCCCAAGTTCCAAAACTCTAGGGGAAGACCAGGGATACAGATCCAAGTTAGAACCACTACACCTCAACCCTTTCATGGGTCAAGATTGTAGAGGACAGTTAAATCAGATTTCTCGGGCTTCTAATCCTACGACTAACTTAACTGACAATATTGAAGCCCAAATTTTGACTGTTATGGAGCAAATTAGTAATTTTGAGAAGGAGAAGAAGAGATTGATTAGGTAGACAGGTGAACTCTAAAACCTAATTGGTCCCCTCTTGGACACCTTAGTGTATCATAAAATGGACTGCATTCAAAACATGTCTCTAGAGACCCCAACTTAGATTGCAGCCATAAGATTTCATGCTTATGTTTTGAATAGTTTTGTTTCAATTTTGGAGAAGTTGCGGGCAGGGTGGAACACCAATCTTGGGTTCCTTAAGATGGCATATGCAGATATGCTCAAGCATGTATAGATTTGATTATCTGGTGTGCGTGTATATATATACAAGAAATTTTGTTGCACACCATATCTTTGGCATTGTTGTCAAAGGGGTAGAGATGAAGTGAAAAATATATAGAATGATTATGTATGGAGTGTACAGTTTGTAGATGTGGATATTTGGATTTTTGATCTAAGGGGGTGCCTTATAATTCTTTCATTCTTGATCTGGTGTATGGGTTTTACAAGTTTCAACACTTAGACATTTTTCACAAGTGTTGCAATCAATGCCAAAGGGGGAGATTGTTGGAAATTCACACTCATCAAGTGACTTTTGATGCTTTATCTATGGTCTAGGGTTGTCATTGATGGAAACTCTTCTTGTAGATTCGATCCGGTGGTCGTGATTCATCCTATCCGGAAGCTGGAGTTAATCAGTAGGCAGTTAACATATAGAACAAGGCTATCTCGATAATGTTTTGGTCCAGAATGATCTTCAATGATTTTGGTGGTTTTTGTGATTGACTTTATGATCTTGGTGAATGGGAAGATCCTTAGGAAGCGTGTGATTATAATCTTTTGGTCCAGTGCTATGTTTTATTTGAGATTGAAGCTGACTTGGAGATACATGTTACACTTCTTAAATCCAACTTGAAGGAGATTACTTTTATGTTATGACCAGATATATAAGATTGAATTGGTGATTTATTTTTGATATATTAGTATTGTGGTGATCCGCTTTGGTGCGATTGAGCGTAGTTTCATGTGAGCATTTGGTTTACAGACAATCTGGTAGTTGGTTGAGATATAAACATAGTCTTTGTAGAGCAAGGATAGTCAGAGATCTTGTGCTTAACCAGAACTCATTCTTGCATTGTCAGATGCTATCTTAGAGTTCATTTTATTTTATTCTATCATTGTAATCAAATTGTAAGTTAGTGAGACTTCCCTAAAGGTTGTAGCCTTCCGAGTCATTGTAACCGAGTAGTGAGCTCTAGGCAGTGAGCCTGAATGCAAGTGCATTCCCCATCTATGTAATATTTATGTACTCCTGGAAATAGTATATGAATATTGTGGGTTTCATCCCCACCATGATTTTTCCCTTTCTGGGTTTCCACATAAAGATTCTAGTGTTGTGGATCTGTGGTTTATTTGTTACATGTTTATGCTCTTTTGTGTTATGTATTGTTAATCGGTGGATAAAGAATAAGTTTGTGGATTTGATTTCTGGTAGATCATTGATTCACCCCCCCTCTAAGTGATCCCTAATTCCAACAGTTCACTGGGTTCTATGAGGTTTTATTTCACAACTTTTACACTTCTTATTCCCCTAGCTCTTGCAAGATATTTAAAAAGTGAAATAATTTTGGGAATTAAGGTGTATCAACCTTTACAATTCCTAAGTTGTTTATTTCTATTGTTATTTGATAATTGTATTATTAAATATTTATGCTTCATTTAAAAGGGGAATGAGATTTTAAGTTGGCAATTTTTCCATATTTTGGAGCCTTGAAAAATAAGTTATTAGCTGTCAAAAGATGCACATTTAATGGTCTAACATGAAAATCCTATCTTCAATTATGTTATGATAGTCTCTATAGAAACTATAAGGGGGGTCATTTTGGATGTCAAAATATTTCTATAATATGTTGAAAGTCTTTGATGCATATGTGTGTTGCATGCAATAAGGAGCTATAGATTGAGGTCTTGAGATATAAACATTATGAGAGCTCATTTTTGCACACAAATTTCATTGTCTTGGAGAATCAAGTGGAGAAGGAAAGATTGTATGAGAGCTCATTTTTGCACACAAATTTCATTGTCTTGGAGAATCAAGTGGAGAAGGAAAGATTGTATGTAATCTCCATTTGATGTGGATAATACAAGCGTAAACCTATCTTTTTAGTGGACTTTTTCCTAGAAGGTTTTCTCCATGTAAACACTTTGTTCTTTTATTCCATGGTTTACAAATTTGTGCCTCTTTATTTCTATTCTCTTATTGTATTGTTAAAGTAAATATATTTCTATTTTAATGTTCAAATGAGGTTGTTGTTTGATCATGTTAAAGTGATTGATTTAAGCATCATAAATTTGTTGAATATTTTATGTTATTTTAATGATTAATCAATTTGAATTTCATATTTGTAGTTGTTTTTAGATTTCCATAGTTTCCATCATTTCCCAACAAAGTTCATTTTTGAGGAATTATGTATTATTATTCTTTGATGATATATTGATTTATATAAATACATGAGAGGACCATTTGAACCATATAGATCAAAAATTATAATTTCTTAAGAAACACCAACTTTATGGTAAAATTTCCAAGTTTATTTTTTTATGTCAAAAGAGGTCAAGTATTTGCGTCACATAGTGTCTCACATAGGAGAAAATGAACTGATCCTAACAAAATAAAGGCTATGTTGGAGTGTCATGTTACTAAAACCATTAAGAACCTGAGAGATTTGGGAGGACTCATTAGATACTAAGAATATTTGTGAAGAAATACCCCTGAAAACTCTTTTGAAGAAAGATGCTTTGCAATGGAATGAGTTAGCTAATACAACATCTGAGAGGTTGGAGGAAGTTATATGTACCACTCTTTGTAGCTACTCTAGAATCATACATAGATACACCTAAAAATAAAAATGTAAAACATGGAGATGAAAAAAATAAAGTATGCAATTTTTTCCTCCACAATTATCTTAAAATATTAAAATTATATATTGCTCATGCTCTCAAAAATTTCATCTAATGTTAGATGAGAAATGAGAATTATGAGCCAAAATATAAGCATTTAACAACTTGACATAAATGCAACTAAAATAATTTTGGAATCATAAAGAAACTATAATGAAGTTGCACATACTTCAAAGGATTAACCAAGGAATATGCCTTACACATGAGAATGTTGCAACATGAGTTTACATGAACATGAGATTGACTTGATATGATACATTGTACAAATGAACCTTGCATATATAGACAAAGTGATGAGATAGGATTATGACTACCTTGTTACAAATATTAAATGCATGATGCATTATGAAACAAATATTAAATAATGAGCAATGGATCATATCACCTAATATAACTAACATGAATAACATTAAATGACGAGTTACATATGACAACTATCTTAAATGCAAGCTAACCTTAAGTAAAATTATCATGTGAATGGGTTCTAACTATGAACTATTTAGAATATATCCTCATTCATACCAACAAATAATACTTTATATTCTTTTGAGAGAAAGCATACTCTATATTACTATAAATGAAAATTCTAAATCCATTCTTATTACAAGATAGTTTTATTATTACAATTTATACTTTATATTTATTGTGAAAACTTTACTTTTCTAAATATATCTTGAAATTTTAATTTTAATTTTTTCATCATATAATCATTTACATTCTATGCATGCAATAACATTGATCACTTATAATATTCATTAAAATATAAAAAAATAATTAAATAAAAATTCTTTAATCTCATAGATCATAAGAGAAAATTCATAAAATAACACAATATAAATTTAAATATAAGTTTTTGTTTATTTTGTTTACTAAGATAACAATTATGAACAATTAATTTATATTTTTTGAATTTTATTATTCTATAAGCTATCATCATTGTATACACTAAAACTTGACTGAAGAGAATTAATTAATGGATTCGACAGCATCGTCACCATACAATTCCAAAGCTGAGAAATCTCATCGTCACTTCCAAGCTTGTTCATGATGATTTCCTCTCGTCTCAATATACCCACGTCGCCACTGATGATTTCCTTTCTAATGTCTCCTCGTCTGCTGGGTCCCATCCTTTAGGGAAGTACAAAATGTCAAATACGTAGCTCGTAAAATAGTCCAAAGTGAAAATTATGATCCCCTAGATGAACAACATGACAAAAACAAAAATCGGGGACAAAAGTAGCCATGTTAATGATCTAAATAGCCATTTTATAGATGTTTAAGGACTACATAAACTTCGAGCTAGAACCATAAATTTATCAGATATAATTTAAATGAGACTGCACCTGCAAATTATACTAGGGGAAGAACATCAGTAGTTGAGCATGTATCAATTGTTGTGAGGGTTGTTGATACCTTTTGTTCCAAAAATTGAACAAATAAAACCTATTGTTTGAAACAAAAAATATCAATTTTTGCTAGGAAATGTACCAACAGTTGTTAGGAAATGTACCAATAGTTGTTAAGAAATGTACTAATATTGTAAAAAGTAACCAATCAGGTGATGCCATATCAGCTGCACAACTATTGGGGTCTCTTTTGCACGCCTATTGGTATCACTTTTTTTGGGACGCTGTTTTGGACACCTTGGCAAAAAGCATGCTGATGTGGCATCATATTTGATGATGTGGCCCTAAAACCTTAGTTATAAGCAAGGGACTTGCCAAGTCAGCTGATGTAAAAAAATCGGAGTGATTTGAAATTTCCAAGTAGGATTTTGAGAAGCGCTAAATTAGGGTGCACAACTACTAGGTCCTTTCCCCTATACTCGATTTTGAAATCGACGTCTTTGTCAACAATGTAGTCATGAAGCAATTGCAAAATATTAGATTTTCTTATGTATTCTCAATGCCTTCTCTTTGCTATTTTGACTGGGGATAATTTATTTAGCGTCAGCTCAGACCAATAGTAATCTTTATTTGATCCCACAATATCACTTCCGATTTCCTCCAATGCCCAAAATGGTAGGGAAAGAGCACGTAGTTGAGCATGTACTAATTGTTGTGAGGGTTGTTGATACCTTTTGTTCCAAAAATTGAACAAATAAAGTTTATTGTTTGAAATATAAAATATCAATTTTTGTTAGGAATGTACCAATAGTTGTTAGGAAATGTACTAATATTGTAAAAAGTAACCAATCAAGTGATGCCATATTGATTTTCCATCCTCAACACATCTTTCAAAATTTCTATCAACGGAAGAGGAGGATGTCATTTCCAGCTAAGAATACTCTACATGCTTTCTTCAACATCTTCATCTTCTTCGAACATTTCGAGAACCTAATGTTGTTAATATTATAGATTTTAATATGATGTTTTAATGGAGATTTAATGTATATTTTATGAATAGTGAAATATAAAAAATTCATTTCTCATTAATAAGAATGGTCTATCAAACATTAATTGCATTTAGGTGATTTCTAGAGTAAAGTGAGATTCATGAGAAGATCTCCCATTTCAATTCTAATATTGTTGTTTTTATTTTTAATCAAAAGTTCAGTTTTAAAAAGGACAACTTGTTGAATATTATATTTTCATTGATGTCAAGGGTGCTTGTTAATTATTATCAGTTCATGTCAAAGCATTTGAAGAATAGAGTAAGACATAAAATCACGATAGCTCTATTGTAAAATGTTATTGTTATCACTATGAACTAGTATCAAGTGTTCTTGCATGCTTAGTACATTTGTAGAGGCTTGGAAGTGTCTGTGGTGGGTCTCCAAGGTTCATCTATTAAAGATAGTGTTTGTACTTTGTTTCTCTATCATGCTCTTGCATACTACATTCTACCTTAGTAGAGTATTTCATCTTGCATTTGGAAGATAAGTAAGGCTATACACGAAGACAATTATTCATAGTTTTAGAGGTATTGCTTTTGTATTCAGAAAGTTAGAGATGATAGAATGTACACAGTGCCAGTTCAATGATTGTGTAAGAGATTTTGTTGGATGCACTAGAGGAAGGTGTAGACTTTAAGTCTCTCCTGCCCCATTCAAGGAGTTAGCTTGTATTTTTTACCGATGGGCCTTAGTTCTTTTCTACCCGAAGTTTTTCTACATCCCCACATCCACCATGTGGCAGCACAACTCATAATGTTCGAGCTCCACTTTTCCCTTTGCCAGGAAGTCCAACAATGTTAACATGTGGCAATTTGTTGTTTTTGTTGTTTTGGTGGGCCCACATTTTCAAGTTCGTGTATTTGCAAATTTTCTCCCACACCATGTGGCAGTTCCTCATGAGGCACTCTATGCATGTTTATTGCATCCCCAAGACACTCCCTCCTACTGCCACGTTGGAGTTGGTGCAACCATCGGGCGTTGTTGTTTACTGACTTGAGAAGATGGGTTTTTTGTCACCAGTTGCTTTCGGTTTCAATAGTGGTTGCAGATTCCTTTGTTTTGATCCGCTATTAGAAGATTTGATAGCAGTTGCGTGAAAGGCCAAATATTTTCTATTTTAGCTTTTGGGAGGTCGTTTCACAGTTGCTAACAGCATTGCCAACGATGCTTATGGTTTTAAGCACTCTCTATGTTTTCTTCGCCGGGCTATTGGATCAAGCTTATTTAAGAGATTCCTTTTGCTTTTGTAAGGGTTGAAAAATTAGGAAGAAGAATATAGACAATTGCTAGTAGAATTACGCATTTAATTTGTAATTGTACTTTTGAGACTCTAATCAAATTGTCTTTGGCCTTTATGATCATTTATTTTAGTGTGCAAGGACTTGTTTCTATGCAATTTTGTAATTATGTATGACTTCATAAATATATGCTATAAGACCCTACAAATTACTATTCACATAAGGTTAAACTATTCACATGTACTATATTTATTATGTCTTTACTAGTTACATATTTGTGGATCTAAAATTGCCATGTAATCGAGAGATGGAGGGCCACTAGATGCAAGATAAATACCCTGATCCTAAAATTTTACTATAATAAATCTAGTCATTTAGTTGATCTTATATTTAAAAATGTAATATAGTAAATTGAGTTTGAACTTATTGAAATTTACTTGACTGCAAATGTTATATGTTTCATTCAACATCTCATTTGTAGGACCATTTGATCTTTTATAGATGCTAATATAAGGTTCTAAGTTAGTAAGCTGTAAACTCAACATCCTCCTTCACAATGGAAGGGATAGTGGTATGCTCAAAATTTGGTTTTTCAAGGGATCTTGATTTTATGTCCTCACTTTGTCCTATGTAGAGCCCCCACCTCTGCCTAGTAGCTCCTACATGTCCAAATAATTTAGGATCTCATTGAGGAGAAACTCACAATACATTTTCCTCAAAAATTATTATGCGACCTCATTATTATTACTGGAGAATGGTCATAAACCGTACCTCACCTATCCCAAAAATTATTCATTACCCTTGGTATCGGCACCAATAGATACAAAACTTTCTACACGCACCGTGTATGGATGCATTAGTTTATGGGTTAGTAAACAATGCACACAAGTCATATTCAATATGTTTTGTTTTATTTGCTTGTATGATAATTTTTGCACATTGTCTTTGTTATTCCCTCATGCTTTACCAAGTGTTGGTTTGGCCACTCATGGAACTTTATGAGAGAGGTCTAACTCTAGTGAAGTGAAAAGGATAAACCTATGGGAGTTTGTTGTTGATGGATCTTGCAACCTTTCGATTATTGCCTTAATTCCTCGCTATCATTTTCTATTTGCCCAAAAATATTTTCTCACATTTTGGAAGGATGTTGATGCATCATCGAAGGGATTTGTTGTGGTTTTCATCAAATAGGTTTTTCGAGAATACATAAATTAAGTTTTGATCAATTATTGGTGGGTACATTATTAATTCTAAGAAGTTAAACAAAATCCATTTAGAAAACTTCTCAATTCCATCCATTTAATCAAAATTTTACACTAAAAAACTATTTATTTATTTTAATCTTGTCGAGCTTGACAATGTCGCTACAACACTTTGGTGATGATTTGGAAGACAAATGATGATGAAAAGGTTGTCCCACAATGTGAACGCACTCTAAAATGGTCGTAGACCTTAATTTTTTGTTGAGAGGTCAACTTGAAATGACTTAAATCTCAAGTTACTTTATTTAAAGTGAGCATAACACAAGCTCATTATAATGTGCTCATGTTAAATTTAGTAGGGGCCAAAAAGTGGCATGGTCCAACATCCTTTTTCAATTATCTATATACTCATTGTCAAAATCCAAGTATAGAAAAAAGTGCCCATCTTGAAGGGCTTATATCACATCTTAGAATACATTTTATTTATCACAAAATTTATATTGACAACAAAAATGACCAAAAATAAAATAAACAAAATGATTATAAGACTTGAAAGAATAATCCCTCCTAAAACATGTAAGTAGAAGATAGCAAACACTACTAGGAAAATGAGTAAGAGAAAATATGAAAAAATAGGCACATGCAAAAGCTAGTATACATGTCAAACACATTGACAAAACTCTCGAATGAAAATAAAACTAAGCCCCAAATCAAGAAATGATAAACAATCAATCCCACATATGATAAATACATAGCTTCATATGATTCAAACCCTTCATATTTGCAAAACACTTCTTTGATTTTCACATTTTGCGTACATGGCCAACAGGGCAATCACAGCTAACAAAATCTCCATCTTGCTATGTTTCGGTGGAAGCATGCGTGTTGTTTTCGAGGCTTTATTTCACATGACTGAAAATAACAAGAGACACAAAGCGTCAAGTTCTTGCCGTAATGTTTGAATTAGTGGTAGAGATGTAGTGAGAAAAGTAGATTGAGCAAGGGAGGGTGAAGAGGGGATATGTATGAAGGCCATAAGTTGAAGACAATGAATTCTAACCGTAGATGGCGTTGGAAATTATGGACAAAAGTTTGCATATATGTATTTGTCAGTTTAGATATAATATCAGGATCAAATTTGGATGTAATTGTAACTATTGATGTGATTACAAATTTGAAAGCATTGCAAAAGGAATAAGATCTCTGAGTGTGAAGGATAGCATTGAATAAGATAAAATTGTAAACTATGGTAATGATTTTTTTTTGTCATAGTGTACTAACAATCAATTAATCAGTAGAACAAAATATAGAAATTAAATTTTAAGTTTAATTCTTGATTTTTAAAAAAGTTAATTAAAATTTCATGAATTAAAATTATTAAATAAATAAATTTGTAAATATTTTTAAAAATTAAATAGAAATAAGAAGTGTTATATAAAACCTTGAAAAAATTATTAAAAATATTAAAAAAAAAATTTCAATATAAAATATATTATACCATTTTTTTAAAATGAATTGTACATTTAAATTGTATTTAGAATTATATAAAAAAAAAACTGATAAGGGTTTGAAATATTAATTCTCTACAATATTTAGGTATATCTATATGAATTTAAACAAGAGAACATCTGTAAAATTAAATGTATCTGGGAAAAAAACACGTGGAGAGGAAAACAAAAAGATTTAAGCATGCACGCTGGCAAGTGGAGCACTACTTCTTCAGGAATGCAATGAGATGATACGACTACTATAGAACCATAAGCACCTAATCCGTTGTTTTCAGTTCATCGATTTGGTTTGGGAGGAAATTTGCTAAAACTAGGTCGATGGCAAAGGATGAGGAGAGCAATTGGAGGCCATGTAACCTAAGGATTGAATCTAATTACCTAACATTCCAATATGTAAAATTATCTATTACAGATTTGTGTTGTATGGTTGATCTGTTAACAGAAATTGGAAAGAAGACACAGGGCCTTTTGTTAAGGATAGATAAGTATTTTGAACAATTATGCTCAATGATAATGAATGTTCTCTAGAATAGTTTTGTGTTGCTATATCTCACAGTTATTTTACTGATATAGTTGTAATTAGTGTCAAAATGCAGAGATTGGCAGTTTCTTCTAGAAGCACATGATCCGATTTATTTAAAAGAGTATTTAACTAAGTATTCTTTTTATCTCACTTGAGAGCTTCTATGGTCTATGTTTCAATCTGTGTCTGTTATATGGGAGGCTGCAGTAGAGGATGATTTTATCAGTCTGTGTGTTTACTATCTATTTTTGGTGTGTATTTTTGTTTTTTAGCTGGTGAGGCTAAGAGTTCAAATTCTTTTTAGGATGCTTAAGTTTAATGTGCAGTCATGGAATCTCCATTTTCGGTATATGCATGAGTGCCCAATAGCTGGGGTGGTCTTTGGAGCCAAATTAGCCATTTCTGCTACAATTTTGAAGAAGTAGAAATGGTGGGAGAAACTAATTTAAACGTGATTTACATTTATTAAGTCTGTTTAAAAGGCTGAATATAGAGGCAAAGTTATGAGTTGTGTTTTTAGGATGTGATTTAAAAGAAAAATGATTCATAGCGACTAAGTCAATTTGAATGTAAATTTTGAGATAAATAGTGTTTAGGGGGATTTCATAATGGGTGTTTTTTTGCTTCAAGTTAGGCTTAGTTTTGAAAAAAGAGACATTGCATTAGACTGGAATTTGTAGGCAGATTTTGATCATGCTTGGTTTTGTTGATTTTATCTTGTTTTAGGAACTTTCAAGAAAATGCAACAAGTAGGCATAAAGCTAAACACCATGACCTTTGGAGTATCCTCCTAGCATACGCAGAAATGAGAACTTTGATATAAGGCATGGACATCCATCAAAGAATAATGGATAGAAGGATTTTGTCAATTTTTGTACTTGCAAATACCCTGGTAGATTTATTGCAAAATGTGAAGGCATCAACAAGGAATCAAGATTGTTTGACAGAAAACTTTGAATGTTCGTGGTCTTATGGAATGCTAAGATTGTAAGATCTGTAGAAAATGGATTTGATGAAAAGGCTTGAGAAACCCTCAGGAAAAATGCATTTGGCAGGTGTAAAGATAAATGCCAAAACCTCACGCGTGTGTTGAAATGTTATTTTTGTCGCCATCCTTCTAAGCCAAATGGAGAATTAGAAGAGGGTTTGGACATCATTAATGCCTAATGGAACAGATTTTTTGTTGGATGTAATAGATGGTTCGAGTTGCATATATAAACAATGTGTACATCTGTGTAAATACGGGTGCAGGGTAATGGAAATGCTTTTTTTTTATCCCATGATTTTCCTAAATAAATCTACTAGATTGGGGTAAATTTCCCAAAATGGGGAAATCATAAATTTCCAGATAAATGATTTGTGCCCAAAAAATCCCCTCAAACTCAATATGGTACAGATTAATTGAATTTTAAAATACAAATGACCAGCAAAACAAATAGAACTGGGAGGGTAAAAACTCGCTTACCAAATCACTAGTAGAATCCATGGCTTGATGTACCTGAGTTATTTCCATCATCATCTAAATCAGCACAAAAATGCCTAGATTCCAATTTCATCATCAAATGCATTGCTCACATTATTATCACATTTGGAATCAATCTCTTTGTTAACAGGGATGTTGAATGGCTATGCAATTGTAAAACTGTTCAACTTAAATTATAAGGGAAAACCAGGGCCGAGAGGATTCAGCGCTTGCTTGGATGTTGCCGTGGGTGCAGGTTTCTCGAATCATTTAGCTACCTTCCTGAATCATCCATCCACATTCTTCAATTCCAGCTGGAAGGGATCCAGAGGATACCATTATGCTTGCAAGTTTTTGAGTATGGGTGTCGAGGCGCATTCTGACTATGTATTCAAGGTGCATTTGATCTCCAGAAGCTTCCAAATTCTTATGAATTTTCTCGAAAACCAATCGTTTATAGATTGGGAAAAAAAAATTAATGTGATTAGTTTAATTTTTTATAAACAAAATTAACGGTAAGTTCCAATAGAAATTAGAATAAATAATTTTATATGAATTATTAAATTTGTTTAAAACAAAAACATTTAGAAAAAAATGAAAAGTTGAAAAATACTATATTCTCATTGGACAGTTCAAAATAATAATTGCATCCAACGGATGCGTTAGTATCCTACCGGCATGGCAGGAACTAACAAGTTGCATAAAAGTTGCATAAAAGGCATCGGATTCTATCAAGATTTTGTAATCTCAACAAGCAACCAATGACAATATTGTGTTATATTATATATTATCCATTCTTACAATTTTCACATTGAGAAAGATTGATGTGAGAGTCTAGAAAAATATCTAGTTTGTAGCTATTCTGGCTCCAAAATGGCATGCCTCCATATGATACTAAAGGCATACCATTCAAGTACGGCAAGTCCATGAGAGCAACATTCCTAGGACCCACAGATGACATGGAGGAATTCGCGGCTGCGATGACGTGGATGATGTTGCCATTTTGTGTTTGATGGAAAAGCTTGCTCGCGGTTAACATTTTCCCAGCCGTTGTCACCGCGATCTGACTGTTGACGGTTACATCGGGCGAGGCGGTTAACATACCGCCTGGCAAGCGTTTTACATTTTCGGTGACCACCAATTTTGATTTTATTTTTTTTGAATGGCCACGCAACCAAAAAAAGGCTAACCCACTTTATTGTGTCCATGAGTCCACTAACATCGGGCGACGGTCACGTGTTATAGGCACAATTTTTAATTCATTTTTAAAAAAATTTTGAATGAAAACTTGATTTCACGAAAATTGAAAATATATTCGTTGGGTAGTTGCATGCAGAACGCACTGGTGGAGGAGAAACAAAATATTCGATCGTGTAAATTCAGGCTGTAAATTCATGTCCCCGGTTGAATCACTGAGCGAAGGAGCTACACTTCAATTGTAGTTATAGGTATGCATTCTCAAAATATGTGTGGCTTCGAAGGGGAGGAGAAAAGCCGACCGCATGCATAACCCAAGTTTTCTGGGTATATTGTTAGTCCTATTGTTATCGCTTGTTAACACGCGGGTTTTTTTTCATGTGCAGGGAGGAGGTATCGTAGCGTATAGGGGGTGTTACGATTGAAGATTGTTGTGTAGGGTTATGGCGGGATCGGTAAATTCAAACCCTAACAGATAAAGATAGTTTTATGATTCCTTCGTCAACCCTGTGTTTGAAATTGTAAATTTTTATATCATTTTTGTATCGCAGTGGTGGTTGTGAGTGTGCCCTCGGGAGGTGTGAAGAGGACAACGATTTGGGTGGAGGCTTAGGCGGCTACAGTAATTTGAAACCCTAAGACATTCAATAATTTTTATTTTATTTTCTCTGTCATTTTTTGTTCTATCTATGAAAAATAGGCATCATTTTGTAGCATGGTCATGTCAAGATACCAAGGGTCCCTATTTGATTGTTGATGGCCCATTGTTGAGGGCTGATATTTGGGTTTTTGTTGAAAACCGTCAGGGTTTGCATTGTTTGTTTGCGTTTTGGTGTGTGTGTGTGTGTGTGTGTGTGGGCGTGCGTGTGTGTGTGTGTGTGAATATGAAGCAATACACACACACACATGCACACTCACAGAGAGACACACACACACATAAACATGTCTACTGTAATACAGAGGAAAATGACAGAATAAAACATAGATAAAAGAAACTATGGAAATATTATGCTCTGTTTCCATTATTCTCAAGTGCTCATTAGATTAAAAAAAAGAAAACCTATAGTCCCATAAATCCCCCTTCAACAATGATCCAGAATAGACGGAGGCTGCTTCAACAAGGAGCCCTTCAATAATAATGTTTTCGTTCGTGCATTAGTCTTACTTTTTCCACGTTATGCAAATAAAAAAGGTGCCATGTTTTCTATCATCAAACAAACAACAGATCAACTCCTAATTGTCAGCAAATAGCAGATCAACTCCTAAACAAGAGCAAGTCACACACAGTCAAGGAATGGTTGCATCAACTAGTCAACAACCTGATTTTGAGGATTCTATTTGTATCAAAAGGCAAACCATAACATGTAAATGAGATCAAGGCCATATAAAAGAAGCTCAATTTGAAACAAAACATTTTACCTTGCTTTGTCTTTCATGTAGCTATTAGGTGCCTGCCACTTGTATTTGCATATATATTTATTCTCGAACATGTATGTTGATGCATGTCATTGGTACGATATGTCCTATTTGGAGCCAGAATAGATGCGTGTCATGTATGTCGATTCATGTCGTTGTTACAATCTCTTTTTGAAGGCAGAATAGACATGACACAAGTTCGAAGCACCTAATCACACTCGAAAATTGCAGAACAAACATATATGCAAATATATGTGGGAGGCTATGTGTATTGTGGCTCCACAGTGGACGTATCGTACCAACAACATGCATCGACATACATTTCAAAGACATGCATACCATGCCAACTTATCGTGGTGCTCCGACCCATGGTATGTGATGTGGAGTTGTAGTTGAGTTTTTGGTTTCAGTCCTCGGTGCCCATGCAAAATTATGTGGACATGTCGGATGCTGAAGGATGGTTGCAGCATGCTTCGTGGTTACCGCCGGTTCATTGTGCATAACACGCACATTAAAAGCTTGTGAATGAAGGAATTGCATTCGAATAGCATCGCGGCAGGAAGAAGAGGCCGCAGGCTGCAAAACTTGGTACTTTTGTCAGAGAAAAAACTAGTGCGAAACTCAAGTTACTTTAGCAGTGGGACGCCTCTATTGTGGCTGCAAAAAATAGATTGGGGGGACTAACACCCCATGTTTGTGGTAGGTTTTTAATTTTAGGTTTTGCATTTGATGGTTGCTTCTGTCTAACACAGCGTTGTTAGTCTATACGATTTGTCTATTTTGGAACCAGAAGAGACACAACCTCTCCAACAAATGGTATTGCATGTTAGTGACATGTTAACCAATTGCATCCGTTGAATGTAAAATATAGTGTAAAACATGTGACTAAGCTGCGTGTTAGTCGGACCATAGCGTTGATTTTGAGTTGGAATAGAGGCGTCTGTCCTTGAGTGCATAACAACAGTATGAAAATAGGTGGTTGATACAAACAACTCTAGCACAGCTCTGGCACTATGGCAAATGGACAGATATAATATAGGTGATATAAATTACTTAGTGGTAGTTTATATTGAATGTTAAACTGCATTTTCATATATGAACATGTAGGTTCCTTTTATGTCTTTTGAAATGCATGTACTTCCCAATGTAGAGTACCAGTAACATTAGTTATCCATGCAGGTTGCTGATTTTCAAGGACTATTGAGTAGTCCCTCGGCAAACATCTAGACGTTCCCAAGTTGTTGCTCTGTCTCCCTTGTTTAATACTACTTGCACTGTAATGTCCCCTTATTAATAATCTTTGGGCTTGTGCAACTTTTTGAAAGGTGCTTGTTTTATATATATATAGTTTGTTGTATATGATTTTTTTTATGCCGTATAAATGTATGTATAAATTTCAATTCTTGATTATGTAATATTAATGTCCTTACTTTTACTGAATTTGATAGTAATGAAAATGAACAATGCAATTGGCTGATGTGTTATATTATATGCTATAGATGCACCATATTAGACAATAAGATATAATTTTTGAACCTGAACGCAGTACGATTGTTATTTATGGATCTTCAAGTCATGAAACTAGTGTTGAATATATGAACCAGAAATCCCGATTCTTGCGAACTATGTGTTATAAATTTGTATATATTCTATTGATTTGCATGAGAGTGTTAATGTTCATCCTAGTGTATTTGAATTTCTAGATTATTGATGTTCGTGATGTTTGAGAAGTACATGTGTTTGATGATCCAACTCCAATTTGAAATGTGATTTGTGCTTCTGTTTGAGATGTCTCGGGTTGGCACGACGAACTCCTCATGTGTCTATCCTTCAGAGTGTTTTTTTCTTTTTTCTTTTCGTAACTTAAGAGTACGTTTTTAATAAATAATAATATTCCCATGTCAACAAAGAGATGGAAGCTTTAGAATAGACACTCGTTTCAAAAGACTTGTGTCTTTCGAAAAATGAATTGGAGGTCTTTGTACCCATTAATTATCATCAAATACTTTGTTAATGGTAATGAATCGCTATTTATTCTCTAACATAGATTGACCATCTTAAATGTTGCACACTGGTTTTACAGCATCGATTTTACAATTAGTGGTTGCGATTGACTAACTTGTTGGTAACACATTGTAGGAAAGGTCCGTTTTGGAGCCAGAACAGCCACAGCCGATTCGTTAAGCGTGTTTTGCATCCTTCTTTATCAATCCTTAAGAAAGTCTAGTTTTTGTGTTGTATTTTGGATGGGGAGAATACAGGAAGCCTTTTTAACAGCGTTGGCGATTTATCATAGTCATTATTTCGTTGCAATTGCAACCAAATATGTTCTAGAGCAGAATGTCATGGATAGTTTATGGCTAAACCATTAGCTGGGTTGTACATAACACAACGACATGCTGAATTTGTATTGGAATGTGGGTATAACCAATCGTGTGTTGGTTGTATCATTTGTAGTGAAGGTGTGGTGTTATTGATAGTGTGACAAATATGAATTGCATTTTTGTTATGTTTCAGTTAAATCATGTCAATTACGTTGCGAAAAAGGTTGAGGGAAAATGTTGATCTTGTTTATGGGTTGTTGGAGCTAAAGGAAGATGATCTCCTGGGAGTTGGTCGCGTTCGCTTCCTAGTGATACGTGACATCGGCCTGCCTGTAAGCTAAGTAGTTTTAATAGATTATGTAACATGTAGTATTGCTTGGTGTTGTAACTGTTTAATGCTTGTGACTGGAGAACTAATTTGTATACCCAGGAAAGAGGTGGGCTCTCATATGCGGGACGAGTTCGGCATTCATATCTGAAAGATTCAGGAGTTGGGCTTTCACATTTGGGAGTAGTTGAGGATTCGAATCCGAAAGAGTCAGGAGTTGGGCTTTCAGATGCGTGACCAGTTGGAGATTCAAATCTTAAAGTTTTAGGAGTCGGGTTTTCGTATCTAGAACTAGTTGAGGATTCAAATCTGAAAGGGTCAGGAGTTGGACTTTCAGATGCATGACAAGTTGGGGATTCAAATCTAAAAGATTCAGGAGTTGGACTTTTACATCCATGAGTAGTTGAGGATTCAAATCTGAAAGAGTCAGGAGTTGGGCTTTCAGATGCAGGACAAGTTGGGGATTCAAATCTGAAAGATTCAGGAGTTGGACTTTCACATCCACGAGTAGTTGAGGATTCAAATCTGAAAGAGTCAGTTGTTGGGCTTTCAGATGTGGGACTAGCTGGGGATCCAAATCCGAAAGAGTCAGGGGATGGGCCTCCAGGTCAGGGACTAGTTGGGGATTCAAATCTGAATGAGTCACCAGTCAGGTCTCCAATTTTGAACCCATTGTCAAGTCAGCTTCTCAGTGACTGCACAACCACACTAGTAATTATTTATCATTGCATTATATTTTTTTCCATCATTGTATGGCATGGTTGGTGGAAGTTGGGATTTATAAGTGGAAATGTAGATATATACACGGGCATAAAATGGATCGATGATGTGTGCTATTTTATTGAACCGCATTATGATAGTGGTTGTGCTAGTGAGGAAGATGAGACCATTGGAAGTGTAGATGAGGGCGATTATACTGATGCTCGAGGTGGTGAGAGTGAAAAAGGGGACGTTTGTAGTGAGCACGAGGTGAGCTTAGAGCAGGAGGATGAACGACAATGTGATTCTGTCAGTGCTCATGAATAGGAACAAGGAGGGGCGAGTAACAAGGAGGTCCACTATTAGTCATTATATGTTGGATTATCTTTATAATGCTTGATTAGTGCAAAATTGAATGTGACTCTTTATCTTTGTTGGCTATGTGCATTAAGAGGTCAATCACAAAAGAGAACATATTAATGGCAGGTTGCACTACTTTTGTCTCTTCCGTTATTGTTCTGAAAATGGAGGTCATCAGTTTTGGGATCTGGGGAGGCTTAATATGCATAGAGCCAGAGAACATCAACTACCATTTTTGGGAATTGCATGACGCAGTCGTCAACAGTGTGGAAGTGGAAAGTGCAGTGCGGATCATAGGAAGAAATCATTGTTGGAGTTGAAAAAGAGGGAGTCTAATATTGAATACCAAATGAGCGTACGACGAAGTATGAAAAAAATGTGTCACTGACCGGGTCTGTATGAAATATGGCAAGAAAACACGTGATGAGATTCCTACCGAAGGGAAGGAAGAGATAAAGGAAGCAATGTGAGTGTAGGACAACAGTCCGGTTAGGGAAGCGAGAAGGAAGAAGGTTTTAGAGTTACTGCAAAGAAAGAATATTGCAACAAAGGTAATTTTTTAGTGATCATATTTTTTTGCAGTTTACTAAATTCCTTTAAACATGTGAAGAAAGACTTATTGATGTATCCTATCCTAGTGCCCAGATTTTAAGTGACAGTGCAGGCCATGGCGAGGAGGTTCTTTCATTGAAGGCTAATCGCGAAACAAACATGCCAGTCAATGAGGCTACATCTGTTTCATTAGGGAAGCAAAAAAAGAAGAATGCTGCAAAAAAATCGAGGCCGGCTTCAGGTCATCGAACAAAAGAGGGTGCACCTATTTTGTCGAGGAAGCAAAAAAAGAAGAATGCTGCGGAAAAAAAAAGGCAGACTTCACATCCTGAAACAAACATGCCAATCAATGAGCCTGCATGTGATTCATTGAGGAAGCAAGAAAAGAAGAATGCCGAAGAAAAAACAAGTCTGACTTTAGATGACGCGACACGTTTGTCATCGAAGGTGACTATCTGTTGGCCTATCCATATGTGTATTTTCATTGCGTGGTATGCTTTGCACTACACTGTGTAGTATGTTGACTATTTCATCCATGTCATTGTAGGCTGATGGTGTCTATGGAGGGAGCATGGATTGTCCCGTGGTATTGGATGACACAGAACGTAGTGTGTGCAAAAATTTAAGTCGAAAACCTCGGGCGTCTGTTATGTATAAGTCTTTTTTGTCAAAGAAGAGGAAGGAGACGTTGAATGAAAAAT
The DNA here is from genome assembly GCF_030272615.1 of Cryptomeria japonica. Classification (NCBI taxonomy): domain Eukaryota; kingdom Viridiplantae; phylum Streptophyta; class Pinopsida; order Cupressales; family Cupressaceae; genus Cryptomeria; species Cryptomeria japonica. The sequence continues at coordinate 728,833,541 of NC_081411.1, read as the reverse complement.
TGGGTGCATGCAGTGTCGAGAAGATTGCAGAGTAGTCTCCTGAGTTGGGGCACATGATGGACAATATGAGCAAAGAACAGTCAATGCAGTTGCTTGATGACACTGTGTGTAGTGTTCCCAAAAAACCAAGTCCAAAATCTCAGACGTCTGTTGGGAGGAAGAAGCTGAAGGAGACGACGATTGAAAAACCAAGTGCATGCAGTGGCGAGATGATTGCAAATCACTCTCCTTAATTGGGGCAGAGGTTGGAGGATAGGTGCAAAGATGAACAGGTAATGTGGTGCCATTGTGCATGACATGTAGTGCTATATCATGACATGGTGTGTTATACTATACAGTAACTCTTTTTTTATGCAATCGGTCACAGTATTGGACGAGAAACTTCAAAAGTCTATTTCGAGGGAGAAACTAAAGGAGACAGTGAATGGAAATTTGAGTGCATGCAGTGGCAAGAAGATTGCAGAGGAGTCCACTCAATTGGGGCAAACATTGGAGGATAAGAGCAGAGATGAACAGGTATTGGGCTCTTATTTTGGATAACAGGCGGTGAGGGGCAGTGTTATATTGGAGCATTTTTTATGATGTGGTTTGTGTCCATTATCTGTGTTCCTGCTATTGCCTTAGTCGTGTAAAATTCATCGGCCTTGGTCCAGTAGTGTTCGTAGGTGTATGGGTTTAATGTGTACTTATACTCCTGTACAATGTGTCACGTTTTGCAGCATAATCTGATAGAAACAAGCATTGAGAAAGAGTCTGGGGGAGATGATGATGGATGTACAAATGCAAACCGTGACCGCGATGGGGGCAACGGGCTAGGAGAGACAGCTGCTCCAGTACTATTGTACTGCATTGCCATGAATTCATTTGACTATGTTTGATAGAGATGTATAAAGAATTTTATTTAAGCAACCGTGTCCACTTGTTACTGATGCAGGCAACCATGGAAGACAAAGAAGAGTGTGCCAATGAAGATGCTCATGCTGTTGTTGTTGGAGTTGAAGTCCACCTACTCCTGGATGGGACAGTGGTTGGGGAAGGCGTTGTCGATGGCCTGGGGAAGGGTGTAATGTGTCATACTATTCCACTCCCATGACATTGTGCTAAAGTTTGCATCATCAAAGTCTTTGATGCAAATGCCCAGCTGCCTTTCCCATGTCCTTTCGCTGATGTCTTGTCAGATTCCCTAAAGTCGTGGGCAGCGTGGCCCATTGAAGACCTGGTCTATTCCCCACCCTTGGTAAGTTTTGAAGATGAAAAGATCCCTTCCTCCGTCTTCTCATTCCATCCTTTACCTTATTTCAATGGAATGAAATAGGCAACACTCGTATGATGTTGTTTGTATGTGGCAGGATAAAGTTGGTGAAACTGTCCAGCCACAAAAAGAGGATGTTAAATGCAGCCCTGTGATCAAACGGGTAAGTCACAGGCTGCAATCACTTGGCATCACCCCTCCCGAGTTGCATAAGAATGAGAAGAAGCGTAAAGCATTTTATGGTGCCGTCAACTCCATTGTGCAATCCAGACAATGGAGGCGATAATATTCTTCGATCATAGTTGTTGTTCCTCTTTCCAAATATTTAGAGCGAGATACTGTGGTGGAATTTCAGTCTTGATAGACTTTATTCAGATGGGATTTGGAGATGTTATATTGACATGGCTTTTACCTTAGCATAGTTTAAACCCTCTGAATTATTGTTTGTCTTAGATGAATTGTACATTATTATTCAAGCTTTACTGTTATTTTAAGTAAAATAACTATAAAGGCTTGATTTGTTGGACTCTTTCATGGTGATCCTGCACCATCAACTACCCTTTAATAACTTCACAAACCTTTCTTTGGTGCGCAACATTTTTAATAATGATAGTGGATGGTACAATAAAGTTTTTTACTGTTCAACTTTTGTTCAAGGTCTCTTATATATTACATATGCATAGGTTTTTTTATTGCGTACCAATAGGGTCCCTGCAACTCTTTTACGTATACAGATGAAGTGGAATGTTTGATTGAAATTGTGAACCATGTTCTCTTTCCACTGTAGCTTACGACAGTTGAATATACCATTGTTATTGTTTGTTTTTGAACACTGAATCTGAAATGAATTAACAAAAAAAAAAAAAAAATCTATTAAAATACACCAGACTTCTGTTATAGTTTCATGACATATGTGTAATAAGTTGGATGCAGGACGAGGAGTGCTGACTGATGGAGCTATCTTCCCAAAACATGGATTCCCAATTGGTAGGTAACCTACCACCCAAGTGCCCAATTTAGTGAACATGTCAACTTTACTGAACACGTTAACTTTTTGTATCGTGCATAATGTTATTCATTCCAAAAAATGCAACAGATAAAAGTTCCTTTCTTGTTGGCATAAACTATTGTTTCCTACATTTTTCATGTTGTCTTGCCCACCTTGTTACTACTTATCAAATTGCCATTAGTTTCATATCCAAATTCATACTATATATTCTAGTCATTTAGTATTACCAAATCATGCAGTCGGTACACTCAAAGAAGTCGGTATGAACAGTCTAGTCGGTTATAGAAGAAAGCAGTCACAAAACGCAGTATTCACCGAGTTGTTTACCGAGTAAAGTTTCATGGCTACCAAGTGGTAAAGTTAACTCACCGAGTTGATATTCACCGAGTGAAACGTTTTACCAGATACATTGAACCTGGACATGCACATGAAAACGTGTTACAACATCAAGGCACATCTAACCATTTTTTGCATTGGGAATTGCACTATGAGATTGTGTATGATTACAACGTCAATCTAACCAATGAGATATTTTGTTTAGTTATTAATTCGAAGAATCTTTTGTAAGATTGAAGCAATGAATCAGATCACCGCTATAAGAGATCTATTTATACAACATGATTCTAGGGTTAGATATATGAGATGCAATAAGAGATAATAGAGTGTATGCATGAAGGAAGACTATTACAGAGACACAGAGAGGTCACTGAGAAGGCTATCAGTGAACAGTCGAAGAACAGAGTAAACAGAAGGGTTTACCGAGTTTCATTATGGGTTACCAAGGTATGCTACAAGCTAGGTAATCTTATTCAGAGCACATAGAATCTGCTTTAGCATTTCAGATGTAAAGTTGCGAATATTTGTAATGATTCTATTGTAATATTTTGAAGTTGTAAGAGAAACCTTTAACAGGGTAAAAGACTCTAACCAAGTCTATAAACTGTAAATCCTTTAACCAGGTGCTACACTTATATAGTGTTGTAAAAATCCTTTAGTAAGGTAGATCTAACTGATCTTGATACTCCTAACAGGGTAAGCTATCAGAAATAGCTAAATGTAGCTCTAACCGAGCATTCTTTATTATTGCAGTAGTGAAGTTGTGGGTGCCATCCCCACCGCAGTTTTTCTCTCTAACCAAGAGTTTCTGCGTGACCAAAATATATTTGTTATGGAGTGAATCATGTATGATTGTTATCTGTTGATTATAGTTTTATTTTATGTTCCTGCACTATTCTGTCTATGCATAATAGTAAGGTTATTATTAGAGAAAAGTTTTGGAGTACTGATTCACCCCTCCCCTCTCAGTACATTAGCTTTCTATATTGGGCCTAACACACTTGTCTACAAATACTTATTTTTGGCATTGTTTGCAGGGATGGCAATGAGAAGACCACAGACAGGAAAAAGAAAGGATGTCGAAACATCTGTTCCGCAAAACGGAACACCTACTACAAATTCAAAGGCGAATGGGATGGCCGATGTTCTCACCTCCGACGATGGTTTAGGGAAGTCTGCAAGACAACCACCGCCGCCCTTTGCAGACTAGAACGATGGGATGGACACAATGAAGTTTGATGCCATGCAAGTAGAACTGCTACGCAGAAGGTCGAAATGGCCCACGCTGAAAATGAAAGGCTGAAGGGGATTGTTTCTGATCTTGAATGGAGACTCATTGAAGTGAAAAGGAGACGCACCAAACTCAATAAGAAATGCACTTAACTCAATAAGAAATGCATAGAACGCAATAACAAGGTCATGGACTTGGACGATAAGAATACGGACCTTGAGCTGGAAGTACGTGGTTTGCAGATGGCGAATGAGAGACAGGAGGTAGTTCATGAGGTGTGTGCTAAAAATAGCAAAATCATAAGTGACTAGATGCAAGGGATGCTAGATGTTTGTGCGCAACACCCTCAGTACTGGAAACAGAGGTACGCAGAGGTGTTTGCCTCTGTAACCGATGAAGATGATGGGAATGATGTGCCTCCCCTTACTCCGACCACTGGGGGGAAACAAAAGCCATTTAAATACTCAACCTCTACCTCTATAACAGGCTTGCACTATTACAAAAGTTTTCTTGTTCAATAAAATGTCAGCAGTGGTGCATACTTTTTGTAATCAAACATATTCTTTCATTTAGGAAGACACTTTGTATGCTTCATGAATGGTTATTTTCAATAAACTTAATTGACCGAAGTTTTTCTTTCTAGTTCTTTTCTTCGGGAGCCCTTCTTGAACAAGTTGTAAAAATATATTAATTGGCCTTGGCACCTTGTCAAAATAAATAAATAAATGTGATTGACTTCAGTTAAACATCTATGGTTAATGATTGGTTTGTTGTACACTTTTTCATGCTTTCTAAATGGTTCTATGTGACTTTTCTACACGTCTTCTATGATGAATGGCTTTCGCACTTCTCTTAATAAGTTAATATGACTTCCCAATCAGTGTTCGCAAACCAAGGCGGGTGAATCTATACCTGAAACCTAAGTTTAGGTTAAAAGTTTTTTTATAGCGGATTTAAAAGAACCACTAATTGTATGATGGCAATTTTTTTTTATAGACTGAAAAAATGCTTATTTATAAATGATGGATAAACTAAATCACAAGTACATAAGATAGACTACTCAATGACTATTATTCTTTGTAAATATTAAATGTAGATCAATGAGTATTAACTATTAAAGCTTTACGACACGAAAGGTTTGTAACTATTAATCTTGCTTGCAGTCTTTGCTTGTCTTCATCACTTTTTTTTCATATAGCCTCTTATATGTAGAGTCCTCCCTCCACAGAAACTCTATTTGATCTTGATTCAGTTTAGCCACATCTAAGTTTAGTTTGCTAGTGATTCTACGGTCAGTCTTTCCAACTTGTCGTATCATCAAATGTCCAAAAGCTTCTTCTTTGTCAACCACTGTGGGTGAGTATCTTTACGATAGATAGCCCATTGTAGAAGAGTTTTCTGATCTGGAGGCTGCGTCTATTTTGGCTCCAAAACAAAACTTTCGTACAGCATGTTAGAGGCAGGTTAGTCAATCGCAGCTGTTAATTGCAAAATTGACGGTGTAAAACGCGCGATTACCACACGTGTTAATTAATCCATACTGTCGTTCTCGAGCCAGAATAGACACGTCCCAAAACAAAAATTCTGCTAGCCAGTACTGCAATCGCAACCGTTAGTTTCACTTGTTAGTGAAAGGTTAGTCAATCAAAACTGTAAATGTCGCGTGTTGGTGCGAGGTTAGAGTCATTCGTAGCCATAAGTTTCGCCTATTACTGATAGATTAGTCAATCACAACAGTAAGTTCTACATGTTTGTGACTTGTTAGTCAATTGCATCCATTAGTTTCACATGTTTGTGACAGGTTAGTCAATTGCAGCTGTTAGTTTTGACGGCGTGTTAGTCTAGTTCGTTGTTTCGTGTGGCAAAAGGAAAAGTCCGCCAGCCACTACTCGAATCGCAACCGTTAGTCAACCACAACCGTTAGTTTCACATTTTTGTGATAGGTTAGTCAACCGTAGCCTTTAGTTTTGCATTTTTGTGATAGGTTAGTCAACCGCAGCCATTAGTTTCGCGTGTGTGATAGGTTAGTCAATCGCAGCCATTAGTTTCACGTTTTTGTAATAGGTTAGTCAATCTCAGCTGTTAGTTTCTCGTGTTAGTGACAGGTTAGTTAATCGGCCTTCAGGGGATGAAGATATGATCCAAATCAGGTCCGCAGCTATTCTAGCTCCAAAACAAACCTTTCGTACAGCGTGTTAGTGACAGGTTAGTCAATCGTGACCGTTATTGCAAAATCGACGATGTAAAATGGGCGACTAACTTTTTGGAGCCAGAATAGATATGTCTTGTTTAGAGAAAGGATTATATTTATTAGATTTAAATTAAGATATGAAGTGTATTGCTTTGTAGACAGCTAAAGTGCATAGAGACAAACATATAAATAGTAAACATAACCGAGACAAAGATATAAATTGTAAACATAACTGAGACAAACATATAAATGGTAAACATTCGAGACAAACAACGCTCAAAGATCGACTATGTAACCATAGAAATTAACTGTTTTATAAATAATAGCATAGTCATACAGGAGAAGTTATACAATTTTAATTAGAGGACCTCCTCTACGATGGGAATCTACTCTGTATCCTCATAAACCTCCTTGATGGTTGTGGACTACCATAACCCGTGAAAATGGGGGTGTAGTCCATAATAAGCAAGTTCCATGGAAAGAATGTCTTGACATCCTTGATACTGCCATCAGAGTATGGCACTAGGGACCATCCAAGTCTCTAATGGGGTCTGTCAGTACAGATTATATGAATCCAAGGGAGAGTGACTGGCCAGTATGCAAGGGCGAAATACACTGGCCATAGTCGCCTACACAAAGCGACCATCAACAGAGTCGACAATCTGGCGAAGGAGATCACGTCTTCTATGTGGACCGTGTACATATTGTCCTTGATATAATGAGTTCCCATTCAAATGGTCCACTTAGCGGCCCGTTTGGGAGTTATTGTTCGGATAATATCTGAAACAATGATATCCAGGAGGTGCTGAAATAAGGCAAACTCCTCGTCGTTCTCTGCCAACCTCTCTAGCAATCTGCAGATACATACCATAAGAGTGTTATTAATATAACTATATCATTCAAGAAATGTAAGACATAAGAGTATCAAGCACTCAAAAAATGCAAGACATAATCACACCATAAGAGTATTAATTATTTAACTAGAGCATTCAATAAATTGAAGACATAAAAGCGTAATATTGAAAATTAAGTTGCATAAAACCTACGCCTGTCACCCAACATGTATGTGAACGCCATTTAGTGATAAAACAGGGCGAAAAAACAATGGAACTGCATACAAAGATACATTATAAAAGATGGTTAGGGACAGTTATAGTAAACAGTACAATGCAACTACAATAAACAAAGTTGTTCCATATTACGCAACAGGTTGAATGAAGAATGGATAAACATCAAGGGAAATCAAGCACATATATGACATAGTTACAAACAGAAAGCTTGATCTGAACAAATAATACCAAAATTAGTATCAGTGAGGATCACTATGTGATTCCTCTCCACGTAAAAGACCATCAAAAGCCAATCGCTGACGAGGACTCCTATGGCCAAGTGTTGAGGGGGTGCCAAACACTGTCACACATAAGCGTGTATCACTTTCACCGACTAAATAAACATGTGCAACATTCATATGTTTAGAAACCACTTACAGGTGACACTAGAGTACCAACTTGTATCAGAGACAACCGATGTAGTGGGAAGGACATGTGGTTCCCGTGCTTGGTCCAATTGCCTCTTTCCCCTTCTCCTCCTAGAAGTCTCAAAGGGAAACTCAAAGGTGAGAGGCTATTGCACATCATGACATATCTCACTCCTACTACTATGCCTATGTTTCCGCTGATTGCGACGACGGACCCAACTTGCACTAAACCAAGGCCGCATACATTCGGTGGTTGTATTGGCTGGATCGGTAGATGGTCTAAAATCAAGTGACATGGCACCAGCATTCTGAAGATCATCCATGAACCTATCCAGACAGTCTACAAATGCCATTAGTTTATCGCTTGAAGTCGTCGTTGTTTGTGACAATATGTTTAACTTTCTGTTTGCTTCGTTCCACATTACGGTGTCCACATCCTCTAAATTTGTATGTGCCTTAGAAATGGTATCGACAACAGGTTCAGGTGTTGGGTTTTCATTAGTATTAGCAGATGTTGGAGTCGACATATGAATAGGATCTGTATGAAACAAGATCTTAGGGTGAAGTACACATCTTTTAAGTTAGCAAAAATCAACATTCACGAGCATCCACTTACCCGAAACACATGAATCGTGGAATGAATTGTTCATCATTGCAATAACCTTCAATGCATGCTTTCACATGTTTCCTCACAAACACCATGGACATTCATAGATATAGAAGTGATCCCCAAATTTCCTAACCACATACCGATCGCATGAGGACTGACTTTTCACCCAGTACCATCCAAGAATAGTGTCGTCTGGAACACAATCGGCATCAGGAATTGCCTTTGCCCTCTCCATACTAGTTTGCAAATGTGTCAACTTGTAGTTTTTGATAAATCCAAAATGCTACAATTCTCGCTTATGCTGGTATAATGGTTCCACTTTATACACAAGTATAAAATACAAATTGTACATCCTCCTCGAGCACGTCTTTTTATCATCTCTTAGGTGCAGTGACTTTAATTTACCATGGTATGATTCGATGGCATTATTTGTGTCCTAGTTAGCATGAGCGAAATTCCTGAAGTTTTTCGCCCACATAGCTGACCAAAAAAAAAAAATTGAAATAAAGAAATTAAAAATAGGAGTAGGATGTCAACTACCAAACGACAACCAAAACGGGTAACAAGTCATAAAGCCACCACTTGAATATAATGTCAAACTCACTGATACGGCCTTCTCCTTGACACCATGTGCTATAGAAGTACTCTAGAAAATGTGGCTGATCTCTAAATTTGGCAAAGAAAATGTGCAGCTCCTCCATAGTGCTCTCTTCACTTTCATGCATTGCCATCATTATTGCCCCTGGATGGTGAAAAATATCCATTGCTCTTTCCTTCGTTGCATACTTGTATACATACTTCAATCATACTCGATGCACATGCCAAATACAAAGTATGACACGACATTAAAAAACAGTCCTGTTATGAACAAAATATTTAATTGGGCTAAGTCGGGAGCGTGGTCATTTAAAATAAAATGTAAAGTAGTGTATCATACTGTTTGATTTCATGTAGACAAAATATCGCTCTTGCACTTACTCTATGGCTTGAATCTCTGCACTCACATCATCCGTGATAAATGCATTGATCCTCCAATTAGGCCTCTTTTCCTTTCCCCGTCTCTATAACTCCATCAACCACACCTGGATATCCTTGATCTTGTTCCTTGATGTCACAGCCCATGCAACAAGCACCCCCGATTGCTGCTCATCGAAGACGAGACATGAATACAATTGATACATTTTTTAACAACAAACAGGACGATCATGACCATCCACAGATCAAATGGGCTGCATGAAAACAGGTTAAGTTCGAAGAGACATACCCCGTATTTATTTGATGCGAATGTTGAATCCATTGAGATGATTGAGTCATGCAAGAATCATACCATCATGTCAAGCATCCAAGCCGTTTGTATTCCCATAATGAAAGGTCTATCGGCACCTTGTGGCTGCTGGAAAAAAAGAAATTTGCCTCATCTTGTTTTTTCCATTCTAAGATGCTAGTGGCATCGTGCACATTCTTTCTTGACCGAATAGAACAGACCCTCATCGCCGCATTGATAACATCCTTCCGTGTCATGAATGAATCTCTCTTCTTCAACATGTCATGAAAAATGGGATCATCAAGATGTCTGTCCACAATAGCATCAACGCTCACATCCATCAGCAACAACCTCTCTATATATGCTTTGCATTCATCGAAAAGGTTTGGTGCAAATTGAGAGCGCAAATCATTGCTAGTATCATCGATGCCATGACAAGCTTCACCATTCTTGTCTGCATGCAACGGTTGCTTGAATATCAAGATGGCCACATCTACCCTACCATATAACACCTTAACAATGAAGTGACATGTACAACCTCTTTTTTTCTGATATGTCCTTGCGCGCTTTTTATTCAGTGACTTCTTCTTGTTGTCTTCTGGTCCATATGAACACCAATACCTTCAAAAAAAACTCTCTTATTATCAACAACAGTCGTTATGTCATTAAACGTAGACAAAGAATATGAAAGAATGTGTCTACGAACCGGCTGTACATATTTGTTGTATGCATGTTGTGCAGAGCACTATCATGCTCAGTGTGCCGCTTTCAGAGGAATTGGGTTTCAACACCTTTGCACAACGATTCCCCTCTCATGAATGCATCCAATCTACCCAATGGAATTGCTACACACAGGTCTGTCGTTGAATCATTTTCAACACAAATTGGCATCCACTGAATAATCCTTGAACAAAAATGACGCAAACCTTCACCACCATCTTGAACTTCCAATACCATAATGTCCCCCCATTTCTTGTGTTTTCCCATTCTCGTCCTGCACATATCGAAGAAATAAAGAGATGTCGTAAATAGTAAACAGCCACAATGATTATATCTTCAGTGTGATACTGTTTTGAGATATTGGGTGATGTCAAATGTGTTTGCCATGATATTGGTCACTTTGCACAAATGACCAAATCTACTTTACCGTTGGACCTTCATCCTGCCCATCCTATTAGCACATATTTTTACAAAATAGTTTTGTGCTATATGTGGACACTTTTAGTTTCATCATAAGAGCATTTAGTGGTGGATTGTATGTACAGGTGATATGTTGTAGTATCTCCATGAAAAAGCATCACTTTGGCATATTGAACGGAATGTTGAGTGACATGTTGAGTGTTCGATAGGTCTGATTTGGAGCTATAGTAGCCGAGGCCGTTTGAAATATGCCTCAAATTCACTTGACCTTTGTTCATACTCATCGGTTTAAATCTGAAGGCAGGCCCATCGGAGAAAAAGACCATATCGGGATAGTGCAAAAAATAGTTAGATCGATTCCTGATGACATGGAGAATCGAAAGGCGGAACCATTGGTATTAGCTAAATCGATAAATCAAACTCGGAAGCATAAAGCATAAAAGTGCATCGGAGACTCATCAGGACTTCGGGAGGAATAGGAAATTACTATTCCGACCTCTGATGAAGATAAAAGCACCTGCGGGGATATCAGTGTAAATTATACTGATAAAGTAAACATGCATTAGGACTCATTGGGACATCAGAAGAAGATATTTTATGCTATGTCGAGTCCCGATAGGTCTATTAAGACGGATGGAGAGTTGCTAGGAGTTCCTCGGGGTGATTAATGCCGATAACGCGGGGGACTTACTCACAATGCAGATGGGATATTGAGATCATCGGGGCATTGGAGGGACATAAATTGAACTATGTCGATACCCGATGGGACATATCGGACTATGTTTCGGCTATCGAGAGGGGTTGGACGTGGTTATTCTAGCTCCAAAATGGACGCATCTATTATGGCTCCAAAACGACAGTATGGATTGACTAACACGCGTGTTAGTATCACATTTTACACTGTCGATTTTGTAATAAATAGTTGTGATTGACTAACACATCGCTATCATGCTATACTAACGGTCTGTTTTGGAGCCAGAATAGCTTCAGCCCTCCAAAACAGACTTATCGTATAGTGTGTTAGTGAGAGGTTAGTCAATCGCAACCGTTAACTACAAAATCGATGATGTAAAATGTGCGACTAACAGGCATGTTTGTAAATCCATACTATTTGTCTGGGCTACATATATTCTGAAGGTTTAGGGTTTTTGAAATTTACCCTTTTTATGTCTTGGAATCCCCGCGTTCTATTTCTATGTTACTTTTCCACTTAAGTGGAAGGGTCAGTCCATCGTGAAGGAAGGGGTTCCCCCTTTACTTTTCTTTTTGCCTTGGGTGGGTCTCTATTAATGTTTTACTTTGCGCCCTTTTCCTAAGTTTATAGTTTTGCCATTCTTTGTCGGGTCCCGTAAAAATGATGCAAGTTCTGGTAGATCCGACGGTGTGCATAAATTCACAAAGGAAAATAGCTTGAACTTTACCTTTCGTGAAGCCACGAAAAAAGAGTGGTCGGCCCAGCTGGTGGGTTAAAGAATGAAGGTTAACGGACTATATCTTCTGGTTGATCCAACGGCCCGCAGCAAAAGGGAAGTGGGCCCAGCGTGAGGATGACGTGGAAAGTAAAGAAGGTGCATCTTGAAAAGGATCTGACAGCCTGTGTTATTTTGGTGGGCGAAATAGCATGGAGTTTATCTTTCACGAAGCAACAAAAGGATGGTAGGCCCGGTAGACTAGACTAGTGCTGGTTTTTAAAGGTTTTACATCTCGAAAGAGATCCAACGATGAGCGTTGTTTCGCAGCCCGGAGATGCAAGGTTTTTAAACTTTGCAAAATAGCGAAAACCATTTGCAGTGAGGACTTCATATGGTTAGTGAAAAGGATTAGTGGTCACCGTGGAGAGTACAGATTGAGCAAATGTGCGGTTTTTAATCTTTGTGAAACAGCGAAAAGCCAGGACAATAAGATTTCCTTTGTGGTTCGTTGGAGCTTTTCTTAAATTCAATTGCGAATTCATTGTCGAAGCCTATGGATTAATGTCACAATTCACTGCTCTGTTGCCCTATTAAGCCTCACATCAACGGAATTTTAGTATCAATTCAAGTAATTTTGTAGAGGAACCATTGCGCAGAGTGAATTTATTCACGCAACAAGTAAGTTCTACACTCATTTTGAAAGTTATAGTTCGAATTGGTTTCATCAGGTGTTTAGATTCTGAGAGGTTTGTTTGAGTTTTAAATTGAAATGCCTATAATTCAAGATGGCACCACAAAGAGATTTCACAGGGAAAGTGAATTATCAGGATAGAGCTATATGTGATGATTTCTTGGAACAATTAACCATGTCTACAAATGTTGCTACTAAGATCAAAGAATTAGTGCCCAAGGCCCCCCATTTGAGAATTGGAGATGGTTTGTATGACAAAGGGAACTGGTTGAGGGATTCATAGACAAGGATATTAGGGTTGGGACTTTTCAATGTGGGTTTTGGCCAAAGACATTCCTTTGCTCCAATGAACAATCTATGGGAATTAGATGTGGGAAACCTCATAGTCCCTGGGGTTTTTATGGATGTAGATTTATTAACCCAGGTTGCAAATAATTATGACCATGTTGCTAAATGTGTGATAAATGTGAATGGGGGATCCTTAATTGAGATTAATGATGATGAGTTTAGGAAGGTGTTTAAGCTCAGTGAGGTATCAAACTACTTAGAGCCAATCAATTTTGATACACTTGCATAGGTGTACAATGTCTAGAGAGATCATCTCAGGAGCGGTCCTTTGAAAGAGTTTTTTGTCAAAATAGGAAGGTTAACTGTTGTAGGCCCTAGTACCATGGAACCCTTCTCTGTGAATTTGTTTACTCTGAGGGCTAAAGGCATGTATTGGTCACTTTGTCAGATTTTTGGGGAAGATGCCCAAACCAGTATGCCAACTCACTATATGCTAATCATAGCACAGATCTTAAACCCCTCTTTGGCAGTAACTTTTGATTATGCATCTTATCTCACTGATGCAATCCATGCAGGGCTGATAGGGATTAAAAATGGTAAGGTAGACAAACCTTTTGGGTGGTACTCTCTTCTCATGCATATGTTTTTGTTTAAAGGTGCTGATTACTTTGCTAATGGAATGGATCTGGTTAAGGAAAAGGATGGTGAAGAGATGTCTGTGCAATTATGGAGCACAATTTTGTCTTGGGATAGAGAGGATGCCAGTTACTTGAAGTTTGACAAATGCTTTCCATCTAGGCTTCGGATTCTCTTGTGCCAACAAAACCCTAGGATCCCTAAGGCCCTCATAGAGTTCCTTAGGCCTAAAGAATTTGCTGAAGGTATCAAGATTGTGCACAACTGGGGTGATGTATATTTATACCTTGTCTCTACAGTGTTTAGAGTTTATGGATTCAGAGGAACTCCATATTTGCTTCCTTATCAAGTCCCATTGAAGATAGGAATTGCAGAGATCCCAAGGCAAATCGGGGGTGTCCAAGAGGTAGAGTAAACAAATAGGGGAAAAGGGACCATTTTCCCTACCATCACCATTTCTCATCAATTTGTAATTACCAAGGGTGGCTGGAAACACATTGATGACTTCTTTCAACCATATAGGTTTCCTACTGCAGTATCAAGATTTGCTGACCTTGAAGATTTCTTCAATGGTATGTTCAAAAAGAGAGCAGTATGTAAAGGTAGACCACATCAATTCCATTTACCTGAGGATCTGATCAGAAATGAATTCAATCTAGATGAGCAAGAATTGAGAAAAGAAAAATGGGTAGCATACAAGAAGGCTCTTGATTTTATTCACCAATTTGTTGGTGGTTATGATCCTCTGTCTAGTTTTACTCCCTTTGAGGAGAAAATTAAATTCTTAATTCTTCATTTTGAACACCTAATGCAGACATTGAAGGAGAAGAGGGAGGTTATAATGAGGAACTATCCTAAAAGGGCTAAGTTGGTTTTAGCCAAGCCTGCCCTTGCCAAGGCCATCCCTCCAAGTGATTATGTGATGCATAAGAAGTGAAGGTATAGTGTGCTAGTGCCGGTAGATGGTGAGCCCTCTACTTCAAAAGGAAAGAGAGCAATAGGAGATGTCACTGACATCCAAAACTCCCCTAAAAGGCAAAGGGAACGCAAAGAGGTGCAAACAGGTGAACCTCTGTACTCTAGCTCCCAATCCTCTATCCATGTGGGAGATGAATAGGCAGCCACATACCAATTGTTGCAATTAGGAAGTCTCAGTGAGATTGTGTACACTTATGAGGAAACACAAGAGGGAATGCCCGAAGAGCCATAGAGTGCTGAGATGAATTTGACTGTAGATGAGTTCAAAGGAAAGGAGATAGACCCTGCTATCAAACAAGCCAGTGACGAGTTCTTGGTTGATAATAATTTTGTTACAACAGGGTCCTTTATGCAATTTGTTTGGAAACAAAACATTGAGCAATATAAGGCAAGATGTGAGAAGAGAAACAATGAGCAACCCTAGAAAGATGCAAATACAGTGGAGGAAGAGGTGAAGCAAGAAATGATGGCAGAATTCAAAGCCATTACTCCTCAAAAGGGGAGAGAAATGGTATCAAAGGTTGGTGTTTTAATCCTTCCTGAATGGGACATAGCAGATGCCTTAGTGCTTGAAGCATTAAGAAAAGAAACCAAGCCCCTAGAAGGAGTGACATTCACTAAGGATAATGTTGCTTTGGTTATGTGGTCCCTAAAGAGGGATGAGAGTAGAAGGAGGAAGGACACCTCAGAATCCAACTACCTAGGAGATATGATAGTGAAGAGAGTTTAGGACACTAGAGTGGTGGAAGCTGCCAACACAGTTCTAGAAACTGCAAAATTCAATGTGGCAGTGGCTGAGAAAGAAGCTACGAAGAGAGCTGATCTCCAGGTAAAACTGGAAACAATTTTAAAGTCTTATAATGAGGCCAAAGGAGAGATAGCCAACCGAGATAGCATCATTGCTGGTTTACAAAGTCAATTGGCAGGGCAGTACCAGAAAGGTGAGTCGTCTACTTTAATAATTGCATCTTCTCCAGCAAGACCCCCACCCACCAGTCCTATCATTGAATTTCCCCCTTCTCCTATGACCTCTGGTTTTGAAGCTACTCAAACTTTAGAAGATGAGATGGAAAAGTTTAAACAGGGTCAGGCCTTACTTAGAAGCAACTATGAAGAAAAGGTGAGAGGTACAATTTTGAAAACTACTGACTCAGTTAGAGCCTCTATTGTATACATTTACACGAAATGAATTTTGAATATTTTGACTGATTTGAAAGAAGATAAGGCCACTTTAGAGCCAATTCTGAATAAGTGGATGCCTAGGGGAGTGGAGTTGGAACTTATGTGTTCATCTCATGTAGAGGCAGAGGGTGATGCCAATATCAAATCCTCTTGTGAGTTAATAAAAGGGATGACTGGATTAGCAGAAGAAAGGGCAGGTGTGAAGAGAAAAGCCCACATATATAGAAAAGAATATTATGATCACAAGTATGAGTTGTTTCTCGAGGTTTTGTTGGTCCAAATCGGTTGAAAGAGGAAAAGGTATGGCTTGATGAGTTGGGGTGTAACTTGTCGGAGAGGGTAAACGAGGTCATTAATATAGATGACACGTCTTTATTTATTAATACAGTTGAGGAGATTGAGGAAGCAAAGTCACATTATGGTTTTCTGCAGACAGAGGTAGAGAAAATGAGAATCACATGGAAAAGGCTAAATAAGATGAAAAAGAAGATTGTTAGCTTCACCTGGCCAAGTGATGGCATGTTTGAAGAGTGGAAAAACAAATATGTAGTACAAGAAGAGGAAGTCCCACAACACTTAGAAGATGTTGCAGCAGAACAACAAACTTAAAAGGTCGTTACGATATAAAATGATTGTATTTTTCTTTCTTTTTTCAGCTGGAATCATGGTTCTAACAAACTTTTCCTATGAAAGTTCGAAGCTTGTTTGCAGCCATATTGTTATAAATGGATACCAAGACTTAGAAAAAATCATCACAAGAATTTGTAAAGAAACTCTGCTGAAATATATCTATGGTGTTTCTGGTTCTCTCTGGAATTACCATTGAGTCTAAAATTCTCAAAATGAATATAAATATATAGATCAAAGTTTCAGCCCTAAATCTTCTTTGTCTTCTGGTGTGTATTCATTAGTTCTTTGCATTCATTCTTTCTTGGGATCAAATACTGACAATGAGCATAAAATTTCTTTAATGTTTCAGTTTTATTGAGGTGATGAGGTCCACAGGTTTTTATCATTGGTTTACTGTGGATCTCAATTGAAAAGTGTGAAAGTATTCACAAAAGGTATACCCACCTGAGCTTTGGATAAGTTCGAAGTGTAGAAGGTTTTGTTGAAACCTTGTTATATGTTAGTCTAGAATTCTATTTTCTTTGTGTCCTCTTTAGCAACAAACATAGTTATTAAATTTTCTTACAGGGAGGAATAGGGTTGAAGCTATTCTGGCTCTACCTTTCGTACAATGTGTTAGCGACAAGTTAGTCAATCGTAGCCGTTTATTGCAAAATTGACGGTGTAAAATGTGTTACTAACACACATTTTAGTCAATTCATACTGTTGTTTTGGATCCGGAATAGACGCATCCGTGTTAGCGACAGGTTATTCAATCGCAGCTGTTAATTGCAAAATCGATGGTGTAAAATGCACGACTAACACGCGTGTTAGTCAAACTGTACGGTCATTTTGGAGCCAAAATAGATGTGTCCCGCACTTACCATGGTCCTATCGGGTCTCGACATAACATAAAAGTTCTTCTTCTGACATCCCCATGAATCCTCATTTTATGCACTCTTTATCGGTATAACTCACACCGATACTCCAGCCAATGTTTCTATCTTCATCAGGGGTGGGAATAGCCTTTTTTTATTCCTCCCGAAATCCCGATGAATTCTCGATGCACTTTTGTGTTATATGCTTCCGAGTTCTTTTATCGATATAGGTAATATCGATGGCTCGGACTTCCGATTCTCCATATCATCGGGGATCGGTATAGCAATTTTCGCACTACTCTGATATGAATCTTCTTTCTGATGGGGTTGCCTTCAGTTTCCTTTAGTCTTCAGGTATCGGGATAAAACTTTCTTATTACTTCCAATCTCCCGATACTATGTTATAAGCTTGGACATTTCATTACAAGTTATACCGATGCTTTCATAAGCCATGTATATAGCAATTTATATGCTTTGTCAATAAGACGATGCAAGCCGATAGAAAGGAACCGCCTACTTCCTCATCGGAACAAGCTATCTCGATGGAATGATCTTTCAAAAAGTGCGCACCGAGTTGGGTATTTTTTAATGTGCTCCAATGAGTCCGTGCTCTGTTTCATCGGTATAAGTGCTACTGGTAATCCTCCTTTGGCTTGCCAATGTGGTTTCATCTGGAGCTTCGTTTTAGCTAGATGTAGGCCAGCCATACCTTAGTGGAAGGACAAACCGGAGACCTCTATGTTTTTTCATGTGCTTTGGTAGATTCGCATCAGGCCGGTTAGATAAAATACGTAGGAGTAGGGAACTTGACGGCTAGTTCTCATAATAGTAAATATATGCTATTCGGACAAACCTTGATTGGAATTCGGGGCTCTTCTGGTCGGTATCTAGACTTCTCTAGAAAGTTTGAAAGTTTATATAAGGAATACTTCAGATTGCAGTCTTAAGCCTGGAATTCTCGATCTGAACCGATGGTGCATCATTTTGGTGTCAGTTGCCTATGTAGAGAGGAATCGATCCAGGCCTAATGCAACCGGCTATTTCAAGCAAACGATGTGCTCTGGAATGTTTTATGGCAGGTGGCTAATGGTATATTGGGTGCTAATTGGCACTGGTGTGATGGGTTTTTTTATGAGGCTGTCATTTGCCCTATGGTTGACATATTCGATTCAAAGGAAGCGACCATACAGAGGATCAATGGCTTTGTCTACCCGTCTGATGGGCAGGCCCTGGGAAATGCCATTCTAGAGTCAGATTCTGATTGTTGGGTAAGCACCCTCCGCATCTATTTTAACCACACCAACTACATCTCCTTTGAATTGGAGGAGTCAGACACTAAAGATGAGGAAATTGCCCAAAAAAGGGTAGCACGGGGAAGGAGGGAGAACTTCATCCAGGAGGCGTGGGAGGTGTATAGGGTGGGGTGAGGAATGGGAATTTGGATCCCTTCCACAGACTACTAAACTCTGATGATAACTGGCTCTTAGCACTAGCCGCTGTCAAAGTAATGGATATTGGAGAGAACATGGGTGTCATACTCCAATACATTGGGAGTTAGTTTTGTTGTTTATCTACAATTTCTTGTTTTGCATATGTCACTCGCTACACTTCTATGACCCTATTGCAGACAATAGGATTAATTTTGTAAAATTAGCAGTAACACTATTTTAGGTAGTTACTGGATAAGTTATAAAACATCTTGTCATGGTAAATAGGAGAAGGTGTCACCATTGTAGGTGCATGGAGTGCCTTCGATGGTCATTTTGTAGGCAATATTTTTATGTTTAAAGATGTCATTTTCATCTACATGTACTGATGAGGGATGGCTGGTGGATATTACAATTTGTAAAGAACCAATGCTTCTTACACACTGCTGCCAATTTTTTAACACAATGTTTGTTAAGTATTGATGTATTCAAATACATCCATTCTGTCACATGAAGTATTGATCTATAGTTGTTAGTTTTTCCTTTTCTGTACTTTAATATTGCTTCAATCTCTCTGTTAGCTTCAAACTGTTATGCAAAATCATTGTATAGATTGACAAACACGCATGTTAGTCATGCATTTTACACCATTGATTTTGCAATAAATGACTGTGATTGACTAACCTGTCACTACCACACCGCATGAAAGGTCTGTTTTGGAGCCAAAATAGCTATAGCCCTTAAGGATTACTTTATCGGTATAACTTTCACCGATATCCCCGTAGGCGGTTTTATCTTAATTGTGGGTCAGAGTTGCATTTTTCTAAACCTCCCGAACTCCCCATGACTAACACATGTGTTAGTAGTCCATTTTACACCATCCATATTGTGACCAACATTATGCGATTGTCTAACCTGTCAGTAACGCGCATCTGCGATTGACTAACCTGTCACTAACATGGTGTACGAAAGGTCTGTTTTGGAGTCGTCCGAATACCTTGGACAATATTCGACTCCAATGGGAATTTCATAAATTGTCTTAGTGATAGGTTAGTCAATCGCAACCGCGCGTTACCAATAGGTTAGACAACCGCAGAATGTTGGTCGCAATATGGACGGTGTAAAACGGGCTACTAACACGCCTTAATAGTCCTATCGGGACTCGGCATAGCATAAAATTGCTTCTTCTGATGTCCCGATGAGTCCTAATGCATGTTTACTTTATCAGTATAATTTACACCGATATCCCTGCTGGTCCTTTTATCTTCATCGGGGGTTAGAATAGCCTTTTTCTATTCCTCCCGAAGTCCTGATCAGTGTCCGATGCACTTTTATGCTTTATGCTTCCGAGTTTGTTTTATTGGTATAGATAATACCGATGGTTCCACCTTCTCGATTCTCCATGTCATCAGGGATCGATATAACTATTTTTGCACTATCCTGATATGGTCTTTTTCTCCGATATGGCCGTTTTTTATAAAAAATTAGGACTAGTCTAATCTACCGGGCCCACCATCCTTTCGCTGCTTCGGGAAAGATAAACTCCATGCTATTTCACCCACCGAATTAACGTAGACCGTCAGATCCTTTTCAAGATGCACCTTCTTTACTTTCCACGTCATCCTCACGGTGGGCCCACTTCCCTTTCTCTTCTTCGCGAAAGATAAACTCCGAGCATCTTTCCTTTACGAAACAACGCGGGTCGTTGGATCAACCAGAAGATATCATGCGTTGGTATATTGAGATCATCAAAGTATCAGAGGGACAAGAAATAAACTATGCCCACACCATATGACTCAAGCAAAAAGAAACCAAAGGCGAATGCATCGGAGAGAGTTATGCCAATGGAGCATTAAAACAAAAGGCAAGGACGAGACTGAAGTGATGCCCATCGCGATGAAACGAACCATCAGGATAAAGAAAAAATAGGTATTCTGAGACCCGATAAGTGGGTTGAGGTAGTTTGTTCCGATCAAAAAGCAAAAAGTGGTAAAGTAATAACAACCGGCGGCAAATATTTGAATCATCGGGAGGAGTGTCGTCGATTAGCCGTTGGTTATCGTAATGAGAAGAACTGACTGTGACAACATAGTTTCCATTAAATGCATAAATTGAGTACATTCGTTGCCGCATGAAGAAAATTTGTCAAAGATTGCAATAATCAATTACAAAGATTGCATGCAAATCTGTCCCAAATAGCCGCTATTGCAAAGTAGCATTTCTCATGAAGTAATTGCAGAAAGATATTAAGTGCTTACTGAGACAACAATTTATGAGTTACTAACTATAGAGTGAAATAATTTGTAGAAATGGAGGGGTCAAGCTCAAAAGGGAAGCGACATGTTGCCGAAGTATCGAGTACCGCAACAAAGAAATCAGGTAGAAAGCTGAATCAGGACATGATAGACCAAATGGGATCTCCAAGAGCTAGGTCACACAGAGCTAAGATGAATTTCCCTATCTGCGAGCAGTTAGAGGACAAATACAGAGGGATTGGGGATATATTCACCACAGTGCGAGGGCACAAGTTGTTCCTTTTCCATTACTTCTGCAGGGATAACCCCACGCCAATTTTGAACCCATGGAATACGGGTCTCGGTAAACTTGTAGTACCCAATGTGTTTGTGAACATTGATTTGTTGAAGCTTTTAGTAAGAAATTATAATGCAAACAAGCAATGCATTATGTTGCCTGATGGGACTGCTCTAGTGCATTTTGCAAAGGCTACAATTCAGGAAGTTTTTGCAGTAGATTTGGAGGTGGAATTGCCTTTATCTTTTGTATATTTGGAAGAAGAGTAGATGAAGATGGACACTACATACCAGGGCTGGAACCTCCCAGTCCATAAAGCAAAGAAGGGGAGGCTAACAAACGAAGAAGGTCCTCCATATGACATGACTATTTTTAAGAAGTATCTGCAATATACATATATGGCTTGTGGTTAGGTGGGAGGAGTTGAAGCTCCTGATGTGGGAAACATAGGACCACTTGTTCTAATAGAAGAAGTTCAGAGGAATGAGCCTAAGGCATTTGACTTCGCTTCTTACCTAGTAGATAGATTGCATGAAGGTTTCTTAAACCTGAAAGACAATCCAGACAAATATTTCAAGCACTACTCATTTTTAATGCACATCATTTTATTTTATGGGAGACTTAGAGGGTTATGGCCGGAAGAATTGAATGTGAATACAGTTGGAAAAGATGGAAAGGAGCAACCAGTGCAATTATGGGTTTCCCTTTGGGATTATAGGTTTGCAAGTTCTCATTACCTCAAATTTGAGGAGTTCTTTGTCAAACCACTTTTCTTGCTCTTTGGTGAGCCTCGGCAAGGATCATTTTCGGAGGAGGTTAAGTACTTTATTAGGCCTCACGAGCACCAAAATCCAAAGGTCAATCACAACTGGGGTGATTGGTAATCATTCCAAAACTTCACTTTTGTTCGATGCTATGGATTTGAGGGTTATCCATATGTTCTCCCTAAGCCTGCACCAGACAAGATTGCCTTCTTGGAAATTGTAAGGCAGTTAAGTGTGTCTAATGCCAAACATTTCAGAGGAGCACACAAGCAAGCTTTCCTCCCTGGCACACTTCACTTTCAAGATTTTAAAATTGTATCAACTAGGGCATATGAGGTCATTGATAGGAAGCTGGTGGATGAATACAATTTGTTTCGGTACGTATCTAGAGCATGCTATGATCCTAAGGGTTACATCCATTCAAACAGGAAAAGATAGGATTTGGGAGACTACCTCCATGAGGAGGATGAATTTGAAGACATGTGCAGGAATAAGGAGGTGGAAGAGCTTGCAGGAGTTATGGAGACCTTGGAGAAGAAGCTAGAGGAAATAAGGCAGAGACTAGAAAACATGGAGGGAGAACCAACCCAAAGTGATTCAGGGGAAAATGAAGTAGTCTCCAAGGTTCGTTCCCCTGAGAAGGAGAAGGATTCGGAGGCAGAAGATAGGCTTATTGTTGCTCTAATTGCAAAGACAGATGAAAGAATGGCAGAACATGTTTCTTTTGTATCTGATGATCACTTCATTAAGTCTAAGGAATTCAAATCATTCCTGTACCACTTCAAGGGTAAGAAATTCAAGGAAGTAGTGCCAAATGTGACCCCTGATAATGAAGCAGAAATGATGATGAGGTTGAAGGAAGACATTGACAGAAAAGTTGAGACTATGACCCCGCAAAGGGGCAGACAATTGCTAGTAGACACAAGAATAATTGTGTTTCCAGGATGGGACCTGAGTGCTTCATTTATTTTGTATTCTTTGTTACATTCAGATAATAAGGATACGGAGTTAAACATCCAAGGATCAAGATATGATCCAAAGGAGGAAGAAATGTTATTGTGGGCCTTATATCCTCCTAATAAGAGGCCAAAAATCATTGATGTAGATAAATCTTTTGGTCATATGATGACCTTGAAGGTTGGAGAAGTAGATCCTATAGTCATAGCTAACATGGGTATCACTATTTCAAAGTTTAATAAGGCCCAAATGAAACATGAGATAGCAGAGAAGAATAAGTATAAGGCTTTGTATGAAGAGACCCTTAAGAGGAGTAGGAACCCTGTTCCCCAAATTACAGATTCAGGAGACGAATGGAAGGAAAAATTTGAAAA
The DNA here is from genome assembly GCF_030272615.1 of Cryptomeria japonica. NCBI lineage: Eukaryota > Viridiplantae > Streptophyta > Pinopsida > Cupressales > Cupressaceae > Cryptomeria > Cryptomeria japonica. The sequence goes on along the minus strand of NC_081411.1, from coordinate 728,810,303 downwards.
TCTATCTTATGAACATAACAAGTTGAAAAAAAAGATGAAAAGCATTAGGGCCGATACCACTTGCGTGCTGCTAAGTAGGAGGTGAATATCAGAGGAACATGGACAATATGATTTCACACACCAGAATTCGAGATAGACTCGACATGATGTTACAGGATGCAATGACCAAAGAGAAAGAAAAAAAGAAGCTGCAGGGTCTACTTGTTACACATGACGGAGTTACAGAGGCATTGAAGTCTAAATTTGATGAATGCCAGCAAATTGGTGAGCATGGGGTTCCCAGTCTGGTAGATGATGCAGGTGTGATCAAAGACAAAACCGTATGGATCGCTAAGTGCAAGTCTATGCTTAATGTAGCCCAAGCCATCACCAAAGTAGATGTCCTTGACATGAATGACATGACCGATCAATTGGAAAAAATTTATGCGATTGAGAATACAACCAAGGATGCCATCTTCAACGCTACAACATATAAGGAACCGGCCTACTTGGGGCATATTAAAAAATGTGGACGACTGCTGGATCGAAAGTCCTAGTGTGGTGTTTTACTTTATGTAATGTAATTGATATCTTGGTTAGGCATTTTAATTTCTGTTCACTTAGTTGTTAAGATAATGAAAGGGTGCATCCTTTCATTCCTGTCTTTCAGCATTTGTATTTGTATTGAGTCATCTTGAGTAACAAAGGGAGTTTTTTGGGGAGGGTTTTGGAACATCATTGTTGTAAGGACTGAAAGTCATATGTATTACGAAATTTTATAGTAAGCAGAAGTGTCATTTTGTGTAAGCAAATTGCAATGAAGTATCTCCAAGTGGGTAGCTACTATGTACTATCATTTCTCAGACATTAATATACAAGATTCACTATTTCTACTTCAAATGTACTGATTACTTTCTTTGTTGATGAAACATGCTTTGTCCTCTTCATAAATCTGTTTAAGAATTTGTTGTAATGTGAATCACATTCTGTTACATTAAATGTGAGATTGGGTTCTTATTGTTTATGTGAGACATACTGAACCATTATAGTGATTATTCATATTGTCTCTTGAGTTGATAATGTTATCTGTCCACAAAGTATCATTATATTCTGAGATAGAGGCACTGTTGTGTTGTTAATTCTTTGAGATCTTGATTTAATATGCATTAGGTCCTTGACAGAGAAGTATTCTTCTGAAACCTTTTGAATTATTCTATTGCACATATCTCAAATGTCATGAAACCATTTTACTTCCAAAATATAACAATCTTTGAACACAATTTATCTTTTCATTCAGTTTTCAATTTTTAAAGGCATTCAAATAAAAGAAGTCAGCAACAATAGAAAATTATCTTGCGAAGAACTGTCTTAGTAAAGTTTAAATCCACTATGAATAACCTCTTTTGTGCTTGAGAGGAAGAGGCACACCCACCTGGGTTTAGTGGAGTCTAAAGTGTACAGGGAATTGGTCTTCGACCATCCCTGTTCGTTGCCCAAGGTCGATCGCACTACTTCAGGGTTTGGCAAGTCTTTTTGTTTTCCAATCTATGGTTTTGGGAACCAACAACTTGTTCAACCAAATGGAAGAGATAGGGAAATTAAGTCCATGCTAAGGAGATTCATCATACCAAGTGAGGTGTTAGGAAACTATTTACCATTTTTTATGCATTTTCCACATTTTGAGCTGATGATCCATATTTTGGATTAGGTGTTTGAATAATGGAATAATCAGAGCTCCACATGTGTGTTTGATAGTCATTTCAAGGATGATTGTCCCCTAGGTTGTTACGTTTGTTAAATCTGGCCTATGAGCCCTTGTAAGCACAAAATAGCATAAATTTGCATTATGATCTAAAATGACTTCTAAAGCCTCATTAGGCATTTAGGCATATCGGTTTAATGTTAGGAAGTCATGCTAGCAGGTTCAATATAAGTTAAAATGCATAAAAGGCAAAAATGCACATTTGACCAAAAGTTGTCATTGTTGCTTGACAACTTTTTGCAACTTTTTGAGAAACTTTGCATTTTTTTAGCAAATCGGTGGTTGGGAAACCGATGAAGTATTGGTTAGACCAAAATGGAATATAAAATGCTCTGAGAATGACCAAAATGACCAGAATAGAAACTCAATTGTGCTACAAGAATTTAATTTTATTTGTAGTCATATATATTGAAATGCTTGACTTTGATGTTATACAACAATTTCATGCACATACAATAAAAAACATTTGTTTTTCCACCATATATAATAAAATGTTAACAACAATTTCAAAATAGAGAAGATAAGAGTACCAGTTGGTGTCAACAAAGTTTTTATTTGTCTGGTAAAGCTATATTTTCTATTAATTCTGAAAATGTTTACATTCTGAAAGATAAACCTCGACGGCTAGCTGACTAGACCATCGAAGTCGGTGGACGGTATACATAATGGTCCATACATAACACATTCAAAAACATTTAAAAAAAAAAACACAGTCCTTGCTTCAAAAAAGGTTGTATGTGCCATCTCGCTACACCACGTGAACAGTGACCATGCCCTCTTCCATGTCCAACACTTCCATGTTCCTAACTTGGTTAATTTTTGTCTCCCTACTGGAGCCCTCACTGAATTGCAGCACATGACCCTTCTTAGTTGTTCTTCCACAAGGTCGACCCCATCATTTTGTGCATACAGGAACCATTTGTTGCACAAGTGCTCTATATTCTGACAAAGGTCCCCATTTTGCCATCTCCACACGCACTTCCCAGACATCGACTGTCTCAAGGTATTGCACAATACCATACATCCCAGCCTGTGCTACACTTCTTCTGGCCTCTTTATCGAATGTCGCACTCTAGAACAAGAATGGTTACAAGGGAGGACTGAATTCACTCATGTGAATCCACGCTCCGCCCACACTTTCAAAGTCGTCCATGTCTCGTGCCAATCCTAATAAAGCTTCCATTCCGCCTAGCCATTCCTTCTTCACACACCTGTTCATGATTTCTCTAACTTTCAGAATAGGTCGGAGCTCCAGACACCATGCCATAAATAGAGACACTATGTCCACATTCGTTATGTACTTCCATCCGCCTTCTACGTACTCAGGCCCAAGGATCAACTTCACCGTGGACAGGAATGTGGTGCCTTCATAGATAAACAGGTTCATCAACCTATCGTCGCTTATTCATCCCCAAAATGCGACCTGTGTTTTGCTTGTTTGTAAAGAAAAGTTGGCCTCCATATTTCAAATCAAGATACCTATATTCCAAAACGGACATGAAAATATGTCAGACTAATAGCAACGTCTATAAATTATTTCAATTTTTATCAACCTATGCCTTAATTTTTTAGTGCTTTCTAATAACTAAGTTCATCCACTACATGTTCCATGTTATTCTACAATCTAAGTTTCTACACAATAGTCTGTGGACGTTTTTGTAGACTTACACATTTCCATATGATGCACACAGCTAATCAAAAGTTTCTTCGATTAACAAGGCTCGTTATGCGCTTTTGCCCATGACTGCTCCAAAACGGTAGTACACAATGACTAACATGCCTGTTAGTCGCACGTTTTACACCGTCGATTTTGCAATGAATGGGCAGCGATTGACTAACACAACGCTAACAAGTTGTAGAATAGGGGCTCTCGCTGCAAAGCGGACTACGGATTGACTAACAGTCATGTTAGTCGTGCGTGTTACACCGTTGATTTTGTAATAAACGGTTGCGATTGACTAACCTGTCGCTAACACATTGTCCAAAAGGTCTGTTTTGGAGCCAAAATAACTTCAGCCATCTTGCCTGCAAGGGACGACTATTCTAGCTCCAAAAAAGACCTGTCGTACATCGTGCTAGTGAAAGGTTAGACAATCACAATCGTTAACTGCAAAATCAATGATGTAAAACGTGAGACTAACATGTGTGTCAGTCAATCCATACTATCTGTCTGAAGGTTTAGGGTTTTTGAAATTTACCATATCAGGATAGTGCAAAAATAGTTATATCGATCCCCGATGACATGGAGAATCGGGAAGGCAAAACCATCGATATTGTCTATACCGATAAAACAAACTCGGAAGCATAAAGCATAAAAGTGCATTGGAGTTTTGATCGGGACTTCGGGAGGAATAGAAAAAGGCTATTCCGACCCCCAATGAAGATAAAAGGACATGCGGGGATATCGGTGTAAATTATACTGATAAAGTAAACATGCATTAGGACTCATCGGGACATTAGAAGAAGCAATTTTATGCTATGTCGAGTCTCAATAGGACTATTAAGGCGTGTTCGTAGTCCATTTTACACCATCCATATTGCAACCAACATTCTGCGATTACTTTAAATATAACAACATAGCACATAAGATAACAAAAATGTGTGTTAGCTTTTCTTGAAAGGGTTAGTGATAAGTAGTGACATGATTAAATTTCATTTATATTTTTTAAAGTTCCTATGTTTAGATTCATGATTATAGAGATGGCAGAGTTTAAGTCTATATTCATAGATGTGATTTAGGGTAGATCTAGAGATTAGGATGAATCTATGGGGATAAATGATGACGGGTTATATATATGGAGATTTTATGAGTTAAATTAACACAAAATTATGCAATGTGTAGATTAGTCATTGCATAAAAGTTTCTCTAACAAAAGTGTGCCTAAAATTAATGGGGAAAGGGCATAGAAATTAGTGTGTCTAACCTGTCGGTAACGCGCAGTTGCAATTGACTAACCTGTCGCTAAGACATTGTATGACATGGAGAATCGGGAAGGCGGAACCATCGGTATTACCTATATCGATAAAACAAACTCAGAATCATAAAGCATAAAAGTGCATCAGAGACTGATCGGGACTTCAGGAGGAATAGAAAAAGGCTATTCCGACCCCTGATGAAGATAAAAGCACCTGCGGGGATATCGATGTAACTTATACCGATAAAGTAAACATGCATTAGGACTCATCGGGACATCGGAAGAAGCAATTTTATACTATGTCGAGTCCCGATAGAACTATTAAGGCGGATGGAGAGTTGCTAGGAGTTCTTCGGGGTGATTTATGCCGATAACGCGAGGGACTTACTCACAATACGAACTGGTATATTGAGATCATTAGGGCATTGGAGGGACATAAATTAAACTATGCTGATACCCAATGGGACATATTGGACTATGTTTTGGCTATCGGGAGCGGTCTTAGTCTGCTATACCGATACCTGGTCAATAATGAGTAACACACGTGTTAGTCTCGCGTTTTACACCGTCAATTCTACAGTTAGTGGTTGCGATTGACTAACCTGTCGCGAAGCAGCGAAAGGGAAGTGGGCCCAACATGAGGATGACATGGAAAGTAAAGAAGGTGCATCTTGAAAAGGATCCAACGGTCTGCATTACTTCAGTGGGCGAAATAGCATCGAGTTTATCTTTTGCGAAGCAGCAAAAGGATGGTGGGCCCAACAGATTAGACTAGTCCTCCTTTTTTTTAAAAATGGCCATATCGGAGAAAAAGACCATATCGGGAGATAGTGCAAAAATAGTTATATCGATCCCCGATGACATGGAGAATCGGGAAGGCGGAACCATCGGTATTACCTATACCGATAAAACAAACTCGAAAGCATAAAGCATAAAAGTGCATCGGAGACTGATCGCGACTTCGGGAGGAATAGAAAAAGGCTATTCTGACCCTCGATGAAGATAAAAGCACCTATGGGGATATCGGTGTAAATTATACCGATAATGTAAACATGCATTAGGACTCATCGAGACATCAGAAGAAGCAATTTTATGCTATGCCGAGTCCCGATAGGACTATTAAGGTGTGTTAGTAGTCCATTTTACACCGTCCATATTACGACCAACATTTTGTGATTGTCTACCCTGTCAGTAATGCGCAGTTGTGATTGACTAACCTATCGCTAAGACATTGTATGACATGGAGAATCGAGAAGGCGGAACCATCGGTACTACCTATACCGATAAAACAAACTCGGAAGCATAAAGCATAAAAGTGCATCAGAGACTGATCGGGACTTCGGGAGGAATAGAAAAAGGCTATTCTGACCCCCAATAAAGATAAAAGCACCTACGGGGATATCGGTGTAAATTATACCGATAAAGTAAGCATGCATTAGGACTCATCAAAACATCGGAAGAATCAATTTTATGCTATGTCGAGTCCCAATAGGACTATTAAGGCGTGTTAGTAGTCCATTTTACACCGTCCATATTGCGACCAACATTCTACAACTGTCTAACTTGTCGATAACGCGCGGTTGCGATTGACTAACCTATCGCTAAGACATTGTATGACATGGAGAATCAGGAAGGCAGAACCATCAGTATTACCTATACCGATAAAACAAACTCGGAAGCATAAAGCATAAAAGTGCATCGGAGACTGATCGGGAGTTCGGGAGGAATAGAAAAAGGCTATTTCGACCCCCAATGAAGATAAAAGCACCTGCGGGGATATCGGTGTAAATTATACCGATAAAGTAAACATGCATTAGGACTCATCGGGACATCCAAAGAAGCAATTTTATGCTATGCCGAGTCCCGATAGGACTATTAAGGCATGTTAGTAGTCCATTTTACATCGTCCATAATACAACCAACATTCTGCGACTGTCTAACCTGTCGGTAACGCGCGGTTGTGATTGACTAACCTATCGCTAAGACACTGTATGACATGGAGAATCGGGAAGGCGGAACCATCGGTATTACCTATACCGATAAAACAAACTCGGAAGCATAAAGCATAAAAGTGCATCGGAGACTGATCGGGACTTCGGGAGGAATACTAAAAGGCTATTCCAACCTCTGATGAAGATTAAAGCACTTGTGGGGATATTGGTGTAAATTATACCGATAAAGTAAACATGCATTAGGACTCATCAGGACATCGGAAAAAGTAATTTTATGCTATGCCAAGTATCGATAGGACTATCAAGGCGTGTTAGTAGTCCGCGTTTTACACCGTCCATATTGCGACCAACATTTTGTGATTGTCTAACCTGTTGGTAATGCGTGGTTGCGATTGACTAACCTGTCCCGAAGACACTGTATGACATAGAGAATCGGGAAGGTGAAACCATCGGTATTACCTATACCGATAAAACAAACTCGGAAGCATAAAGCATAAAAGTGCATCGGAGACTAATCGAGACTTCGGGAGGAATAGAAAAAGGCTATTCTGACCTCCGATGAAGATAAAGCACCTGCGGGGATATTGGTGTAAATTATACTAATAAAGTAGACATGCATTAGGACTCATCGGAAGAAGCAATTTTATGCTATGTCGAGTTCTAATAGGTCTATTAAGGCGTGTTAGTAGTCCATTTTACACCATCCATATTGCAACCAACATTTTACGATTGTCTAACCTATCGGTAACGCGCGGTTGCAATTGACGAACCTGTCGCTAAGACACTGTACGAAATGCCCGTTGGGGCCGAATACCATCTAAAAATAGGGACCAAAAATAGCGTGTTGCGATAGGTTACTCAATCGCATCCTTTAATTGCAAAATAGGTTACGTGTTCGGCCATAGCTCCAAAATAGATAGTTTTTTTTGTTATTTTAGACTATTTTATGCAATAAATAGTAAATCATATTAGAAAAGTAGACAAAAAACCTTGTGTAAAATTAACTACAAATTTATATGGGTATTTCTACATATTCATTTGAATCATTTGAAGATAATTTCAATATTACTGTTAATTGTTAATCGCCCAAGGATAATCGCGTGTTACTCAATGCGTACGGTAAAGTCGGCAAGGCCACGGCTATTGCGCGACTAACAACGCATGGAAATCCATCAGAGAAGTGGCAAAAATGATAACAACGCATGGCAATCCAAGGTCAGACCTATTGGCATTACTCTCGCCGATTAAATTAATAAGGCAACGACAGTTACATCGGAGAACCGACAAAAGCATAATATTGTCTTGCCGATAACCGATGAGGCTATCGGTAAGACTCATACCAAAAACTGTAATAGAAATGACAGACCAAAATGGTAGTATAGAGATACTAACAGACACCAAACACCCACCAAAATGGCAGTACAGAGATACTAACAGACAGTAAACACCCACCAAAATGACAGTACAGAGATACTAATACGCATTTTACAATGGCTTTTTGGAGCCAGCAAACACGCGTTCAGCCCTATATCTAACCCTAACGCAAATAATTTCAAGCTACAACAAAACAAGAATAACCAAAGCAAAACAAAACAATATAATTTTCGTACTATGTATACAAATCTAAAAGAACGACTACTCAACAAAACAATAAAATGTGCAAATTTTCCAACTATTTACAACCAGAAAAAATGGCTACTCAACATACCTGCTAACCTTCAGAAATGAACGCAGGCTGCCCTTGAAAAGGAAATCCTTTCTGCCTCCTTGAAACCCTTCTTTGCCTTCAAACATAGCATAACACTTTCTCTAATTGCACATTAGTCCCTTTATTCTTCCTTTTTTCCACAACATGCAAAAAATGGTGGGAGGACGCATCGTACGGTTCACCTAACACGCGTGGGTTCTACATCATCCATTTGTCAATGAACGGCTGTGATTTTTTCCACATGACGTCGCAGAAAATGGCGTTGGTTTTCCGCTAAAACGGTACACGATCTTTCATAACACGCGTGTTAGTGGCGCGTTCTACATGGTCAATTTTTCACTGAATGGCTGCGATTGATGGATTGACTGAGTAAGGACCCACCTGTTAGTAGCACGTATGAGAGGTTTTGGAGGGAGCCACCGCGGTTTGGAAGCCCGTGCCCTCTTTTTCCCACTATTTTGGCGTCCAAACGCGGTCATCAACACTTGCCACCAGATGTTTGTTTTCTATGGCTTTTAATGTGCGTGTTAGGCACAACACATCGACACGAACCACGGCCCACGATCCGCCATCCTCTGGCATGTCCACGTAGTTTTGTGTGGGCCCCGACTTTTAAAACAGCCGAGTCTAGGACAACTCCACGTCATTTTCCCTAGGTCCAATGCCTGCGCCAAATTGGCATGGTATGAATGGGCTATGCATGTCTTGAACATTATGTCGATGCATGTTGTTGGTACGACAAGTCACTTTTGGAGCTAGAATAGACGCGTCCAAATATCTACTCATTTGAGCCAGTGTCGTACCTCAGGTAAGCAGTGAAATGAAGACTGATATAAGGCCCATGTTCCAGTCGTAGAGCTCGGACCTACATGCACATTGCCCCATGCATCATTCAAAAAAGAAATTTTCTCTAGTCTGTTTTCTTTACTGAGCACCCGTGATCTAGCGTCAAGATTACAGTCAGAATCCACCTGATTAGATAGTTTACTTTCAAGATTCCACCTCCATGAGTATTTCACTGGGATAAGGGAAGCACAAATGAAGCATTCACTTAGTGAAGAGAGGACATCTTCATTTACCATAGGGGAAGAGCACCAGTAGCCATCATAGCTAACTTCGCACACCCACAAATCCTAAACAATATATCAAATTTTGATATTTTTTTTTGGGTTGTCTTCGTATGCGACTTAACTTCTTAAAGCTATTGATCTGGCTTCTAGGTAGTAACGATCCAATCTCTATGGGTCGTTATGCATTGAAAGGTCAAAAAGTGGTCATTTCAAAGTGTCAACCGATACTTGACCTCTTTTGTGCCAATACCCGCACACCAAAACACCAATATCCATTTATAAAATACCTAAAAACTAATATATTTTTCACCTTTTTATAAAAAATAATTAACCTAAAAAAATTATGACATGCATATAATTAAAAAAAATGATAAATGTAAAAAAGTTTAAAATGGGTGGTCAAAAAACATGTTGACCACCCATAACCGCCTTCTCATGGAGGTATGGTGGCCCCACATGGCACAAACTCCCACTATGTTTTTTGCCCTAAAAACTTAGGGAAATAAACTGTTTCCCTAACATTTGCACTCGCATTTGCACTCGCATTTTAGGGAAATAATTTGTTTCCTTCGATGGCCTCCTCCACAACCTCAGTCTTCGGTAGCCTCCTCCGCAACCTTGGCCTCCTCTGCAACCTCCGTCAGCGGGCTCCTCCGCAACCTCGGCCTTCCCTGTAACTTCTGTCGGTGGCATCCTCCGCAACCTCGGCTCCCAAGTAACGATAACTCATCCATATTGCATATTGGATGTCCAATGACGGTTTTGCTCCTTCGCAGCTGCATTATGCTTTATCTATTGATGATTTCTTTGTATGCTTTGTTAATGCCTAACACAGAATGACAAAACAATTGCATATCTCTTCGTTTACTTCGAAACCCCTTCATTATTTTTTATTTCATTTTTTGGTTGCGTTGTTAAATGGTGTTTCTCTATTTATATTGCCGAAATCATTACAGTTAATGCGAAAAAAATTGATTAGTGTTCATAATAGTTTGAAACCCCTTCATTATTTATCATTTCCTTTTATGGGTGCATTGTTAAATGGTGTCTCTCTATTTATAATGCCAAAATCATTATAGTGAATGTGAAAAAGTTTGATTATTGTTTATAATTGTTCGAAACCCCTTCATTATTTATCATTTCCTTTTATGGGTACGCTGCTAAATGGTGTCTCTTTGTTTATAATGCCGAAATCATTATAGTGAATGCGAAAAAAATTGATTATTGTTCATAATAGTTTGAAACCCCTTCATTATTTATCATTTCCTTTTATGGGTGGGTTGTTAAATCGTGTCTCTCTGTTTATAATCCCGAAATCATTATAGTGACTGTGAAAATTATTGATTATTGTTCATAATAATTTGAAACCCCTTCATTATTTATCGTTTCCTTTATGGGTGGGCTGTTAAATGGTGTCTCTTTGTTTATAATGCCGAAATTATTATACTGACTACGAAAATAATTGATTGTTGTTTATAATTGTTCAAAAACCCTTCATTTGTTATCATTTCTTTTTATGGGTGCATTGTTAAATGATGTGTCTTTGTTTATAATGCATAAATCAGTACAGTGAATGCGAAAATAATTGATTATAGTTCAAAATTGTTTGAAACCCCTTCGTTATTTATCATTTCCTTGTATGGGTGTGTTGTTAAATGGTGTCTCTCTGTTTATAATGCTGAAATCATTACAGTGAATGCAAAAATAATTGATTATTGTTCATAATTGTTTGAAACTCTTCGTTATTTATCATTTCTTTTTATGGGTGCGATGTTAAATGGTGTGTCTATGTTTATAATGTCGAAATCATTACAGCGAATCCAAAAATAATCGACTATTGTTCATAATTGTTTGAAACCCCTTCATTATTTATCATTTCCTTGTATGGGTGCGTTGTTAAATGGTGTCTCTTTGTTTATAATGCTGAAATCATTATAGTGAATGCAAAAATAATTGACTATTGTTCATAATTGTTTGAAACCCCTTCATTATTTATCATTTCCTTTTATGGCTACATTGTTAAACGTTGTCTCTCTGTTTATAATACCGAAATCATTACAGTGAATGTGAAAATAATTTATTATTGTTCATAATTGTTTGAAACCCCTTCATTATTTATCATTTTCTTTTATGGCTACATTGTTAAATGTTGTCTCTTTGTTTATACTTTCGAAATCATTACAGTGAATGCGGAAAGAAATGGACTATTGTTCATAATTGTTCAAAACCCCTTTATTATTTAGCATTACATATATACACACACACGCATATATATATATATATATATATATATATATATATATATATATATATATATATATATATATATATGCGTGTGCGTGTGTGTGTGCTATTAAATGGTGTCTCGCTTTTTATAGTGCCGAAATCATTACAGTGATTGCAAAAAAAAATGATTATTGTTCATAATTATTCAAAACCCCTTCATTATTTATCATTTCATTTTATGGGTGCATTGTTAAATGATGTCTCTTTGTTTATAATGTCGAAATCATTACAGAGAATGCAAAAAAGATCGATTATTGTTCATAATTATTCGAAACCCCTTCATTATTTTTTATTACATATATACAAATATACATACACACACACACACACATGTGTGTGTGTGTGTGTGTACACGTGGCACGAACTCCTGCTATCCTTTTGGCCCTAAAAACTTAGGGAAATAAAGATTTTTTGTGGCATTTTCATTGTTTGCTCTGCCTTTAATCTGTTAATATACTCACTGTAAATAATATTATCAGGCATACCATGTAGTACTTCCATTAAATTTCATATGAGAAATATAATAACATCATTCAGCCATTTACTCATTTTGTTTTCAGCTATATGGTTATTGTCTATATTATCATGCATACACAATACCATTTTATTTTCTTCAAAAATGTTCAATGATGAGTTACAGAAATAGATTTGTTTTTCATCATTTATCTCAATGGCATTGAGGGTTTAATTTCAATGATCTCTGTCTATATATATATTTATACGGTAGCATTTTTTTTGTTGTTGAAAGATGTTCAATGATGTAATTGTTCTCTATCTAGTAGAATATCAACAATATCTAATTTTCAATCACATCACAGTTCACTATCTCGTGCTTCTAGTTTCTCTCCTTGTTATATAATGTTTCAAGTTTTGTACCTATGTCTGTGATATGGTGTGTGCGCGCGCGCGCGCGCGCGCGCGCGTGTGTGTGTGTGTGTGTGTGTGTGTGTAGACACACACACACACACACACACACACACACACACACAACACAACACAACACAGTTACATACTTATAACTCCTGCATGGCTCTTTTGAGTTCTCTGACTATATGGTTAATGTTATATAATGTTTCAAGTTTTGTACCTATGTCTCTCTGTGTGTGTATATATATATATATATATATATATATCACAGTTACATACTTACAACTCCTGCATGGCTTTTTTGAGTTCTCTGGCTATAGGGTTATTGTCTATATTATCATGCACACACAAATAGAGACACAATACCATTTTATTTTGTTGAAAGATGTTCAATGATGAGTTACAGAAATAGATTTGTTTTTCATCATTTCTCTCAATGGCATTGAGGGTTTCATTTCAATGATCTATCTCTCTTTATGTATTTATATGGTAGCATTTATTTTTTGAAAATCGTGTTCAATGATGGAATTTTTCACTATCTAATAGAACATCAGCATTATCTAGTTTTCAATCACATCACAGTTACATATTTTACTCCTGCATCTCATGCTTTTAGTTTGCCTCCTTGTTATATACACTTTCAAGTTCTCTGCCTATATGGTTATTGTCCATATATATGTACACACACACACACACACACACATACATGTGTACATGTATATGTATACATGCATGTATATGTATATGTGTATATATACATACATGTATATGTATATGTATATGTATATATATACATGCATATGTATGTATATGTATATACATACATGTATATGTATATGTATATATATACATGCATATGTATACATGAAGAAACACACAATATCATAATATATTCTATAACTATGGTTGATGCGAGTTCTCTGGCTATATGGTTATTGTCTATATATATTTTTATATGTATATGGACAATAACCATATAGCCACAAAACTTGCTGTAATCAACAACAGTTTTTTTATTCAAGGGCGGTCATTTAGATTGGTACAGATTGAATAAGTAAATTCCTTCTACAGTCAATGTTAAATGTTGTAAATCTTTCAATTTAAATTATACTGTTTTCAGTAAACCAACATTTCTTTCAATATAGTCACTGTAAATAATATTAACAGCCACATTGTGTTCGTTGTGGAGCCTGATTAGTCTCCAAGTGGGAGATTGTTGAAATTTTTTTGGTTATTTTTTTTGTTGATGAAAAACGACGTTGTAATAAAACCCTAAAAAAGCCGACTTTGTTTTTGCCCTAAAAATGCATGTTATAAGTGTTTGGGATGCTTAAGGCATTGTAAGATTGATGTACTATTTTTGCTGGATAATAAGAAAGATTGGACGGCTGTGTATGGTGGACGTAACCCATTCTGGGTGAACCACGTTAAATCTTTGTGTTATTTGTGTCCTGTTTTATTTCTTTATCTTTTTTGTATTTAAATCTGCATATAATTGTTAGTTCATATTTACTTTTGATCTACTTGAAACCCTAACAATTGGTATCAGAGCGAGGTTTTCTGTAAATTGGCAGGACTCTCATATTTGAGTGGGAGCAATGGAGGATTCCAAATTCAAGGTCGAAAAGTTTAACGGCCAGAACTATCAATTATGGAAAATGCAAATGGAGGATTACCTGTATCAAAAGGATTTGTGGCGGCCATTGGAAGGAAATGCAAAGAAAGCAACCATAATGTCAGATGAAGAGTGAGACATTTTAGATAGAAAGGCACTGGGATCCATTCGATTGTGCCTTGCACCGTCTGTAGCATTCAATATAACAGAAGCAAAAATGACTGTAGATTTGATGGCGACATTGGCAAAGTTGTATGAGAAACCCTCGGCTTCGAATAAGGTATTTCTTATGAAGCATTTGTTTAATTTGAAAATGAGTGAGGGAGGATGTGTAGCAGAGAACTTAAATGAATTTAATACAATTACCAATCAACTGTCTTTGGTAAAAATTACATTTGTAGAAGAGGTTAGGGCTCTCTTGATTTTATGTTCTTTGCCAGAAAGCTGGAATAGCTTGGTTGTGGTTGTAAGTAACTCTGTCTCTGGTAAAAATAGTTTGGTATTTGATGATATTGTTGGTGTTATCCTAAGCGAGGAAATGCGAAGGAAAAGCACAGGTGAGACTCCAACATCATCAGGTAGTGTTTTGAATATGGATAACAGAGGAAGATCAAAAGAAAGAGGAAAAGGCCCTAGGAATGAGAAGTCATGAGGGAAGTCAAAGAAAGGACACTCTCAATCTAGAGGAAAGAAAGATTGCTGGTACTGCGGAAAGCCTGGTCATCTAAAGAAAGACTATTGGTCTCAGAAAAACAAAGAAGGAGACAAAAATGAAACTGACAGTAAGGAAGCTAATATTGCAAGTGATACTTTACAAGATGCTTTAATCTTATGTTTGGATAATGTTAATGATTCCTGGGTAATAGATTCTGGGGCTTCATTTCATGCTACACCCCATAGAAAATATTTTCTAGATTATGTTCAAGGTGATTTTGGACAGGTATATTTGGGTGATGATGAGCCCTATCAAATTGTTGGAAAAGGAAAGATAAAGATCAAGTTGCAAAATGGAAACGACTAGTTTCTATAGGAGGTAAGACATATTCCTAATTTAAGAAGAAATTTAATTTATGTAGGGCAACTAGGTAGTGAAGGTTGCATAGTTACCTTCTCAAACAGTATGTGGAAGGTCACTAAAGGATCATTAGTAGTAGCTAAAGGTGCGAAGGTAGGCACATTATATCTGTGTACTGGTAACACTTACTCTAACTTAGCTGCTACAGATAAAGTTACTACAGGGACAACAACAATAGATGTTGTAAGAACAAATTCAAGAATGTGGCACCATAGGCTTGGGCACATGAGTGAGAAAGGGATGAAAATCCTTCACTCCAAAAATCTATTTCCAGGACTAAAGAAGATTGATTTAGAGTTCTGTGAAAATTGTGTTTATGGTAAACAGAAAAGTGTCAGATTTCTCAAGGTTGGGAAAGAGAAGAAGAGTGAGAAGTTAGAGCTTGTGCATTCAGATGTATGGGGACCGGCTCAGGTATCATCTCTTGGTGGCTCTTGTTATTATATTATTTTTATTGATGACTCAACCAGAAAAAACATGGGTATATTTCCTAAAATAAAAATCAGATGTTTTTGAAACTTTTAAGAAATGGAAAGCTTTGGTTGAGAATGAGACAGGAAAAAAGTTGAAGTGTCTCAGATCGAATAATGGAGGTGAGTATTGCAGCAAAGAATTTGAAGATTACTGCTCCTTAAATGGGATTCGAAAGCAGAAGACAGTTCCAGGAACTCCACAGGAAAATGGTGTGTCGGAGAGAATGAATAGGACTATCATGGAACGTGTGAGGAGCATGAGATTGCATGTTGGATTGCCCTTACATTTTTGGGTAGATGTTGTACATACTGCTATCTATTTGATAAATAGAGGACCTTCAACCCCTTTGGATGGTGGTATTCCAGAGGAGGCATGGACTGGTAAAAAGGTAAATTATTCTTTTCTAAAAACTTTTGGTTGTGAAGCTTTTGTCCATATTGATAAAGAAAACAGAACCAAGCTTGATGCTAAATCTCAGAAATGTACCTTCATTGGATATGGGATAGATGAATATGGCTATCGGTTATGGGATTTTGAAAATAAAAAAATAATTAGAAGTAGAGATGTTATATTCAATGAGAAGGTTATGTATAAAGAACAGATGTAGGAAAAGAAGCACGAACGGGACAAACAAGAATATGTGGTGTTGGATGAGATTCCTGAAAATGAAATGCCACAAGTACCTGATGCTCAGCAACAACAGATTGTCCCACAAACTCCTGCAAGTTTTAGACATTCTACGAGGTCAAGTAGACCCCCTGAAAGATTTTCTCCTTCTTTGTATTCTATTTTATTAACTGATTTTGGTGAACCCAAAGATTATGAAGAAGCAATGCAGGTGGATGCCAAACAACAGTGGGAGCTAGGCATGAAAGAGGAGATGGACTCCTTGATGAAAAATAAGACTTGGGACTTAGTTCCTTTACCTACAGAAAAAAGAGCTTTGCCTAACAAATGGGTTTATAGGCTGAAGGAGGAGGAAGGAGGTCAGAAAAGATATAAGGCCAGACTTGTGGTAAAAGGTTTTGCACAGAAAATGTCTAACATCCCATATTAATCAGATGTTGGCAGTTTGATGTATGCAATGGTATGCAAAAGGCCAGATATTGCACATGTAGTGGGATTTGTGAGCAGGTTTATGAGTAATCCAGGTATGGAACATTGGAATGCTGTGAAATGGATCCTTCGATATTTGAAACGAACCACTACGAAGGCATTATGTTTCAAAGGATCTAATGCTGCTCTGAGTGGATTTGTTGACTCTGATATGGCAGGTGATATTGATTCACGGAGGAGTACTATAGGGTATGTTTTTACTATAGGGGGAACTACAGTCAGTTGGATTTCTAGGTTGCAAAAGGTTGTTGCACTTTCAACCACTGAAGCTGAGTATGTTGCTGCTACAGAAGCTAGCAAGGAGATGATTTGGTTATAATGTATTTTGGAGGAATTGGGTTAGACACAGGAGGATCACCCATTGCATACTGATAGCTAGAGTGCCATTCATCTTGCAAATAACTCTGCTTTTCATTCAAAGACAAAGCACATTCAGCTCAGGTACCACTTCATCCGGACTAATTTGGAGGAGGGTCAGTTACAGCTTGATAAGATTCACACAAGTGAGAATCCTATCGATATGTTCATGAAGGCAGTTCCACAAGAGAAGCTGATTTCTTCATCAGTTTCTGTTGGTTTTCTTGATTGATAATTGTGGAATTTATACCAGTCGAGTCCTAGTGTTTTATCCAGCGGATGTTGCATGTACAATGGTGTCGTGTAGTATCAATCTCCAAGTGGGAGATTGTTCGGTGTGGAGTCTGATCAATCTCCAAGTGGGAGATTGTTGAAATTTTTTTGGGTATTTTTTTGTTGATGAAAATCGACATTGTAATAAAACCCTAAAAAGGCCGACTTTGTTTTTTCTCTAAAAACACATGATATAAGCGTTTGGGATGCTTAAGGCATTGTAAGGTTGATGTAATGTTTTTGCTAGATAATAAGAAAGATTGGACGGTTGTGTATGATGGACGTAACCCATTCTGGGTGAACCACGTTAAATCTTTGTGTTATCTGTGTCTTGTTTTATTTCTTTATCTTTTTTGTATTTAAATCTGCATATAATTGTTAGTTCATATTTGCTTCAGATCTGCTTGAAACCCTAACACGTTGGATGTCCAATGATGGTTTATGCTCCTTTGTAGCTGCATTATGCTTTGTATATTGACGATTTCTTTGTATGTGGTTTACAGTTTCATTTCAATGCTCTCTTACAGCTTAGTGTGCCTATATGTTTGTCATCCACACACACACACACATACATATATGGTTAATGTCCATACACACATATACATATGTGTGTGTAGAATAAAACTGAACAATCCAAAGCAATGGAGGTCTGCATATTCAATATGACATGAACGAATGTTTCCCACAAAAATTCAAATTTGAAAATTGGTAGCTACCACAATTGAATGCATTGCACATTCAAATTATATTATAAGATAAAAGTTTCCATGTCACTTTGATTACAATCCAATTCATTGCATATTTCTGAATTCTGCAAATTCCCTTTGCACATTCCCTAGGTAACTATTTATTTGCAATATGTACGTACGTTATACATATGCATATGCATATGTATGTATATGTGCAATTCTATGTACATGTGCATATGTATGTAGTTGGATATGTATATGTATGTACTTATGCATTCAATAATGTATAAATGATTTGTTGTTACAACATTACGCTACCCTCGAATATTGTTGTTTTTTGCAGGCATGCTAGAGCATCGAGGGAAGAATCATACTTGTGGAAGATCATCATATCAATGTAAATGTGTTTATTAACACACTTCAATTCTTTGGAGATTATGCCTTTAATGCTTACATTTTATATTAATTTGTGTAGATATCTTAGGTAGTTATGCATTTCTTATTAAATGTGTTTCTTAACACACCTTAGTTTGTTTTGCATTTTGTTGTGATTGTTATGGCAAGCAATGATCTAGGACTCACTATGTCAAAGACAATAAGCATGCCTCTCAGGTAAAGTCCATATGACTTTACTTTGGCAATGATCTAGTAGACAATGTAATTTGTGAATTGTTTATGTTTTAATTTCTGAATAGTTTGTGTTTCAATTTGTTTAAATTTCTCACTTAGTTCATATGTTTCAATCTTCTCTTTGTTGGAATTGTACTTTCACAATGATCTAGTAGACAATGCAATTTCTGATTTGTTTATGTTTCAAATTTAGAATTTTGTTCTTTTTTAATTTGTTTAAATTCCTCACTTAGTTCATATGTTTCAATCTTCTCTTTTTTTGATCTATACTTTGGCAATGATCTAGTAGACAATGCAATTTCTTATTTGTTTATGTTTCAATTTCTGAATTGTTTGTGTTTCAATTTGTTTAAATTCCTCACTTAGTGTAGTAGAAAAATGAAGTGCCCTATTGTTTTTGTTTCAATTTGTTTAAATTCTTCACTTTCTAAATTGTTTGTGTTTCAATTTGTTTCAATTTCTGAATTGTTTGTGTTTCAATGATCAAAAGGAAGTGCCATATTGTTTGTGTTTCAATTTGTTTAAATTCCTCACTTTCTAAATTGTTTGTGTTTCAATTTGTTTCAATTTCTGAACTGTTTGTGTTTCAATGATCAAAAGGAAGTGCCCTATTTGAGGAAAAGAACCAGACAAAGAATTGTCTTATATTGCCTTAAAAGATGTCTTGTTAGATACTGCCAAGAAGGATAACTTGGTAGCTAACAAGATATTTTGTAAGGTAGTAGAAAATAGTTCTTTGTCTGGTGCCTTTTTACAAATGGGACACTTCCTTTTATCATTTCGATGCAATAAGCTAGTAGACATATTACACACTGCAATTTATATATGATGACTGCAATTTGAATACTTATAATATGATGACTACAACTTGAATATTTATAAGTATTCAAATTTCTCACTATAAAAAGAGGACATATCAGTGGCATGTGAATAATCAAATGCCATTGAGATGGCCTTTTTGAAAGTGAGAAATATACGAGATCAATTCAACTGATATATGAGAAATATCACATCACAAAAAACAAACATATCAGATTTACAACAACACCATCAATTCATTGGAATATCCATCTGATATATCTAAAAACAACAGAGTTCTGAACACATTACAAAATATGGCAGCATGTCATTCTATAATCACATCATAGTTCTATCAAAACTCAAAATCTGCTCTCCATTTGGGTATTAATCACATCACGGTTATATCAATTCTCTATTTGGGTATTAAATGGGGGAGGTGTAACAAATTCAACCCCAACGGATTGTGGCCTACTAGGGTCTGGCCCACCAAAATTGTTTTCTTCGCTGGGAGGGGTTTGTAAGCAACTTGGTATTTGAGCAAGGAATGCCTAGTTTACACCTGAAGTAAGTTGCACGGTGTCTGAGGGTCCAAGTGTAGTCCCAACCTGCATAGTATTAATAGCTGCAAAGGCTGGGGACAAGAGGTTCATCATTTCCATGAGAATTTGGTGTTGGATGGGTAGAGGTTCTGCGACTGTGGCAACATCTTTTGTCCTCTTCGCACACTTGGCTGCCTTTTCAGCTTTCATCCTCTCCTTCTCAATCTTTGCTTTTGCATCTTTCTTTGCCTTGTCTTGTCTTCGAATGAACTTTTCTTGGGAATCCTGCAATTTTTTGGCTTGTTTTTCCACCCTCATAGCCTCCTTTTCTATCGCTTTTGCTTCACGTTGTACCTTCCTCTGTCTCATCTGCTCTTTCTTTTGCTCTGCCAATTCCTCTTCTCTTTTCCTTTCAGCCTCTTTATCTTTTTCCCTTTGAATGTACTCATCAGATGTCAAGATCTGTGATTGGCTACTAAGAAGTAGAACCCCTTTCTTACCTCCACGTGAAGATTGATTCATTCTCTGCACTGGAATTCTTATGAATTGACTGATTTACCTTGGCTATTGTTGCCAATCCTCTTGTGTGCATGGCACAAACTCAGGTTCGTCTTCACTTATGTGAACTTCATCTTCACCATCAGCACCATCATGTTGCTCCCAGTTTACTGCATTGGTGAACTAATGAATGACATCTGCTGGATCAATTTCTGGCAGACTAGGCATGGAAAGCGTTTCATCATCACAGTTGGCTGCATCTTGGGTCCACTCTGGTATGTTAGCTTGTGTTGGCAAAGACATGTCTATTGATGTATTTTTGAAACCCTCATTTGGCTGGCTGGTATGTGGGGGCAGACCTGCTTCGGTAGTTTCTGGTGTCAAACTTGTACCCTCAATTGTTGCTTGTGTTCCACTATGGAGTTCTACAAAATCTTGAATCTCTTCCTCATTATAACCTACCAATCGCAAGCACGCTTCCGCTACCATATACTCTGGTTCTTCATCCCTTGAAGCAACATCATGTTCTGTTGAAACCTCAAATGCCTCACTTGGTCTCATATCATTTTGTAATACATTTTGGTTAAGTGGCCAAATCCCTGTCCTACGGAAGCCACTGATTATATTGGTCGATGTCAATGCTTGGGCAAACGCCTTGCTCGCAAGAGTTGCCAACTCTTCCCTTCCAATTTCAATTTGTGGGAACTTAGAAATCTATATACTCCTTTGTTGTTTGAAATAATTATTGAATGGTGAGAATACAGAGACATCAAGTGGCTGCAATTTGTGGCTTGTATGAGCCGAAAGGGTCACCAAATCAACACTTATCTACCTTGCTTCTTCAATTATCTTGAAGGCTACATGGCTGCCATGACCGTCAAAGATCAGTAGGGCCCTATGTGAGGGTGAAACTCCATCAGGGACTGAACGTGCAAAATGTTCCAACCAATTTAAGAACAGCTCCTTCGTCATCAATGCATGTTCTTGGACTGCCATGCATGCTCCTGGCTCGCAGTTTGCTATGTAGTTTCGGATATGCCTCTTAGATTTGAACAAATAAAATTCAGGAATGTTGAAACCACATGCACTAACACATGCCAAAACAATGATCCACTATCTACTCTTCGAAATTAGGTGTGGTACACACCTCTACCCCAATTTGGCTATCACTCTCATTCCACAATTCCTCCCAGCTTGCACACTAGTCTTATCACAATTCCAAATCTAACTCCTACCATAGTGATTGAGGTTGTACATTAACTCCAAGTTGTCATAAAAAGAGGCAACAATAGAAAGTCGAAGAATAATAGCCCTATCGAAGTCCACTCCTTCTGCTATTCTCATCGCTAGATCAGGGTGCCTTCGTCTAAAACCTGCCCACCATGACCTCCTTGGCATCTTGTTTTGAATGGATTAGGCCTATTCTCAGTAATTTGTGCAATAGTTGATTGAAGTTGACTGATTTGGAGACTGTGACCAATCTTAGCCACATCTTTGCACCATTGAACAACTACATCCTCCTCCTCTGTTGATAAAATGGTGCATGGACCCCTCACAGTCGTAGTTGTCGTTCCCATTAGCCATGCCCTCAAAGAAGCAATGGGGATACCATATTTGATTGATGTGCCTCTAAGAGACATGTGCCTGTCTTCTATGCATGAAATTGCCTCTTTCATGTCAGTTATGCTCCATTTTGGTTTAGGATCCTTTGAGGCCACCTGTACTTGTGTTTGTGGAATACGATTAGAATCTGCAGTAGGATGGTCATGTACAACAACAGTTTCCACATCAGTTGCATTTTTAGGTGAGTGGTCATCTACAACAAGAGTTAGTGGGTCTTCATTTTGGACAAAATTGTCTTCATCAAGGAAGTGCACCCCACGAGTGACCCTAACTATTCGACGTCTAACAGACCTGCTTCCTTTCTACCTCATGCCATTATGTTTAGTGAACCTGAAATAGATCATTGAAATGAAACCCTCAATGCCATTTAGATAAATGATTAAAAACAAATCTATTTGTGTAACTCATCATTGAACAAAATAAAATGGTATTGTGTCTCTATTTCTGTATGCATGAAAATATAGACAATAACCATATAGCCAGAGAACTCAAAAAATCCATGCAGGAGTTCAGTATGTAATTGTGATGTGATTGAAAATTGGATATTGTTGATATTGTATTAGATAGTGAGCAATTACATCATTGAACATCTTTCAACAAAAAAAAAGTTCTATAGTATAAATATATAGAGAGAGAGAGAGATATCATTGAAATGAAACCCTCAATGCCATTGAGATAAATGATGAAAAACAAATCTATTTCTGTAACTCATCATTGAAGATCTTTCAACAACAACAAAAATGCTACAATATAAATATATAGAGAGAGAGAGATCATTGAAATGAAACCCTCAATGCCATTGAGATAAATGATGAAAAACAAATCTATTTCTGTAACTCATCATTGGACATCTTTCAACAAAAAAAAAATGCTACAGTATAAATATATAGAGAGAGAGAGATCATTGAAACGAAACCCTCAATGCCATTGAGATAAATGATGAAAAACAAATCTATTTCTGTAACTCATCATTGAACATCTTTCAACAAAAAAAAATGCTACCGTATAAATATATAGAGAGAGATAGATCATTGAAATGAAACCCTCAATGCCATTGAGATGAATGATGAATTGGATATCTATTTCTCTAACTCATCATTGAACATATTTCAACAACAAAAAAATGCTACTGTGCAAATGCGAGTGCAAATGCTAGGGAAACAGTTTATTTCCCTAAGTTTTTTGGGCAAAAAAGATAACGGGAGTTCGTGCCACATGGGGCCACCATACCTCTGCGGGAAGGGGGTTATGGGTTGTCAACATGTTTTTTGACCACCCATTTTAAATTTTTTTACATTTATCATTTTTTTTAATTACATGTATGTCATAATTTTTTGTAACTCATCATTGAACATTTTTCAACAACAAAAAAAATGCTACCGTTTAAATATATATACAGAGACAGATCATTGAAATGAAACCCTCAATGCCATTGAGATAAATGATAAAAAACAAATCTATTTCTGTAACTCATCATTGAATATCTTTCAACAAAAAAATGCTACCGTATAAATATATATAGAGAGACAGATCATTGAAATGAAACCCTCAATGCCATTGAGATAAATGATGAAAAACAAATCTATTTCTGTAACTCATCATTGAACATCTTTCAACAACAAAAAAAATGCTACAATATAAATATATATACACAGAGAGATCATTGAAATGAAACCCTCAATGCCATTGAGATAAATGATGAAAAGCAAATCTATTTTTGTAACTCATCATTGAACATCTTTTAACAACAAAAAAAAATGCTACAGTATAAATATATATACAGAGAGAGATCATTGAAATGAAACCCTCAATGCCATTGAGATAAATGATGAAAAACAAATCTATTTTTGTAACTCATCATTGAACATCTTTCAACAAAAAAATGCTACCGTATAAATATATAGAGAGAGACAAATCATTGAAATGAAACCCTCAATGCCATTGAGATAAATGATGAAAAACAAATCTATTTCTGTAACTCATCATTGAACATCTTTCAACAACAACAAAAAATACTACAGTATAAATATATATACAGAGAGAGATCATTGAAACGAAACCCTCAATGCCATTGAGATAAATGATGAAAAAAAAATCTATTTCTGTAACTCATCATTGAACATTTTTCAACCAAAAAAAATGCTACCATATAAATTTATATAGAGACAAATCATTGAAATGAAACCCTTAATGCCATTGAGATAAATGATGAAAAACAAATCTATTTTTGTAACTCATCATTGAACATCTTTCAACAAAAAAAAATGGTATTGTGTCTCTATTTCTGTATGCATGAAAATATAGACAATAACCATATAGCTAGAGAACTCAAAAAAGCCATGCAGGAGTTTAGTATGTAACTGTGATGTGTGTGTGTGTGTGTGTGTGTGTGTGTGTAAACACACACAGACATAGGTACAGAACTTGAAACCTTATATAACAAGGACAAAAACTACAAGCACGAGATGCATGAGTGGAAGATGTAACTATGATGTGATTAAAAAGTGGTTATTGTTGATATAGTATGAAGATGCAGATTCATTTCTCAAATGAGTAAATGGTTGAATGATGTTGTTCTATTTCTCATATGAAATTTAATGGAAGTACTACATGGTATGCCTGATAATATTATTTACAGTGAGTATATTAACAAATTGAAGGCAGAGCAAACAATGAAAATGCCACAAAAAATCTTCATTTCCTTATGTTTTGATGGCAAAAAAGATAGCGGGAGTTTGTGCAACATGGGCCCATAACGTGTTTGTGGGAAGGATGTTATGGGTGTTCAACATATTTTTTGACCACCCATCTTAAACTTTGTAATAAAAGTTGTCTGGCCTAGTGTATATATGTGTGTGTGTGTGTGTGTGTGTGTATATATATATAGCCAGTATAAGGTCACTGTAAGTAATAGTATCAGGCATACATATTATTGTAATGATAAATAATGAAGGGGTTTCGAACAATTATGAACAATAATCAATTTTTTTCGCATTCACTGTAATGATTTTGGCATTATAAATAGAGAGACACCATTTAACAGCGCACCCATAAAATGAAATGATAAATAATGAAGGGGTTTCGAAGAAAATGAAAAGATATTCAGTTGTTTTGCCATTCTCTGTGATGATTTTGGCGTTATTAAACATTCTTTGTGAGAATTTAGGCATTATTAAACTATAAGAGAGCATTGAAATGAAATTGTAAACCGCATACAAAGAAATCATCAATGGACAAAGCATAATGCAGCTAGGAAGGAGGTAAACTGTCATTGGACATCCAATATGGCTGTTAATATTATTTACAGTGACTATATTGAAAGAAATTCTAGTCTATATTATTTACAATGACTATATTGAAAGAAATGTTGGTTTATTGAAAACAATATAATTTGAATTGAAAGATTTATAGCATTTAACGTTCATTGAACATAGGGAATTTAGTTATTTTGTGTGTACCAACCTGAATGTGCGCCCTCGAGTAAGGAATGTGCAGAGGGTATTTGCAGAGCTCAGGAATATGCAATGAATTGGATTGTAATGAAAGTGACACGGAAAATTTTGTCTTATAATATAATTCGAATGTGCAATGCATTCGATTGTGGTAGCTAGCTATTTTCAAATTTGAATTTTTGTGGGAAACAGTCGGTCATGGCATATTAAATATGCAGTCCTCCATTGCTTCGAATTGTTCAATTTTTTTCCCTGCTTTGAATGAAACTTGGTTTTTTAAATTGGATTTTATGCAAATTCTTGGATATTGGGGAGCCTTACACTAGTTGTTGCAAATGCAGGTACGAAATGCAGATCCATTTAATGCATGAAGCTGTGAAGAGATATTTGGAAGAATGTACATTTGAGTGTCTAAGAAGTTTACAATTGATTGTTTTTATGTCATGTAATGCACCAATAGCTGTGCATATGTAATTGTAATTGGAGTACATTTGCACTCTTACGCCACTTGCATAAAGTGGCAAATGTAAATATTAAGTTTTTAAAAAAATAAAAAATGTTTATTATTTGTGCAAGATGTTTTGTATTAAAATAGGAAATGTACCAGTAGTTGTTTATTTTTTTTACTTTTTGGTTTTCAATTACTAATTCATTTGTGAACATGTATTGGTGTTAAAATAAATATTTACTGGTATTTTTTTATTTATGTACTGACAATTTTTTTTTTATGTTTTGGGGGGTCAACATGGTATTAAGGTGACGGTTATTGGAACTATTTCAGCGATTGGTACTCTTCCCCTAGTTATGCATTTCTCTCCAGTTGTCTTCGAAGATGGGGAAAAAGTAAAAAAAACACTGAACATTCCTGTACACATATATCCAACAATTAAACTAAAGAAGGGAAATTTGTCAACTTTCAGTCTATTTTCTTTAGCCAGAGTAGATTTCCATTTATTTTAGACGATTTAATGAGCGCCGTACCTAGCTAGGCAGTATCTGATCCAGCGTAATGACTCCACTTCCACGAGCATCTTGCTCGGGCAAGGAAAGCACAAAGCATGTAATTCACTTCATTGTTAAATTGTAGAGAGGACATTTAGAAGACTAAACATTGGCCCTGTTGCTTGTTGAAAATCCAGAAAATATGAGCAATACAGAGAACGAAACATCTGATAGAGTTGTTGAAGTCGAGATAAGACCTTGCGACATCCGGAGGACGGAAAGTATGAACAACAAAGAGAATGAAAAAAATGAAGAAGATTCGTGGGTTGCTGAAGTCAAGTTTAATGGGCGAAATGAGACCAGATATATCCGGTATTGGCCTCATTCAAACCGTTCCGAAGTCTCTCTTGAGTAAGAAGACTAATGTGTTCTATCTTCCTCAAGTAATCTCCTTCGGTCCGTATCATTTCCGAAAAAATTATGTAAGGGGTGATGACACAGAACCACTTAAGTCAGATGTGGCAAGGAAAATGCACCTTGGAATCATCAGAGATGGTAGCTGTTTAACGAAGGCTCGTGGTTTAGAGTTAGTTGTAGAAGAGTTTAAATCGGAGGAGATCCAGGAAATGATAAAGAAAAGCTATGCTAAAGAAATTGAACTCAGGAGTGAGGTGTGTGCGTGGATGATAGTGAGGGATGCCTGTTTTCTTCTAGATCAATGGATCAAATTTTGATGAACTATGAAAATTTGTTTAAGTTACCAATTGGGGTATGTACACACTATTGATTTGATACTAGGAACTCCATTACCTAATGAACCAGTCTATCGTAGGTTAGTATTAGAGAATTACGAGATTACGAGGAAAATACAAGAATTGATTGAGAAGGGACATATTCGTCCAAGTGCATCACCCTGTGGCAGCCCCATTGTTCTAGCAAAGAAAAAGGATGGAACCTAGAGACTTTGTATTGACTATAGGGCCTTGAATAAAATTTCAATCAAAAATAGGTATCCACTTCTCCAGATAGATGACCTCTTGGACCAGCTCAGAGGGGCCTTATTCTTCACCAAAATTGATTTGAAATTTGGGTACCATCAAGTACCAATTGAATCAGCCAATGTGTGGAAGACAACTTTCAAATCTAAAGGGATTGTTTGAATGGCTAGTGGTGCCTTTCGGTCTAACAAATGCTCCAACGACATTCATGGGAATGATGAATGATATACTTAGACCATTCATTGATTCCTTCGTGGTGATATATCTTGATGACATACTCATCTTCAACAAAACTTGGGAGGAACATTTGCAACATGTGGAAAAAATTCTCTCAACCTTACAAGATCATGGGCTTTATGTAAACAAAGAAAAGTGTTCCTTTGGTATGCAGAGTATCAGATACTTAGGATGTGTTATTGATAGTGAGGGTGTCCATGTTGATCCAAAGAAGATACAAGTGATTAAGGACTGGTCGTCTCCTAGAAATCTCACAGAGTTACAAGTTTCCTTGGGTTGGCAAACTTTTATCACAGATTTGTGTTGGGATTTTCTCATTTGTGTTGGCCTCTAAATCAGTCATTGAGGGGGGGGGGAGGACACAAGAAAATTTTAAATGGACAAGTGCTCAACAAGAAGCATTTGAGGGGCTAAAATGAAGGTTATGTCCTGCACCAGTTTTATCTCTTCCTGACCTGCAACAGTCATTTGAAATGTACAAACAGATGCTTAGAATATGCTCTAGGGGCGGTCCTCATGCAGCATGGTCATCTAGTTGCATATCACAGTACTTTTTATGATACAGTGCGTCGGTATGCCACTTATGACAAGGAACTGTATGCTATTGTTCAAGCATGTAAGCAGTGGAAACATTACATTTTGGGTAAGGAGATTGTCATCCACACAGATCACCAACCTCTTCAATTTTTGCAAACACAAGGGAAGTTGCAGAATGATCGACATCAATGATGGTCAGCATATCTTCATCAATTTCACCTCAATATTTGGCACAAGAAGGGAAGTACTAACAAAGTCGCAAACTGTTTGAGCAGGCCTCCAATTGAAGCCATAAGTATAGTTTTGAATTCACGTGGTCATCAAACTTAATCCTGGGCTTGCTTGTATGAGAGCGATATTGAATTTGTAGATGTTTATAATCAATTGGTGAAGGGACATCAAGTGAATGACTTCTATTTGCAGGATGGAATGCTTTGTCACCTTGGCCAAATCTGTGTGCCCAATGCAGAACACAAAAAGTTGATATGGGAAGCTCACTATAGTAAGGTTGCTGGTCATTTTGGTATAGGTAAGACTACTGCTATACTTCAGAGGTATTTCTATTGGCCAAAATTGTGAAATGATTTTATTTCATATATTCAAGCTCGTATCGCATGTGTTATTGCTAAGCCTGCCAATCGTAAACTTGGGCTATATTCACCACTTCTTGTTCCTGAAAAACCTTGGCACTCGGTTTCTATGGACTTCATGTTTGTTCTTCCTACCACCAAAAGAGGCCATGATTGTGTGTATGTTGTGGTATATAGGTTCTCAAAAATGGCAGTAATAGTGGCATGTAAAAAACAATTTCTGCAGAGGACACTACAAAGCTCTACTTTGAATACATTTGGGTTCATTTTGGTCTACCGAATACCATTATCTCGGATAGGGACAACAGGTTTCTTAGTAAGTTCTGGTCTACACTATGGGAAAAGATGGACACAAAATTAACAAAGTCTACTGCTTTCCACCCTCAAACAGATGGCCAAATAGAGGTAGTGAATCAGATGATCATACACATCCTACAAATGTACCACTCAAAACATCCCCACACATGGGATGAAAGTCTTCCATATGTTCAACATAGCTACAACAGGGAAATTCATAGTTCAACTGGCCACAACCCATTTGAGGTTTGTCTTGGTTATCGGCCACTTGCACCCATGGATGTTGCCATACACTTATTCAACCTGATCTGGTTCCATGTGTTGGTAAGGAGGAAGATAGGGCAGCCCGGTTCATTGATAGAATTCATCATCTACAACAAGTTCACAAAATCTTGGAGCACACCAATAAGAAATATAAGGAGAGACATGATGAGCATCGTACTCATAATTTTCAAGTCGGGGACAAGGTGTGGTTGCATATCCAGAAGGAACAATTGCAAGGTGCCAATAGGAAGCTTCGTCCTCTGCTTTATAGGCCATACACCATCATCAAGCAAGTTGGTTCATCAAGCAAGTTGGTGATAATGCTTTTAAGCTTAATTTACCTCCATTTCTGGGTCTTCATCCAATCTTCAATATGGAACTCTTGAAGCCATATTTTCCTCCACTATTAGATTTTGCAGATGTGGCAAAAACAATCTCCACTACAGAATTGAATCCAAATGCATCTACCCCGTTCCAATGCGATCAGATTGTGGACACCATGGTGAAAACACTCAAATAGCAGCAGATTTACTTGTACAAAGTGGTTCAAGCAGGGCAGATTGCTCAACAAGGAAAGTGGTTTACCAGGGAGCAGCTTCAAGAATGTTTTATGCATCTCATTTAGAGTGTTGATGCAATGGTGCCCATTGCTTTCCAAGGGGGAAGTAATGATCAGAAGAAAATCTGAAACACTGGAAAAATATTTTTATATTTTTTTTTAGTTTTTCTAGACATTAGTAATTGGCATTTTTGAAGGCCTTCGGGGCATTTTTAGCCCTTGAAAGTTTGGCCTGTCCTTTAGAACATTATTGTAGGCACGTTCTTTTAAGACTTTGCCTCCAACTCTTGGAGACCTTTCCAACGAGTTAAACGGCTCGTAATTTCGAGTCCTGTGCAGAAAGTTATGCCTAGTTAAAGTTAGGACAAAATTTTATATAGTTTGTTTTGAAAATTTCATAGTTTTAGATTTTATTATGTAAATAAACAAGATGTGACTGTTGGGTTTGGATTCTCAAGGAGTTGTTGGTGACCCTTGGAATCCCTTGGACTGATATATGTTGGATTTTTGAATTGAATAGATCACTTTTTGGCTTGCTTCAATTCTATGCTTTCTTGTTCATGTAAACAAAATTTACAATACTGACAGTTCTCACTCAGGTCTTGTCATTTGAATCTGGTGTTGTTCAAGAAATTAGAATTTTCATGTATTTAGTTCAAGAATTAGAATTTTTACCATAGTTATTTTCATGAGAATGTTACTCCAAGGTAGTTGATTTATTTATTTTTCATTCTTGTCAAATGTTTCTTTCGATTATATCTTATTTTCAATGTCAAGCAATAATTTATTTTCCATGTAATAGTTTCGTAATTGTTAAGTAAAATTTTATTCAAGCTTTCGTGAACTTATGGTTCATTCCTAGTTGGATAACTAAATAAGTGGACTTGAAACCAAAACCTTAGCAACGTTAAGTAACTATGGTGCTTCTGGGTCACGCTTACGGGTAAAGTCGTCGCGTTGAACTACTGCACTTAACGCCTAATAAAGCTGCATCAATGATGTATGTGGCATCGTCCCTATAAATCATCAGGGAGTAATAAGGGACACTTGGAAGTGAAAATCCAAGGGGTGGGTAATCCCCCTTGGATCGATAATCTAATAAGATAATCTTTAAATGAATTTACATCAGCTAGTTAAACCTTAGTAAACCCCTTTAGGGTTGATTGAGTGAAATGCTTTTATAAACTTGGCTTAATCTCGAATAATTATTGGCAATTGGCAATTGGGTCAAGGGTGACACTTATGATAGGCGTTAGGACCTAGATGTTTTAGGCCCCAAGCAATAGGCCACCTTGAGCCTTTGCTTAAAGCTACCATCGTAGGTAACAATCGCAGAGAAACTGTCTAGGACATTGACCCTAGAAAGGGTTGCGTACCCACCAAAATAGTTTACATTAAACCATAGATTAGAAAATAGAACTAGATACTTTACGCCTTGATCTCGTGCCGAAACGAGTATGTAGGCAGTCTAGGGATGGAGTTGTCCCTAGTACTCAGGCGTTTGGGGATGGGGTCTAGGATTTGGTAAAGTAGATGGATTGAGAAGTCTCCTAATTGAAAGATAAGTGTAATAAAAGAAAAAGTAATTCAACGCATACTCAGAAGGCATCCCATATGGATTTGCTTGACTTCCTGAGGCTTTAGGCCAAATTCCGAGGTGGAATTCAAGCTTGCAATATATTATTTTACTTGCTCCTAAGGACAGCAACCTTGGTGTACACCTTTTAAAGGAGTGTAGTTCTTAGTGAGTGACTTAGGACCCGAATGGTCCCGATGAGTCTAAGTCTCTGGCCAGAGCATCTCCTATCCCAAGTTGGATAGATGCCTACCCCGTTTGGGTAGATGCCTATCTCGTATTGGATAGATGAAATCGCTCGTTTCGTATTGTTAGATGCCTAACCCGTATGGTTAGATGCTCATCCCGGATGGATGAATGCCTAATCCAAATGGATAGATGCCCAGAGTATGCGATTGAATCAAACACAAATGACTAAATAAGTAAATTAAAAAAAAAAAAAAATATTCAAAAATTCTTGGGTTATGTAAAGTGGGTTATTATAATCCTATAAAAAACCATCTAAAAGTAGGCACTCCCTTTTCTAATCACCCAGAGAACAAAATGACTTAATCTTGGAAATATCGGTCATTGAAGGTATTAAAGTGACTTAATCTTGGAAATATTCATCATTGAAGGTATTAGCACTTAAAAATTCATCATTGGAGGTTGCTCAATAGAAACTTAAAAATTTGTTTGCTTCAATGACAATTTTAGGAAATTGATGTAGCAGATGAAGCCCTTTGAGCCAGTTTGTCAAACAGTTCAGGTGCCTTTTCTATTCTTCCATATTTTGCATATCCTTTTGTTAAACAATTCTCAGAGGCATTCTGTCAAACAGTTCACATGCCTTGTCTATGCTTACACATTTTACAAGCATGTCTACTAGGGAAGTTGTAGCAACAACATATGATAAAATTAATGATATGGCTAAGTTGTGCTAGATGTCCATACCCTGATCCAAAGCTCCCATTTTCGCACAGGCCAGAATGTTGTCAACAGTTTTTGAGTTTGTCTCAACACCTATGAATCGCACATGGTTTTTGAGACTGGCTAAACACCTGCCAATCCTTTTCACCAAACACATTTGCGCATATGGTGTTCCAGACCTCCCATATTGGCAGATGCCTAGAGAATGCTCGGAAATAAAAACCACCCCAAATACTCAACCAAATACGCCGTACTCGTGCGCAGGAGCAATGTTTGAATTTGAATACTAACGGAAACAAGACAAACGGAAACGGATGCTGGCAAAAGAAATGGGCCCACACCATCCACACTTAGCGGTCAACGCTTAGTGTGTACTGTTTAAGCCGTGCCCTTCTCTAGTTATCGTAGAAGATGGGAAATAAGGAGAAAAATAACTCCGAGTGGGTTCTTGAGTTTGAATCAAGTTTAGAGGAATTAACCAGACCAGATAAATCCCATAACGGTCTCATTCATACCGTTCCAAAGTCTCTCTTGAGTGAAAAGAATAAGGTGTTCTATCTTCCTCAAGTCATCTCCTTCATGCCTTACCATTTCCTAAAAGAGAATATCAAAATAAGTGATTATAGATTAACTATATGTGCTTGTATAATATATCATTCATGAGGCTAGAAACACAATCTATATGGAATACTATTTGAAAATTCTTTAAGTAAACTTAAACTAATGTTAAAGGATTTAAGTGGAGAATTATATAGAAATAAAATAGTTAGGAAATATACTCTATTCACACTAACAAATATATACACACAAAATATTCACTTTAATGACCTATGCATTAGGAAAATAATATGGTGCTAAGGACCTCTAATGGATTTTACTGCTAAAATATGAAAATTTTCTTAACTCTTATTCTAGCCCCTAGGCTGATTTTATAGTTATGAGAAATAGACTAGTGATGAAAATAAATGGAAATTTTAATTATTGGTTATGATGAGGCCAAATGTATGATAATCACAAGTTATGACAAATATGTGTCTTTGCAAGAATAACAATAAAAAACAATTTATTGATTGGTGATGTTTGATGTCAGTTGACAATTAACTAAGTGTTGTAAAAGAATATGCACTATTGCATGATCCTTTGATTATATGCTAATTGTCTCTTATTTTGTGTAATTATTATTGGATGATGTCTTAAATTATGAAATCATACATAATTAAAAATTTTGGTGTTCATGCTAAGGAATAATGGTCATATCATGAGCCTTGAAAAGTGAAAATTTGAATTTTAAAAATTGGGGACAAGATCATACCAACAATCTTATCTAAGGGATAAAATTCTAGGTTTTGCCCAATTCAAAATGTGAAAATATTGAAAACCAAGTCAAATGTGTTTTGAAATGGATGATTTAGTAAAACAAAATAAAGACTAGTGACTACACTCAAAAAGATAAAATGTATATTAGAATCATATATAATGATGTAAATAAAAAATAATCCAAAACAAAACATCCATGCACTCTATCCTTATCTTCATCTTTTCCAAATCTGTCGAGTACCTCTAGAACAAAACAGGCATCCCTCACTATCATCCAAGCACACTCTTCGCTGCTGAGTTTAAATTCTTTAGCATAGCTTTTCTTTATTTTATCCTGCTTATCTTTCTCCTTAAACTTCAAAATCACAGATTTGAAGCCCAAGGATTCCTGGTCACCTTCTCTGATGATTTTAAGGTGCATCTTTCGTGCCACTTCTGACTTCAGATGTTCCATGTCATCTTTCCGTGGATCTTTCATTTTGAAATTTTAAGGACCTAAGGAGATTACTTGAGGAAGATAGAGCACTTTAGTCTTTTCACTCAAGAGAGACTTTGGAACGGTTTGAATGACACCATTACCGGATATCTCTGGTGTCAATTCGCCCTCTAAACTTGACTCGACTTCCAAGAACCCACGAAGCTTCAAAATTTTCGATCTCTTTGTTGTTCATATTTCCCATCTTTAACAAGCTCGAGGGCCAATGTTCAGTCATGAAAATGTCCCCTCTAGGATTTAACAATAAAATGAATGCTTGTATTGTGGTTTCCTTGTCCGAGCAAGATGCTCGTCGAGGTCACTGTTGAGCTCATTAAAGAAACTAGACTAGGGTTACGCAAGTTTCCATTGCAGCTCGGCAGTGTACGTGCAGTCCGAGCTCTTTGCATGGAATCTGCAACTTGGATGCTTGGTTACATTTGCGCGTTGAGAGATTGCATGGAATCTCACATCAAATATTTATTTCACTTTCTAGCATAACAAGAAACCATTAAGTGTCATATTGGGGAGTAGGTGTGGAGTAGGTGTCTTTATAGTATTGAAATAATAAAAATAGTTGTTATAAATATTAAAATAGGTCAAGAAATTTTTTTGTAGTTGATAGATGAGTTGGTATAATATAATTAGAAACATAAAATTTCCACTGTTCATGTTGAGTTGAATTGTTGTGATGCAAAAAAATTTCATATAGTGTAATCTAGAAGATGCAAAGCATCTCACAAAGTGTAATCCAAAAACAACACAATAATATAGTTATTTAGAAGTATATGAGTAGTACTTTAGACATAATATATTAATGTAATTGTCATCTATTAAATTGTAATTGGTTGTTGAAGATTATAGTAGTTAGTACTAATTTTTTAAATTGTAATAGGTTATTGAAGATTATAGTAGTTAGTATTGACATTTTCATAAATTTTTTATTTATTCTAGGCACAATTGAAGTTGAGATTGATCATAAAAAGATTATTAATTGATTAACTTATTTTAAATTTGATAGTGAACCTATAGATGGGTAGTCGAGTTGGAGTTTGTCAAACTAAGAATTGTGATGATTTTGTCCATTTGATTGATTACTTAAGTTTAAGTTTGATAGGTTTATATGTTTAAGTTGTGTTTGTGGTGAGACTTGAAATTAGGATTTGGAATGAAAATATTAGAATTAAAAATATTCAAATGTGTTTTTTTTTAATTTCTATGAAAACACAAATATCAAAATTGCTATTTTTTTTTTATTTCATTAGTTTACAAAACAAAGAAGATTGCAGATTTGTAATGCGTTGAAGCCACCATTGATTATTGAAAAGAATGATAAGAGGAACCGTTGCAGAGAGGATTGAAAAGAAAGGCAGACCTAGTGAACAAAGAAGACACAGATAGCAATTTGCATATGAGGAAAGAGATTGATTTGTAGCTGGGAGTTAAATAAAAAAATAATATGTTATTTCTTGTGCCGTAGCATACAATTGTTATTTTAATCTATGCTTTCAGTTTGGTATCAATGCAGTTCTCAAAAAAGATGGTTGTAGTCACGCAGGTATTGAAAATCTAAAAGGAAGATTGAGGGTCTAGATGTCGCTGGTAAAAGAAGCTCATTATTTGGAGAATTTTTTTTTAACAAAGCATATTGTGGAGAAGGCAAGTGAAGCTGCCAAAATTAAGATAAAACATTGTTTAATTGATTGTTTCAATGGGAAAATTAGGCAAAAGAGTGTTGAAGGAAAATGCAAATTTAATTTCTGATAGATCATTTAGAATAAGTTTTAATGCATTTAAAGAAGAATTAGCTAAAATTATAGTAGAAAATAGTGATCTTGAGAAATATTTGTGCAAAGATGAAGATAAAAATAAAGAGTTAGAAGAAAAACTATAGTTGTTTGATGAGATTAAGAAACAGAATGGAGAATTAGAACAAAGAGTGAAATTGGTTACAGATTTAGGAGAAAAATTAAAAAAATTGGAAGAAGCAAATAGTTTGCAGATGAATGAAATCACAAAATTAAAAGAAAAGAATGAATGTTTGAAGTCTAAGGCATTGGTATGTGATGTTTCATGTAGCACTGAAGATTTGTGTCTGTGTCTGTGTTTTTTCCGAAGAAGTTTGTGATAAAGATTGCCAAAAAGAAAATGATAATGTTGTTCGATGTAATGGCAATGTAAAGAATATTGGTTTAAAAATCATGAAAATAATGGGTTATAGAGGTAGAGGATTGGGAAAGAATGAACAAGGAATGAAAGATCCTATTGAGCCAATAATGAGGCCCAAATATGAAGGTCTTGGATATGCTACAGGTAAAGGAAAGATGAATACATGTGTTATAGGTTCGAGTGAATCAGTTCAAGGTATGAAGACTATGCAATGTTCATATTGTAACAGGAAAGGACATACAAAGGATAGATGTTGGGATCTACATCTGTGCATTATTTGTAGTTTGAAGAATCATTGTGATAATAATTATTTGTACAAAGAGTCAAAGAATGAATGCATGAAAATGGATTGTGGATGGACCTATGGATCCAGTTGACAGAAAATTACAAGTATGATCAAGAATTTGTTCGAGTATCAAAGTTTACAAGTGAAAGTTGATAGCAATCAAACAAGGTTTTCAAAAGGCATAACAAATGTTTTAGGTCAAAGAAATGTATTGACAAGACATCTATAGATGACAAGTTTCTAGGAAGTTGTAGATTGAAGTTTTGAAGGATCGTCACATCAGTTGGACAAAGACAAGAGAAAGACATCATCAAGATTGTTTGAAGTTATAAAGTAAAGAAAAGTTTCAAGAACAAAGTAAATTGAGAATGTTGCAACATTGGTGGTCGAAATTAAGGGGGGAGGGTGTTGAGATATGTAATTTCTCCCACCTCGATGATAATGTGAATAGAATGATCTAGAAAGCCTTAGGATGTTTCTAGAAATTTTTTGAAATTATGCCAGTCAAGATTAGAACTATTTCTAGATGTTTCTCTGTGTATCCAAAAGACCTCTATAAAAGAGGCATTATGTAATAGATTTAGCATTAAGTGGCAAGATGATCAAGTCATAAAAAGTAATTTATTTATTTTTGTGTGTTTTATTTTTTAATTTTTTTATGCCTCTATCCTATCACATGAGCATCTTGCATGAAACACTGAAAGCACAAAGAAAGCAATCATTTTATTGTTAACAAGCCTAAAGAAGGAATCTTCAGTTAGGACGACTCAACATTTGGGGCATTTTAAAGATGACAAATATGGAGAAAAGAGACCTTGAGTGGATTGTTGGAATGAATCAAGTTTAAAGGGAAAAAAGAGAGCAAATAATTCCCATGATGAGCTCATTCATACCCATCCAAACTCTTCATTGAGTAAAAATAGAGGTGTTCTACCACCCGCAAATCATCACTTTCGGTCCTCATTATTTTTGAAAAATAGGGATGCAATAAGATTGTCACGATGTACCATAAATATAATATTCATATAGATTTATCATTCTTTATAAGAGTAGATTGGGAGGAATTTTTTTGACTAACCAGTGACTATTCAATAAAAATATAGTCATCAAAATGTTTCTACCATTTCATCTTGACAACTACTTTTATAGTGGTTTAGAACATGAAGTACTACCTTGAAATGATTTTTATTGCCTTACAATTACATGAAGTATAAATGTAATTAAAATATAAAGTCTACTTAATAATCATTTCTCTAATAGTGAAATCCCACTTGCTTCCTAGAAAGATTTGTCATCCTCTCTGAAGATGTACTAACTAGAACAAAAAATCTTATAGCAAATGTATAGACAAATATTTTCAACCTTCTTTGAACATATACTTCTCTTCAAGAATAAATAAAACAACAAAAGAGACAACCAATCACATAATGATCATGGGAATCATTTTTGCCAACAAAATAATTAGAAATATTGTGAGTCAACTTTTTATTTAAAAGGGTCTAAGATATTTAATACTTATGTGAAACAATCTATAGTGCCACAACATATGTTTATTTTTAGATCGATTTATATTGGTAGATTTATAGAAAGTAGAGGAATTCAGAATAAATACAAGTTCCATTTTGAGATCCTTTTGTTATCACCAAAATATCTCTTACCAATCGCAACTAGACTTGTCAAATGTTATATGCATTCTAAAGTAGTTCAACTTGGATATTGAAATTAAATTTCTTATAATTGTCCTAGAATATGTAGAACATTATCAAGGGTTATAACCCTTCCATAATGAAAACACAAATTTACCTTTCCCTTAGTGACAATATTCTTTGTACTATTATCACCAAGGAAAACAACTCCCTTGTCATATGTTGAGTATATAGAAGACCATTCCTTACAAGGATTCATATGGTTGGAGCTATCAAAATCAACAATCCAAGAATCATCACTAATAGTATTGGTTGAAATAACAAAGCATGAGAATCAACATCAATAGAGGATTTGGACTCTTTTATGTTTTATTTCTCTTTCTTCACATGCCCTCTTTTGCAAAAAATACAATACTATACTCTACTCTTTTGGGGTGTCACAAACACCCTTTTGCTTATCCTTACCTTTATCTCATTT
This sequence comes from Cryptomeria japonica, assembly GCF_030272615.1. Taxonomy (NCBI): domain Eukaryota; kingdom Viridiplantae; phylum Streptophyta; class Pinopsida; order Cupressales; family Cupressaceae; genus Cryptomeria; species Cryptomeria japonica. The sequence continues at coordinate 728,771,342 of NC_081411.1, read as the reverse complement.
AGGCCCTTTATTTTTGGACCTACGCCACACATGGAAGGCATCGTGGGAGCCAACATTAATATAATTTCTCCTCATTTATTCTCAAATAACCATGGAAATGAGACTACCTATCTTTCTCTTTGCACCACTCCCAGATACAACAATGATTAAATTTCCCAAGATTAAAGAAGAGAGAAAATAAATAAAATACACTTATATACATATCTGCTATTTTAACATCTACTGATGCAAGCTAACTTATCTAATCAAGTTAAGAGAATTCAAATGATTTGAATTAGCATTACCATCCTTCATTTTTTAAAATAATATGAACATCTTTTGAGATATAACTTATTAGACAATCTTTTAGTTTGATAAATTTTACCTATCCCCTTTTGCAACTTACACATGGTTTTGTTTGTAGATACTTTGAAGAAGATAGAATCTACAAGACACAACCAAATAATTTATAGTTCCTTCTTGAACAACTTATTCCAATCTTCATTCATCATTAATATGGCTTCACTTCTTGTGAAAACTGGCAATCACTAGTCTCTCTGTTTAATGAGATCCTCCATCTTTGATTTACACATATCTTAGCTATAGTGCTATTAAAATTCTCAATATCCTATGAAGAGCTAGTGGCCATGATATGTAACCTTCTTAAAGAATCTGCAAGACCCACAAAGCAGAAAGCTCCCAATATATGTAAAAAACCTTCAACAATTAAGAGAATGGTGTCTCTCTCTTAACATAATCATTAGCTCAAACTCTAAATGTTGAGAATAAAGTAAAACTAAAATGCAATATTAACACATGCAAAGTGATTGAAAATTTGATTACCCAATTAGATTAAAGAGATTACAAATTCAACTTAAAACATGAAATAAAAAATAAAAAAACCAAAGTAGACATCAAATTTACATAGAGAAACCCTTTTGAGAAAAAAACTCCACATGATAAAGAGGGCAAGAATATTATTAATCTTGAAAATGAGATACTCAACAATGCTCTTCAATACAATTATTTGAGAAATCTGACAGTAGTTGGATACTTGCAAATCAATATGAAATTTTTATATCATGGCTCCAATTTATAGAATTTTGTGGGAGTGAAAACAACTATGGTAACCAAAATCAAGAAGCAAAAACCACTTGAAAAACCATGTTTAGTATAATGGACAACCAATAAATATAGTCAAAACAATTAATAACTTTATATGTTCTTCACATGTATGTCTAACCTACCTCTAATCATAGTTTGACAATATTGAGTGCTCTGCTACTCTCTAACAACTCCACCAACTACAAAAGGATGTGGCACTCCAACATGCACTGACATGAACCGCATGCAATTCATGGAAATTCCCACTCCAAAATGGATGACCTGAAATAATATTACTCTATTATTAATTGTAATTAGCACCAACATATGTTCACCTCTTTGGAATGTAGTCAATTTTTTTATGAGAAATAAATAATAAATATTTTGATTCTCATGTCCTATAGAAAAAATTCCAAGGAACATGGAGACACACAAGAATGAAATAGGAATACAAGGTCAATTTCACCTATATCCTAACACTTGGTATATTATATTCTTCCTAAATTTTCTTATGTGGAGTTGGTTTCTTTTGTTGATTTTAAAGACTTGGAAGCATTAATTGCATTGATAATGAGAGATATACTCTGCATATCATTATATATTTATATCACACTATGTGATAGAGGAGTTATCCACATCCTCTATGCAATGTGATATAGGAGGACTTGTTTATGCTTTGATTAAATATTAAATTAGATTTGACATTACCTATGCAAAGGGGTTTTTCTGATATATTGGTTCTTAATTTTTAGGTCATCCTTCAAGTTTGCAGTTTACTAATGTGATAATAATTTTGTATGTTTCATTGGTTTAGATCTAAATTTTTTTTAGTTTGGTGGGCTATCTTTACCCATTGAATCTTTGGATATTTAGATGTGGACTGTCTATATCCATATATTAGTTCAATCTTGATGTTGACTTTATTATTTGGCCTTGTCTGTGTTCTTTTGTGTAATGGAATGTTGTAGGATTGCATGGTTATGTTGATATAATGAAGTTCTCCCTATGTTTGAGGCATAGATAGTTTATTTGAGCTAGAAACTTGTTGTGGTTTCTATTCAAACCGATATGTGTGTGGTAGACACTCAGAGCTATTTTTAACGATTTTAATTTAATGTTTGTGTTCATGTATAAATTGGTGCAAATTATAATTGAAGCTGATATATTTTTTATTATATTAGCAAGGAGAAGGCCCCGAACCTATGAAACAACAAAATCATAGAAAAAAAAATCCTAGCCTCAAATAGCCAGTCACAAAGATCCAAATCCAACCCTTAAAAATGATTAAAAATTAACATGTCTCTGTATTTAAACATACTAACTCTAACTAACCACCATCTACCTATAATAATAAAAGAGTTATGAGTATTACCAAAGTTAAACACGGTAACAACAGTCATCATCAAAATAAAGTCTATTTTAAGTGGCACAGAGGCCCTTCAAGGCATAAACACAATCAAAACCATTAACTTCCTATACCTAGTATTCCACTTAACTAAAATTAGAGAGAATTGCCTAATCACTATTGATCAAGTTCCAGTTGTGCTAAATCTTGTCGATCTAGATTGCCCAAGTGTCATCTTTCTTATCTTCCTTGCCTTTAGTGCCCTCCACTTTCTTCCCTTGCTTTGCCAACTTCCTAGTTTTCTTCTTTATTTTTTCCTGTCTAGACACCACTCCCATGACCACCTTGTTCATTACATCATCAGTAATATCATAGAGAGAACTGAAAGCCTCACAAAAGTTGTCAAACTTTTGTCTATAATCTTCATTCTTCTCTTCCAAGTTGAGAACATGCTCTTTGAGCTCCTTTATTTGATCCTCCACATTATTGTTGTTTTGTTTCTCTGACGGTATTTCCTGTGAGAAAGGAACCATCTCATCATCTTCCATATGATTGGGGGGCAATGGGCTCTAGTAAAAAAATTCAAAATCCTCCTCCATACTCTCTTCCTCCATTTCTTCCTTAAATTGTTAATCTTGGTACTCATCTTTGGCCTGGAAGTCTTCATCCTCTAAATCATCAATGAATATCTCCTCTATTTCCTCCAAGTTAAAGGCTTCATCAAGGTTTGCCGCCACCTCTTTTGTCTTCATCTTTCTTTTCTTCTCCTTCACATGGATCCTAGCCGATCTTCTCTCCCCCGAAATACCCTCTTTTGTTTCTTTCTCAAATATCTTCTTCTCCTCATTCTCAGAGCCATGCAGGTCTAGGTCAATTGTGATATTCTTCCTCGCCAACTATTTTCCTATATTTTTGGATTTAGCAGGGGTATCCATTTTTTTTTGTCTAGGTTGATATTTAAAAGGGCAACCTCGAGGGGTTCAATTTCCAATAACATTAGGGTTTTCTTGCCCTTGGTATTAATCGAGGGTGCGCAGTCCAGAGAGCAGAGAGGTTTGGATTATTAATTCAATCTCGACCGAGGATCCATATTTTTTCCTCTTTTGCTCAACATTGCTAGGTAAGGATAACAACAGTTGTGGTTCGGGGAATGGTCAAAAGAAACTTTATACATGAGGTAAATTAAACCTTGATAAAGCAACGGATTAGCCTCATTTGCAATGGAGGACTCCAAGGATGAAAACTTAAAATAGGGTAGGTTAACTCTTTCATCATGCCTAATGTGATTTAGTATTAGAAACTGATACCCATGAACTGTGGTGTAATGACCCTCCAAAGTGAAGTATTTCATAACAAAAAAACTAATTATTGGGTAGGGTTTAGGGAGAGAAGAGCAACCGTACCCATTTTGGACCACAACCGACCATTCACCCTTCTCGAAGAATTTCTCAATGTAAGCTTTGTAGTCACCATTGCTTTGCCTCTCCATTTTTTTACCTTCATTTTTAGCCCCATGACCTCTGCAATAAAATTGGGAGACACCACAAAGGAGATAATCCCCACAGTTACCGCACCATCTTGCCATGAATTATAGAATCACATGGACAAAGCCCTGTTATACCCTTTCATGGCAAGAAAATAAGGAGTCAAACCTGCATTATGCAAGAGCTCCCAAATTTCTCCAGTGTTCTGCAAGCCATCACATTTTTCTGAGTCCGTCCTTTTGGGAGGGCTCCCCATATTGATCTCTTTTTTTTGTAGAGCATAACCAACATATATGAAAGTGAATCACAGAACAGTTTAGATTTTTTGAAGTAGCTTTTTTCCTTAAATAATAATTCCTAAAAAGGTCATATTTGTCTTGATGAGCTTCGTTGTCCACACATGTGGGATCTCTTTTCTCACTATTAAAATTTAAGTCATTTCGGGAATCAAGACCATCGCCTTTCTCACTAATGATTTTATTATCTTTTGAAATCCCCATAAAGCAAGGGAGGACCTATCTCATACACATCCCTCTAGATTATTCGAATTTATGATATCCACATCATTCTTCTGCTAACTTGGCAACTTACACATCATAGCTATTAGCCAGGTAATCATCATCCTACTCAAAATATTGTAGGAGAATAGGTGGTTAATTTGAATTTGAAAATTCTTGGCACTCATTTTAAAAGAAAACTATCATCACCTATCCCTTTTGAGTAGTTAACCATATCATCCTGTGAGGAATTTATCCTTTCTTTAGCTAAAATCTGTTTTATTCCCAATGAGCTCTCATAAAAATTAAAGTAACACTACCATATTTTGGTTAACCCCTGATTCACAATATCATCTGCTGGTGCATTTCCTTCCCTATATTGGTGCTACACTTTTATTCTACTAAAATCCCTAACTAAATCTTTATAGTTTTGGGTTATTCCTCTTATCTCCCATGGAGCTTTGGTGATATCATTTAGGCAATCTATAATAAGTTTCGAGTCACCCTCAAGAACCACATTTCTTTCTTTATGATGTTGTAGCCGAGTAAGTCCCATCCATGCCGCCATAGCTTCTTATTTGTTGTTCGTGCCTCTTCCCTAGTTAGCACAAAAACCTTCTATCATGTAACCTCTATAATCCTTTATTAAGCCTCCAACTCCTGATAATCTTGGGTTCCCTTTTGAACAACCATCAAAGTTACACTTGAGCCAACCTTCCTCTAGTGGGGACCAATTACAACTCTTCCTTAGTAGAATAGTGTGCCAATTTACCCTTAATAGATTATGATTTATTCCCATTTTTGTTTTAGTGTAAGGTGTAGCAGGGTTGGAAAAAATTTTGACATGCATGGCTGACCCGCATTAATGCTCTCTTTAATTTGTTGTTTTATGATATTGAAGAGCACCTTGTTGCTTCTTGCTTCATCCCTTAACACTTTTTTATTTCACTCTTTCCAAATGTTCCAAGCCATTACCAGAGGAGTTTGAAACCAAAGTCTTTTAGATATAGGGTGACTATACGGGGTTAAGGGCCATTTCTTCATTAAATCTTTCATATTTTCTGGGAGGATCCAACATATTTTCAAGTCTTCTAGTAGTGAATCCCAAACTTCCTTTGTATATTGGTAATGCAAAAACAAATGATTGATACTCTCCATGTCTAGGTAGCATAATAAACATCTATTAACAAAGGAGAATCCTCTTTTGTTAAGATTATCTATTGTGAGAATTATTCCATGAGCGGTTTCCCACCAAAAGCAATTGATTTTCAGGACTAGACCCTTTATCAATATGTTTTTCTAATTAAAATCCACAACTAAATCCCCCTCTAAACTATGATAAGTATATTTGACTAAGAAGGAACTTGAGGAGTTATATCTCCATATCCACTCATCCTCACTTGGGGTAAGTGCACAAATATGGAGGACCAAAAAGGGGTCTTAAGATGCCACTTTTTTTTTTTTTCTAAAATCGACAAAGTCTGAAGTTCAACAAGAAAATGGAGATAGTTACACTCAATATATGTGGATGCAGTAAGAACAAGAGTTTATACACAAAGTGCTGTTGTTTTTTCATAAAAAAATAACATAGCACCTGGTGTGCTCCCCCTAAAATGTCCACTTTTTTTGGAATTTTTAAAATCATAATTAGTTCAATGAAAAAAATTCTCTGATTAAAATAATATACATAAGTTCAATGTCTTTCTAAAGAAATAATGACTAAATATTATTATTTGACTCTTCAAAAATGAACATTATTTATTTATTTATTTTTGATCGGTAATTGGCCGAAGCCTGAATAGCTTTTGACTGGAGCTATGAACCAGTGGGGACATAGTAGGGGGACCCATCCCCATTACATATCTTTGAATTATTATTATTATTATGTTTGATTAGATTGACCCCAAGACCTTCCCCATCCTATGGAAGGCCAAGAGTCACAACTTAGAATTCCACTTCAGATTTCCCTATTGGGAATTGAACTTGGGTCTCCACAGTGAGAACCCAGTGTTTTAACCAGTTAAGCTCAACCCCTTGGACAAAAATGAACATTATATTTAATAGTATAAATATTAATAATTAAATATATAGTAAATATGCAATTGTAAATTTCATATGATTTCCTTTATTTAAAGAAACACTAATTTTAAAATATATTAAGCTTTCTAATATTTAAAATATATCTAAAAAATATAAATCGATAACATTAACAAATGTAAATTAAATTTACATCACAATTCAATTATTTATAAAAATTAAAAAACAATAGATAATAAATTTAATAAATTAATAAATAATTAAATAAAAAATAAAATTTATTTTTAAAATTTAATAATAATATTATATATAAATTAAACTTCAATGTCTTCTTCTATAAAAACATAATTCTACTATTTCACACAGAAGCTAACATAACATTCCCCTAGGTTAGAGTATGTTTTCCTAACATAAAAAAAAATGTTTTTAAACTTAACATCCATTGTTTTAATCTTGAGGGGAATATTTGAAAAAAAAATATTCAAGGCTTTTTACAGCGGGTACAAATACAGCGAATGATTGGCAATGTACATCAGTGTTATAAATGCACCAAAAACACTTCACATAAGTGAAATTCAGGAAAAAGGACGATGAAAAACTTACCTTTACGCAAATAACAATGAGGACAAAAAAGGGCAGAGAGCGATGGACGGTCACGATGGAAACAATGAAACTGATAAAAAAACTTAACAAAAAATCTAACGACCATTGATGTAAGAATCGTCTTGCGGCCCTCCTTGTCTATTGTGCGTTGTTGATTACCGAGATCAGGTCGTTCCCTTCAAATAAGGGAACGCCTTCAGTGTAATTATTGTATTACATACATGTAAAATCTATAAGGAATACCTTATTGCATTAAATATTTAAAATTATAAAAGGCCACGATCTCCTTACGATTTGGACGCGTCTATTCTGGTTCCAAAACGATAATACAGATTGACTAATACGCGTGTTAGTCATGCATTTTACACCATTGATTTTGCAATTACGGCTGCGATTGACTAACACGTCACTATCATGTTGTATGGAAGGTCAATTAGGGAAAATTTTGGTCTATTTTTTAACCTATATTTGTGTAAGACACGAGGTCAAATCAACTATGCATCCACTATCAAGAGGCTCATTAGAAAGAGTCTCATGTTATGTTTTTAAGAGAGAGAGAGAGAGAGAGAGAGAGAGAGAGAGAGAGAGAGAGAGAGAGAGAGAGAGAGAGAGAGAGAGAGAGAGAGAGAGAGAGGTGGGGAAGAGAGGGAGAGAGATGGATGGATAGAGAGAGGGGGACATGTCTAGAGATCGAGGGAGAGAGAGAAAGATGGAGGTAGAGATGAAGATGGAGCAAGAGGGAGAGGTGGACGAAGAGATAGAGAGATAGAGAGATATAGGGGGATAAAGAGGTAGGAAGAGATAAAATGATATAGAAAAAGAGGGAGAGGGAGAGATATCTAGAGACATAAATGGTGAAATAGAGAAATAAAGAGATATAGAGATGGGGAGAGGGATAAAGAGAAGTACAAATAGACAAATAGAGATGCAAAGAGGGAGAGAGAAGTAGGGGAGATAGAGTAGAGAGAAAGAGGGAGATATAGAGATATACGAGAAGAGAAAGGGAGAGAGATAAATTAACTTTTGACTAGTCATTTTATTTTATACCAACAATCTAAGAATAGCATGTCCTTGGGGAGTTAAGCTCAAGGTCACATGTCATTTGACTAAGGATATCATGTATATAAAAAAAAATTTTAATTTTAATATTTAAATTAGTATACGACTAAATTTTTATTTTCTATTTTAATACTAAAAACTATTAAACAATTATTTTTAAAAACACTTCAATATTAATCATTTTTTTAGTTTTTTTTATATAAATGAAAAATAAAAATTGAAAATATAATTATCCTATAATAATAAAATTTTAATAAGATATTATAATAATTAAATTAATTTTAATATTTTTTTATCATTTCTAAATTCATAAAAATATATAAACTAATAAAAATAATTTTCAAATTTAAATCTTTTTAACATATATCATTTTTTATATTTTAATATTATAAATTATTATAAAATTAAATTTGTAAATATTTTTATATTCATCAAACTTTTATTTTTATATCATTTGAGAGCTAGTGTTGTTAGAGTAATTGAGCATGATTGTTAATTAGCCGATAGGCTATATATGGGGGGAAACCCCATAGTGTTGTTAGAGTAATTGAGCATGATTGTTAATTAGCCGATAGGCTATATATGGGGTGAAACCCCATGGGTTTTTCCTCATGTCTGACGCCTAAAAAAATTCACGGCTAGGAAAAATGGTGAACAACTCCTCTTTTTTATTCTTTTTAGTTTTTTATTGTTTCATACAACAAGGAAAAAAAACCAAAAACGTTAGGGAAAAAACAGTAATAGGTACATATCTCTTTCTAGGATTAATGAGTACAAATTTTAAAATCACGAAACTTTCAGAGTTGAGAATCCCAACTCTGGGTCCACTCAAATCCATACCACTATGGGGATGCAACAACGTTAAAATTAACATGTGTAGTGTTTTTTGATTTATGAGATTATTTTGCATAGGGATCGAAATAAATGATAGTAAAAAATTAGCATTGAAGAGCTAAAAATAAAAAATTATTAAACTTAATATTGCATTATTAATTTAAAATTAAATTCGATCATTAATGCATGGTAGTGTGAAAAGGGTTTGGTAGGGTTTCGTGTGCAAAATTAATATTTATTAAATAATCAAAGTGTGCAGAATTACTTTTCTTTTTGGATCATCTATTTTATCCATGTTAACATTATTTTTTATTCAAAATCTTCATTATTTAATTCAATTTGAATTTTATTTTTATTGAAAATGAATACAAACATAAAATTATTTCATTAATTATTGAATGAGAACATTAAATTAGAGAGGAGATATATTCTTCATGTGTGAATATATATTTTAAAATTATATAATTTTTAAATAATTATTTAATTCTTTATTTGTTATTCTTCTTAAAATTATCAAGTAAAAGTTAATTCTACTCATAATTTGTTGAGATGTATATAAGAAATTATGATTTGAATTTTTAAGTAGAATGGATAGAAAATATAGTAAAAAGGAATGACAAAATTTAATATATGGTAAAAATGAACCAATATCATTTTAATGCCTATTCATTATTTATTTTAAAGATTTTTTATTTATGTTTTACATTAATACTTTTATTTTTTATGTTGTTTAAAAAATAATTTTATTTAAATCAAAGTTAACGAGGATTAAATTTAAGATTAAGATAATTAATTAGAATTAAAATTATAATCAAATGACAATAAAAAATTATTATAAAATAACTATAAATATTTCAATGAAATATATTATAAAGCTAGCTCTAATTAATATTTATTTATAACTCTAACTCTTATTAATATTTACATTTTATTTTCTAAATACACAAAAATCAAATGTTTTCATTTAGCTATATTTTCTTACATTTTAACTTGTACTTGTGTATGATGGTTGATTTGATGAATCTATTTAAGATCTGAAAGTTTCCCCATAATTTTGCATTGTTAGTATTTTGAATTGGATTTTGATTCAAATATTAATGATTAATGGATCTTTGGACTTAGTGATATTTATTAGTTCAAGTTGGATATTAATGGTTTTTTCTTGCATCCTTCATCTATCTTTTTCTGTTTATTTAAAATTTGGTTAAAGTGGAATATATTTAAACACATTCTTAATTTGTAGAGAGAAAAATCCATAAGCTCTTTCAACAAACAAACTTCATTGACTACTTAAATACTTAGCACTGTCATGAATTGACTCCCGAGACCTTGGGAAGTAATAGATTTGACAATTCGTTGCTTCTTTTAGGAGAGGTTAGGTAGAAACACTTAACCTTTGTTACATTTTGTTATTTAGGTCATCAACAAGAATCACTTAGTTATATAGGCTAAAGTGAGACATAGGATTGCATAATATTATGATATGCCTCTTAATCTTATGACTTGAGACATAAAGTGATAACAATCCTATGTGTACCCTAAGAAAACATAAATTACGAGTGTGAACATGTACTAGGCGATGTACTAGCTAGGTAAAACACACCTTCATACCCAAAAAAAACATAACACTCAATGTGATATTGAAAATGATGAACATATAGAAACCTTAGAAGAGCCAAAAATCTCCCAAAATATATCCTAATTGTTAATAATATTATAAACAATTAAAAATATTAAAAAATTTAATTTATTTTAAAATTTAAATGATTTAAAAATTATTGATAATAAAAATTCATTAGAAAATTTATAAAATTATTTTATTGCGATATGTAGATTACCATCTTTATGAATAGAATTACAATCGTATGTAAATATTAACTACTATTTTCCAAAATTAAATAATATGTACCATCTTATGATTGTAGTTAAGGTTAGGATTAAGTTTAGCTTAATGTTAGCATTAGGGGTTGTTAAAATTGAGATTTTTATTCTATGATAAATTTAGGTAGGATTAGTATTAGGACTCAACTAGGGTTAGAATTAGTGTTATTAAAATTCAAATTAAATTAATTATTATAATAAAAATAATACTTTTTAGTTTTTAATACAATTATTTTATGCTCATATCTACAATTTATAAGTAATAATCAAGATTATTATCTTCACAATACCAACTTAATGAAATTTAGTTTTAAAAAATAAATATTAATAATAATTTAATTCTATTGTCACAAAATTTGTCTCTTTATATTTTTGTTGTTGTTATTTGAGGATAGTTTATATTAACTACATAATAAAAATGCTTAAAATTTAAATGATTTAAAAATGATTTGGCAATAAAATATAATTAGAAAAAATATAAAATTATTTTATTACCATATGTAAACTACTATATTTTATGAATTGAATTATGATCCTCCATATAATGTAAATATTAAATTATATATACAAAAATTAAATAATACGTACCATTTTATTTATAGTTAGGGTTAGGGTTAAGGTTAGCTTAAGGTTAAGGTCAAGGTCAAGGGATGGTTAAAATTAATGTTTTCATTCTACAAGTTTAGGTTAGGGTTAGAGTTGGCTTTAGGATCAAAATGCAAGATTACCATTATAAGATAAAGCTTATAGTTAGGGTTATAGTTGAATTAGGATTGGGGTTAACATTAGGGCTCAATTACAATAGGATTTGGTGTTCCTAAGATTTAAATTAATATCAAAGATAATGTTAGGATTAGGATTCAATTAGTATTAGTGGTAGGATTAGTATGTTATATCATTCTTTCATCAATCTGTACTCTCCAATATATTAGTTAACCTATATCTTACTATCAGCGTAACCCTTGCACTTTGTTTTGATGCAAGTGCTAGTATGATTATTTTTATAATTAGCTTTTGCATCATATTTGAGGGCTAGTGTTGTTAGTGTTGTTAGAGTAATTGAGCAAAACAATTTGAGCGCGAACTCATCTTAGAAGTGAGGAATGTCATATCCATATCCCTTATCCTATCCATTTCATACTTCCATAATCTATTACTACTTTGATCTTGCTTGTCCTATTCAAAATCCATTCCTTCATCTTGGATTATTACAAAGAAAGAAGAAGTTTGCCTACAATTGCTTTCACAATAGAAAAGTTCAAGTATGTATGTAATTACTTGTACACTCTCATAAAGTTATAGGCTTCTACTTATTCTCTTCTTCAATAGACAAATATTACTTCCAATACAAAGTTCAATTATGTGCAATTACTTGTACATTGTCATAAAGTTATACACTTCTAATTATTCTCTTCTTTGATATAGGCTATATTCTCTTTGGAACACTATTCCAAAATTAAAAAGAATCCATACAACATTTAGTAGGAAGAAAAAACAAGCTCACCTACAATCGCTCTTACGATATCAAGATTAGGTATGTGCAATTAATTGTCATAAAGTTTTAGACTCATGATTATTCTCTTCTTTAATAAAGAAAAAATATTTACAATAGCAAGTTCAAACATGTGCTATTAGTGACATAAGCTCATTAAGTTATATACTTATAATTATTTTGTTTGTATATTTACAAACAATGGATTTCTAATTTATTTTGATGTATTTGAGTGACATGATTTTAAAAGAGGAGCTACTAAAAAGGCAAGCAAGTGGACACTCAATGATCAAGAAAAGGAAACAAACAAGATTTATCATCCTAATCGAAAAAATAGTTTCATTCCTTTAGATTTACATATATATTGAAATGGTTATAAATGATGATTTTTTTTCTAATGTGTGTCAATGCATTTGAATGATACGATTTTTACATAGTAGCACAAAAAGCTAAAAAAGACACTAATGTAACTTTTATTCATTCTCAAAACAATGATGAAGTTTACCAAAATTATGTAGAAAATTATATTATAAAATGTTATATGTTTATAGATCTACACTTTTATACAATTCCTAATGTTAAAATTAATTTATATTTTCGCATCAATCACCTTGCGAATCCCTTGCACCTCCTATGGTTGCAAGTGCTAGTTTTATATCATATTTGAGAGCTAGTGGTGTTAGTATAATTGAGCAAAACAATTTGATGGCAAACTCATCTTTGAAGTGAGAAATGTCGTACGGTTGATGTGACACATCTGCAAACTTTTCTGCAAAATCTGCATCGTTCTACTGAAAATAAACGTGAAAACAGTGATACCCTTCAATTAATTAACTTACTTTTTAACCATATTAATTTAAAGTCATATTAATAATACAAATATTTTAAACTAACATAATCTTTTTGTTTTTCATTCAAATTATTTAATTTCTGTTAGATGAATTAGTTTGCTTAATTTAATTTATCCGACGATTTGTGAGCGAACTCTAATTCCTAATATTGGTAATTTTTTGTCATTTCTGCTGCCCAAAATTATTATTGTGGATAGACAATCGAGTATTTTCAATCCACATGAATTGCTTTTTGCTTTTTTGTTTTTTCTGTCTGCTTTTCCATTCATTTTAGACACTTTAATGAGCGCCGTACCTTATAGCTAGGCAGTATCTAATCCAGCGTAATGATTCCACCTCCACGAGCATCTTGCTCGGGCAAGGAAAGCACAAAGCATGTAATTCCCTTCATTGTTAAATTGTAGGGAGGACATTTAGAAGACTAAACATTGGCCCTGTTGCTTGTTGAAGATCCAGAAAATATGAGCAATACAGAGAACGAAACATCTGATAGAGCTGTTGAAGTCGAGATAACACCTTGCGACATCCGGAGGACGGAAAGTATGAACAACAAAGAGAATGAAAAATTTGATGAAGGTTCGTGGGTTGCTGAAGTCAAGTCAAATTTACAGGGCGAAATGAGACCAGATATATTCGGTATTGGCCTCATTCAAACCGTTCCGAAGTCTCTCTTGAGTAAAAAGACTAAGGTGTTCTATCTTCCTGAAGTAATCTCCTTCGGTCCGTATCATTTCCGAAAAAATTATGTAAGGGGTGATGACACAGAACCGCTTAAGTCAGATGTGGCAAGGAAAATGCACCTTGGAATCATCAGAGATGGTGGTTTAACGAAGGCTCGTGGTTTAGAGTTAGTTGTAGAAGACTTTGAATCGGAAGAGATTCAGAAAATTATAAAGAAAAGCTATGCTGAAGAAATTGAACTTTGCAGTGTGGTGTTTGCGTGGATGATAGTGAGGGATGCCTGTTTTCTTCTAGAAGTCCTCCACAGGTTCGGAAAAGACGAAGATCAAGAGGAAATAGTACCGGTTTTCATCGACACTGTTCTCAGCAGGAAACGACATCATCCTCTGTTGACAGAAATTGTGAAAGACATGCTCAAGATGGAAAATCAACTACCACTCTGGGCGTTGGAGAAAATCAGGCTCTGTATTAAGGGATCAAATGCTGAAGTCTGGTTTGAGTCGGCTCTAAAACATTTATCCCCCATCAGAGTAGCAGAAGGGAGAAAGCGGGAATATCACATGAAAGAATCTCACATCTTGCAATTGCTTCATGACTACATTGTTGACAGGCAAGACGACGCCTCCTCCGAGAATCAGTCAGCTGGCTGTGGGATTAAAGACTTTAACTTGAACAAAATTATGCCCAGTAGCATTCGTATAAAATGGCTATTTGCACTGCTTTTCTTTCCAGTTTTTGTCATATTGTTCATATTGGGGATCATATTTGTCATTTTGCACTTTATCAAGAACCACATATTTGACATTTTATACTCTATTATGAACTGCCTATCCAGCAGGGAAGATGAGACAGAAGAAGTACATGTTCCATCTATAGGGGAGCTAAGAAGGGGAGGAATGAAATTCAAGAAACTGGAGGGTGGAATTAGTCAGATTAAGTTCAACAAGAAGAATTCCACGCTGTATTTGCCCCAGTTCAAAGTAGACGAAAGATCGGAAGTGATACTCAAGAATCTGATTGCCCTGGAAATCTGTTCCCGAGAAGAGCAAAAACCCATTACAAGGTATGCCATTCTAATGAACGATCTGGTTGACACCAATCAGGATGTGGGTTTGCTGAGATGTGAAGACATCATCATCGGCAAGCTTGGAAATGACACAGAGATCGCTAATCTTTGGAATTCTATGGTATCGCCCACAGAAATGCCCAGGTACGAATCTATTGATGAAGCTGCTAAAGCCATAAATCGTTACCACAAAAGGTGGCAGAAACTCCTTGCTTTTCTTAGACATCGTCGTGTATGGGGTGATTTTATTGGGCTGCTGTTAGAGTTTATCACGATTTATGGTTCAAGGCCATGGTGGTTTTTCTCTGCTTTGATTGTACTTGTAATTTTAGTGTTAACAGCTGTACAAGTATTTTGCCTTTTTGAGTCTTGCCCACATAAATAGACACTTAGTCTTCAACTGCTACTAAACCGACATTGCTTGGTGTTTCAAATATTATTATTTTGTAAAGAACTACACTGGTAACATATAACTTGTCATTCTTAATAATATTCATCTCATTAATTTGTTGTGAAACTTTCTATCTGTTAATTTATATTTAAGTTATCTGCTTCTCTGTGCTGCAAGATTAATGAATTTTGATATGCTTTTTATTTATATTTAAGTTATATGCTTTTTAACTATGCAAGGATTGCTTAACTGCATCTGACATGGTGAGAATTGAATGACAGCGTCCCATAGACTATATCTAGTGTAGGCTCTGTCATGATTAGGGTCATGTGATTAGGAATGCAAAAGGCCAGCACAAATTTGAATCCTTGATTTTCCTGCAAGCAGTCTATTAAAACAGAGAGCCAAACAAATGCCATGGAAAAAGAAAATGCCATGGATGGTTGAATGAAAGTTTATCTTCTTCCATTATGCACTTTTTGTTTTGCTCTGTTTTTTCTGCTCCCCTGTTTCTAACATTTTCATCATGTTGCTCATACTGGGGATCATATTTGTCATTTTCCACTATATTAAGAACCACACATTAAACGTTTGGTACTCTATTATTAACTGTCTTTCACGTAGAGAAGAAGAGACAAAGAAACATGTGCCATCTATAGGGGAGCTAAGAAAAGTAGGAATGAAATTCAAGAAACTGGAGTGTAGAATTAGTCAAATTAAATTCAGCAGGAAGATTTCTACAGTGTTTGCTTGAGTTCAACGTAGATAATAGATCGCAGGTGATACTCAGAAACCTGAATTCTACATTTTTAATCTTCTTTTCTTTTAATTTTGTTTTATAGTGATCTTATAGTCATATCTTATATTATATTAGAATAGGCAAATAATTTATAATAGATTTGAGAGTGTAGATGTTTTTTCTTTCTTTTCTCTATTTTTGAATCTAGAAAATCAGATAGGTGTAATTTTTTTTCTATTTTCAGGTGGTTCTTCTTTATAAACTTACCAATTGTAAATATTTGGGAGCTTTTTGAAAACATTCTAATCTCATCATTGAGTTTATTGTAGCTGAGGGAGTTACATCAAGCTTTTGTATTATTTTAGCTTTCAAGTATAATTTTAGCTGGAAATTGAAAGCTAGATCTACAAGAGTTTATAAGGAGAATTCTATTGCTAGATTATATGATAAAAATCATTCAAAATGTCTAAAAACCTTAAGATTAATTGTTAAATTAATAATTTTAACAACTATTTTTTTAATAGGAAACGACATCTTCTTCGTTGATAGAAAATGTCAAAGATATAATCAAGATGGAAAATCAAATACCATTCTGGGCTTTGGAGAAAATCAGGCACTGTATTTTGGGACGAAATGATGATAACTGATTTGAGTAGGCACTAAAAAATTTTCCCTCTATCAATGTAGGGGAAGACAGGAATCGAGAATAGAAGAAACAATTTCATATTGTTAGTTATAAATGAGCAAAGAAATTAATACAAAACAGCAGAAAGTATAAAATAAACACAACACAAATTTAACATGGTTCACCACTAAGTGGCTACGTCCACCAGAAATGCAGGGAGTTCTTCTATTAAGCAATAATGCAAAATACAACTCTACATCAAGCATGGAGCATGAACTGTACTCAGTATTTATAATCATATAGAGCCTACAAACAAAAAGTCTTTAGAATTAGACGAATGGTCGTGATTCCTTCGTGGTGATATATCTTGATGACATACTCTTCAGGACTACATTGTTGACAGACCATTCCTTGCCTCCTCCAATCTCCTGTGAGCTAGTTGTGGGATTAGTTTACGCAAGAGTAAAGGAATTTAACTGTTACACAATTATGCCCAGAAGCATTAGTATAAGATGGCTATTTGCACTACTTTTCTATCCAGTTTTTGTCATTGCTCATATTGGGGATCATATATGTCATTCCGCATTATATTAAGAAGCACATATTCGACACTTAGTACTCTATAATTAACTGCCTATCACGCAGAGAAGAGGAGAGAAAAACGTTTTCCATCTATAGGGGAAATAAGAAGGGGAGGATTGAAATTCAAGAAACTGGAGTGTAGCATTAGTCAAGTTCAGCAAGAAGATTTCTACACTGTATTTGCTTGAGTTCAAAGTAGACAATAGATCGTAGGTGATACTCTGAAACCTGATTGCCCCAGAAATCTGCTCCCAAGAAGAAAAGAAACCCATTACAAGACATGCCATTCTAATGAATGACGTGATTGACACGTGGGTTTTCTTGAGACGTGAGGACATCAATCACAGGCAAGCTTGGAAATGACGAAGAGATCGCTCAGCTCTGGAATTCTGTGATGACGCCCATAGAAATGCCCATGTACGTATCTATTGATGAAAGCTGCTAAATTCATAAATCATTGCTACCAAAAGTGGTGGAAAGGTCTGGCTATTCTTAAACATCGTCACCTATGAGGTAATATAACTGGGCTACTGTGAGAGATTATCATTGCTGACTGTACAAGGTCATGGTGGTTTGATCGCAACTGTAATTTTACTGGTAACTGTTGTACAGGAAGTTTGTACAGGAAGTTTGGCTTGCCTTTTTAAATCTTGTAAACACAAATTGATAAGAAGCAAATCTGAAAGAGTAGAAAAATATTTTTATATTTTTTTAAGTTTTTCTAGATATTAGTAATTGGCATTTTTGAAGGCCTTCGGGGTATTTTTAGTCCTTGAAAGTTTGGCCTATCCTTTAGAACATTGCCGTTGGCAAGTTCTTTTAGGACTTTGCCTCCAATTCTTGGAGACCTTTCTAACAAGTTAAACTGCTCGTAATTTCGAGTCCCGTGCAGAAAGTTATGCCTAGTTAAAGTTATGACAAAATTTTATATAGTAAATTTCATAGTTTTAGATTTTATTATGTAAATAAACAAGATGTGACTGTTGGGTTTCAATTCTTAAGGAGTTGTTGGTGACTCCTGGAATCCCTTGGACTGATATATGTTGGATTTTCGAATTGAATAGATCACTTTTTGGCTTGCTTCAATTCTATGCTTTCTTGTTCATGTAAACAGAATTTACAATACCGCAGGTTCTCACTTAGGTGTCGTCATCCGAATCCATAATTCGGATCAGTGGTATCAGAGCAAGTTCACCCTTGTATGTCATATCACATGTGATCAACATATCAAAGATTGGGGTTGGAAACAAGGAATCCTTCAAAATACCTTCCTTTGAGATGCACATGATCACAGATGGCTAAGTTGCAGACCGACGCTGACATTAGAGCATTAGTTGCAGATGCACTAACAAAACAACGCGAGGAAATGATGGAGCAGCTCAAGCAAATGCTGGAAAGTCGTGCGTCACAAGCAAACCCACCATTCACAGGGTATACGCCATTCAAGGTGCAAGTGAATTTCGATATACCCACATTTCAAGGAAAGATCGATGCAGATGTTGTTGCTGATTGGGTTTCAAAACTAGAAAGATATTTCTTTGTCAATCAGTTCTTAGATGAAGAGAAGATAAATTTCGCTCTCCTCAAAGCTCAAAATCATGTGAAAGATTCGTAGGAAGCGAAGTTAGCATCCAAGGCAACAGAAAATGGCAATACTTTTATTTTTGATCAAAAACCCACATGGGGAGAATTCATGGAGCACATAAAGGAAGAATATTTTCCTATTGATACATATGAACAGAAATATATGCAGTGGCAATTGCTTCAACAAAAGGACCAAACTGTTCAGGAATATACTAATATGTTTCATGCCTTAGCAGCAAAGCTTGGCATCAAAGATTGTGAGAATCACCAAGTTTTGAAATATCAGAGTGGACTCCACAGGTACATCCAAGCCGAAATGGAATTCCTGGACATAAAGACTTTACCTAGTGCATATAAATTTGCTACCAAAATTGAGGAGAAATTCAAATAGAAAGGAAGGAGGGATAATTTCGCAAACAACAGATGGAAGGGTGAAGGTGACAAAACTACATGGAAACAAACCTCTAAGGAACCCTCTCCCAATTCACCAGCAAAAAAGACATGGAGTATGAAGAAGACACAAGAGAATGCTATGTGGTGTGAATTCCATAAGAGTCCTTCTCATAACACAAAAGATTGTAGAACCATAAAAAGCTTAATGACGGAGACGCATGAGGACAAGGAAGAATCTAAGGTGGCAGAAGCTTCCACAGAAGAAAGTCAAGAACAGGTCATTGGGGATGATCCATATGCCACAGTAGCGACTACAAAGATATTGCCCTAGGAGGATGAGGAGAGATTGTTCCATTCATAGATGTGGGTCGGAGAAAAATCCGTGCACTTTATCGTTGATAGCGGGAGTCAAAAGAACCTAATATCAGCAAAGACTGTGAAGAGATTGAATCTGAAAACAACAACCCACCCGCAACCCTATTCAATGGGATGGGTAAGTCAAGGGAGAGATATCCAGGTGCACCAACAGTGTCGCCTTTCATACTCCATAAAGCCTTTCAAAGCTGAGGTAATTTGTGATGTGGCTCCTTTAGAAGTTTGTGATGTTCTGTTGGGACAACCATATATGTACCAATGACATGGTGTTTATGAGTCCAGGCCTCACAGCATCACAATTAGATTGGGTGAGCAGAAATACCGACTACCAGAGGTAAGCCTTGAATACACTACCTCTTTGATTAGTGCCAAGCAATGTAAGAGGTAGGTTGCCAAAATGGGAACATTCATTTTATTGATGATTCGTTTTGAAGAAGAAAGGAAACCAGTTTATAATTCCCATGCCATCACAAACACCACAACACTGTCGAAAAGATCAATGGATCAAATTTTGATGAAGTATGAAAGTTTGTTTAAGTTACCAACTGGGGTATGTACACACTATTGATTTGATACTAGGAACTCCATTACCTAATGAACCAGTCTATCATAGGTTAGTATTAGAGAATTACGAGGAAAATACAAGAATTGATTGAGAAGGGACATATTCGTCCAAGTGCATCACCCTGTGGCAGCCCCATTGTTCTAGCAAAGAAAAAGGATGGAACCTGGAGACTTTGTATTGACTATAGGGCCTTGAATAAAATTTCAGTCAAAAATAGGTATCCACTTTTCCGGATAGATGACCTCTTGGACCAGCTCAGAGGGGCCTTATTCTTCACCAAAATTGATTTGAAATCAGGGTACCATCAAGTACCAATTGAATCAGCCAATGTGTGGAAGACAACTTTCAAATCTAAAGGGATTGTTTGAATGGCTAGTGGTGCCTTTCGGTCTAACAAATGCTCCAACGACATTCATGAGAATGATGAATGATATACTTAGACCATTCATTGATTCCTTCGTGGTGATATATCTTGATGACATACTCATCTTCAGCAAAACTTGGGAGGAACATTTGCAACATGTGGAAAAAATTCTCTTAACCTTACAAGATCATGAGCTTTATGTAAACAAAGAAAAGTGTTCCTTTGGTATGCAGAGTATCAGATACTTAGGATGTGTTATTGACAATGAGGGTGTCCATGTTGATCCAAAGAGGATACAAGTGATTAAGGACTGCTTGCCTCCTAGAAATCTCACAGAGTTACAAGTTTCCTCGGGTTGGCAAACTTTTATCACAGATTTGTGTTGGGATTTTCCCATTTGTCTTGGCCTCTAAATCAGTCATTGAGGGGGGGAGGACACAAGAAAATTTTAAATGGACAAGTGCTCAACAAGAAGCATTCGAGGGGCTAAAATGAAGGTTATGTCTTGCACCAGTTTTATCTCTTCCTGACCTGCAACAGTCATTTGAAATGTACAAACAGATGCTTAGAATATGCTCTAGGGGCGGTCCTCATGCAACATGGTCATCTAGTTGCATATCACAGTACTTTTTCTGATACAGTGCGTCGATATGCCACTTATGACAAGGAACTGTATGCTATTGTTCAAGCATGTAAGTAGTGGAAACATTACATTTTGGGTAAGGAGATTGTCATCCACACAGATCACCAACCTCTTCAATTTTTGCAAACACAAGGGAAGTTGCAGAATGATCGACATCAATGATGGTCAGCATATCTTCATCAATTTCACCTCAATATTCGGCACAAGAAGGGAAGTACTAACAAAGTCGCAGACTGTTTGAGCAGGCCTCCAATTGAAGCCATAAGTATAGTTTTGAATTCACGTGGTCATCAAACGTAATCCTGGGCTTGCTTGTATGAGAGCGATGTTGAATTTGCAGATGTTTATAATCAATTGGTGAAGGGACATCAAGTGAATGACTTCTATTTGCAGGATGGAATGCTTTGTCACCTTGGCCAAATCTGTGTGCCCAATGCAGAAAACAAAAAGTTGATATGGGAAGCTCACTATAGTAAGGTTGCTGGTCATTTTGGTATAGGTAAGACTACTGCTATACTTCAGAGGTATTTCTATTGGCCAAAATTGCGAAATGATTTTATTTCATATATTCAAGCTCGTATCGCATGTGTTATTGCTAAGCCTGCCAATCGTAAACTTGGACTGTATTCACCACTTCTTGTTCCTGAAAAACCTTGGCACTCGGTTTCTATGGACTTCATGTTTGTTCTTCCTACCACCAAAAGAGGCCATGATTATGTGTATGTTGTGGTATATAGGTTCTCAAAAATGGCAGTAATAGTGGCATGTAAAAAATAATTTCTGCAGAGGACACTGCAAAGCTCTTCTTTGAATACATTTGGGTTCATTTTGGTCTACCGAATACCATTATCTCGGATAGGGACAGCAGGTTTCTTAGTAAGTTCTGGTCTACACTATGGAAAAAGATGGACACAAAATTAACAAAGTCTACTGCTTTCCACCCTCAAACAGATGGCCAAATAGAGGTAGTGAATCAGATGATCATACACATCCTACGAATGTACCACTCAAAACATCCCCACACATGGGATGAAAGTCTTCCATATGTTCAACATAGCTACAACAGGGAAATTCATAGTTCAACTGGCCACAACCCATTTGAGGTTTGTCTTGGTTATCAGCCACTTGCACCCATGGATGTTGCCATAAACTTATTCAACCTGATCTGGTTCCATGTGTTGGTAAGGAGGAAGATAGGGCAGCTCGGTTCATTGATAGAATTCATCATCTACAACAAGTTCACAAAATCTTGGAGCACACCAATAAGAAATATAAGGAGAGACATGATGAGCATCGTACTCATAATTTTCAAGTCGGGAACAAGGTGTGGTTGCATATCCAGAAGGAACAATTGCAAGGTGCCAATAGGAAGCTTCGTCCTCTGCTTTATAGGCCATACACCATCATCAAGCAAGTTGGTGATAATGCTTTTGAGCTTAATTTACCTCCATTTCTGGGTCTTCATCCAATCTTCAATGTGGAACTCTTGAAGCCATATTTTCCTCCACTATTAGATTTTGCAGATGTGGCAAAAACAATCTCCACTACAGAATTGAATCCAAATGCATCTACCCCATTCCAATGCGATCAGATTGTGGACACCATGGTGAAAACACTCAAATAGCAGCAGATTTACTTGTACAAAGTGGTTCAAGCAAGGCAGATTGCTCAACAAGGAAAGTGGTTTACCAGGGAGCAGCTTCAAGAATGTTTTATGCATCTCATTTAGAGTGTTGATGCAATGGTGCCCATTGCTTTCCAAGGGGGAAGTAATGATCAGAAGAAAATCTGAAACAGTGGAAAAATATTTTTATATTTTTTTTTAGTTTTTCTAGACATTAGTAATTGGCATTTTTGAAGGCCTTCGGGGCATTTTTAGCCCTTGAAAGTTTGGCCTATCCTTTAGAACATTATTGTAGGCACGTTCTTTTAAGACTTTGCCTCCAACTCTTGGAGACCTTTCCAACGAGTTAAACGGCTCGTAATTTTGAGTCCTGTGCAGAAAGTTATGCCTAGTTAAAGTTAGGACAAAATTTTATATAGTTTGTTTTGAAAATTTCATAGTTTTAGATTTTATTATGTAAATAAACAAGATGTGACTGTTCGGTTTGGATTTTCAAGGAGTTGTTGGTGACCCTTGGAATCCCTTGGACTGATATATGTTGGATTTTTGAATTGAATAGATCACTTTTTGGCTTGCTTCAATTCTATGCTTTCTTGTTCATGTAAACAAAATTTACAATACTGACAGTTCTCACTCAAGTGTTGTCATCTGAATCTGGTGTTGTTCAAGAAATTAGAATTTTCATGTATTTAGTTCAAGAATTAGAATTTTTACCATAGTTATTTTCACAAGAATGTTACTCCAAGGTAGTTGATTTATTTATTTTTCATTCTTGTCAAATGTTCCTTTCGATTATATCTTATTTTCAATGTCAAGCAATAATTTATTTTCCATGTAATAGTTTCGTAATTGTTAAGTAAAATTTTATTCAAGCTTTCGTGAACTTATGGTTCATTCCTAGTTGGATAACTAAATAAGTGGACTTGAAACCAAAACCTTAGCAGCGTTCAGTAACTATGGTGCCTCTGGGTCACGCTTACGGGTAAAGTCGTCGTGTTGAACTACTGCACTTAACGCCTAATAAAGCTGCATCAATGACGTATGTGGCATCGTCCCTATAAACCATCAGGGAGTAATAAGGGACACTTGGAAGTTAAAATCCAAGGGGCGGGTGATCCCCCTTGGATCGATAATCTAATACGATAATCTTTGAATGAATTTACATCAGCTAGTTAAACCCTTGTAAACCCCTTTAGGGTTGATTGAGTGAAATGCTTTTATAAACTTGGCTTAATCTCGAATAATTATTGGCAATTGGCAATTGGGTCAAGGGTGACACTTATGATAGGCGTTAGGACCTAGATGTTTTAGGTCCCAAGCAATAGGCCACCTTGAGCCTTTGCTTAAAGCTACCATCGTGGGTAGCAAACGCAGAGAAACTGTCTAGGACATTGACCCTAGAAAGGGTTGCGTACCCACCAAAATAGTTTACATTAAACCATAGATTAGAAAATAGAACTAGATACTTTACGCCTTGATCTCGTGCCGAAACGAGTATGTAGGCAGTCTAGGGATGGAGTTGTCCCTAGTACTCAGGCGTTTGAGGATGGGGTCTAGGATTTGGTAAAGTAGATGGATTGAGAAGTCTCCTAATTGAAAGATAAGTGTAATAAAAGAAAAAGTAATTCAACGCATACTCAGAAGGCATCCCATATGGATTTGCTTGACTTCCTGAGGCTTTAGGCCAAATTCCGAGGTGGAATTCAAGCTTGCAATATATTATTTTACTTGCTCCTAAGGACAGCGACCTCGGTGTACACCTTTTAAAGGAGTGTAGTTCTTAGTGAGTGACTCAGGACTCGAATGGTCCCGATGAGTCTAAGTCTCTGGCCAGAGCATCTCCTATCCCAAGTTGGATAGATTCCTACCCCGTTTGGGTAGATGCCTATCTCGTATTGGATAGATGAAATCGCTCATCCCGTATGGTTAGATGCCTAACCCGTATGGTTAGATGCTCATCCCGGATGGATGAATGCCTAATCCAAATGGATAGATGCCCAGAGTATGCGATTGAATCAAACACAAATGACTAAATAAGTAAATTTAAAAAAAAAAAAATAGTCAAAAATTCTTGGGTTATGTAAAGTGGGTTATTATAATCCTATAAAAAACCATCTAAAAGTAGGCACTCCCTTTTCTAATCACCCAGAGAACAAAATGACTTAATCTTGAAAATATCGGTCATTGAAGGTATTAAAGTGACTTAATCTTGGAAATATTCATCATTGAAGGTATTAGCACTTAAAAATTCATCATTGGAGGTTGCTCATTAGAAACTTAAAAATTTGTTTGCTTCAATGACAATTTTAGGAAATTGATGTAGCAGATGAAGCCCTTTGAGCCAATTTGTCAAACAGTTCAGGTGCCTTTTCTATTCTTCCATATTTTGCATATCCTTTTGTTAAACAATTCTTAGAGGCATTTTGTCAAACAGTTCACATGCCTTGTCTATGCTTACACATTTTACAAGCATGTCTACTAGGGAAGTTGTAGCAACAACATATGATAAAATTAATGATATGGCTATGTTGTGCTAGATGTCCATACCCTGATCCAAAGCTCCCATTTTCGCACAAGCCAGAATGTTGTCAACAGTTTTTGAGTTTGTCTCAACACCTATGAATCGCACATGGTTTTTGAGACTGGCTAAACACCTGCCAATCCTTTTCACCAAACACATTTGTGCATATGGTGTTCCAGACCTCCCATATTGGCAAATGCCTAAAGAATGCTTGGAAATAAAAACCGCCCCAAATACTCAACCAAATATGTCATACTTGTGCACAGGAGCAATGTTTGAATTTGAATACTAACGGAAACAAGACAAACGAAAATGGATGCTGGCAAAAGAAATGGGCCCACACCATTCACACTTAGCGGTCAACGCTTAGTGTGTGCTGTTTAAGCCGTGCCCTTCTCTAATTATCGTAGAAGATGGGAACTAAGGAGAAAAATAACTCCGAGTGGGTTCTTGAGTTTGAATCAAGTTTAGAGGAATTAACCAGACCAGATAAATCCCATAACGGTCTCATTCATACCGTTCCAAAGTCTCTCTTGAGTGAAAAGAATAAGGTGTTCTATCTTCCTCAAGTCATCTCCTTCATGCCTTACCATTTCCTAAAAGAGAATATCAAAATAAGTGATTATAGATTAACTATATGTGCTTGTATAATATATCATTCATGAGGCTAGAAACACAATCTATATGGAATACTATTTGAAAATTCTTTAAGTAAACTTAAACTAATGTTAAAGGATTTAAGTGGAGAATTATATAGAAATAAAATAGTTAGGAAATATACTCTATTCACACTAACAAATATATACACACAAAATATTCACTTTAATGACATATGCATTAGGAAAATAATATGGTGCTAAGGACCTCTAGTGGATTTTACTGCTAAAATATGAAAATTTTCTTAACTCTTATTCTAGCCCCTAGGTTCATTTTATAGTTATGAGAAATAGACTAGTGATGAAAATAAATGGAAATTTTAATTATTGGTTATGATGAGGCCAAATGTATGATAATCACAAGTTGTGACAAATATGTGTCTTTGCAAGAATAACAATAAAAAACAATTTATTGATTGGTGATGTTTGATGTCAGTTGACAATTAACTAAGTGTTGTAAAAGAATATGCACTATTGCATGATCCTTTGATTATATGCTAATTGTCTCTTATTTTGTGTAATTATTATTGGATGATGTCTTAAATTATGAAATCATACATAATTAAAAATTTTGGTGTTCATGCTAAGGAATAATGGTCATATCATGAGCCTTGAAAAGTGAA
Source organism: Cryptomeria japonica (assembly GCF_030272615.1). Classification (NCBI taxonomy): domain Eukaryota; kingdom Viridiplantae; phylum Streptophyta; class Pinopsida; order Cupressales; family Cupressaceae; genus Cryptomeria; species Cryptomeria japonica. The sequence goes on along the minus strand of NC_081411.1, from coordinate 728,744,744 downwards.
AATTTGAATTTTAAAAATTGGGAACAAGATCATACCAACAATCTTATCTAAGGGATAGAATTCTAGGTTTTGCCCAATTTAATTTCTGTTAGATGAATTAGTTTGCTTAATTTAATTTATCCGACGATTTGTGAGCGAACTCTAATTCCTAATATTGGTAATTTTTTGTCATTTCTGCTGCCCAAAATTATTATTGTGGATGGACAATCGAGTATTTTCAATCCACATGAATTGCTTTTTGCTTTTTTGTTTTTTCTGTCTGCTTTTCCATTCATTTTAGACACTTTAATGAGCGCCGTACCTTATCGGTAGGCAGTATCTGATCCAGCGTAATGATTCCACCTCCACGAGCATCTTGCTCGGGCAAGGAAAGCACAAAGCATGTAATTCACTTCATTGTTAAATTGTAGGGAGGACATTTAGAAGACTAAACATTGGCCCTGTTGCTTGTTGAAGATCCAGAAAATATGAGCAATACAGAGAACGAAACATCTGATAGAGCTGTTGAAGTCGAGATAACACCTTGCGACATCCGGAGGACGGAAAGTGTGAACAACAAAGAGAATGAAAAATTTGATGAAGGTTCGTGGGTTGCTGAAGTCAGGTCAAGTTTACAGGGCGAAATGAGACCAGATATATCCGGTATTGGCCTCATTCAAACCGTTCCGAAGTCTCTCTTGAGTGAAAAGACTAAGGTGTTCTATCTTCCTGAAGTAATCTCCTTCGGTCCGTATCATTTCCGAAAAAATTATGTAAGGGGTGATGACACAGAACCGCTTAAGTCAGATGTGGCAAGGAAAATGCACCTTGGAATCATCAGAGATGGTGGTTTAACGAAGGCTCGTGGTTTAGAGTTAGTTGTAGAAGAGTTTGAATCGGAAAAGATTCAGAAAATTATAAAGAAAAGCTATGCTGAAGAAATTGAACTCAGCAGTGTGGTGTTTGCGTGGATGATAGTGAGGGATGCCTGTTTTCTTCTAGAAGTCCTCCACAGGTTCGGAAAAGACGAAGATCAAGAGGAAATAGTACCGGTTTTCATCGACACTGTTCTCAGCAGGAAACGACATCATCCTCTGTTGACAGAAATTGTGAAAGACATGCTCAAGATGGAAAATCAGCTACCACTCTCGGCGTTGGAGAAAATCAGGTTCCATATTAAGGGATCAAAGGCTGATGTCTGGTTTGAGTCGGCACTAAAACATTTATCCCCCATCAGAGTAGCAGAAGGGAGAAAGCGGGAATATCACACGGAAGAATCTCACATCTTGCAATTGCTTCATGACTACATTGTTGACAGGCAAGACATAGGCCACAACTCCTCCGAGCATCAGTCAGCTGGCTGTGGGATTAAAGACTTCAACTTGAACAAAATTATGCCCAGAAGCATTCGTATAAAATGGCTATTTGCACTGATTTTCTTTCCAGTTTTTGTCATATTGTTCATATTGGGGATCATATTTGTCATTTTGCACTTTATCAAGAACCACATATTTGACATTTTGTACTCTATTATGAACTGCCTATCCAGCAGGGAAGATGAGACAGAAGAAGTACAAGTTCCATCTATAGGGAAGCTAAGAAGGGGAGGAATGAAATTCAAGAAACTGGAGGGTGGAATTAGTCAAATTAAGTTCAACAAGAAGAATTCCACGCTGTATTTGCCCCAGTTCAAAGTGGACGACAGATCGGAAGTGATACTCAAGAATCTGATTGCCCTGGAAATCTGTTCCCGAGAAGAGCAAAAACCCATTACAAGGTATGCCATTCTAATGAACGATCTGGTTGACACCAGTCAGGATGTGGGTTTGCTGAGACGTGAAGACATCATCACCGGCAAGCTTGGAAATGACACAGAGGTCGCTAATCTTTGGAATTCTATGGTAACGCCCACAGAAATGCCCAGGTACGAATCTATTGATGAAGCTGCTGATTCCATAAATCGTTACCACAAAAAGTGGCAGAAAGGTCTTGCTTTTCTTAGACATCGTCGTGTATGGGGTGATTTTATTGGGCTGCTGTTAGAGTTTATCAAGACTTATGGTTCAAGGCCATGGTGGTTTTTCTCTGCTTTGATTGTACTTGTAATTTTAGTGTTAACAGCTGTACAAGTATTTTGCCTTTTTGAATCTTGCCTACATAAATAGACACTTAGTGTTCAATTGCTACTAAACCGACATTGCTTGGTGTTTCAAATATTATTATTTTGTAAAGAACTACACTGGTAGGTCAAGGATTAATGATGTTTAACATATAACTTATCATTCTTAATAATATTCATCTCATCTCATGCCACTTATGACAAGGAACTGTATGCTATTGTTCAAGCATGTAAGTAGTGGAAACATTACATTTTGGGTAAGGAGATTGTCATCCACACAGATCACCAACCTCTTCAATTTTTGCAAACACAAGGGAAGTTGCAGAATGATCGACATCAATGATGGTCAGCATATCTTCATCAATTTCACCTCAATATTCGGCACAAGAAGGGAAGTACTAACAAAGTCGCAGACTGTTTGAGCAGGCCTCCAATTGAAGCCATAAGTATAGTTTTGAATTCACGTGGTCATCAAACTGAATCCTGGGCTTGCTTGTATGAGAGCGATGTTGAATTTGCAGATGTTTATAATCAATTGGTGAAGGGACATCAAGTGAATGACTTCTATTTGCAGGATGGAATGCTTTGTCACCTTGGCCAAATCTGTGTGCCCAATGCAGAACACAAAAAGTTGATATGGGAAGCTCACTATAGTAAGGTTGCTGGTCATTTTGGTATAGGTAAGACTACTGCTATACTTCAGAGGTATTTCTATTGGCCAAAATTGCGAAATGATTTTATTTCATATATTCAAGCTCGTATCGCATGTGTTATTGCTAAGCCTGCCAATTGTAAACTTGGGTTGTATTCACCACTTCTTGTTCCTGAAAAACCTTGGCACTCGGTTTCCATGGACTTCATGTTTGTTCTTCCTACCACCAAAAGAGGCCATGATTGTGTGTATGTTGTGGTATATAGGTTCTCAAAAATGGCAGTAATAGTGGCATGTAAAAAACAATTTCTGCAGAGGACACTACAAAGCTCTTCTTTGAATACATTTGGGTTCATTTTGGTCTACCGAATACCATTATCTCGGATAGGGACAACAGGTTTCTTAGTAAGTTCTGGTCTACACTATGGGAAAAGATGGATACAAAATTAACAAAGTCTACTGCTTTCCACCCTCAAACAGATGGCCAAATAGAGGTAGTGAATCAGATGATCATACACATCCTATGAATGTACCACTGAAAATATCCCCACACATGGGATGAAAGTCTTCCATATGTTCAACATAGCTACAACAGGGAAATTCACAGTTCAACTGGCCACAACCCATTTGAGGTTTGTCTTGGTTATCAGCCACTTGCACCCATGGATGTTGCCATACACTTATTCAACCTGATTTGATTCCATGTGTTGGTAAGGAGGAAGATAGGGCAGCCCGGTTCATTGATAGAATTCATCATCTACAACAAGTTCACGAAATCTTGGAGCACACCAATAAGAAATATAAGGAGAGACATGATGAGCATCGTACTCATAATTTTCAAGTCGGGGACAAGGTGTGGTTGCATATCCAGAAGGAACAATTGCAAGGTGCCAATAGGAAGCTTCGTCCTCTGCTTTATAGGCCATACACCATCATCAAGCAAGTTTGTGATAATGCTTTTGAGCTTAATTTACCTCCTTTTTTGGGTCTTCATCCAATCTTCAATGTGGAACTCTTGAAGCCATATTTTCCTCCACTATTAGATTTTGCAGATGTGGCAAAAACAATCTCCACTACAGAATTGAATCCAAATGAATCTACCCCATTCCAATGCGATCATATTGTGGACACCATGGTGAAAACACTCAAATAGCAGCAGATTTACTTGTACAAAGTGGTTCAAGCAGGGCAGATTGCTCAACAAGGAAAGTGGTTTACTAGGGAGCAACTTCAAGAATGTTTTATGCATCTCATTTAGAGTGTTGATGCAATGGTGCCCATAGCTTTTCAAGGGGGAAGTAATGATCAGAAGAAAATCTGAAACAGTGGAAAAATATTTTTATATTTTTTTTTAGTTTTTCTAGACATTAGTAATTGGCATTTTTGAAGGCCTTTGGGGCATTTTTAGCCCTTGAAAGTTTGGCCTTTCCTTTAGAACATTATTGTAGGCACATTATTTTAAGACTTTGCCTCCAACTCTTGGAGACCTTTCCAACGAGTTAAACGGCTTGTAATTTAGAGTCCTGTGCAGAAAGTTATGCCTAGTTAAAGTTAGGACAAAATTTTATATAGTTTGTTTTGAAAATTTCATAGTTTTAGATTTTATTATGTAAATAAACAAGATGTGACTGTTGGGTTTCGATTCTCAAGGAGTTGTTGGTGACCCTTGGAATCCCTTGGACTGATATATGTTGGATTTTCGAATTGAATAGATCACTTTTTGGCTTGCTTCAATTCTATGCTTTCTTGTTCATGTAAACAAAATTTACAATACTGCAAGTTCTCACTCAGGTGTTGTCATCTGAATCCATAATTCGGATCACAAATAGACACTAAGTCTTCTATTGCTACTATACCGACATCGCTAGTTGTTTCAAATATTATTATTTTGTAAAAAAATACTGTGGTAGCTAATGAATTTGAAACATAAAAGTTTATATCTTAATGTATATTCAAGTGATCCGCTTCTCTTTGTTTTGTTAAGATTTTTGATATAAATATCTTTGTTTTAAATTTTTCTCAAAAAGAGATTCGTAAAGATATTACATATGATAAAGTCTTAAAAATATCAATTCGAATGAAATCACATAATTATTACATATTAATTAAATTCAATACTATTTGAAGCATTATGTTCATTATAAAGATGGACACATATTTTCTCCTAATTCTGTTTGGATTACTTTGGAGTTGAGATTTCCCCAACATCAATTGTGGTCATGTTTCTATCATGTTTGTATGGAGTTAGAGAATTTTATGTCAAATGACATGTATTTGTATTCTAGAATAATCAACTTAAATTAAAGGATCTTTTTATTTTAATCATATAATGTACTATGACATATTTGATAAAGTGATTTACATATAATTGATTCTTATAATAAATAAGGTCTCATACAAAGTCACAATTTTCTCTAAAGCGGTACAATTTTCTCTAAAGAGGTAGTACTTCTTTAGGGAAAATTGTGACTTTTAATGAGATCTTATTTATTATAAGAATCAATTATATGTAAATCTAATTATCAAAAGGTCAACTCACTTAAAAATCATGACCCTTTAGCTCAATATTCTTTTTAAATTTTATTTATAAAATATAGACAAACTCATTAGAAACTATAATCTTTTATATTAAATATAGTCTTAGCATATTGCCCTTAATATATTATTATCATTACTATGAGGTAATATTTTTTAATTAGAAATGCATATTAATATATTAAATTTAAAAGTTTAATTTAATGTGGGGTACATGTGCCTGTTGATATTTGGGAACCTCAAACCTCTATTTTAATGGTGTCACATTCGGCAAGTGGCTATGCAGCCATATAAAATGTAAGTTATACAAGAAGAAAAAGGCACATTGAAATATGTGTCTCTTATATAACTTATGTTCTATGTGGCTACATAGCCACTTCCTCACACTTGTACCATGTTGTCTCTTGCCATGTACTTGTTAGTCATTAAATAGAGGCATTCTTATTTTTCTTTATTATCAGCGTTTTTGTAGATCCATAATACATTTTTGTATAAAATTTATCTCAAATAAGAAATTATCAAAGTAAACATGATTGCAAAAATAGTTGTGATGATTCTTTGCATGCACTGTGAGGTAAGCCTTGAAGCGTGGCTATGTAATAAATCATAGTAAAAGTGAAATTATGATTGATGTCTAATAAACTATTTATGGTGTAACTTTTCAAACATGTAAGGTACAATTTTGATCCATATTACTTGAAGTGCATGTACACTAGCCCATCCAACATTTTTTGCATATAATTCGTGCAACTTTAGCCCATTTTCCATAACGAGTGTCTATGCCTCTAGGTATGATCCTATTAGGATGGCTTTTTCACCCATAAAAAAGTGGTTGAAAGGCTGGCGATGTTTATCCAATAAAAGAATGAATTTGATTAGACATTGTTGAAACATTTATTAATTAAATTAAAAATAAAAAATCAATTGTATTGTGATTTTTAATTTAACTAGTAAATCATGGTTCATTTTATTGGTTGCATAGCCATTTTCCAAAAGGTCTATGAGCTCAATTTATGGGTTTGTTGATCAAATCAGTTATGGTCCATTGTTCAAAGCCAAAGTGTTTCTCTTTCTCTTTTTGTTTCAAGGAATATACCTTTTTGTATTCACGTCAAGTTAAATAGTCACTTAGTCTAAACACTAACACTTTTAATTTTAGGAGATGCAAGGGATATGATTATAGGAAATTGAAATGAATTCCATCATCATCTTGTCCTTGCATTTACTATTATTATCCTTATCCTTATTTTTATTAGAATTTTCCATGGTAATATATTTTGATACACTAAAAAAATAAGTACATGTAAGTACATAATAATTAAACCCCTATAAAGATGGGAACTGCAAAATACCATTTTATTTTATTTTATAATTTCGAAATACATGAAATACCTAGTCAATAACATATTCAAGTAATACTCACCCAAAGCATATTGGAATATACATAATGGGTGGAAAATTAGGAATTGGGATTTAAGATAATAAAACCACTAAATTAACCAAATTAATTGAATACATTGAAAGAGGAGTCAACCTAATAGATCTAGCCACAATCCAAATAAGGAAAGAGTTGAAATTCTGATTAGATTCACCAGTTGGGAATAGAAATACTCTTTCTTACTTGAATTTGAAATGTTATTGTGAAATTAGGGTAAAACCATGAATAATTGAAGTCATCCGTCAAAAATGGATTGCTACAGATATCCCATGGAGCTACAAATTGAGATCTAGGAAAAAGAATATGTTTAGAACCTATTCTTAGAAGTTTGACCTAATTTTTTGGGACTAGGTAATATGGATTTGTCATAGTCATTTGAATCTTCCTTCGTTGAAAGATGAACTAGTTTGTTGCCATCAACTCTGTTGGAATTTTCAAGTATAGATACTACACCTATCTTCAACACATAGAAAGAGGGAAATATTTTGGGGATAGGGGTTGGCCTTAAGTCAAACCCTGGTTAGAAATTAACCTTGAAAATAAAATATGAATTGAAATGGAAAATACTAAAAAGTGCTTTCCTTTTGAGGGAAAGCCCTGATCTGAAACAAAAATGTTCATAATTAAAATAACCTTGATGAAGTTTTGTTTGATCTGCATGCAAGGGTTTTAGGTTTTCATGTAGAATGTCTTCAAAGAAGGTGGATCATTGATGCCATCTTGAATGCACAAACTTGAGTTCACTTTTGCTCCAATGCTTGATGAATGACTAATTGCTTGGTCACTTGAATTGAATTAGGATCATAGTTTTGTCTCTTGAGAAAGTTATGTTTCAAATGAGAGCGGTAGACCTCCTTTTATACTTGACTACTTGAAAATTAATTAAATTTTCAGAGTAGGCCGGCATGGGATCAAATTTCTTACTTATTTGAGATGACCGTTATGAGGACCCAAAATGGGTCTTGATTAGGTGGACTAGGGAATTGGGTACCCTGGTCCTGAGCTAAGATGAGGGCCAGGACTAGGGCACCCAACACCCTGGTCTTGAGAATCAGACTCTAGCATGAAGGGGAGATAATGAAGGTGATAAAAATGTGATATTGATAGGTGGTATGAGCAAAATTAGGATAGACATCGAGCATCAGACACCGAAGACCAAAGTGAGGTCTAGGTGAGGATAAAATGGTATGCAAATATAATTTTTGGTCGATACTATAGTATATAATTATAATATTGATTTCTAACCAAGTAACCAATAATGTGATAGGATATATCCATCTAGAAAACCATTTTTTATCATTTTTTGAACACAATCTTTTAACATTTGTCATTTTATGTCATGCTACTGTCTTGCCTTTGTTGGAGTAATTAAGGCAATATCTAATTAATGTTAGGATAACCGATGGACAATTGAGAGGGGGGGTGAATCATTTGTCAACATATTATATGGGTATGTGCACCAAGTTGTGGTACCAAAAGGGGGTCTTAAGATGTCACTTTTCCCGAAATCAACAAAGTTTGAACTTCAACGACAAATTGAACATAGTTACACTCCAAATTAGAAGATGCAAAGAGAACAAGAGTTAGAGTGCTTTGAATATTCTTTCTAAACTACTATTTTTTTATGAAAATGGTGGAGATTAAGGGCTTCAAAAGGGGGGCCACAAAAAGTGGTCCCGTTTTTATGCAAAAAATATAATATAGCATCTATTGTGGCCCCCCTAAAATGTTAAATTTTGTTTTGAATTTTTAAAATCGCTTCAGTGAGAAATTAGCTAACACCTTGTAGTTTATGCTAGATTTTTTGGCTAATTTTTTAATGAGTACATGATTTTTTACTAATTTTCAAAGTGGACACATCTTGAAAAACAGAAATTTGAGTGTGCTCCCCCCTAAAATCATTGAAAACTAGTTTTAAATCAAAAAAAATAAATTAAATTGTGTAGAATGGAGTCTAGTTTCTAAAAATGTAAGTTTTTTCAAAATCCGATGAACGTGTAGAAAACTATAGCCAAAATAGTGCATGTTGTTTTTTGACAAAAAACAGACATACTAACAAAATAAATTATAGATGAAAGCCTTAACGAAATCAAAATGTGAAAAAACATACATGCTTGGATAGCTATGAGAGAGCTTGAAGTCACTATGGTGTTTTTTTTAGTTTCATTGAAACACGTGCAAACCTGATGGAGAGCATGGCCAAAAATATGTTAAATTTTTTAATCTTCTGATAAAAACACGTCTCAGGCCTAAAATGGCCGTCCAACCCTTTGGGTTGGATGCCCAAGTACAATCCAACCCAAAGGGTTGGTGGTTTCCAAAGAAAACCATTTGGTGAGCGTCAAATATGGTGCTCGCCCTATTTGGCGTGCGCCAAATGCTCTGCATTATCCAATTTTTCATTTTGGGAACATTTTTCAACTTGGGCATAAGTTATACCTGTAGACACCTAAAATTGTCTAGTCTAATTAAATAAATATTTTTATTTATTTAATTATTTTATCCTAATTCTTCTATTAATTAAATAAATCTTTATTTATTTAATTAATTCATTTATCCTCTTCTAGCCTTATTTCTCATTTAAATAAATACATTTATTTATTTAATTTCCCCTTTTCCTAAATTAAACAAATATCTTATTTATTTAATTGATCCCACTTCTTCTATTAATTAAATAAATCTTTATTTACTTAATTAATTCATTAGCCTTTTCCACCCATGACACATGTCACTCATCTCTTAATTCATACACTACCTACCCCTTTCATTATTTTATTATTTCTTTTACCTACCCTTTAATCATAGCCGACCTCCTTTTACACCTCTCAATATTATCCCTCCATTTCATATAGTGTCTTCTATATAAGGAGATGCTTCCTTCATTATCAAACCCTAACTACTTAATCAATTTGACTACTTGGCATAGGCGATCCTACTTGCAACCACATTCCATTCTTTGTTGAGCTCTTGTGCACATAAAATCTGAGAGCAAATATATCAAGCAAGATCGATGGAGATAAGAAGAATGGAGATCCAAACCCTATTGGACATGTGATGGTATAATATTTGTGATTTCATTTGATTTGCATTGTCTTAGGTAATCTTCATATGTTATGGTGGATCTTTGTTGTTGTTAGGCTAGGGTTTTGTGGTTGAATTCATTTAGCCTTTCAATATCGTTATTGTTGTTATCCAATTTCACCATATACATTTTGGCATGCTCGGTGGGACTCTTGTCCCTTTTGCATTTAACATTTTGTTGCAGATATTGTATTTTGAAGTTGCAAATCTGACATTTTCGATGACATTTTGGTATTTTCGTGCCTGCGTACTTTCGGATCGCGTTTTTGATTTTTTGCCGCGTCTGTGACATCTGGAATCGCATCTATATCCTAGACAGTATTTTATTTTGCAGATTCTGAAAACCGTGCCTGTGTTCCTCAGTCACGTCTGTGGTGTTTTTAGACGCATCTGTGTCCAAAAGTCGCGTTTGGGTTCTAGAGCCACGTCTGTGTCTCACAGAAGTGCGTCTGCGTCAGAGAGCCGCGTCTGTGTCTGGGGTAACCACTTCTGTGTGCATTGATTTCATTTTTGGAGTTTTATTGATTCAGTTTTTGGTCATTTAATGTTTCAGATCTGGTTTATTTTGAGCTAACATTTTCAAATCTAGCTAACGAAATTGGTGCAGCTTGTCTTGAAAGCAAAATCGTTTGGTTGAAGGCCCCTATTTTCACAAAGTCTTTTGGATTTAAAATTTACCTAACTTGTGTGCTTGCAGGAAGGGGTGATTATTTCAAACAATCCAAACTACTAACAAATCTTTGTTGCGGGTCCTTGGCAAGGGTTTTTGGATTTTTATTTGTGTGCTTTGTTTTCAATAGACTAGCAAACATTTCAATTGGTGCACTAAAATTGAATCATTGTCTTTTGTGTCTTGAGCAATAGGCTCTTTTTGTTTAATCTTTAGAGGGCCTGTCTTCCCGTGTGGTCATTAGGACTACTAGTGAGAAGAGAATGACCCAAGTGGTAGCAAAAGAAAAGCCATCTTCTTCCAAACCACTATAAATAACTGTATTCATGGCGAAAACTATGAATAACGTGTGCTGATTAGTTCATACCGACACTATGTCTCCCCATAAACCCGCTTGATCAAATTTATTTGATCAGTTGTAGGGCGTAACCCCTACTGGCTGGGAGCCTTCTGTATTTACAGAGCTGAAAGTGCCACATGTATGGCCACACGAGCGGATGCCCTTACTAGCACCTTTTTGTTTTAGAAGCCCAAATCCTTCTAGTTGTTGGGGCAGGAGGTCAGACCTCTGGTAGCGGCCCACACACATACGGTTCTTAGTAGAGATACAAAGTTCGCCACGGAGAGTTTTCATGGGGATTGATGCTTGGCTGACTCGAGAAGTGAGTGCCGAGGGTGGAGCCAGTGAGGTCAAGCATCTAAGTATCCGCTTTGAATAGCATAGCCTTGGGGGTAAAACCCCATGTGGGATCAACAACTATTGTCTTGGCCAGCCATAAGAATTGTGCTTGACTTATTTTAAACAATCAAACATTCAAGACCAAACAGCAAAACATTGTGTCTTTTGTGTCTTCAAGTGTATGTAAAATATTTATACATCAAACAACACACTTTTCTTGGAGTCATTTTGAGTCTAGACACTTGCAAACATTGGGTCTTCATCAACACTGTGTCCTCTTGTCACGACAAACAATCAAACAGTCAGATTTGGTCACAACAAAAACGACTTCACAGATTGGAAAAAAATTGCACAAATTTTGTAGAAACACGTTTGTGTCAGACATAATAGCGTCTGTGTTGTATAACCGCGTATGTGAAGGGTAGAAATGCGTCTATGTGTCCAAAATCAACATTGCAATTTACAAATAAAAACCCAGAAACGCGTCTGCGTTAAACAGAACCACGTCTGCGTTAGGAAATCGCATCTGTGCAGTATACAGACACGTCTGTGTTCAGAATTGAAAAACTTTTACAATCCAGCAAACAAACATAGTCAGTTTCAGAATTCTTGAGCTTCCTAGGTTGTTTCTCCAGGTTTTCATCTAACATTCAACCTGTCTTTGGGTCTCACACAGTCCATCATTGCTTTACACCTTACATTACATTTACATTTGTCTAAACTTGAGTCAAAAGGTCACTTACTTGTCCTCATCATACTTTGTCAACACACTACATACAACAAAATTTTGCTAAGTGGTCCCTCATCAAGGTCTATCACCTTTGGGTCTCATTTGGTCTTACTTAGAGTCAAGGTCAACTTACCTCATCAAGAGAAACTATCCTCTCTTTGGAAGTCACACCTACTCTACTACATTCATACTTGGTCTTACACTTTGGACATTGCAAGTACACTTTAGATTCATTTACATTCCATCCAACCCTTGGTCTTCCATACTTTTTCCATTTTCATCTAGTCTCACACATCTCGATCAATACCTAGTTCATGGTTGAAACCCATCTTCAAAAATCTAGGAGGGAAACTAAAGAGGCTCAAGAGTCTGCAAACATGAGTTCTTATGAGTATGACAATGATATCTTTTTCAATTCTGATCATACTACATTACCTGACATGGATGCCTATAGAAACATTCCAAATGTTGAGAGCATGGACACTACAAACAACAATGATACACACAATGATGATATGGACAACTTTTCAGTACATTCAGCAGATGTGGAAGAATCCATTATGGATCCCCGTTTCAATCGATTGGTTGAGGAAATAATGAGGAGGGATAGACAATACTTCTTACAAATGATGGCACAAAGTGGAGCCAAGATACCTCATGATTTTGACATGTCTCAAATAATGGAACATAGACCTTTGCAACAAACTCACTCCAACATGGATCAAAGGAGGCCTAATAGTGGAGGCAATAGAAGACCACATCTTGTGCCTGAATCACCATCATCTTTGTTTCAAAAACCAGAGGTCCCACATACACATGGTCAAGCATATGATACTCACCTTTGCAGACCATTATGGAAGTCTTATGCAGAGAAATATGCTCAATCACATATCAATGCTAAGGATCAACCACTAAAGCAATTGGATATTCAAAGGCATGCTCAAAATTAACCCCATGTCAAATTTGGGGGCAACACACTAGAACATGACATGCCTGTAGAGTATTGTATACATGGACAAAATAGATATTTCATTCCTTGACATGAATCTATACTAAGTGGTCCATATATGCAGCATCACTATAGACCTCCTCCATATGAACATGTGTATGATCAATATCATCCATATATGCAACATGCTCCTCCTTCAATTGGTGCCTCAAACATAGGGTATGGTCCAAGAAGTGGATCTCCACCTAAGAACACTTTGGAGCAACAAATCAAGGACTTACAAAAGAAAATGGAGGACAAAAATACACCAAAGCCAACATACACAATGAGAGACATATGTCCCTATCCATTTGACAAAAGCATTCCAATGCCTCCATTTCCTACACACTTTGTGATGCCTAAGTTTGATAAGTATAGAGGAAAAGGGGATCCTAAGGCACACATAAGACAGTTTTTCACAGCTTGCATTGAGGTAGCTTCAGAAGAGACATATTTGATGAGATTATTCCCACAAAGCCTAGGTGATCAAGCTATGGAATGGTTCTCCCACCTTCCACCTGGTATTAAGTCATGGGGTGACTTAGCAGAGGCATTTATTCAACATTTCTCCTACAACATAGAGACAGACATATCAGTCACTACTTTGTGCAACACCAAGCAAAAAGATGGAGAGTCTTTTTCATCATTTTTACAAAGATGGAGGAATCTAGCTAGTAGATGCTCTTGTGAAATTCCACAAAAACAAATGGTAGAAATGTTCACCCAAAATGTTAACAAAGACATTGGCTATGATCTAAGGAAAGCTTGTTTGTCCACCTTCAAGGACATCATTGAAAAAGGCTTAGCGATAGAAAAGGTCCTAATTGAACAAGGAATCATTAAGATATTCAAGGAAAACAAAGATGACTTTAAAGGAAAAGACAAGCCAAGATTTTGGAATAAAAACAAGAACACAATCAATGATGGTGTTGTTGATGCCAATACAGTGCGACCCAAATTTCTATTTTTCCGGATCAAATCAGGTGAATACTCAAACAACTTCTAAATCACAGAGGAAGTACACTCCATTGGGAGAACCACTTGAGTCAGTTTTCAAGAAGCTAGTGACAAACAAAGTAATCACAGTTCCAGATTTTCCTCCATATGAACCAAAGGTTAAACCAAATTGGTGGAATGATGAAGAATATTGTGATTTTCATAAGAGAAAGGGTCATAAGACAGGAAATTGCCATCGACTGAAGAACATCATACAAGATCTTATTGATAGAGGTGACATTGAGATTGAAGGACACTCATCCAATCAAGAACATGAGATGTTTAAGGAACCATTCCCAAAGCATGACAAGGGAAAAGCTAAAGCCATAGATGACCAAACCAACTATACCAGAGCAACCTATAACTATGATTCAACTATCAATCACATTTCGATGGACAACTATGTCTCTACTATTATCATCAAGGACAAAACCCCTGAGAATTCTACCCAGAGACCCAAGATTGTCCTAAAAGGTGTTGGATCTTCTTTCGAACCTACCTCTGAATGTCATGTCACAACCCGCTGAGGTAAATTCACTTTGCAAGGTGCTCCAACTAAAAATACTGCTTCTTCATCAGCCAAACCTGAGTACGACCTTGTAGAATAGTTAGGGAAGACACTCACGCTCATCTCCATCCTTGAGCTCTTGTGCATATCCCCCACACATAAATCCATTCTTAACAAAATCTTGAGAGACACTATCGTTCCTACTGATCTGAATGTGGACCAGTTTCAAGCCATGGTGGGGTACCTTTCCATTCCACATTCCCTTACATTCATAGAAGCCAACGACGCCTCCGTGAGCCAACCACATAATGTACCATTGCACATTGAAGCCTTCATACACAAACATCAAATAAAACGAGTCTTGATAGATGGAGGAGCTGGTCTAAACATTTGTACATTGAGCACAATTAAACAATTGGGATATTCTAATAAAGCTGTGAATTCTACAAATAAAATCACCATCAAGGCATATGATGATGAAGAGTGTTCATCCAAGGGCACAGTCACCTTACCTCTCAGAGATGGGCCAGTTATGAAGGATGTGGTTTGTCAAGTCCTAGATCTAGATCTCACTTACAACATATTGCTAGGGCATCCTTGGATTCATGAAATGAGGGCAGTCCCATCTACATATCACCAATGCATTAAGCTTCCTCACAATGGAGTGGAGGTAACAGTTAACGGTGATCCTAATCCGTTCATATACTGCAATAACTTGAGATCAAAAACTGAGACCATCATTCCTAGTAATCGCGAAGCTGTTCCTTCTTCAGCATATATTGATCCTGAGTCATTAAAACCTTCGACATCAAAACAAGGTGAGCTTAAAGGCAAATTTTAGGACAAGGGCATGGGGGAATACACTTTAAATCAGACCATGTACTTACAACAAGTCATGAGTTCACCAAACGAATATGGAAGACCACATCCTAACAAGCAAGTATCCATCATTGTACTCAAATGGGACCCTACTACCTTTCAAAGATGGGGCGAATTGGAAGAGGAAGACTTATACAAAATGCTTTACAAAGACCTTGAAGATGATACACAAGATCACATCAGTCTACCATTTGAGAAATATGGCAAAGGTTTCACGATCCTACAAAAATTTGGGTATGATGGAAAAAGCCCTCTTGGGTTACGAAAGGAAGGCATCATTGAACCTTTACAACCTGAATTGACATTCAAAAAGGAACACTCGAAAGGACTTGGTTTCCTGACTTCCAAGGTCCACACTCAAAGGACAGAAGAAGCCTTACAAATCAAAGCTACCAAAATTCAACAAGAGAATTGCTATTCCACAGACTCCAACGAATGGGAATGGGGTTCAGATAAATCCTCCAGTGACTACGAGCTCACCGAGACATTCAGAGAGCCAGATGAACCCACAGAAGAAGAGGAATTTTATAAAAGATTCAAAGTTGGTCAAGAAACAACCCATGAGGATTCCACACAGTCCTTGTCTCAAGGTCCTAGGTTGAAATCACATAGGATGAGAACACCTGTCCCAAAATGCGCTACTACTGATGATAATTTGGATTCGTTCGTGATCGAGACTGATGAGGAGAGTGCCATCGATGACCTTGATAATTACCTTGACATGCCCGAATATAATTGCATCTTCACTCTTAGTCCCGCTAACTTTGAAGACATTAAAGGCCTTCCCCTTGTTCACCACCAACTCATTGACTGGGATCATGAAGGACCTGCACAGTTTGACACATTCCAAAATGATGAAGCTTTTATTGACTATCTTGGCATACGAGATGATCTTCCCCCTGGGGACCATAAAGCGGGATACACTATAGAAATCAATAGCGTGGCATATTTTGGTGAGGGTGTTGAACCTTCCAGTAGCAAAAATGTGAAAATAAGAACAAACCAAGGGTCTTATGGCGAAAACCACACTGTGGCGCTATCTGACCCCAAAAAAGTAAAAAGAAAGGATGTATCTGAGGGCGAAAACCTCTCTAAGGCACCCGAAGATGGAAGGCTCGACATCCTCCCAGCATCATATAAGGAAAAGTCATCCATGTTGGTAGAGGAGACTATCAAAACAAACATTGGTACAGAAGAAGTTCCACACAACATATTCCTAGCCCAATCTTTGACGGAGTCCAAAAGGTCAAAATTTATAAGTTTCTTCAAAGAACAACAAATCAACTTTGCATGGTCATATGCTGATATGCCTGGATTGGATCCGGATCTGGTAATGCATCATTTGACAGTTAAACCGAGGGCAAAACCAATGAAACAGAAATTAAGAAAGATGCATCCACAAGTGGCATTACTAGTCAAAGCATAACTTGAGAAATTATTGGATGTCGGATTCATACACCCAATTGATTATCCTGAATGGATCTCCAACTTAGTTCCTGTCAGTAAACTAGATCGCAGCATTAGAATATGTACAGATTTCAGAGACATCAACAAAGCTTGTCCTAAGGATGACTTCCCATTAACAAACATAGATTTGATTGTAGATCTCACAGCAGGTCATGAAATGTTATCGTTGATGGATGGATTCTCTGGTTATAATCAAATAAAGATCATGTCTGAGGATCAACACAAAACATCATTCACTTGTCCTTGGGGAGCTTTCTATTTTAATGTCATGCCCTTTGGGCTAAAAAATGCAGTCGCTACATATCAAAGAGCCATGACTACTATCTTTCACGATCTCATGCACGTAACTGTGGAAGATTATGTTGAGGACCTCTTGGGAAAATCAATAGACAGAAATACACATTTGGACATACTTTCAGTCATCTTTGATCGGCTGGAAAAATACAAAGTAAGATTAAACCCCAAGAAATGTGTCTTTGGAGTAACCTCTGGGAAGCTCCTAGGATTCATTGTATCAAAAAGAGGAATCGAAGCTGATCTAGCAAAAGTCAAGGCCATACGAAGATTCATAGCGCAACTTGTAGATAAGTGTAATCCTTTTCAGCACTTGCTACATAAAAACATCAAATACAAATGGGATAATAACTATCAACAGGCTTTCCAGACACTCAAAGATTATCTTCTAAATTTGTCAGTTCTGATGCCACTAGTTCCAGATCAGCCTCTGTTACTATACATATTAGCTACTCCAACAGCACTGGGGGCACTCTTAGCACAACAAATTGTTGAGGGCAAAGAAAAAGCAATATACTATATCAATCACACATTGGTGGGATATGAGCTAAACTACACACCAATTGAGCTTGCATGTCTCGCCGTGGTCTTTGCTTTGCAGAAATTACAACATTACATGCTCACTCATAAGACTAAGTTGGTTGCAAGAATCGATCCATTGAAATACCTTCTCAATAAAGCAACATTTACTGGGCGACTAGCCAAATGGGTAATGATCCTGAGTGAATTCGACATCGAGTATGTGGACAGAAAAGCAATAAAAGGACAAGCCATCGTAGATCAATTAGCAGATGCTCCCATGATAGATGATGTTCCTCTAAGTTCAGAATTTCCAGATGAATCCATTTTAACAATGTCACATGCAAAGCCATGGCAACTGTACTTCGACGGCTCATACACACAACATGGGGCAGGAGCTGGCATCCTCTTTATAACTCCTCAAGGGGAATCTATACCAAAATCATACCGCTTATCATTTCATTGCACTAATAATATAGCGGAATATGAGGCATTGATAACTGGATTATAGATTGCAGTTCAGTGGAAGATCCAGGAACTTTGTGTTTTTGGGGATTCTCAACTTGTAATCCATCAAGCAACTGATGATTACCAAACAAAGGATGAAAAATTAATGCCTTACAAAAAAATGGTGGATGACCTGAAACAACATTTCACAAAGATAGACTTTGAGCAGATACCAAGAGAGCAGAATCGAGCCACAGATTCCATGGCTACAGATGCTTCACTGATCGATCTACCTCCGAATGAGACCCGCTATGAGTTCTTGGTGGATAACCTTTTGGTTCCTTCATATGAAATCACTCCCACCGAGATGATATGTGTCGTCGGTCCTGAGTCCCAATTATATGGTTCCATTTTCACATATCTTCATGACAATACCCTACCTCCTGATCTATCCAATAACCAACATTGCACTTTCATTCGCCAATCTTCTCGATACGTCATTTTAGCTGATATCCTATACCGGCGAGGTCTAGATGGCACTCTTCTTAGATGTTTAGAAAGTGACGAAGCTCAGATTGCGTTACGTGAGGTACATGAAGGGATATGTGGTCCACATGCTAGTGGTCCTACCTTAGCTAAGAAACTCATCAGGACTAGATACTACTGGCCCAATATGGAAAAAGACTCATATCAGTTTGTCAAGAAATGTAAGCAATGTCAAATTCATGGAGACGTCATCCATGTGCCAGTGCAAGAACTTAAACCAATTGTGTCTCCTTGGCCCTTTTGTCAGTGGGGACTCGATCTCATAGGCAAGATTCACCCTCCTTCTTCCAATGGTCATAAATTCATTATCACTGCCACAGAGTATTTCACAAAATGGATTGAAGTTGTGCCTCTTACACAAGTCACTAGAAAATAGATTGCTACGTTCATCCTTAACTATATCATTTGCCGATACTATATTCCTGTTTCCATTATCACTCATAACGGGCGTCCCTTCAAAAATCAGGATGTTTGTGAACTTTGTGATCGCTTCCATATTTCCCATCGTTTCTCCATGCCATATTACCCCCAAGGTAACAATCAAGCTGAGGCGTCTAATAAGACAATCCTTAAAATCCTAAAAAAGACAGTTGACGACGCTGGCCGTAATTGGCATATCCAACTTAATCTCGCACTTTGGGCATACCACACAAGTGTCCGCACACCTACAGGAGCTACACCCTATTCACTTGTCTACGGCGCTGAAGCCATCTTGCCTATTGAGGTCGAGCTACCCTCTTTATGAGTCTCTTTGCAAAAAATTATCAGTGATGAAGACTATAGGGTCTCTCGCTTACAAGAACTTGAACTATTGGATGAACAAAGACAAACTGCTTTTAATCATCTCAAGGCTTACCAACAACGAATGAGTCGCAAATACAATCACAAGGTCAATCCTTGCACATTTGAGGTAGGTGATTTAGTTCTCAGAGAAAACCCCAAAAATCAGCAAGACAGAGAGAAGAAGGGCAAGTTCGAACCAAACTGGCTTGGTCCTTACATCATTATAGCAACATATGGATCTGGGGCATATCAGCTCTCAACTACAGAAGGTGAACCTTTGGAGGATCCTATCAATAGCATGCACCTTCGCAGGTTCTACACATAGCCCTTTCGAATATCCTAATTCAAAAAATCGTTACTTGGTGAAAACCTGGCAAACAGGTGCCTTGTGACACAAAAAACATTGAAAAATCGAAAAAAGTATAGAGAAATAATTTCATCCAACGGTGAAAACCACTTCGGTGGCACCCTGGGAAAGTACCATGGTGAAAACTGGGTCACCAGTGCCATGTGTAGAGACATTGCTCCTCCCTCCTTCAGGATTCACTTTCATCCTTTCACTTTGCACACACTCACAACCTATTCGTTCATAATAAACTTACCCATTCCCATCATGGCTTGTTATTGATCTACCCAAGATTGGTTAGCCATTCATAATAAACCTCCCTTTTCACCTCCCTTTCCATCCATAATAAATCAGATCCTATCTGTGGCTAAGACAAATCCTACGTCTAGTGATGGGTGTGGAACTGAGAGCATCGCTTGTTTCGAGTACAGTTTCTTCCAATTTTCTTCAGTCTATCTGCGCACAATCCCCAATAAAGCAACATTTGCATTGTAGTTCCGCAATAAAGTTTCGTCTTCTCCACAATAAAGTATTAGTTTCATGGATTCAGTCAGTTTCAGATGAGACACAGCAGCAACAATGGACTTTCAACAAATCAAATCTTTCAACAGATTCAGACAACATATGGTTTTAGTGCTATCTATCCTTTTGTGAACGGAAACATTGTGACCACAATCAAATAAGACTTATACAAGTGACAAGAGACACTAAACTTGAGGACTACAGTGGATGTTGGTGTCGAGTCTTGGTTTTCTTTTGATTTTATCTTTTGGTGACATGTCTTTTAGCTTTTTCAGGATGTCTCTAACTAGAGATTTGATCTCTAGGATGTCTTTGACTAGAAAGGTGAGGATGGGGTATCGTCACCTATTTGTATTTGCTATTTGTGAATTGTCTCTTAGTAATGCTATGACTTGTCCAAGGATATGAGGACACTGTGAGTCTAGTGTGAACTGGGGCATTCTTTGTTTGTGACTATCTTATCTCCATGCAAATAGGTACAATGTCTTTCTGGGTCGAACATATGCCTCGATTGTCATAACCTACTTTCCATAATAAAGCTCAATGATGATAACACACAAGAAGCTCTTTTCACTTTCATATCTTCTGTCTTCCATCCCCCTTTCTTGATTGACTTCCATCGTCCTTCTCAAGTCCGCGTAGCCTGCTATCACATGACTGAGTATAATGACACAACAAAAACATTTGCATTTCATGTAGTTGCACCTGCATTACCACATATAAGCATTTCATACATACATATAGATATCACAACTGCATCACATCCTGCACACAACACCTGTTAGCACAATTTACATTTGCATTATCATATTCATCTGCATTACATACATTCACATTTGCATCATGCATACACATATAAAACATAAAAGAACAAAAAAATATTGCATTGCATCATTTACATATTTGCATCCATATCATAAGCATCACATAAGAACATCTCATCACATAGGTACGCATGCATATAGCTGCCGCAAAGATGAATCATCTCATATATATAATCATAAGTGTCATGATACAATGATGTCAAAATCATATGGCTACAATCACCTGAATGTGTCTACATCATCATACAAAATGGTACAAAATTGATACATAGGGAGCCCTCTATGGCTACGATGAACTCCCTCCCTCGGAGTCGGCTGGCCTCGACGGAGTCTGAGCCTTGGAAGGACCCACCCCATGATCATCTCTCCTATCCCCTCTGTCTCCTGAGCCTAGTTGTCTCATCCTCCTCCTCTCCTCCTCCTCCTTGATCCCGGAGCCAATCCTTGTGTCGCCCTATCTAGATAGAGGAACCCACTGATCACTCCTGCCAATACTACTAGCAGTGCTAATCCTGTCTGTGTCATCGTGTCCCATGCCACATGTCCAGCCCTCATCTCTAGTCCTGTATCCTGAAACACTCATCTCAGGGCCTCCCTATCTCCATCTCGATCGTACGGAATCAGCTCCCCATCGATCGGTATCTGCAGAATCCTATATACATCCTCCAGGGTGACTGTCATCTCCCCCATCGACAAATGAAAAGTGCAAGTCGCAGAGTGCCACCTCTCCGCCAGTGCAGTCAGCAATCCCATGTTCACCCAAAACTCAGGCACATACAAAATATGTCTCAATCCCATAGCCTCAATCGCAGCTTGGTCCTCGGCTGTCAACTCAGGTCACAACCTTTGAGTCGATGGGAATCTCTCCCATGACTCCAGCATAGACAAATACTCCTGTAGTCACACAAATCAATCATCTCAGTCCTAGTGACACTCACTGTTCATCACAAAGTGTTGCTTCTATCCAAGTGGTACTCCCTATTCATCACAAAGTACTACGTGTTTGGCACTCCCTGTTCATCACAAAGTGCTGCTCACATTTGCACTCACTGTTCATCACAAAGTGCTACTCATATTTTAGTACTCCCTGTTCATCACAAAGTACTATATCCTGGTACTCACTGTTCATCACAAAGTGCCTTGATCTATCTTATCCTAGGGCCTATGCTTGAGTGAATCCTCTTGAGTAGTTTCCTAATTGGCAACGTATGTTCTATCACAGAATTGTCAATCCTAGCCCTATCTGCTACCCTAGTATTCCCTAGAGGACCTGCTTGAGTGTATCCTCTCAGCTGTTTATCCAATCGACAACGTATGTTCATCACAGAACTGCCGATTCAGCCTTGAAGACATATTACCCTACCTAGCATGCATTTATGACAACAATTAATGCGACAAAGTACAAAGAGGTTTTGTGGTACCTACCGGCTCTCCTGCATTAGCTGGCCTCTGAAATCGGCGAACGCGATCGAATCTATGAACCAATGCCATCGCTATTGACTGTTGTTGCTCTTTTCTCTCTCTGCACTCTAATCTCTTGGAGGTGTAGATGACAATGAGGATGTATTCCCCTCATGGTCTATTTTATAGACTGCCCTAGTCCTAGCCCTAACCCTAGTTTCTCGAGTCAGTTTTCTTTATCCCGTGACTCTGTCACTCCATTCGGTCAGTCCATTCTAGCCTTTCTTTCTTATCGAGAGATTGTCTGCAATCTTTTCAGACATTTTTCATCCAATCTCTCGAGGGGGCATATCATTCCCATCTTGGGGCAACTTTGTATCAATTCATCTTATCTTCTTTGAAACAACACGACAAGCTGCATTATCTCAAAGAGGGGCAAAATGTAGACACCTAAAATTGTCCAGTCTAATTAAATAAATATTTTTATTTATTTAATTATTTTATCCTAATTCTTCTATTAATTAAATAAATCTTTATTTATTTAATTAATTCATTTATCCTCTTCTAGCCTTATTTCTCATTTAAATAAATACATTTATTTATTTAAATTCCCCTTTTCCTAAATTAAATAAATATCTTATTTATTTAATTGATCCCACATCTTCTATTAATTAAATAAATCTTTATTTATTTAATTAATTCATTGGCCTTTTCCACCCATGACACATGCCATTCATCTCTTAATTTATACACTACCTACCCCTTTCATTATTTTATTATTTCTTTTACCTACCTTCTAATCATAGCCGACCTCCTTTTACACCTCTCAATATTATCCCTCCATTTCATATAGTGTCTTCTATATAAGGAGATGCTTCCTTCATTATCAAACCCTAACTAATTGATCAATTTGACTACTTGGCATAGGCGATCCTACTTGCAACCACATTCCGTTCTTTGTTGAGCTCTTGTGCACATAAAATCTGAGAGCAAATATATCAAGCAAGATCAATGGAGATAGGAAGAATGGAGATCCAAACCCTATTGGACATGTTATGGTATAATCTTTGTGATTTCATTTGATTTGCATTGTCTTAGGTACTCTTCATATGTTATGGTGGATCTTTGTTGTTGTTAGGCTAGGGTTTTGTGGTTGAATTCATTTAGCCTTTCAATATTGTTATTGTTGTTATCCAATTTCACCATATACAATACCCACCCGGCAGGAGAATATATACATGAAATATAACATTTAAGTATACTTTAAGTTATATTTCATGTCCATATATTGGTAGGATGTTTGAGAGTGGTTTCAGCTCTATAGGAGTTATAATGTACATTCTAGTTTTTAGAGCATCATATAAAATTTTAGACAGTCGAATTTCAGTAATCAACATGTCAAACTTCAGTAATCAGCATGCTCATATTAGCATTTTTTTATCTCTATATCTCACTCTCTTTATCTTCCCCAAACTCTAGACCTATCTCTCTCCCTTCTCTAGGTATATCCCAACCTGTCTACCTTTCATTCCTTCCTTATACCCCCATTTCTATCCTTGACTCCCTCCTTCTCTCTTCTTCTCTCTCACCCTCTTATTGTTTCTCTCCCCTCCCACTGCTTTGTCTTGGTCCCTACCTATCCCTTCAATCCTCTCTCTCCCCATATCTAGGGCTCTCTCTCCCTCCCTATTCACCTCACTACCTCTCCCACCCTATATTATTAGCCACCTCTCTCTCCCTCTCTAGGTTTATCACTTATCTAATTGTCCACCCTCTAGTTCTCTCCCTCCCTCACCACCTTTCTCTCCCTTCCCCTTACCCCTATCTATTTATGAACTATCTCCCTCTCTTCTCTCTCTCTCCAAACATATCTATCTCCTCCATGTCTACCTCTCCATCCATCCCCTCTTACCCATCTCTTTGTTCTTATATTTCTTCTCTTCTCCATCCTTCCGGGTATGTGCAGGATCATAATGTGCCAAAACAGGCCCTTAAGTGGCAATGAAATTTCAGAAAATCAGAGTTATGCAACTTGACATGAAAATTTGAATAAGTTGTGAACATCATTTTTTAAATATGTGAGAAGAGAATATATAAAAAATTGAATTTAGTTTCTAAGCTAATAGTTTTTTTTTGGAAAAAAAGAATCCTATTTGATGAAAATTTCAAATTTCAATGCAGTGGTACAAAAATTTCAGGAAAAAAGTAAGAAGTAGACATATGTCTGACCACCCTAATCACAATCAAATCATAATATTTTTTTATAATATTTATAATATAAGTATTAGACTCATGTCCGGATGTGACACACATTTTTTTTTAATTTTTTATAAAGTAAATAATTATTTATGAATTTTTTACTACAACTTTTCATAAATTCAGAAACTCCTACGTCTGACCACCTTAACTTGGTCAAAACCTTACGAAATTTAATTTTTCCCTATAGTAGACAAAGCATAGGATGTGACGCATGTTTTGGATTCAAAAAATGTTATACAGTTTGAAAGTTATGAGTGTTTTTAAATCAGTATATCAATCAGGACTATTGTCAGAATTTAATTAGAAAATAAATAATAATTATTTATTAAATTCGAAATAAGACAAGCCTTATATTGTTGGAAAGTTGGGAATGTCCTTAAAAAACCCTTTTTGTTTTATCAATTTTGGGTACAAAAAAAGTTGTCAGCCACCAGTGTAAAGTCTGGAAAATCAAGGAATACTGAAAAACACGTTTTTTCAGTTGACTTTCTAGGCTTGTCACTTCCAAGCCAAATACCAAAGCATTCCTGAGCCAAAATTTGACTATAAAAATCGGATATCCAATTTTAATATATAAATTTGTGGTCCCCAAAAATTTTCCCGTTGCCGCCTTTTATTTACCGAACTGCCACATTAATGGCGATGGCAGAAACCCGAAATCCGATAAAATCTGATATCAGATTTTATTAGTCATATTTTAGAGAGAGAGAGAGAGAAAAGGAGAGGGAGAGAGGGAGAAAGAGAGAGAGGGAGGGAGCGAGAGAGAGAGAGAGAGAGGGAGAGAGATGGGGAGGGGGAAGGGGAAGGGAGAGAGAGATAGAGAGAGATTAGGGGAGAGAGAGAGAGAAGGAGAGGGAGAGAGAGATTAGGGGAGAGAGAGAGAGAGATTAGGGGAGAGGGGGAGAGAGAGAGATTAAGACATCATAGAACATCATGAACCCTTATGACATTAAGATATCATGAACCCTTATGAGATTAGGGGAGAGAGATAGAGAGAGATAGATTAAGACATCATGAACCCTTATGACCTCTTAGGACACCATATGACCCCTAATGACACCATATTGGGTCACTTTGGGTCATATTGTGTCCTAAGGTGTCATATTGTGTCCTAAGGGGTCCTATGGTGTCCCAAGACACCATATGACCCCTAACGACACCATAGGACCCCTTAAGACACCAAATCATGTCGTTAGGGGTCATATTGTGTCTTACGACCCCTTAGGACACAATATGACCCCTACTAACACAATTTGGTGTCTTAAGGGGTCCTATGGTGTTCCAAGACACCATATGACCCCTAACGACACCATAGGACCCCTTAAGACACCAAATCATGTTGTTAGGGGTCATATGGTGTCCTAAGGGGTTTTAGGACACAATATGACCCCTAACGACATGATTTGGTGTCTTAAGGGGTCCTATGGTGTCGTTAGGGGCCATATGGTGTCTATAGGGGTCATATGGTGTCTTCGGACACCATAGGACCCCTTAGGACACAATATGACCCCTAACGACATGATTTGGTGTCTTAAAGGGTGCTATATTGTCCACAGGGGGTCATATGGTGTCTTGGGACACAATAGGACCCATTATGACATTGTTATGGATACCATATGACCCCTAACAACACCATAGGACCCCTTAAGACACCAAATCATGTTGTTAGGGGTCATATGGTGTCCTAAGGGATAATAGGCCACAATATGACCCCTTAAGACACAATATGACCCAGAGTGACCCAATATGGTGTCATTAGGGGTCATATGGTGTCCTAAGAGGTCATAAGGGTTCATGGGACACCATATGACCCCTAACGACATGATTTGGTGTCTTAAGGGGTCATATGGTCTCTCTCTCTCTCTCTCTCTCTCTCTCTCTCTCTCTCTCTCTCTCTCTCTCTCTCTCTCTCTCTCTAAAATATGACTAATAAAATCCGATATCCGATTTTAATCGGATATCGGATTTCTGCCATGTGGAAGTTTACTAAATAAATGGCGGCAACGGGAAAATTTTTGGGGACCACAAATTTTTGTACTAAAATCGGATATCTGATTTTAGTACAAAAAACTAGGAAAAAAAGGGTTTGTGGGCCATTTTGTAGATTCCAACGGCCCACAGCCTGCATATTCTGTTTTCTGTCAAGGATCATGGGTTTTCAGACAGCTAGAGACAAATTTGTGCTTTTGGGAGATTCTTAAAGTGAAAACTTACATTGTCAATCATGAAGGAGCATATGTGTGGAGGGAAATGGGGAGTAGTAGTCGTCGGAAGTCTAAACGCAAAAGAAAACTTTCAAATGACCAAATTGAAGTGTATAGAGAAAAGATAGAGAATGTCATAGGAGGAGAAGACAAGGTATGTTAAATATTGCTAATGTTACTTCAACTGAAGAGGAAATTGAATTTGAAAATGTGCCACAAGTTATTGAAAATGAAAATGTCGATTTTGAAAGAGAAAATATTGAAAATTTTGAAAATGTTGAAAGTGATAATGAAAATGCTCAACATGTGAAAAATTTTGACATATGAGGTAAAAATGTGGAAAACTTTAACATTGAAGGTGGAATTTCTCAACCAAGTGAACCATATGTAACACCTAATTACTTTAGAAATGAAGACCCTCTCATGGATGAAAGACAAATTCCAAATCCAAGACCTTCAAGATCCCCAAAATGGTTATTTGAAATCAATGAGAATATTATTGTGAATCTTGAAGGCAAGAGGTCAACAAGAACCATTCGGTTGTGGGCTACACAAGTTTTCAACCAAAATTTTAGCAATAAGACATTGATCGAGCAATGCTAACTCTTTGTTCAATTGCTAAAGATGATAAAGATGAGACCATTGCTAAATAAATTGAAGATTCGTATGAACAAGAAGATGGAGAGAAATTCTATTATTGCAAAAAATCTATTTGACACTCTCAATTCTATTGGAAAGAATACCAAAGAAAGAGATAAGAGAGTTGCTCAAAGAGTGATTACAACCTCCTTAGTAAGCCATCAATTGAGGAAGGCTTTTCAAATGAGACAAACTTGTGTTGATTTTAACATAAACCGTAAAACTTTGGATAGAGCACTTGCACGAAGACAAAGACTTGATGATCCACTTCAACAAGATACATGGGCATTTGGTGGGAGGCTTCTACGTTTGATAGAAAGTTGACTGACAATGTGAATGAAGAGATTCAACAATTTTGGCACTCTAATTCTAGAGTGTCACCCAATGTAAAGGACATTTTGAAATTAAGAATCGGCAACTGAGACCGCATACCGCATCCCAAACTAGACATGTCGGAGTCGACGGTTCATCATTGCGACGAGCAGAAAGAGAAATCGGCCACGCGACAACATTCCATTGAGTGAGACTGACAATTTTTTTGCCAACCAAAAAATTGCTACCCTAATAAAACCATAGGGCAACTTGAAAAAATGAGATAGGCTTTTGTAAGGACCCCTCTCGTGGCCTCGTAGGTTCAAATGGATTGTTTACAGGTGCCATGGATTCCGAGTTAGGGCCCGTCAAAGTTTGACAATTTTGAGAACTTAGGGCGCTCAAGGGACGACGTCGGTAGTGTATGACCCCGAGCGTTGGATCGAGTGGGGGAGCAAAATAGGAGCATGTGTAAGGTAATAATGCCTAACTAGACATGTCAGAGCTGATGGTTCATCATCGCGATGAGCAGAACGTGAAATTGGCCATGCGACAACATTCGATTGAGTGAGACTGACGATTTTTTTGCCAACCGAAAAATTGTTGCCCTAATAAAACCGTAGGGCAACTTGAAAAACCGAGATAGGATTTTGTAGGGACCCCTCTCGTGGCCCCATAGGTTCAAATAGATTGTTTGCAGGTGCCACAAATTTTGAGTTAGGGCCCATCAAAGTTTGATAGTTTTGAGCATTTAGGGTGCTCAAGGGATGACGTCGGTAGGGTATGACCCCGAGTGTTGGATCGAGTGGGGGGCAAAATAGGAGCATGCATAGGGTAATAATGCCTAACTGGACATGTTGGAGCTGACGGTTTGTCATAGCGATGAGAAAAATGAGAAATCGGCCACGCGACAACATTCCATTGAGTGAGACTGACGATTTTTTTGCCAACCGAAAAATTGTTGCCCTAATAAAAATGTAGGGTAACTTGAAACACTGAGATAGGCTTTTGTAGGGACCCCTCTCATGGCCCTATAGGTTCAAACAAATCATTCACAGGTGCCACAGATTCCGAGTTAGGGCCCGTCAAAGTTTGACAATTTTGAGCACTTAGGGCACTCAAGGGACGACACCGGTAGGGTATGACCCCGAGCGTTGGATCGAGTGGGGGGGAAAAATAGGAGCATGCGTAGGGTAATAATTCCTAACTAGACATGTCGGAGCTTATGGTTCGTCATCACGATGAGAAGAATGAGAAATCGACCACACGACAACATTCGATTGAGAGAGACTGATGATTTTTTCACCAACTGAAAAATTGCTGCCCTAATAAAACCATAGGGCAAATTGAAAAACCAAGATAGGCTTTTGTAGGGACCCCTCTTGTGGCCTTGTAGGTTCAAATGGATTGTTTGCAAGTGCCACGGATTCTGAGTTAAGGCCCGTCAAAGTTTGACAATTTTGAGCACTTAGGGCGCTCAAGGGACGACGCCGGTAGGGTATGACCCTGAGTGTTCAATCAAGTGGGGGTGGGGAAATAGGAACATGCATAGGGTAATAATGCCTAACTGGACATGTCGAAGTGGACGGTTCGTCATCGCGACGAGCATAACGAGAAATTGGCCACACGACAACATTCGATTGAGTGAGACTCACGATTTTTTCGCCAACTGAAAAATTGCTGCCCTAATAAAACCCCGAGCATTCGATCGAGGTGGGGGGAAAAATAGGACCATGCATAGGGTAATAATGAATTGTATCAAGTATTGTTCATTAAATGAATTGTATTATATTATTCATTAAATGAATTGTATTGTTCATGAATTGTATTGTATTGTTGATTAAATGAATTGTATTGTTCATAAATTGTATTGTTCATTAAATAAATTGTATTGTATTGTTTATTAAATGAATTATATTGTTCATTATAAAAACAACACTTACACTGAAATGAAGTGAATTGTATTGTTCATTAAATAGCCATTATTAACCATTGTTAATTATTATAATGAAGATTAAAGATTTCCATGATAACACCACGCACAGATGAGAAACAATTTATATGATCGAATATCAACTTCTGTATATATAAAAATGTCAAATGATTACAAATGTATGTCAATAAACAAATATGGCATAAACACCAACTGAAACAAAATGTATGTCTAAATACATGAATGTATGTCCATATACAAAATATACATGCCAACTAGACATGTAAGCATCCCAAAACTATCTATAACATCCTAAGCTGCTGATGGATCATCAAAATCGATCCTCTTCGCCGCACTACTCGGCTCTGAAGGATCCTGCAAAAGAAAAACAAACTACGATTAATATTAGTTATATTATATAATTCACATTCAAAAAGTTAACATAAAAATGAAATATAATTGAACTATTCATGTTTACCTCATCTCCATGTTTTCTCTTCAGCTTTGCAGGACTCTTGATGTATGTCTTCGGTAGAGGAGGTATGTTTTGAATATTTTCATACACAACCTACATATGTTCAGAAACATGACATTAGTAAAAGTTAGCATATAATTGTCACTGATAATAACAAATTATATCTACTAATCAAAAAATAAAATAAACACACATCTACTCAAGGCATCTCTTCTTCTTCTTCAGGTATATTCGGTGTAGTCATCAAGGATGTGAAGCCAAGAATTCTCTGTATATACACACAACAAGTATATGAAAGTATCAGTCTATGTATAGACATGTATAATCACTATAAGTTATTTAAACTATTCATTCAATCATATTTGCATTCAATTACCTTTCCCTTGTCTCCAACTGCACTACTAGATCCTAAATCACACTGCCCCACACTCGTGCTGCTTGTGCCCTACAAGAGTAAAATAAGATATACATGCAAGTTACTACATAATCTAATTAATACCAATATAAATGATGAGCATGTATGTACAATAAAATACAAATGGCTAGGTGCAATAATATATGTACCGTCAAGCTATCAAGGCCAAATGAAATGGCCAACAAGGTGCCCTCCTGAATCTGTCTCAACTCATCCTCGATCATCAACTGTTAAATAGACCATGTAAATAAAAATTAGTACTTAATATTATCTAATTTATAAATATTTAATTAAAATATAACATGAACTATGAAAATACAAATCTTACCATTACATCATCAATGTATGATGATGGTGCCTCCTTGCCTCTAGCATGTGAGGACTCCCCAAGGTATCCTCCAGTCTGTGTAATAACATCTGGTGGATCATGCATCTCATG
This sequence comes from Cryptomeria japonica, assembly GCF_030272615.1. NCBI lineage: Eukaryota > Viridiplantae > Streptophyta > Pinopsida > Cupressales > Cupressaceae > Cryptomeria > Cryptomeria japonica. Next base: position 728,713,665 of record NC_081411.1, on the reverse strand, counting down.
CACCTCATAATCTGCACTGTCCACAGGAGGATCAATGGGCTGTCCAACTGGACCAAAGCATACATGCCCACACATGACACAACTATGGGGCACACATATGTGTGGATCCAAGGATGACATGTCAATGCCACTGGATGCACTGCTACCATCAAGAGTAGGCTGAGCTACTGACACAACCTGAGAAACCAAAAGGCTACTCAAAGAGTGAATAGCCGATATGGTTTGTGAAGCCACCTCACAAATGATATCAGGATGCTACATTGCAGGTGGGGGATCAACAGGAGGAGAGGGGACATATGGGCCCTGGACTACTCTGACTGCCCCAGGTCTATTTTGGGGCATACCTAAACCTACACCCTGGAAAGGTTGGATGTCAAAGTAGTTCACATGTTTGTTTAAAACAAACTCAACATACAATTTTTTTATGAAATATAAGGGGATATCAAGATTGTTGTTGGGTGGTTTGTTGAAAACCATCCACCAACGATCCCAAAAGTTTTTCACAATCCCATCATTTGTGCACCATTTAATACAAAGTTTTGTTTTTTTGGGATCTACGGGCTGACCAGTATGGGGATTGACAAACAATGAGGTGATTTTGGCTTTGGATATCTCGAGATCCTTGATATCCTTATACGACAAGCCATCTACATATTTTTCCCTTATAGAATCTCGCCACAAAAGCATGGCATTGTGCTCCTCAGTCATGGTTTCCATACTTTTTATGATCGACGTGAGAGGATCAAACATTGGGTTTAGACGACGGATCCTACGATATACTTCTGCAATCCCCCTCAATTCATTCAAATTTTGTGTAATCAAATCCTGAATTGAGGGGGGGTTTGGCAAATGAGGGTTTGGTTGTTGTAGTTGTGGTTGGTCAGGGTTTTCATTGTTATCCTCTATTTTTAACCTAATTGAATGTAAACAATTAAATTTAGTTAACAAATTTAAACAATTAGGTATTTGATTTTAAAAAACCTAGTTTTCATGAAAAAACCATATTTTCAATGAAAAATCAAATAAACATTAACAAAAAATACAAAAAATGAATGAAAATGATTGAAAACAATAAAATTCTTACCTCTCAATCTATTTTTTAGTAATTTTTTGCCAAAACACCGGATATCGGGTGCACCGAATATCGGATTTTGATGAAATCGCACGACCCATGAGTTAAAAATGACTCACAGTTTGTCATTGTCGAAATATAAAAGTCTCAGAAAATCGGATGTCCGGTAAAATTGGATATTCGATTTTATTGGATATCCAATTTTTATACTTAAATTATTTTTAAATAACATATATAATATAATAATATATTATTATATTATATAATATGTATTGTATTATATTATATATATATTATAATATATAATATAATATTATATTATATTATAATATATAATATAATATTATATTATATTATAATATATAATATAATATTATATTATACTATATTATATATAATATAATATAATATAATATAGTATAGTATAATATAATATAATATAATATTGTATTATATAATACGTATTATATAATATATTATTATATTATAATATAATATAATATACGTATTATATAATATATTATTATATTATATAATACGTATTGTATTATATTATATATTTTATAATATAATATAATATTGTATTATATAATATATTATTATATTATGTTATAATATAATATAATAATATATTATATAATATGTATTATATAATATATTATTATATTATATAATATATAATGTAATAATATATTATATAATATATTATTACATTATATATATTATATAATATAATAATATATTATATATTATATAGTATGTAACATATAATATATTTTTTAAATTAAAATTACAAATAAAAATTGGATATCTGATATACATAGGTAATTACCAGGCCAAGGTGTACTGACACACAGGCCAAGAAAAAAGTCAACACGGATTTTTCGCGTTTTTAGACGAGTGAGGAAGGCTATTTTTTTCACATCGCCACTTTTTGGCCCCCTTGATCCTGCACTAACCCTTCCCCTCTCTAGTTCTTTCCCTTCCTTTCTTCCCCTCTCCCTCTCTATCTCCCTCCCCCACTCTCTCTTCTCTCTTCCTCTCTTATTCTCTATCTTCATTGTCTAGGTCATTACCTCTCCATCCCACTCTCTCTAGGTTTCTCCCCCCTTCCTCTCCACCTATCTACCTCTGCATATAGGTCTCGTTACCCACATCTCTTTATCTCCCTCTATCTATCTCACTCCTTTCTTGCCATCTAGGTCTCTCACCTATCTATATGTGCCCTTTATAGTTCTCTCCCTCCCTCTCTACCTCTCTCTCTCTCTCTCTCCCTCCTCCTTAACTCTATCCCTTTATGAAATCCTTCCTCTTCTCTTCCTCCCCTTACCTCTTTATCTCCTTCTTCCATAGGTCTCTCACTCTCTCCATGTCTACCTCTCCATTCATCCCCTATTACTCCTCTCTTTTTTCTTTTGTCCCTCCTCTTCTATCTCCCCCCCCTCTTTAGGTATATCCCTCCCTTCTCCCCTCCCTCTCTATCTCCTCATCCATACATACCCCCATATATATCTCACTCCCCCACTTTATTATTCTCTTCCTCTTATATTCTCTCTCTCTACATTCTAGGTCATCAACTCTCTCTCTCCTATCTAGGTTTCTCACTTCCATCTTCTACACCTATCTGCCTATGCATCATGTCTCATTACTCACCTCTCTCTCTCCCCCTCTATCTATCTCAATCCTCTCTCTTGTCATCTAGAGGCCTCTCATCTCTCCTTCCCCATATAGTTATCTCACCTATCTATTTGTCCCCTCTTTATTTCTCTCCCATTAGGACATCGTATGGTCCTAAAGGGTCATAAGGTGTCCATAGATAGACCTAGATAGGGAGAGAGAAGTGACATAGATAGAGGGGGATATAGAGAGGTGGGTAATTATACAAGGATGGATAATTAGAGAGGTAGAGAGGGAGGAAGGCAAAAACCTAGAGAATAGAGAGAGAGAGGGTAAGGAGGGATGGGGATCGAGATGGAGAGAGGAAGAAAGGGAGAGAAACCTAGAGAGGGGAGAGACAGGTGTGTGTGTGTGTGTGTGTGTGTGTGTGTGTGTGTGTGTGTGTGTGTGTGTGTGTGTGTGTGTGAGAGAGTGAGAGAGAGAGAGAGAGAGAGAGAGAGAGAGAGAGAGAGAGAGAGAGAGAGAGAGAGAGAGAGACCTAGATAGGGAGAGAGAGCAGTGACATAGATAGAGGGGGATATAGAGAGGTGGGAGATCTAGAGCCTAGGAAGAAAGAGGTGAGAGACCTAGGGTGGAAAGATAGAGGTGAGGGAGATAGAGGGGGAGAGACATGTGGGTAATAAGGGATCGAGATGAAGAGAGGAAGAAAGGGAGAGAAACCTAGAGAGGGAGAGAGAGAGAGAGAGAGAGAGAGAGAGAGAGGTATCAATACAACCAATACCCCCAACCCTATGTAAGGGAGATACTGAGAGACCAAGAGAGGCAAGAGGTAGATAGGTAAGGGAGGGAGAGAAGAAAATAAGAGAGAAAGAGGGGTAACAAGGTAGAGAGGAAAGAATTATAGACCTAGATAGGGAGAGAGAGAAATGACGTAGTGTTACCCCTATATTTTTTCTTGTGCCTAAACCCTCATAATCAGCTAAAAACCAGCTATTGCTAAAATTTTAATGTTGAAAGTGTTGGTCGCCTTTGTTCAAACTTTCAAGAACTCTCCTAGACATCCCCTACCTGCAAGTCACAAAGAAATCATTATTTTTCAAATTTTGTGAAAGATGACATAAAATCCTTTTGCAGAGATAATTTTAACATCCCCTTCTCCAAAATGACCAATTTTTATGGTCAAACTCCATGTCGACTGGGAGATTTTAATTATTTTATTTTTGGATTACCCATATACCCAAACAATTGAATCCCAAGTTTTATGTGTCCTATGTAAAAATGATTTATGGGTTATGTTCTAGTCAGCTTATTTATTCTACAATTAAAATTTTACAAGAAATGAAGCCCTCAGTAAAACGTTATGCAGGTTTTTCTATGGCAGCCCAAAGGAACAATTGGCATTGAACTTGAACCTTGAACCTTCTTAGGTTCAAAAGGTTCAAGGTTCAATGGTTCAAGATGCAACCAAATATGAAGATAAGGTGATAAATGAAGCATAATGTGGGTATTTTTTGTGTTTTTGAACCTTCTTAGGTTCAAAAGGTTCAAGCGTGCAGGTTCAAGCCCGCAGGTTCAAGCGCACAAGTTCAAGTGCACATGTTCAAGCCCTTAGGTTCAAGCACGCAGGTTCAAGGTTCAAGGTTTGATTTCAGAGGTTCAAATTCAGAGTTCAGAGATTCATCAGATGCAGGTTCAAAGTGTGTGAGTTCAAAATTTTAGCAAGTTTAATAATCCAATAACATTGGCATGTCTAATGTTTGTAATTTTCAATGTAATCTGTAACCACGAATTTTCTGAGACAGAAAAAATCAATCTCAGTGTGGGGGGAATAAATATTAATTGAACCGTTGGATTGCGTTGAATATTTGATATGTTTTATAAAACCTAGTTTTCTAAATCCTCACTAGAGAGATTGGAAACATATGATCAAGTTCAAAAGTTATTAATCTCTGAGTATGGGCCTATAAACAATTCTGAGATAAAAGATTTGAAGCAAAAAAAAGAAAAAGGATAAAAGATAAAAGAAAAGATTAATTAATAATATTTTCAAGAATCAGTTATTCATAACTGAAAGTATCAGAGACTATATATATGTAACGAAAGAAAAGAGTGGGCAGCACTATTTTCTGGACTGCATTGTTTTGTTTTTTAGAAAAGTTGAGTTTGTGAGCTCACATTTTGGCATTGAAGGAATGAAGAAGATTTTGTTGATCTGTGGATTTGTCAATATTTTCTTTTGATTACAATGATCTTTGTTTCTCTTGTGATTACCTTTAATTGTCTTTTCTGCTACATTAAACTGTGTATGCATTCAATTCTAAAACTTTCATTTCAGAATTAATTTGTATGTTGGAAAGAAATGTGATGTTAGCTCTTTGTTTGGGTATTCTGATACCCCTTGTCCTTTGAGGCATGAGAGAGACTTGATCAGAGTCCAAAGCATTTTGATCTATTGGAAAGGACATTTTCTTGGGTGTGGGTAATTAAGTTGTGTTTTACTTATCTTCATTCACTTCATTATAAATCTATTTTTTGACATCTACTTTCATGGTTATGGGTAGATGTTAGTTTTCCTTTCTTTCTTTCTGGTTAAAAGCATATTCAAAAAATATACATTTTTATCCGATGAAGGGAGTTGTACCTTCATATCAAAATTCAGAGAGCACTTGCACTCACCATTGCAAGTGACTCAACTATTGGTTCTTGTTTTTGTCTTTCAATTTGGGCATTTTGGGAGTCATTTTTTAAAGGTATTTAAGAAGGACAAATCTGTTAACCAACACATAGATAGAGGGGGATATAGAGAGGTGGTTAATTATAGAGGAAAGAGATGTAGAGGTGGGAGATCTAGAACCGAGGAAGAAAGAGGTGAGAGACCTAGGGTGGAAAGATAGAGGTGAGGGAGATAGAGAGGGAGAGACATGTGGGTAATGAGACAAATATGGAGAGGTAGAGAGGTAAAGAATAAGGGAAGGAGAAATATAGGTATGGAGAGAGGCTGGGAAGAATAGGTAGTGATCAAGAGAACAAAGAGAAAGTAGAGAGAAATAATAGCAGGAGAAGAGAGATGTTAAAATAGGTCATACGGTGTCTTAAGGGGTCATATGGTCATATGGTGTCTTAAGGGGTCATATAGTGTCATGAGGGGTCATATGGGGTCCTAAGGGGTCATATGGTGTCCTAAGGGTCATATAGTGTTGCAAAAGATCATATGGTGTCATTAGAGGTCATATGGTGTCCTATTGGGTCATATGGTGTCATCAGGAATCATTTGGGATCCTAAGGGGCCACACATGTGTTAGAACACCATATGCCCCATTAGGACATTGTATGGTCCTAAGGGGTCATATGGTGTACTAAGGGATCATAAGGTGTTTTTAGGGGTCATATGGGGTTCTAAGAGGACACACATGTGTTAAAACACCATAAGACCCCTTAGGACACCATAAGACCCATTACGATATCATATGGTCCTAAGGGGTCATATGGTGTCCTAAGGGGTCATATGGTGTTGTTAGGGGTCATATGGGGTCCTAAGGGGCCACACATGTGTTAGAACACCATATGACCCCTTAGGACACCATATGACCCCTTAGGACATCATTTTGTCCTAAGAGGTCATATGGTGTCCTAAGGGGTCATGTCATGTACTAGGATATTAAAATGGGTCATATGGTGTCTTAGAGGGTCATATGGTGTCCTAAGGGGTTATATGTTGTCCCAAGGGGTCATGTGGGGTCCTAAGGGGTCATATGGTGTCTTGAGAGTCATATAGTGTCCTAAGGGGTCATATGGTGTCGTTAGAGGTCATATGGTGTCCTTAGGGGTCATATGGTGTCATTAGGGGTCATTTGGGGTCTTAAAGGGCCACACATGTGTTAGAACACCATATGACCCCTTAGGACCCCATATGACTACCTCTCTTCTCTCTCCCCTCTCCAGGTCTCTCCTATGTAATCTCTCTTTCTCTCTCTCACCTTCCCTCCTTATCACCATATCTATCCTTACCTCCCTCCATCTCTATTTTTTCTCTTTATCACTACCTCTCCCTCCCAACTTCTCTCTCCATCCTCATGTTTCTCCTTCCCTCCATCTCTACCTCTCTACCACTCCCTCTTTATATCATTACCCACCTCTCTCTCCCCCTCTATCTCCCTCACTTCTATCTTTCCACCCTTGGTCTCTCACCTCTCTCTTCCTAGGCTCTAGATCTCTCACCTCTATATCTCTTTCCTCTCTAATTCTTTCCTCTCCACCTCCTTACCTATCTTTCTCTCTTTGTGAACTTACAGCTCTTATTTTCTTCTCTCTCCCCCTCACCTATCTACCTCTTCTCTCTCTATCTAAATATGGTCATATGGTGTCCTAAGGGGTCATATGGTGTCCTGAGGGGTCATATGAGGTCCTAAGGGGTCATATGGTTCCCTAAGGGTCATATAGTGTCCTAAGGGGTCATATGGTGTCCTCAGGCATTATTTCATTTACTGGGATGTTTAAAGGGGTCATATGGTGTCCTAAGGGGTCATGTCATGCACTAGGATGTTAGAAGGGGTCATGTGGTGTTGTGAGGGGTCATATGGTGTCCTAAGGGGTCATATGGGGTCCTAAGGGGCCACACGTGTTATAACACCATATGACCCTTTAGGACATCATGTGGTCCTAAGGGTTCATATGGTGTCCTAAGGGGTCATATGGTGTCCTAAGGGGTCATGTCATGTACTAGGATGTTAAAATAGATCATATGGTGTCCTAAGGGGTCATATGGTGTCTTAAGGAGTCATATGGTGTCATGAGGGGTTCTATAGGTCCCTATGGGGTCATGTGGTGTCCTAATGGGTCGTACGGTGTCATTAGGGGTCATTTAGGGTCCTAAGGGGCCACACATGTGTTAGAGCACTATATGACCCCTTAGGACACCATATGACCCATTAGGACATCATATGGTCTTGAGGGGTCATATGGTGTTGTTAGGGGTCATACGAGCTCCTAAGGGACCACACGTGTTAGAACACCATATGACTCCTTAGGACACCATATGACCCATTAGGACATCATGTGATCCTAAGGGGTCATATGGTGTCGCTAGGGGTCATATGTGGTCCTAAGGGGCCAAAAATCTTTGAGAACACCATATCACCCCTTAGGACACCATATGACCCATTAGGACATCATTTGTCCATAAGGGGTCATATCATGTACTAGGATGTTAAAAGTGGTCATATGGCATCTTGAAGGGTCACATGGTGTTTTAGGGGACATATGGGGTCCTAAGGGGTCATATGGTGTCCTTAGGGGTCATATGGGGTCCTAAAATGCCATACATGTGTTAAGACACCATATGACCCCTTGACCCCTTAGGACATCATATTGTCCTAAGGGGTCATATGGCATGCTAAGGGGTCATGTAATACATACCAAGATGTTAAAAAGGGTCATATGGTGTCCTGAGGAGTCATATGGGGTCCTAAGGGACCATACATGTGTTAGAACACCATATGACCCCTCAAGACACCATAGGACCCCTTAAGACATCATATTGTCCTAAGGGTTCATATGGTGTCTTAAGTGGTCATTTCATGTACTGGGAGGTTAAAAAGGGTCATATGGTGTCTTAAGGGGTCATATGGTGTCTTGAGGGGTTATATGGTGTCCTAAGGGGTCATATGGTGTCATTAGGGGTCATATGGGATCCTAAGGAAAGGGAGATGTGATGACCTAGAGAGAGGAGGGAGAGAGAAGAGGAAAGAGGGAAGAATAAAGAGAAAGAGAGAGCTAAGAAGAGAGGGATATATGAGCAGGGAGTGATTGAGAAAGAGAGAGGGAAGAGGTAGATAGGTAAGGAAGAGAGAAGAAAATAAGATTTATAATTTCACAAAGAGAGAAAGAGGGGTAAGCAGTTGGAGAGGAAATAATTAGAGATGAGAGAGATATAGAGGTGAGTGATCTAGAGGCTAGGAAGAGAGAGGTGAGAGACCAAGGGTGGAAAGATAGAGGTGAGGGAGATAGAGGGGGAGAGAGAGGTGGGTAATGATACAAAGAAGGAGTGGTAGAGAGGTAAAGATGGAGGGAAGGAGAAAAATATGTATGGAGAGAGAGGTTGGGAGGGGTAGGTAGTGATGAAGAGAACAAAGAGAGAGTGGAGAGAAACAATAGGAGGAGAAGAGAGATGGAGGGAGGGAAGGATGGATATGGAGATAAGGAGGGAAGGTGAGAGAGAGGAAGAGAGTATAGGAGAGGCCTAGAGAGGGGGGAGAGAGAAGAAATAAAGAGAAGAGAGGGAGAGTAATAGATCTAGATTTTATGGGAGATAAAGAGGTAATGTGAGAGATAAGTGAAGGAGAGAGTTCATAAAGGGAGATGGTTAAGATGCGATGGAGAGAGAGAGGTGGAGATGAAGGGAGAGAACTAGAGAGGGGATAGATAGAGAGATGAGATATGTAGAGGGTGTGAGAGAGGTTAAATACCCAGATGGGAGAGAGAGGGGAGAGATAAATAGAGGGGCATAAAGATAGGTGCCTAATGAGACATGGATGTAGAGATATAGAGGTGGAGAGAGAATGAAGGAGAAACCTAGAAATTTTTGAGAGGGAGGGAGTGAAAGTAGGAGGGAGAGGTGATGACCTAGATAATGGAGAGAGGTAATATATAAAAGAGGAAAGAGATGAGTAAGAGGGCATTGATGGAGAGGTAGACATGGAGGGAGTCAAAGGAATAGGGAATGAGGAGATAGATAGGTGTGGAGAGAGAGAGAGAGAGAGAGAGAGAGAGAGAGAGAGAGAGAGAGAGAGAGAGAGTTCATAAATGGATAGGGGTAAGGGGGAAGGGAGAGAAAGGTATAGATAGAAGGAGAGAACTAGAGGGTGGACAATTAGATAGGTGAGAAACCTAAAGGAGGAGAGAGAGGTGGGTTGTAATATAAGGAGGGAGGGAGGGTGAGACCTAGATATGGGGAGAGAGAGGATAGAAGGGATAAACATTAACCAAGAGAATGGAGAGGGAGGGGAAAATAATATTAAGAGAATGACAGAGAAGAAGAGAAAGTGAAGGAGTCAAGGATAGAAATGTGATTCAAGAATGAAAGGCAGAGAGGGTGGGATATACCTAGAGAGAAGAGAGAGAAGTGAGAGAGATAAGAGTGGGAAATAGATATAGAGATAAAAATGCTAATAGGAGCATGCTGATTATTGAAATTTGACATTTTGATTACTGAAATTTGACTATCTAAAATTTTATATGATCCTCTAAAAACTAGAATCTAAATTATAACTCCTATAGAGCTAGAACCACTCTCAAACATCCTGCCAATATATACATGAAATATAACTTAAAGTATAAGAAAGGAAAAAGACATATTGAAATGTGACTTATATTCTCCTACCGAGTGGGTATAACTTGTGCCCAAGATGAAAAATGTTCCCAAAATGAAAAATTGGATAATGTAGAGAATTTGGCGCTCGCAAAATGCAAAAAGTTGACGTTTCATATTTGGCGAGCACCAAATTTAGCACATGCCAAACGTGAAAATTCAAAATTTTGAATTTGGCGAGCACCATATTTGGTGCTCACCAAATAGTTTGCATTAGAGAATACCAAAAGGTTTGGACAACCTTTTCATGTCAATGACGCGTTTTTATGAAAAGATAAAAAGTGGCACCTTTTTGGTACCACAACTTGGTGCACATACCAATATCTATTAATCCACTTTACAACCTTTAACCAGAGCACATAAACATTAAATACCGGAATAGCAGAAATAGATACCACTAAGCAACACAACTTAACAATGAAATAGATAATCAACACAATGCAACCATACAACATAACACCATGATTTGTACATGGAAAACCCGGTAAAGGGAAAAACCATGGCGGGAAGCCTACCCATAGTCAGATGACACTTTTGTAGAAAGTATGTGATACAATGAGGGGCTTGGACATGCATGAAGGCACACTGCCTAGAGCGCACTTCTCATTACAAAAGAGTCACATTGACTACTGAGAGGTTATTAACACCTCAAGATAATTGGACAACAATCTAGTAGAATGAACTGCTAGAGATAGTATCTACCATGCCTAATTACAGTCTTGGTTAAGCTCAATACTGGAGGCCTTTGACCTCTTACATAAAACCAATTTGATATTCAATGATCAACCAAATCCTCTTCCTGAATGATATTACATTATTTGCACATTACATTCACATGCCTTGTCCACTACAACGATCTACAATGAGATCTTACATTGATTTATACAAACCCTAAGGCCTAAACCAATTAGCTCGGCCACCTAAAAGATATTACAATAAGATCATACATACATCCATATTACAATGATATGCCAAGCCATATTTAAACCAAAACAACATTAACCAATCCGTAAATAATCCGGGTAACGTGTAGAGAACACGTTAACATGATATCGGTCCATAACCTAGATAGGTACCGGACCTATTCTGGGTCCACCATGCCAAAGTTATATATCCAACCAGTCGAGGAACGATCAAGGATCACCTTCTACATCCTAAATTCCATCTGGAAGCCGCACCAACACCACTTATGCATCCTGTCAAAGATTCTCAATAAAAGCTCTGCCATTAAAACCTTAAACCCTTACAGGTATAGGCTTACTAGAGTGTATGATAGCATCTGATCACCAAGTCAATGCCAACTGATCAAAACATGTCCCAAGATCATGTAACACATAGAACCAAACATATTCCATTGATCCAAACATGTCGAAAATGTCCAATAGACAGTCCCTTCTGTTGGTAACACTAGATCTTCTACCGGTAACCAAAACCTATCTATCGGTAACCAACCATAACAACTAGTGTTGACATCAATGAAACACATAATCAATCTCCTCATAATCAATCTTCCACATAGCCAACAATCTCCCCCTTTGGCATTGATGGAAACACTAGATGTGAAAAAAAAAACTTCTAAGTGCCAAGAAGTGCCAAACATTTCTCATGAGAAATTGACTCCCCCTGAGGAGTGCAGTCCAATTTGAATCTCTCCCATAAACATTATTTTTCACATATAACTCCCCCTTTGACATCAATGCAAAAGATATGACATAGCTATCAAAATTCTTTGAATCTCAAAGCTGACTACTCCACCTGAGTAGTAGCACCACTACATCAATCCGAAGCAAAGGATAAAGTTGTTGATCCATACTGGAATGATGCATTGCATAATCATCTAAGTCTCTACCAAAGGGGTAGATACCCCTAACCTGTCTCTCAAATATTCAAATGATTCTTTAGACAATAGTTTAGTGAATATATTTGCAATCTTCTCTTTAGTGTTCATATAAACCAATTTGACTTCCTTTTCTTCCACTTTGTCCTTCAGGAAGTTATACTTTATTGATATGTGTTTAGTCTTGGAGTGAAATACCGGATTATTAGACATGTCAATAGTTGCAGAGTTATCACAATAGATAACTACCAATTCACTATAATTTACCCTGATATCCTTCAACATTTTCTTCATCCACAAGACTTGTGTACAATTGGTTGTTACTGCAACATATTCAACTTCTACAATAGATAAAGAAATGCATGACTATTTTTTGCTGATCCATGAAACCAATTTCGTTCCAAGAAAGAAAGCTCCACTAGAAGTGCTCTTCATGTCATCAATATCTCTAGCCCAATCTGAATTTGTATATGTACATAAAGTGACGTTATCATCTCTAGAATACCATAAGCCATATTCTATTGTTCCTTGCAAATACTGGAATATCCTCTTTACTGCACATTTGTGATTTTTTTTAGGATTACTTTGATATCTTGAAACAATACTCACGGCATTCATAATATCTGGTATAGTCTGAGTAAGATAGAACAAGCCACCAATCATAGACTTATATGTTGTCAAATTTACCAGTGCTAATGTGTCTTTGATAGATTATTCTCACTTGTCACCATAGGAGTACTTACCAGTTTGGAATTATCCAAACCAAACTTCTTCAACAGTTCCCTTAGATACTTAGTTTGACAGATAAAAATGCCTTTTTCAATTTGAGTAATCTGTAAACCTAAGAAAAATCTCATTTCACCAATCATGGACATTTCAAATTCATTCTTCATATTATTAGAAAGTTCCATGCATAATATATCTTCTCCTCCAGAAATGATATCATCAACAAATACTTCAATAATCAGAATATCATCACCAGTGATCTTGTAATATAAATTACTGTCAGCACTGCCTTTAGTAAAACCAAGCTTCAAAAGATATTTATTCAACCTTGCATACCAAGCTCTAGGAGCTTGTTTCAATCTATATAATTCTTTCCTTAACCTACAAACCGTATCTTTGTCATCTGTCAGTGAAAATACATTAGACTGTTCAATGTATACTTCTTCTTCAAGTTTACCATTCAAAAATTCACATTTAACATGCATTTGATAGACCTTATAGTTCTTATATGTTGCATAGGCAAGAAATAGTCTAACAACTTCAATTCTAGCTACAGGTGCAAATGTCTCACCATAAACAATTCCTTCCATTTGATAATATCCTTTACAAACCAATCTAGCCTTATTTCTTACAACTTGACCATCCTCATTTAGTTTATTTCTAAAAACCCATTTAGTTCCAATAACATTCTTACTTTTAGGCTGAGGAACTAAAGTCCAAGTCTCATTCTTCTCTATCTGATCTAATTCATCTTCCATATCCTTTAATCAATGTTTATCTTTACAAGCTTCAATAACGGATGCTAGTTCAACTTGAGAAATAAGACATACCTCTTCATTTTCCAGTCTTCTTCTTGTCATAACTCCCTTTTTCCTATCTCAAATGATTTGATCTTCAGAATGATTTAATCTTACATACATTGGAGTCTTTTGAACTTAAGGTTCACTGATCTGATCATCAGTCACAGTTGGATTTTTTGATTGTACTGGTGTAGTTGTCTTAGTGTCCTGTATTGGTTGAGGCATTTTCAGTTCAGTTATGATCATTTCCACTCTCGGTTCCCTGTCATATGATATAGATTGATTTCTGTATGCTTTTCTTTGATTTGAATATCCAAGAAATATGCTTTTCTTTGATTTGAATATCCAATCAATATTCCTTCATCACATCTAGGATCAAACCAATTGAATCATCCCTTTTGATATAACATTTACTTCCAAAAATTCTGAAATATTTAATAGTAGGTGTATGTCCAAACCATAATTCATAAGGAGTCTTACTGGTTTCACCTTTTATATGAACTTTGTTGAATGTGTAGACTGTTGTACTCACTGCTTCTCTCCAGTAGATGTGAGGCAATTTGAATTCCATCATCATGGTTCTATTCTTCCTTTCCACTAATCCATTCTGCTGAGGAGTTTGAGGTACAGATAACTGTTTCCTAATCCCATTTGACTCACAAAAACTGTTAAATTCATGAGAAGTGAACTCACCACCTTGATCTGATCTTAGACATTTAATTTTCAATCCAGTTTCAATTTCTACCTTTTCTTTAAAGATCTTAGATTTCTCAAAAGCTTCAGAATTCTCCCTTAGAAAAGTCACCCACGACATTCTAGAATAATCATCATTTATTAGCATGAAGTACCTATCACCTTGAAAGATTCTGGTCCTTGCTGGACCACATAAGTCAGTATGAATTAAATCAAGAACATCATTAGATTTTTCAGGTATGATCTTAAAAGAAGTTCTAACTTTCTATCCAAATTGACATTCCTTACATACCAGATTATTAGGCTTCATAATCTTAGGTATATCTCTAACTGCTTTTGTTGAACTGATTTTGACAATACAATCAAAATTAACATGACACAATCTCTTATTCCATAGCCAACTCTCATCAATATGAGAAATCAAACATGTCTTATTACCAATTTTCAGGTGAAAGATATTACCTCCATTCTGAGCACCGGTAGCAATCTCCAAACTAGTCTTGTTAATGATTTTGCATTTTCTATCTTTGAATTGAAGTTGGAATCCCTTGTCCACCAATTGACCAACACTTAACAGATTATGCTTTAAACTTTCTACATAATAGACATTATTAGTATTATGCTTACCATCCAGAGAAATAGTACCTCTACCTTTGATCATACATGCTTTGTCATCTCCAAATCTTACTTGACCACCATTGTATTCTTGCAGGGACATAAATTTTCTTTTATCTCCAGTCATATGATGTGAGAATCCACTATCAACTACCCATTTGTCCTTGTCTTCAACTTTTGCTGCCAGGGCCTTTTCTTCATTCTTGATAGCCAGTTTCGGTTCATATTTCTTTAGGGCATAGAACACCCATTCCTTTCCATTATCGAATCCACTAGCATAGTCTTCTATCGGTTCATCCTTAGAGTCATCACTTACTCCTTCCTCATCCGCTATATAACATTGCTTATTTCTCTTCAATCTATATCTGTTCTGATTAGGCTTGAATGATTTCTTAACTCCTTCTTCAAATCTTGCATTCCTTTCAGGACATCTAGATGCAAAATGACCAATCTTATTACATACAAAACATTTAAAAGGTGTTTTTCCTTCATACTTAATTCCCGTCGGTCCTTAAGGTACTCTTCTAGCAAAGAAGGCTTCAAGTTTCTCAAATTCTTCATCCTCTTTCCTCATATCTTCCAATTCTTTTGCATATAGGGCTTTCCAATCACTCTTGCCGGTAGATGATGATGATGCATGAAAAGAAGGTTCAGATTTTGCAGCTCCAAAAGGTCCAAATTCTTCAATCTCAAAAGCAGATAACTTCCCAATCAGAATGTCTCTATTAACTAAAGTGTCTTCCATTGTTCTCAATTCATTAATTGCAATTGCCTTCATCTTGTAAGTCGGTGAAAGGGCTCTCAAGACTTTGAAAAATATTTCATCTTCACTTAGAGATCCTCCACAACATTGTATTCTTATGACAATCTCATTTACTCTTTCCATAAATGTAGCAATCCTTTCATTGTCATCCATCTTCAAGTTCTCATACCTTACCCGATAACCATCAAGTTTAGAAATTTTGATAGTAGGGTCACCTTCATTCAAAGTTCGCAATTTATCCCACATAACCTTTGTAGATGATTTATCAGTAAATCCCATGATCTGCTGAGCAGTAAGTGCACATAGGAGGGCTTCTTTAGCTTTGCACTCATTCTCAATACTTTTATCCAAGTCTGCAGGAGCAAGATTATTAGATGTTGAATCATGAGGTGTATATCCTTTCTCAATGATCTCCCAAATATCCTTGCCAAGACATCTAAGATGAGTCTCCATTTAGATTTTCCATATCCCATAATTTGTTCCATCAAGCTTAGGGATCTCTCTTCAGAAAATAGTTGTCCGTGGATTAGTTGCCAAAGGATCTACCTCAAGTGGTTAAGCTTCTACAAAAGAGGACCAAAACTCTGATACCAATTGTTAGGATAACCAGTGGACAACTGAGAGGAGTGGGGGGGGAGTGAATCAGTTGTCAACAAATTATATCTATTAATCCACTTTACAACCTTTAACCGAAGCACATAAACATTAAATACCAGAATAGCAGAAACATATATAGGTATCAATAGATACTGGTAAGCAATACAACTTAACAATGAAATAGATAATCAACACAATGCAACCATACCACATAACATCATGATTTGTACATGAAAAACCTAGTAAAGGGAAAAACCACGACGAGAATCCTACCCACAGTCAGATGACACTTCAACAGAAAGTATGTGATACAATGAGGGGCTTGTACATGCACGAATGCACACTACCTAGAGTGCATTATTCATTACAAAAGAGTCTCACTGACTACAGAGAGGTTATAAACACCTCAAGATAATTGGAAATCTAGTATAATGAATTGCCAGAGATAGCATCTACCATGCCTAATTACACTCTCGGTTAAGCTCAATACCAGAGGCCTTTGACCTCTTACATAAACCCAATTTGATCTTCAATGATTGACCAAATCCTCTGCCTGAATGATATTACATTATTCACACATCACATTCCCATGCCTTGTCCACTACAACGATCTACAATGACATCTTACATTGATTTATACAAACCCTAAGGCCTAAACCAATTAGTTCAGCCACCTAAAAGATATTACAAAAAGATCATTACATACATCCATATTACAATGATATGACATGTCGTCTTTAGACCAAAACAACATTAACCAATCCGTAATCCCGATAACATGTAGAGAGCACGTTAACATGATACTGGTCCATAACCTAGATAGGTACTAGACCTATTTGGGTCTACCACACCAAAGAGATGTCTCCAACTAGTTGAGGCACGATCAAGGATCACCTTCTACATCTTGAATTCCATCTAGAAGCTGCACCAACACCACTTATGCATCCTGTCAAAGATTCTCAATAAAATCTCTATCAGTAAAACATTAAACCCCTACCAGCATAGGCTTACTAGAGTGTAT
This sequence comes from Cryptomeria japonica, assembly GCF_030272615.1. Lineage (NCBI taxonomy): Eukaryota > Viridiplantae > Streptophyta > Pinopsida > Cupressales > Cupressaceae > Cryptomeria > Cryptomeria japonica. The sequence goes on along the minus strand of NC_081411.1, from coordinate 728,696,558 downwards.
GATAGCATCTGATCACCAAGTCAATCCCAACTAACCAAAACATGTCCCAAGAGCATGTAACACATATAACCAAACATATTCCATTGATCCAAACATGTCGGAAGTGAGTCCCTTTTGCCGGTAACACTAGATCTCCTATTAGTAACCAAAACTTGTATGCCGATAACCAACCATAATAGCTAGTGTCGACATCAATGACAAAACATCAATGCAACACATAATCAATCTCCCCATAATCAATTCTTCCATATGGCCAACAATTAATTCTATAATTAGGCTATTTAATTACTTTATTCACTTAAGTTAAACTTAGGTTCTTATTATGTGTTATATGATATGGCTAATAATAGTTCACTTATTTGGGCTAGTCTTTAGTTTTTTGAGCTAATTTTAGTTTCACTAATTTAGATTAGGTTTCTCTTTCTTTCTAAAAATAAATTCTCTACTCATTTGTAATCATTCCATCTTTATCGCATCAATACAATTCTTAAATTGTTGGGAAAATCTATCTTGTTTGATCTCCATTTCTAATAGGTGTTTTGCTTGCAAGTGATTCATGGACTTCTTGGGTTGAACAAATAACTCCAACATGGTATCAAAGCTCTAGATATACTAAGTATCTGTCTAAATTCTTGAAGGATTTGACCTTGAGAGAATTATTAGTGCACTTTGGGCACAAACAAACATTTCCATTATGTTTAGAGCATCCCAAAACCAAAAGATCAACTATCGTTTTGTCAAAATTTGAACAGTTAAAGTTATTGGTGATTTTTTATTTAAGGCATAAGAATAAGTTTTTGGTGATTTTTATTTAAGGCATAAGAATAAGTTTTTGGTGATTTTTATTTAAGGCATAAGAATTGAGGCAAGATCTAGGGACCATTGAAAAATGTGTTTCAGTCCTTTACATAAATATCAAGCTCATTTTTACAAAATATTTACCAAGTATATACTATTTTATTTAGATATTAGATCTTATTTGTTGGGTTCCTTTCTTTAAAAACATGCAAAAAAGATAATTTTTTCAGATCCAAGTGAAATTTTTTAGCATTGAGAGTGTCTATATTGTTTTATCAAACAATTTATATATATTTTTCATTCATTTATCATATATCCAAATCATGTTACTCCCATCACTACATTTAACTAGTATGGCTAAAAAAATGATGCAACAATTATTCTAGAGGAAAGATGAGTTATACAGAGTGACCATGGGTAGAGAACTTGAGCCCTCAATTGTTGTTGTGAAGAGAAAATGGTTTAGTAGGTGTGAAGAGGCTTTTGAGACATTATACATGTCCATCTCTCAATATTTTCTCTTTCATGTTGACTCCTGCACCTCTCCTATTTAGATCTAGACTATATTACAGTCCTTGCTTAGGAAGTAGGATGCATTGAAAAAATATATATTTGGACAATGATCTTATCAACTTGAATCCTAGAGATTTCGATAGCATAAAGAACTTATTCACCAATCCCAATTCTCAGATTAAAGTTCTAGCAGTGTGATATTCAAAAGAAAGACTCTTAGTTGATTCTCTCCATCCTTGCCAAACTTGGTCCTCATTATCCAATTTTTATTTCTACATTTTATACTATTATGGATGAATTTAGTGCTAGGTTCACCCTACCTTCACTTGATTATTTTTCTTTATGCCTCATTCGTGAGCAAAAAAAATTGGTTCAGATGGCATTCAACTATATCAAATCACAAGTTCTTCTTTCATCTAGAGTACTAGACCCAAGATCAAACAACTTCCAATGGAAAATAAAATAAATAAAAACATAAGGATTTCAAGTCATATGAGTAGCTAAAGAAAACAATCATAGAATTATTTAGATTCTTTTTTCTCTTCTACGAGGTTTTCATTGAAGAAGGATAAACTGAAGTGTACATAATGTATTAAGACATGATATGATGAGAATCTATGTTATGCAAAGAAGATTGATGAGCTGTAGAACCTTCTCCTAAAGCATAATATTGATCCTCCATCTAATTTATCTTCGTATACCACTTCATGACCTACACATTCTAGGTCCACTTCTGTGACATGTGACAAAGAAAATATGAAAGACCTTTCTCTCTTTGTATCAAGATTGAGTCCCCGTTGACAAAAGAGCCATGGTGTGGTGATCAGTTGAAGCGCTTGTGATGGTGCATGTATTAGATCCCCATGAATTTGACACTGCTTGCATTTCTTTACAGATTGATATGCATCCTTTTTCATTGTGGGATAGTAGTAATCAATCGTAAGTTTCTTGGCTAATGTTGGACCACTAGAGTGAGCCCCATATATACCTTTGTAGACTTAACACAATGTAATTTGAGCTTCCTCACTCTGTAAACATCTAAGAATAGTACCATCAAGACCCTGTCAGTAAAGTGTGTTAGCAATGATGACATAGCGAGAGGTTTGTTGGATAAAGGTATGTTGTTGGTTGTTCAAAATGTTCAGTGTAAGGGTGTTATCGTGAAGGTAAGTGGAAATATCATTGTACCAAGGGGAATCAAGACCAATAACACATATTAGCTCAAAAAGAGTGATCTCATATGTAGGGACAAAAGACTATCCACCCAGAAATCACAGTGGGTTGTGTTCTATGTCATTGATCAAGGAGGAAATAGTAGCCATGGCATTTGCAACTCAATTTTTTTCTCCCAAAATCTCCTCAAAGGCTATCTCAATGAATTAATTCTTGAATTCATCCACCAATTTCTTATAAGGATTCAATTTCTCATCTTTTGTTTGATAATCATCATTTTTTTTATGGATCACTAGTTGAGAGTCACCAAAAACATGTAGTTCATGGATCTTCCTTTGTATTGTAATTTGTAGATTTGTAGTTAATGCCTCATGCTCTACAATATTTCTCATGCAAGAGAAGGATAATTGATATGACTTAAGAATATAATCTCCTTGAGGTGTGATGAAGAGCATGCTTACTCCTACTCCATGTTGTGTATATGATCCATCAAAATAAAGTTATCATAATCTGGACTATGTCATTGTGAAGATGGATTCATTCAAAAATTTTGAGACAAGAGGATAATCATCGATCATTCGTCCATATACAATTTGATTTGGAATGACTTGTCCTTTGATATCTTTCCTATCAACATACTCATTATGTCTAATTCACTTAGCATCATCATCCACTTAGCTAGCCTACTTGTGAGAGTCACCTTGTTGAGTATAGGTATTTAAGTTGGTTGATTCTTGCTTTGAGGTTTGTTTTATGAGTTAGCATGTAATGTCACAATTTCTACGAAGAAAAAAATATGACAAGACGCACGCTCAATTGGAGTGTAATTAAGCTCATTTCCTACCAAAGTGCAATTGATGTAGTAAATGGATCGTTCTTTTCCTTCATGGTCTTGTTGTGCCAAAAGTACCCCTAATGTTGTCATCGTTGTTGATATGTAGAGTAATGATGGTTTTCCTTGAGTTGGTGGCACGAGTACTGGTGGATTCATGAGATAAACCTTGAACAATTGAAAAGCTTGTTGGCACTTGTCATCCCAATTATACTTGATATTCTTGTGAAGAAAATGTTGAAATGGGTGACACTTATCTACAAGATGAACTATGAATTTGCAAATTAATTGATGCTTTCCTTGCAATTACCTCAATTAATTGGTATTCTTAAGAGGTGGCATTTCTAAAATTTCTCTAACTTTGGCTAGATATACTTCAATGCCTCATTGCGTAATATGTATGGGTGAACTCACAATACTGGTTCCCACTTTTTGGTACATCCTAATTTTTGCTGAAATCATACATTTTTTAGAAAATATATTGATTTAAGTTTTAAGAGGTCTCATTTGAAGTTATTAATTGAAGAGAGTTAGATGAAAGGCTCTTAGATAAAAAATTCTTGGATATAACCTCTCTACTTCTAAATCATACATGGAATGGAGTCTCCTTTGCATCTATCAAATGTTGATAAAAAACAAATTTTACATTAGCTTTCGGGGGGAAAAATGAATCAATTTAGAAGTTTTGGTTTTTTAAGCATTTAGTCCTTATTATAATATTTCCAAATATTATAATTTTAATATATTTAATTTCATTAATATATTTTTCATTTTATTTCTAATGAATGTAGATTTTTCACCGAATATGAACTTCTTTGTTTAATGCATTGGGAAAATTAGTAAACTAATTAAAAAATATTAAAAAATATCTATGCCCTAGGTATTGATGTTTTCTTTCTAACAAAAAAAATTAAATTAAAGTTTGATAGATATAGAACAAGTTATGTGTTCAAACATGCACCTATATCCAAACTATAATTAGTCGGACTTCAAAACTAAATAAAATAAAAAATATTCAACATATCACTATCAAACCAACTGCATGCCCTGGGTATTGATGTTACAAACCAAAATTTAAAATAATTATTTTTTTATCATTTATAGATAAAAAATTTATGTGTTTCAGGATAGAGGGGGGGGGGGGGGGGGGGGGGGGGGGTGAATCGGTATCTAACTGGTGGATGAATTTACTTGACTTAATACCGATAAACCAAAAATAATGCAATAAACAAAAATAACAACAACCACATGAAAAGCACACCATAACATAGTAGTTTAACGAGGAAACCCAGTGTGGGGAAAACCTCGGTGAGATTTGTGACCCACAATATTTGCTTACTGGCCAATAAGTGAATATTACTCTTACAATAGGGGTCTGCACATGCAGGAAGGCCAAGTGCCTAGAGCTCACTACTCAAATACAAAATAAGAAGTCACACTGACTTACAAAATGGATTATACAAATCCAATGTCTTGTACTACTTCAAATTAGCATGTTCTATGCCAGATCCAGTACTGGTTTTAGCTCTGCTTCATACATAAACCCTTAACCTATAATTCGCATATTAGGTCTACCTTATTTCGCCTATCACATTCTTCTTACAAAATATTCTACAATGATCTCATACATACATGAGTCATATTACAACTCGCCATATCGGCTTACAATAATTTTACAATTAATTACAAAATACATTATAAAAAAAATTCTTGTCGGGTAGGGTGCCGATATCTATCCTTTGTCTGTCGGTGTTCTGTGTGTTAGTGTAGAGTCTGTCGTTGTCAGTGCCGGGTACCAGTATATTGTCTTGTCGGTATCATATGATTGCAAGGTTACCATCAATGACAAAACCTTCAATAACCTACAATTTCTCATTGGAGTGTGCATTTGCCAACAATCTCCCCCTTTGGCATTGATGGCAACACTCATGAGAAAAATCCAAAAAGTGTCATCCAAAAATGAGTCTACCAGAATTGTCTTACCAAAAAAAATGAGCTCCCCCTGAGTTGATGAGCTATTTTCTGATCATTTTTCTCATAGCCTTTACTCCCCCTTTGACATCAATGACAAAGGTTGTCATTCACTGTCAGTGGAGTCCTGCCTGGTTTCTTGTAACTGGTGGGTAACACTCTGAAAGATATCTGTCAAATTTGAATTTATGTCTTTGCTGAGTATGTGCATTTTCTCTTCCAGTGTCTTTAGTCTGGGAACCAAAGCCTCAGATATTTCTTTTCTCAAAGAAATAAGATACTCTAATCTTGGACCAAGTCTGCATTTTAAGTCCTTTGCTTTGTCCTTTATTCTTTGTTTTTCATTTTCCAGTTTCCTGATTTTCTCTTCCTGCTCTGCAATTTTCTTCTATAATTCCAAAAATGAATCTGATGTTCCAATTATATTGTCAGCAATATTGTTAATCTTATCATGTGTCTTTCTGATTTCTTTGTCAGGATCTTCTATTAATACATTCATTTTGCATGTATCCCTGTACAATTTCTTGAAGTCAAAAATGATTTCATTGAGTTCCAGTAAAAGAGTATCCATCTCCTCTTTGTTCTTATTCACAATTTCCATAAAGAATTTCTCTTTTTCTTTTATCATCCTTTGCTTATAAGTATCCTCATTTATTTGATCAATAGTGATTAGGTTATCGGTGATGAATTTAGACAATGTGTCTAATTGTTCTAAAGAATCTTTATTCTCTATTTTACACTTGGGTTCAATCATCTTCAAAATTGGTATGGTGTCATCAATAGCCTTATATGTTAGTGCAATACAATCTGTTATTTTCTTAATTGAATCTAGCAATACCTCTGTTACATTTGTTGGTCTTAACATGGAGTTTCCGGATGTCTATCCAACTGTCTTCAAAATTTTTAATCTGTCGGTGGTGATAATAGCATTTCTTTCCTCGTTCACTGGAGGATCAATTTGTGTCTGCATTTTAGCTACCAAAGGTTTAGGTCTTTCAGTTGTAGCCGGTGGCACTGTCTCTGAATGTACTTGTGAATGAACTTGTCGTTCTACCTATTTCTTTGTACTCTCTACTGATGGTTTCTCTGATGGTGCCTCTAATGATTTTTCAGTGGTATCCACTGTCGGTTTTTCTACTTGTGACTCTGTATTTTCTACCAGTTTCTCTGTGCTTGCTCTTGAAATATCTACAGTCGGTATCTCAACAAATTTTTTATTGTTATCATTTGTCGGTTACCCAATATTATGTACACCAGTGCTATCAGCTTTTCCTATATTTGTTGTCTGTTCAGTTTGTTGCTCACTCCCAATTTCAATGTCTCCAACTTTATCTTCAACATTTGTCTCAAATGTTGTGTCTTCTACCGGTGACTCAGTTGCCACATCTCTTTGCTCGCTTGTTTCCTTATCAACCACAATGTTGACTTCCTGTGTGTCGATATTCATTGTGTACAGCACCTCAGAATCAAGATTTGTGTCCTCGTGTGTTGTCTTCATACTCTCTATTGCCGGTTGATTTTTAGTAGTGTATGTCGGTGGAGTATCTGAAGGCGGTGGGGGTAAGTTGTATGTTATCTTTATATTGGGAGGTCCACCAACCTTGCCTTTTCCTTTGTCCCTATCCTTTTGATATACCTTGAACGTTTTATGTTTTTGATACTCTTCCTATTTTTCTTTTTCTACTAGGAATATATCCCATGCATCTGTTGTTTCCTCTGTTATCTGATTCACTCTTCCTGCCATTAGTGCTACATGTCGGTGAGCAATTGAAAATACTAACCGGTTAGCCTTAGAGATCAATTGATCTATCTCATCAGGTGAGTTAACAGGATGTACAACAAGTAGTTTTTCAATTTTTATTTTCTTGTATAACTCAATAATAGCTACTCTTCTAGCTTCTAGTCTATTATATAGATCTATCGGTATTTCATCAACAACATGCATAAAAAATTTCTTGAAAATATCAAAGTGTAATATTACACTGTTCTCTACTCTCTCTTTGTCATCAGCAGATAGTGTGTTATATAGTTTGCTGATATTCTTCAACTTGCCATCCTCAGTAATTTCATCCAGTAATTTATCAATAGGAGCAATATTTTGTTTTGACTTCTTCTTATGAGTCAACTTCTTTTTCTTTGGAGTTAATTTCTTTGCTAGGGGCCTTACTGCCTATTGCTTCTGTCTTTTGGTGTAGGAGAAGGTGTCGGTGAAGGTTTTCTTTTCCTCTCAACTCTCTTGAATACTGCAGGTATATCACTTTCTAAGGAAGTTCCAATCAGTGAAAGGTCTGTTTCTGGTTGGATTGATAGTTTTGATACTAAATGTTTAATACAGATGCCAAGCTAACAAGATGAGAGGGGGGGGGTGAATCATACAAACTTAATCTTCCATGAAATCAATAGATTCAAACTCGGTAACCTTATCAGAAAAATAGTAAAGCATGTGAACTCATAAACAGATAAGATCACAAAACATATAACACCAGATTTAACGTCGAAACCCAAATAGGGAAAAACCACTGTGGGATTTCAGACCCACTAAGAAATATACTCTTCTAGAGTATGCTCGGTTAAAAGCAAATCTTGTTAAAGATTACAAACACATTGCTAGATGTGACCCGGTTAAGGGATTTCCCTCAGATCTGTTAGGATCTTCACCTTGTTAGAAGTGACCTTGTCAAAGGATTTCAAACACTCAATCAGAATGTCACCTTGCTAGAGGATTTACAAATAAGACTATTAAGTCCACTCGGTTAAGAGATTTTCTGTCACTTCACAAAATAACAGTAATAAAAATATATCTGCAACTTCACATCTAAAAATGCTAAAGAAGATTCTTATTTGTTCAATACAATCTAGTCATAGGACTTATCTTGTCCCTCTACTGGGCTCTATACTCTATTTCTCAAACAAGTCTTCAAGCTTTTGTGCTCGGTAAACACTGTGTAGCATCCCTGTGCTTACACTTTCCCACATACATTGTTTATCAACAGTTCCTTATTTATAAACAATTTGCTAACCGCTTAATCTTCTTGATCACATTTCCCATGATCAATCATAGCCATCAGATCTTCAAACTTGACCAGGTTCAATGTATCCTTTGATTTGAAAACATTTTACCCCGCCTTGGAACTTGCATACATTTCTTGGAACTTGTGCTAAGGTATTGCGGTTTAATCTAAGCTCTAGATCTTCTTGTCGATCTTTCTTTGCCATAGATTCTTTAACAAACTTCATGCATGGCATACCAATCGTTTAATCAGTTCCAGCTCATCAGCTTCCTTCATTAAATAATGCTTTTATTCATTCAATGCATTCTGTTACAGCTCGATTGCAACTCGGTGAATACTAAACTTCACTCAGTAGACATTTTGCCTTCATTAACCGATAGCGATAACCTTAGGGTTTACCGACTAGGTTCCTTAGGGTTTACCGACTAGGTTCCTTACTTGGTAACATAGTATAGTATTAACCTTACAATTAACAACATATGTAGGATATCAAAACAATCTAAACATCATGATCTCATCATTGTCTAACTCAGTAATAGTTGCCCATTGAATAACTTATTCCTCCCCTTATTCATCATATTCTTTCTGTGTCTTTTACCGACATCTTTATACTCATCAAATCATACTTCTTAAGATATGGCAACATCATACTGAATCGGAAAATCAATTTCTTGAAATCAATGACAAAAATAATAATATTAAGACAGTAAACATCCTTAATCAGTTATATCCATAATCATCAACAACCTTCTCAATATCCTTATTGAAATGCCAACAATCTCCCCCTTTGGCATTGATGACAAAACCAATTGATTTGACCTAAATGATTTGGATTCAGATTTGGATTGCTGTGATTGATTGCTCAGATTGCTAAAATGCTCTCCTCCTGTCATCAGTCTTGTTGGCATTATATCAAACAAAGGGAGATTGTTGGCATTTCAATAAGGATATTGAGAAGGTTGATGATGACTATGGATATAACTGATTAATGATATTTACTATCTTAATATTATTATTTTGTCATTGATGTCAAGAAATTGATTTTCTGATTCAGTATGATGTTGCCATAGCTTAAGAAGAATGATTTGATGAGTATAAAGAAGTCGGTAAAAGACACAGAAAGAATGTGATGAATAATGGGAGAAATAAGTTATTCAATGAGCAACTATTACTGAGTTAGACAATGATGAGATCATGATGTTTATATTGTTTTGATATCTTACATATGTTGTTGTTAGTAAGGTTAATACTATACTATGTTACCGAGCAAATAACCTAGTCGGTAAACCCTAAGGTTATCCCTATCGGTTAATGAAGGCGGAATGTCTACCGAGTGAAGTTTAGTATTCACCGAGTTGCAACCGAGTAATAACATAATGCATTGAATGAATAAAATAATTATTTAATGAAGGAAGCTGATGAGCTGGAACTGATTAAATGATTGGTATGCCGTGCATCAAGTTTGTTAAAGAATCTATGGCAAAGGAAAATCAGCAAGAAGATCTACAACTCAGATTGAACCACAATACCCTAGCAGAAGTTCCAAGAAATGTATGCAAGTTCAAAGGCGAGGTAAAAAAAATTTAGATCGAAGGATACATTGAACCTAGTCAAGTTTGAAGATCTGATGGCTATGATTGATAATGGGAAATGTGATCAAGGAGATTAAGCGGTTGGCAAATTGTTTATAAATAAGGAACTGTTGATAAACAATGTATGCGGGCAAGTGTAAGCACAGGGATGCTACATAGTATTTACCGAGCACTGAAGCTTGAAGACCTGTTTTTGAAATAGAGTATAGAGTCCAGCAAAAGGACAAGATAAGTCCTATGACTAGATTGTATTGAGCAAATAAGAATATGCTTTAGCATTTTAGATGTGAAGTTGCAGATAGATTTTATTACTGTTATTTTCTAAAGTGAAAGAAAATCTCTTAACCGAGTGGACTTAACAGTCTTATTTATAAATCCTCTAGCAAGGTGACATTATGATTGAGTGTTTGAAATCCTTTGACAAGGTTACTTCTAACAAGGTGAAGATCCTAACAGATTTGAGGGAAATCCCTTAACCGGGTCACATATAGCAATGTGTTTGTAATCTTTAACAGGATTTGCTTTTAAACGAGCATACTCTAGAAGAGTATATTTCTTAGTGGGTCCAAAATCCCACAGTGGTTTTTCCCTATTTGGGTTTCCATGTTAAATTTGGTGTCATATGTTTTGTGATCTTATTTGTTAATAAGTTTGCATGCTTTACAGTTTTTCTGATAAGGTTACCGAGGTTGAATCTGTTGGTTTTATGGAAGATTAGTTTGTATGATTCACCCCCCCCTCTCATCTTGTTAGCTTGGCATTTGTACTCAACATTTAGTATCAGAACTATCAATTGGTATCAAAGCTTTGGACTCCAGAAGAAAAAGTTTAAAGGCACTTGAGGAAAAGATCCAAAGATGTATAAGAGGGATGCATCGAAGGTGAACAAGTCAAGTTTCTCTACATGGTAGAAAAGGATGAAGCTGCACTTATCAAGAGTTGAAGAATATGTTGTATATTATCTGGAGAATGATTTGATTACACCGAGCACCTATCCATTGACAATTGAAGAGATAAAGGAAAAGAAAGAACATATCCAAGCAATGATTGTAATAACATCTGCATTGACCGACTCAGAGTTTAATGATCTAGAAGGCCGCAATGATGCAAAGGCAATGTGGGATAAGCTCATATCTGTGTATGGTGGTGATGAACATGTTCAAAGAGTAAAAGTGGATAGTCTAAGAGGACAACTTGAATCTATGAGGATGAATGAAAGTGAGAACATAACCCAGTATAGTACAAGACTAAAGGAGATTGTCAATCAAATCAAAGGAGTAGGTGGAACTATTGAAGAAAAGGATATAACAAGTAAGTTGTTAAGAACCCTTCTACCAGCTTATGCAATCCGAGTCTCTACAATCAATGAATTGAGGTCTGTACCCAATATGTCGGTTTCTTTAGATGCTACTATCGGTAAGCTACATGCATTTGAGCTAAGTAATTTTGATAACAGTGGGTCATCGGTAAATAAAGTTGAATCTGATTTCAGTTCTTTTCATATTGATGAATCTATTGATTACAATGATAGAATGAGTAAGTACACTAAAGGGGATCACAGTGGAGCAAGTGAGAGATTTTGCAAGAAAATGGAAAAAGTACACAAGTTGTATGAGGAAATCAGGAAACAAGAAGAGTTTGAAGCACTATTAGCCAGAAGGTTACCAAGAGGCAAAGGTAAGTATAAAGGAAAACTACCTTTGAAATGTTTCAATTGTGATAAGATAGGACATATGGCCTCAAACTATCCTGATAGAGAATCTAGTGAAAAGAGAGATTACCGAGATGACAGACAGAAAAATAATCATTACAGAGGACACGGAGATTTCAGAAGAAGAGATAAAAAGACATGCCTAATAGCTGATGAGGAATCTAATGATGATAAATCAGATGAAACTGATAAAGAGGAAGTTGTTTATGTGGCTATCAAAGATGGATCCGATGAAGAAAGGTATGAAGAAAAAGCCCTACTAATTCAAATAAGTAAAAATGATTCTTGGATCATAGATAGTGGATGCTCACATCACATGACAGGTGATAAACACAAGTTTGTTATATTAGAAGATTATGATGATGAGGCTATGTAAGATTTGGTAATGATGCACCATATCTAGTAAGAGGTAAAGGATCTATAACACTTCTTGACAATGCAAAATGCAATGATGTTTATTGGGTTGAAGGTTTGAAATATAATTTGTTGAGTGTAGCACAACTAAACAACACAAGTTACCGAATAGAATTTCAGAAAGGAATTGTCAAAGTTCATGACAAGAATGGAAAGTTAGCTGCTACCGGGAAACAAACAAAAGGTAACACATTTCACCTTGACTCAACTCGGAATAAGTGTCTATATGAAAAGATAGATGATACCTGGTTATGCCATAAAAGGTTTTGTCATGTAAATTTTGATAATTTGATCAAAATAAGTAAGAAGCACTGAGTAAGAGGTTTACCGAGTCTTGAGAAACCTGAGAATGCTATGGGCCAAGGATGCCAGATGGGTAAGATGACAAGATAAAGCTTTACAAGTAAGTCCTACACTTCTAAGGGAATTTTAGATCTTGTGCACACTGATCTTTGTGGTCCTATGAAAGTTCAGTGTTATTATGGTGATAAATATTTCATATTATTTTTGGATGATTACTCAAGGATGATGCCAGTTATGTTTTTAAAAGAAAAATCAAAAGCTTTTCAAATGTTTAAATGGTACAAGGCAAGAGTTGAAAATGAAACAGGAAGACAACTTAAATGTCTTAGATCTAATAGAGGAGGAGAGTTCACCTTTGATGAGTTCAACTTATTCTACAACGATCATGGTATAAAAAGACAAGTCTCTGCACCGAGAACTCCACAACAAAATGGAATTGTTGAGAGAAGAAACAGATCTATTGTGGATTTTGCCAGAACCCTGATGATTGAAAAGAAAGTGTCACAAACATTTTGGAGAGAAGCAATAAGCACAACAGTTTACACTCTGAACCAAGTACAACTGAAGAAAGGAACTTTGAAGACACCATATGAAATCTGGTATGATGAGAAACCTAATGTAAGTTCTTTTAAAATCTTTGGAAGTAGATGCTATGTTCACAAAGATGATAGAAATGGCAAGTTTGATTAGAAAAGTGAAGAATGAACATTTCTAGGTTATTCTTCTAGAAGCAAAGCATTTAAATGTCTGATCAAATCATCTAACAAAATAGTAGAAAGTGCAAATGTGATAATTGATTAATTTGCAGAAAGAAATAATGAAGGAAATTCCAAGGAACCAAAATATTATGATGAATTTGTCTATGTTCAACTGACAAGTCTTACCGAGAATACTGTTGAAGGAAATGAAGAGAATATCTAGTTACCGAGTGATGAAGATGACCATACAGAGCCTACTGAGCCTATATTAGCCAAGTATGTCAGAAGAAATCATGCATCAAGTCAGATTATAGGATATAAGAATGATCTAGTGATGACAAGGAACAAACTGAGACAAAACACATGTCTGATATCTGAATTTGAACCGAAGATAGTGAAAGAGGCATTTAACAGTGAAGATTGGATAAATGCTATGATAGAAGAGATTGATCAAATAAAGAAGAATGACACATGGACACTGGTCCCAAGACCAAAGGACAAAAATGTAATCGGTACAAAGTGGATTTTCAAAAACAAGCTGAATGAAAAAGGTGAGGTCATTAGAAATAAAGCAAGACTAGTTTGCAAAGGTTATGCTCAAGAAGAAGGAATTGATTATGGTGAAACTTTTGCACCTATGGCAAGACTTGAAGGAGTAAGAACATTATTGGCATATGCTTCTTACAATAATTTCAAGGTATATCAAATGGATGTCAAATCTGCATTTCTGAATGGTATATTAGAAGAAGAAGTTTTCATTGAACAACCTGAAGGATTTGTTGAAGGTATGTAAATTGAACAAAGCATTATATGGTTTGAAACAAGCACCTAGAGCATGGTATGAGAGATTGCACTCTTATTTGATCAAGATTGGTTTTATAAGGACAAGTGAAAATAGCAATATGTACATGAAGAATGATGAAGACAATGGAATACTGATCTCAGCCATATTTGTTGATGACATTATATTTTGTGGGAATGATTCTCTATGCAAAAAATTTGGAAATGAAATGAGCAAAGAATTTGAGATGCCACTAATCGGTGAGATAAAGTATTTTATAGGTTTACAGATACTACAAATGAAAAATGAGATTTTCATTACCCAATCCAAGTACATAAAGGAAATCTTGAAGAAATTTGGAATGGAGGATTCAAAACCAGTAAGTACTCCTATGACTACCAACTGCAAATTATTAAAGAATGATGAATTTGCATCTGTTGATGAGACACTTTACCGATCTATGATTGGAAAGCTACAATATGTTGTTAACAGCAGACCAGATATAGCACATGCAGTAGGTATAGTTGCATGATTTTTTGCAGATCCCAAGGAAACATACATGACAACAATCAAGAGAATTTTTAGATACTTGAAAGGCACTGAAGAGTATGGCTTATTATATCAGAAAGGATATGATTTTGATTTTAAAGTTTATACTGATGTTGATTGGGCAGGCAACATTGATGACAGAAAAAGCACAAGTGGAGGAGCTTTCTTTTTAGGAGAAAGACTAGTAAGTTGGCTTAGCAAGAAACAAGGATGTGTTTCATAGTAAACAGCAGAAGCTGAATATGTTGTTGCAGCATTGAATTGTACCAATATAGCATGGATCAAATAACTATTGGAAGGTATAAATGAGAAAGTTACCAAGCCAGTAACTATATTCTGTGACAATACTAGTCCCATTAACATTTCAAAGAATCTTGTTATGCACTCTAAGACAAAGCACATCTCTATCAAATATCATTATCTTAGAGAAGAAGTTCAAGAGAAGAAAGTGGTGTTGGAGTATTTAGCACAAAGGAACAAATAGCATATATCTTCACCAAGCCACTGCCAAGTGACTCTTTTGAGTATCTCTGAAGTTAGTTAGGGGTCCTACCCCTATCTTCCATTCACTGACCGAGTTTGGTGAAAGCATCAATTCGATGACTCTATAAAATATCTTTCAAGAGTTGATGCTTATTTACACACTTTAGGAGGTTTTCTAAAGGTGTGCAGGAAACAATAACAGGGAACAGGAATTGAAGACAAAATGCTCTTACCAAGACTGAGTTGACACATAACAGCAAGGAATTCACTTCTCAGCGAAAGAAATCATGTTTTAGTTCTTTACTTTTTGGCATTGTTGTCAAAGGGGGAGAAGATTGAAGAAAGGGGGAGAAGACTATTGTATGGGGGAGAAGACTGATGACAGGAGGAAAGTATTTCAACAATTTGAGAAATCAATCTAAGCAATCCAAATCCGAACCATTAGGTCAAATCAATTGGTTTTGCCATCAATGCCAAAGGGGGAGATTGTTGGCATTATATCAGACAAAGGGAGATTGTTGGCATTTCAATAAGGATATTGAGAAGGTTGATGATGATTACGGATATAACTAATTAAGGATGTTTACTGTCTTAATATTATTATTTTGTCATTGATGTCAAGAAATTGATTTTCTAATTCAGTATGATGTTGCCATATCTTAAGAAGAGTGATTTGATGAGTATAAAGAAGCCGGTAAAAGACACAGAAAGAATGCGATGAATAAGGGGAGAAATAAGTTATTCAATGAGCAACTATTACTGAGTCAGACAATGATGAGATCATGATATTTAGATTATTTTGATATCTTACATATGTTGTTGTTTGTAAGGTTAATACTATACTATGTTACTGAGCAAAGAACCTAGTCGATAAACCCTAAGGAACCTAGTCGGTAAACCCTAAGGTTATCTCTATTAGTTAATGAAGGTGGAATGTCTATTGAGTGAAGTTTAGTATTCACCGAGTTGCAACCGAGTAATAACAGAATGCATTGAATGAATAAAAGCATTATTTAATGAAGGAAGCTAATGAGCTGGAACTGATTAAATGATTGGTATGTCGTACATCAAGTTTGTTAAAAAATCTATGGCAAAGGAAAATCAGCAAGAAAATCTACAGCTCAGATTGAACCGCAATACCCTAGCACAAGTTCCAAGAAATGTATGCAAGTTCCAAGGCAGGGTAAAAAGTTTTTAGATCAAAGGATACATTGAACCTAGTCAAGTTTGAAGATCTGATGGTTATGATTGATCATGGGAAATGTGATCAAGGAGATTAAGCGGTTGGCAAATTGTTTATAAATAAGGAACTATTGATAAACAATGTATGCGGGCAAGTGTAAGCATAGGGATGCTACACAGTATTTACCGAGCACTGAAGCTTGAAGACCTGTTTGAGAAACATAGTAAAGAGCCCAGTAGAAGGACAAGATAAGTCCTATGACTAGATTGTATTCAGCAAATAAGAATCTGATTTAACATTTTAGCTATGAAGTTGCAAATAGATTTTTATTACTATTATTTTGTAAAGTGACAGAAAATCTCTTATTCCAAGTTGAGTCAAGGTGAAATGTGTTACCTTTTGTTTGTGTCCTGGTAGCAGCTAACTTTCCATTCTTGTCATGAACTTTGACAATTCCTTTCTAAAATTCTATTCGGTAACCTGTGATGTTTAGCTTTTCTACACTCAACAAATTGTATTTCAAACCTTCAACCCAATAAACATCATTGCATTTTGCATTGTCAAGAAGTGTTATAGATCCTTTACCTCTTACTAGACATGGTGCATCATTGCTTGAATAAGTTCTTGCTTTTCCTTTATCTCTTCCATTGTCAATGGATAGGTGCTCGGTGTAATGAAATCATTCTCCAGATAATTTACAACATATTCTCCAACTCCTGATAGGTGCACCTTCATCCTTTTCTGCCATGTAGAGAAACTTGACTTGTTCAGCTTCGATGCATCCCTCTTATACATCTTTGAATCTTTGCCTCAATTACCTTTAAACTTTTTCTTCCGAAGTCCAAAGCTTTGATAGCAATTGATAGTTCTGATACTAAATGTTTAGTATAGATTCCAAGCTAACAAGATGAGGGGGGGAGGGGGGGGGTGAATCATACAAACTTAATCTTCCATGAAATCAACAGATTCAACCTTAGTAACCTTATCAGAAAAATAGTAAAGCATGCAGACTCATAAACAAATAAGATCACAAAACATATAACACCAAATTTAACATGGAAACCCAAATAGGGAAAAACCACTGTGGGATTTTGGACCCACTAAGAAATATACTCTTCTAGAGTATGCTCAGTTAAAAGCAAATCCTGTTAAAGATTACAAACACATTGCTAGAAGTGGCCCGGTTAAGGGATTTCCCTCAGATCTGTTAGGATCTTCACCTTGTTAGAAGTGACCTTATCAAAGGATTTCAAACTCTCAAGAAGAATGTCACCTTGCTAGAGGATTTACAAATAAGACTTTTAAGTCCACTCGGTTAAGAGATTTTCTATCACTTTACAAAATAACAGTAATAAAAATATATCTGCAACTTCACATATAAAAATGCTAAAGCAGATTCTTATTTGCTGAATACAATCTAGTCATAGGACTTATCTTGTCCCTTTGTTGGGCTCTATACTCTATTTCTAAAACAGGTCTTCAAGCTTTTGTGCTCGGTAAACACTGTGTAGCATCCCTGTGCTTACACTTGCCCGCATACATTGTTTATCAATAGTTCCTTATTTATAAACAATTTGCTAACCACTTAATCTCCTTGATCACATTTCCCATGATCAATCATAGCCATTAGATCTTCAAACTTGACCAGGTTCAATGTATCCTTCGATCTGAAAATGTTTTACCCTGCCTTGGAACTTGCATACATTTCTTGGAGCTTGTGCTAAGGTATTGTAGTTTAATCTGAGCTGTAGATCTTCCTGCCGATCTTCCTTTGCCATAGATTCTTTAACAAACTTCATGCACGACATACCAATCATTTAATCAACTCCAGCTCATCAACTTCCTTCATTAAATAATGCTTTTATTCATTCAATGCATTCTGTTACAGCTCAGTTGCAACTCGGTGAATACTAAACTTCACTCGATAGACATTTCGCCTTCATTAACCAATAGCGATAACCTTAGGGTTTACCGACTAGGTTCTTTGCTTGGTAACATATTATAGTATTAACCTTACAATCAACAACATATGTAGGATATCAAAACAATCTAAACATCATGATCTCATCATTGTCTAACTCGATAATAGTTGCCCATTGAATAACTAATTCCTTCCCTTATTCATCATATTCTTTCTGTGTCTTTTATAGACATATTTATACTCATCAAATCATACTTCTTAATATATGGCAACATCATACTGAATCAGAAAATCAATTTCTTAACATCAATGACAAAAATAATAATATTAAGACAGTAAACATCCTTAATCAGTTATATCCATAATCATCAACAACCTTCTCAATATCCTTATTGAAATGCCAACAATCTCCCTTTGTCTATTATAATGCCAACATGGATTGCTTCCAATTCACTTTCAGTTATACCGGTTTGCTTTAGCACATCTTCTTTAATAGCTTTTGCTTGCCGAGTTCCTTTTCTAACGGTTGCCTCAACACTTTTAACTCTTTTCTTTGATTGAATTTGACTTTCTATAGTTTCAGCATTATCAAATACTTCTTCTTCAAGTTCCTTAGGAGCTTCTAGGAGGGCTTTTGCATAGGTTTCTATTATGTTGTCATCAGTCTTATACCCCATTTCAGTAACCCAGATGGTTCTAGGAACAACTGCCTCCATCCAAATTTCATCTTTCTTTATTACAAAACAAATTTCCTTTTGGTACTTATCCACAATAGGTTGTGATAACCTTACTCTTGTTTTCATTCGAGATTTCAATGCCTAAAAATACTCATTTAAGTTCTTTTCCCTGTTCTCTCCCATGTTGTTTAGCAATTTTGATAGTTGTTTTCCTACCAGTATATCATATCCAAAATCGTTGGTGCCAATACCGGGTACTTGTTTGGTTATACATAGCATCAGACAAACAAGTAGGTTTCCAAATCTGAATGTTCCTTTCTTTTCCCTTTTGATCTTTACTAAATTGTCTATTAGTTCATCTTTGAGCCATTCACATATGTCTATCCTTGCATTATTATTTACCATATCATAGACACTTTTAATGCATAGGCTAGAGACTGAGTTTAACCTATTTGCATGTGTAGTTTTGTAGCCTAAGATCATACTGATAAATTTGACATTGATATTTGTTACATCATTTACCCTTAGTGATCTCTTATCAAATGTTGCATTGGTTAGGTTTGTCACTAGATCATTTGAGACCTTCTTAGTTTTGTCAGGTCTGTTGCCGATGGAAGGTAACCCTGTTACTGCTTTGACAACTTCCTTAGTAATCTTGTGAATAGAGTCCAACCAAAAGAATTTGCCATGAACCCTGCTTAGCACAATTCTTATGATATCCTTGGGGAAATCCGAGATACTGAGAATTTTAGTGAAACCTAGGGTTTCTATTATCTTATGTTCAGGTTTGACATTTCCCGATTCATCACAAATCACATATTCATACATATTCTTAATTTCCTCATCACCTTAGTTCATCAATATAACAATGTATATACATTGTAGGGTCTCAGCATATACTACCCTTTTTGGTATTTGAGAAAATGCACCTAAGCTATCATCTTTCTTTGCAATTTTGGGAACTAGCTAGAATACGGGTCTAGGGCATTTAATAACTTCAACAACAGTAGGGTTTGCAATAAATTCAGGAGTAGATGAAGATGGCATAGCTATAAATACCTTACTCTTCCTTAGGGATGAAAGATTTGATAGATTGCTTTGCTTCTTTGGTTGGAATTCCTTTGCTCGGGATTTTTGTGCTCTCGAAGATTTGAATGTTCGGTGAAATGAAAATGGAGCCAAACCACTTGTTTTATAATGTTATTTTCTTTATCTACCACATTTAATGCTTTCTGGTTAAGTCACAACTTAACTTATCTGCCGATAAAGAAGTAATCTCAACTTCTCACCATCAACCAAGGGAATAATAGCATGTTTCTCATTTAGTTGCTAAACCCTCGAAGGATTTTCCTTCAATTAGATGAAGAGTCTCTTGCCGGTGGAGTGTTACTCTGTTCTGCCGGTGGAGGAGTATTCCCATCAACATTCTATTCTGATTTTCTGATCCATTGTTTTGAGAATTCTTGCTTTACCTCTTCAACCTTTTCTTTACCTTTCAAAATAGGACCTTTGTTATTTTTCGGTGAGGACTTGCTTCTACAAAATTTAGCAATGTGTCCAATCTTGTTACAAGCATAACAAGTCACGTTATTTTTCTGAATAGTTTTCCCATATCTTATGTCGGTTTGTGTTCTGCATTGATTAGATAAGTGTTTCATTTGCTACATCATTCAATCTTCTAGTCAGATCTTCTTCATTTTTCTTCCTATCTTCAATTTCTTTGCAAAATCTCATAGTCATATCCTGCATCTCATTTTGTGTTGTACTGATCTCTTGTCTTAGTTTGTTTACCAGATCATTAAGAGTTTCCCTTTCATCTCCCTCTTTCTGCATCTTCTCACAAAGTTCTCTTCTTTTATTCCTTGCTATAGTGTAATTCTCTTGAAGTGCTTGAATGATATCCTGAGCAACTTTTAGATTATCTTCAAGTTTGATATTCTTCAATTTTTCTGCATCATAGTCTGAATGAGCTATTTTCAATTGTTCTCTTAAGTTTTCCATCTCTACCAGTTTCAAGATCTTCCTCAAGTTGTTAGGCTTTTGAAAATAGAGGACCAGGCTCTGATACCAATTGTTAGGATTTCCAAAGATACTGAGAGGGGGGGGGGGGTGAATCAGTATCTAATAGGTGGATGAGTTTACTTGATTTAAAACATGTAAAGCATATCAATATTGTATGTCGGTAAACAAAAAATAATGCAGTAAACAAAAATAACAACAACCACATGAAAAGCACACTATAACACAGTAGTTTAACAAGGAAACCCGGTGTGGGAAAAACCTCGGTGGGATTTGTGACCCACAATATTCTCTTACTAGCCAATAAATGAATATTACTCTTATAATAGGGGCCTGCACATGCAGGAAGGCCAAGTGCCTAGAGCTCACTGCTCAAATACAAAATAAGAAGCCACACTGACTTACAAAATGGATTATACAAATCCAATGTCTTGTACTACTTCAAATTAGCATCTATTATGCCAGATCTAGTACCGGTTTTAGCTCTGCTTCATACATAAACCCTTAACATATAATTCGCATATTAGGTCTTCCTTATTTCACCTATCACATTCTTCTTACAAAATGTTCTACAATGATCTCATACATATATGAGTCGTATTACAACTTGCCATGTCGGCTTACAATGATTTTACAATTAATTACAAAATTCATGTCGATCAGGGTGCCGATATCTATCCTTTGTCTGCCGGTGTTCTGTGTGCCGGTGTAGAGTTTGTCATTGCCAGTGCCGGTATATTGTCTTGCCAGTATCATATGATTGCAAGGTTGCCATCAATGACAAAACCTTCAATCACCTACAATTTCTCATTGGAGTGTGCTTTTGCCAACACAAACAAGATATTACAAATCACTAGTTTACATCATCTCCAAATTCTTAACAGTTTAAAAGTTATAGGTGTCAGAAAATGAAGGTTTTTTTCAAAATGTTCATCTAAGTGTCAAAGTTGGTCAAAAAGTGGGAACCGGTAGAGGTCACTCCAAAGACACATTTCTTAGGATTTAATCTAAGTTTGTACTTCTCCAAGCGATCAAATACCACTAATAGAACATGTAAGTGACCTTCCCTTGTAATAGATTTTCCTAAAAACTCATCAACATAGCCCTCCATGGTAATGTGCATGTGATGTTATAAAATTGTTTTTATGGCTCTCCTATATGTTGCACTTGTGTTCTTAAATCCAAAGGGCACGTCATTCCAACAAAAAGCACCCCAAGGACATGTGAATATTGTCTTATATTTATTTGTAGGTATTATTCTAATTTGATTGAATTCAGAGAATCCATCCATAAGTGACAACATAGTGTGAATTGTTGTGAGATCGACAATCAAACTAATGTTCAACAAATGGAAGTCGTCTTTGGGACAAGCCTTGTCTATGTCTCTAGAATTGGTACATATCCTTATGTTGTCATTTGGTTTGCTAATAGGTACAAGATTGGAAATATATTGGAGATAGTCAATTGGTCTAATGAAGCCAACATCCGATAACTTTTCAAGCTTGAATTTCACTAATAATGTCACCCATGGATGCATTTTTTCAACTTCTATTTAACTAGTTTAGCACCCGGTGTTACTATAAAGTGATGCATAACCAAGTTAGGATCTAACCCATACATATTCCTATATGACCATGCAAAAATTATCTCTCTTTGAAAAACGTTGTGAACTTAGGTCACTATATTTTTGTCAATGATTGAGCAAGGAAGATGTTATGTCATTCTTCTTCAATCCCAATGTTTGTTTTTATGGTCTCCTCAATCAACATAGATGACATCTCTTGATATGATGTTATTGGGAGGGTGTCAAAACTTCCATTCTTTGGAACCTCATGGAGGTTTTAACCATTAGATGTGTCCTTTCTTTTTACTTTATTGGGGTCAGAAAGGGTCATGGTGTGTGTAGACACCTAAAAGTTGCACAATCAATTAAGTAATTTTTATTCATTTCTAATTCCTCCAATTAATTAAATTAAGGTTTAATTAATATATCTATTCCTCTAATTATCCCATTGATCAAATTAAACATTTGATTCAACCTTATTCTTCTAGCCTAGCCTATTAATTTAACTAAGGTTCAATTAAGTATCCTTAGCAATTTAAATGAATAAATTCTATTTATTTAATTAAAATCCCTTTTCCCTTTTTGATTAAATTCATATTTAATTAAAAATTCCCTTTACAAATAAATAATCCATATTTATGTATGAATAGTAACCCCACTTGCAAAATCCTACAAATGCAAGTTGCATCCCTTTTGGCTCCAATAAATCATTTTATTTACCAAAAAATCCTATCTTCCCTCAACCACTTGCAAAATCCTACATTTTCTGTTATTCATCTAAATCCCCTCCTAGAAGTCTTCTAATCCATTCCTAATCATGTTTTATCCCTTAATCTTCTCACATCCCTAAATTTAGGAAAGTCATTTCCCTAAAAATGTGGAAAGTATTCCAAATGTGTGGAAGACTCTAATTTTTTTAACAAGTTAACTTGTTGAGTATTCCAAGTTTGTAAGGCTATGATAAAACCACAAGAGGTTTCCCTCTTTTGTCAAGTAACCTTACAAAAGGCCTTCCCAAGGAATTATATGCCTCTTGCAAGTCCACACCCCTTAGCCATCATGGTTGTCCCTTTGACCATTTTCCATGTTGCACAAGAGTTTACCTCTTGGGTAGTAAGATGCCTCCTTGGTTAATGACATTATCCAATTATATCACCCCTTTAAGCCTTCCCTAATGCTTAATTAGCATCCAATGCTTGTTTAGCATCCTCTCAAGCCATCCCAAGGTGAAATTTGTCAACTTGGGATTGGATTGAATTCTTCCCATGGATTCATAACTTTCAATCCTAGCCCTTGTTGAGATTATTCAATCTCAACCATCCATTTCTCTAATTTCCCTATAAATAGAGCCCATTTCTCTCCCAATTCATCAAGTCTTTTGTGCATCAAAATTATAGTCACATTGCAGGTTAAGGACCTCTCTTTGTCATCACCAAGCATCAAAGTCATCTTCAAGCATCCAAGCATTAGCATCAAGCATCCATCTCATAGCATTTAGACTCATTTTAGTTCATCTTTTATCTTAATTCATTTCTTTTACAAGTCTTGCATCCTCATATTGGCTTAATTAAATCATGTAGCATCCTTATCTTTCAATTTGGAACTCATCTTTGCATCCTAATCATCTATCTTGCATCCTTGATGTTCATCTCTTCATCTTAGCATTTTTCTAGAATCTTAGTTGCGTCAATTTAGATTCTAGTTGCATCTTCATAACTCGTTCCTTAGGTTGACATCTAGAGGATCAAGCTACTCTCCCAAGTGAGGGCCAACTTGAATCCAAAGATGCTTAGGGATAGAGGACAATGGGGTGATTTTAAAAAGTTTTAACTCATTTCCTGTATTTTGATTTGTAACAATCTAACATAATTCTTCATTGGTGTGTTTGAAGTGTTTTCCTTCTTGCAGGCGGAAGACCACATTTTCTAGCATACATTAATTGGCGCCCACCATGGGGCTAGACCCCTAAAATCCACATTTTTCTAACAATTTCTCTATAGGATTCACACAAGTTTGTATGAGTGTTTCTGTTATGTCATATGGGAACCTACTTTGTGTCGTACGAGCCTATGAAGAAACTCGTACGAGTTTATGGTGAAGACAGAGAGCTATTTTCTATGTTATTCTATCATATGTCTATTTTTTAAGCTCGTACAAGAAAATACTTGAAGCAACACGGGTAAACTATTTTCTCATACAAGAAAACTCATTTGTCGTATGACATTATAGGAATTGTCTTACGGGTAGGTGAGAAACCTCGTACGAGTTTCTGCTTTAATAGAGGAAATTTGCAACAAAGACTTGAAAATAGGCTTGGAGAAGCCTGACATATGATGTTTGATTTTCCTAATTGGTGTTTTCTTGCAGGTCTAATAGTTTGATGTAGGTTTGCAGAAGTTAAAGTAGGATTTGAATCTAATTTTTCTAAATTTTTCAAGGTTGGCTAAAATTGACTCATTTTCCTTTCAAGCTAAAAAGAACCTCATTAAGCTTCAATTGGTGAAAGAATCTCACATTTCAATTTGGAGGTTTAAAAAGAATCAAATTTGCAAAGTTAAAAAGAACAACTTCACATTTTCCTTCTTGCAAGTTAGGTTCACACTTCAATTTTGGGGGGGTATAAAAATACAACAATCTTTTATTTTCTTGCAAAGGTCAAAATTCACAACTAATATTTGTTTGCAAGATTAAGAAGAATAATCCATATTTCATTTTGCAAAGTGATTTTTATCTCAAAGCAAAGTGCATTATTTAAGTTGACCAAGATTTCATTTCCTAGATTAGACAAACAAATTGCTTTGTGGGATAAAAGGAACACCATGCTTTTTGGAGCAACATCTCCGATTAGGATTTAGTAAATCATTGCTTTGAAGGATAAGAAGAATCTTGTTTTCTTTGTCTTGAGTGGTAGGTATATGCTCTCCCCTTAATTGGGTGATCAAAAAGCCAAAACCACTCTGTTATGCTTTCTCTTGCTTTAATCAATTAAATCCTTTAGAAGGCCTGCCCTCTCAAATTGCCCTTAGGGCACCATTAAGGTCAGTGAGAGGGGAACAGGCTAAGTGGGAAATGACTTTATCATCAAGTTTACCAACCCACTATAATCAAATGTGGAGGCTAATGAAAATCTCCTCCAACGGAAGTGTGCATTTGATAGCCTTCCCCTAGTATCCTTGTGATGCAAAAATCCTTTGTTCTAAAGGTTGGGAAGCCTCTTAATTGAGTTTATCATTTTCCATGTCGAGCGAAATCCTTACTACAAACCATAGAAAAAGAGACTTTGAGTCAAGTTAGCTGCCAAACATTGGCAATATCATAGTGTGAGGGTGGGGAAGAATTCACCCCCAAGATTACTCACCATATATATCCCAGGATAACTACCCAATTGTGAAGCAATTCACTTTGGGTTAATTTATAGCAAAAGACAAAAAATAGGCACCCTCTAGGGGGTGACAAGGTTGTTTGAGCTGATGGAATATCGAGACTAGTGGGCTATGATATTGTTAATGACTTTTGAATAAAGAGTCTATCTGATTTGTCTTTTGTTGTAAATCAACCAGTGAAAACATCGGGGATTTGAAAACATCCTCACAAAACATACACTCAATGTTTATCATAAGGATGGGCATTGTTTTCATGTGTGCTATGTCTTCTTGTCACAAACATTAAAAAATCTTGCAAAAAATATCAATCAATCACACTCAAAAATCAGTTCAAAACAAAGAGAAAAGAGTAAAGAGCAACCTTAGAGAGAGAGAGAGTTTCGAAATCCAACAAGTACCTTTGTGAAAATGATTTTTAAATCATCAACTATCTTGAGATAAGATTTCATCCAATGATATAAAGGAGTATCAAATAGAGTGATCAAAGGTTCCACCATCCAACAAATCTTAGCAACATCAATACCTAGTTTGATCTCAAGTCATCAAATTAAGTCTCCATATCGTGAGGCTTGACTCACATCATTTGACACACTTTGTCATGGGGGCGAATCAAACTAAACCTCTACTTAACAAGTAAGCTTGAGTTTTGAAACAAAGTGTCCATCCAACAAATCTACATCAACATTGATCATTTTATATGACCATTCCCCATATCTTGAGAAGAAGAAGTCTTCATCAAAAGACTAAGTTGAAGAAGAGACAACTTGGTGTAAGGTCCCTTATCAAGAGGAGGGAATTTCTCTATATCAATTGACAACTCTTTCTCTCACATAAAGTATTCTTGCATCATATGCGCTTGTACCTTCAAGGCAAATCCAATGAATTTAATGAAGAGCCTTTGAGAAGTAGAGATTTCACTTAGTATAGAGCTTTTGATTATCAAAAAAACAAAGGGGGAAGGATCAATCCAACTTTCTTTGCTAAAAGTTGTATCACATACAATAAATCTCGACAGGAACCACCAACCCCTATAAGAGAAGAGGAAGAAGAAAAAATCCCCTTTGTAACAGACGAGTTGTATTAAGCAACACATCAATGGCTGTGAACAAAAGATCTAGGAAGAACAAAGAGTGGGATCCTCAACCAGAGTCAAGTATGGGTTTTAGAGATCCTAACCCCTTTTATGAGTATGCCCATAGGGAAGAAGAAGAAATCACCGACGAACTAATAAAACAATGCCAACAAAATGCTTCTTTCAAAAAGCTTGTGGAAAGACTCATAGAAAGTGACAAGCAAAAGTACCTTCTTATGCTCAATAGAAAAGGGGTAAAAATTCTCGAGGATTTTGATACGGAGAGTCCTAGCAACACCAATGAAAGGATTCCACACACAAGGTCAAAATGTTATATCTTTGATGAATATTGGGAAAATGATGATGATCAAGGTAAGCATAACAATGACCAAGGTAAAGATGACCAGGATCAAAACAATGACAATAACCAAGATCAAAATCAAGATAACAACCAAGGTCAAGGTAACAATAGTGAAAGAAGAAGAGCCAACCATCAAGGACACAACAACAATGATGATCCTTTGAACCTCATTACCCAACAACTCCAAGCCTTGTAACAACAAATGAGAGACATGCAACAAGGGACCACTACAAGATATTCCTTAGCAGATATTTGTCCCTACCCCTCTGATAGAAGGTTGAACATGGTGCCTTTTCCACCGAACTCAAGTATCCCACAATATCATAAGTATTATGGAGGGAGTGATTTTCATGATCATGTTAGGGAATTATGCACCATGAGCTTGGAGTTTGCCCACAACGACACCTATATGTCATTTGATAAGCTGGTGAATAAATTGATTTGACAATACTCATATAATATCCAACATGAGGTTACCATGCTTGATCTATGTAACACAAAACAAAAATCCAATGAGAGATTCATGGTATTCCTACAAAGATGGAGGCACATGGTCTTGAGGTATCCTCGTGATGTGCTTGAAAAGGAGAAAATGGAAATCTTTATAGACAATTTGAATACCGAAATGGGTTATCAACTAAAATTGCAATATCGATGTGGTTTCCAAAAACTCATAGAAAATGGCATCCAAGTGGAAGAGGCCTCAATCCAAAAAGGGACCTTGAAGTTCACCAACGAAGGTCTTAACTCATTCAATAATAAAACCTACAATAACCACTACAATAACTCAGACAAGTCTAAATTTTGGACTAAGAACAAGAATGTGGTTAATGATGGTGTAGTGGACAATGTCAAACCCAAGCAATCGGTTCTCAACCTATCAGGTGTTACACATCCCAACAATAATCAACAAAATAGGAATCCAAACAATAACAATAATTAGCAACACAACAATCAAGGCAAAACCAGAAAAAACTAAGGAAACAACAATCAAGGGGGTTACACCAAACCCTCCTTTTATAAAAGGGCTTTTACACCATTGGGGAAATCCCTTGAATCAACATTTCAAAAATTGTTGACAAACAAAGTTATTTCATTACCCCCCATATATGACTATTAACCCCAAGTTAAGCCATCATAGTGGAATGATTCACATTTTTGTGAATATCATCACAACAAGGGACATCACACAAACGACTACATGAGGTTGAAAAACATGGTTGAAGATTTACTAGAAAAGGGAGACATAATCGTGGATGGCCATAAGACCAACATTGATCACACGACATTCAAATATCCCTTCCCCAATTACAACAAGGGAGGAGCATCCACATATGACAACAAAAGAGCCCGTATTAACCACATCTATGACAGCGTCATTAACCACATCTTGGTTGTTGACAATCAAGTGAATGTCATCACAATCAAGAATAAACAAGAACATGCATCAGTGAATGTGACAACAAGAATGCAAAAGTATGTCCTCAAGGGGAGCACATCTAAAACATCAACTCCTCCCCCCAAGAATCGATATAGTCTTGTGGACCAACTACAAAGGACACAAGCTCAAATCCCCATCTTAGAACTATTGAGAATCTCAATAGCTCACAAGGACATTTTGGAGAAAGCTCTTGATACTACGGTCTCACCCGATTTGGACCTAGATAAATTCCAAGCTATGGTGGCACATTTGGTTGTCCCTCATACCATATCATTCTCAGAGCCCGATGACATCTCTTTAAATCATCCTCATAATACCCCGTTGTACATTGAAGTGTTAGTCTATAAACATTGAGTTAAAATAGTACTTATAGATGGAGGAGCAGGTTTAAATATTTGTACTGTAAATCTCATTTGTGCATTGGGTTTGTCTAAGCAAGCTATTGATCCAAAAAGGAGAATCACCATCATGGCCTATGATAATGAAGAAAGATCATCAAAAGGTGTCATAGTCCTACCTATTCAAGTGGGATCAATGCTAAAAGAAATAGTTTGCCAAGTCTTGGATATACAATTGTCCTACAATATCCTCTTGGGTTGCCCTTGGATCCATGAAATGCAAGCCGTACCTTCCACCTATCACCAATGCATCAAATTTCCTTTTGATGGACAAGAAATCACTGTTTCAGTAGAAACCAGTGCTTCTCAATATTGCAACACATTGAAAGAAGTGCAAGATGTCCTAGTACAAAAAAATAGAGAAGCTTCACCATCCTCATCATCAAACAATCAGGAAAAAATTGAGTCTTTATCTCTAGACTTTGAGAGGCAGCTACATATCAAGGACAACAAAATAAGAGAGTATTCTTTTGAAACTCTATCCCCTAGATAACCATGATAATAACCCATCAAGAAGTTTGAGGGTTCCTTCATCCAAGCAGGAACATTAGAAGAACAATTAGAAGATAAAGACATCCTTAGTTGGCTCTACAAGAATGAAGAAGAAGCACGAGCAACAACAATAGAGGTCACAATCCCAATAGAACAATATGGTAATGGGTTCCAGATCATGCAATGAATGGTATATAAAGGAAAAGGACCTATTGGCAAGTGCCAAGAAGGCATCATAGAACCCATACAACCCCCTTCACAATTTTCAAAAGACAAAAGGTGACTTGGGTATGACCAGCATATTCCACCGGCACAAAAATATCACCATCAAAAACTTCAATGGAAAGCAGAAAAAAATATAAAGAAAATTCATGGTGAGAAGTAGTACACTAAGCAACATAAAAGACAAGGAAGGAGCAAAAGCATGAAGATGAGAAGAAACAAGAAGAACTCGCTATTAAAAGGGATGAATCTTCTTATAAGAAAGTACATCATATACAAGAACTTGATCAAACCAAGGTTGAGACACAACCTAAAGAAATTACTACTCACATAAAGGAAACAATATATGAGCAAAATTCAAAAGAGTACAAACAAGCACCGATCTTGAATCAGAACAAGCTACTGAAATTGTGTCAATTATTAGTGATCTTTTTTCAACATACAATATACATGTAAGATTTAGCGAGGTAACCTGGGATAGTGACTCTAAAACTCATTCCAATGAATATGAGTGGGATAGTTATTTTGATGTTATTGAAGATATTGAGGTGGATACAATCCATGCATACACACCCATTTCTCATGAGGGACAAGGCTCAAGATCTCAACCGTTTGAATTCACACCACAATGTATCTACGAGGCTAGTGAGAAAGAGAAACGACAATACGAACAAGGCACTATCAGGGAAATTACCATCAAAGACCTCAAGAATATCATAGACCTCACCAATATCCCAAATATCTATGACAATGTTTCTATCATGGCCATCATGATTGCAGACCTCAACCCACCAAATGACCCAATGCCACTCATATACCCTGACCTCATAGACTGGAATGAACATGAGCATGTAAGCCTACCCAACTTCCGCAATGATTATGCCATTATCCAATACCTTTGTTCAATAAACCCCCCCTCTAGCAAATCATTAAAAAATAAATAAAAAAATAAAAAAGGATATAATGGTGAAAACCATTCTATGGCAGTATTAGATCACAAAAGAGTTAAAAAAAAGGCATATCCAAAGGTGAAAACCTCTTTGAGGCACTTGAGGATGAAAGAATTGACACCTTGCCCAAACATTATCAAGAGAGATCAACCATTTTGATTGAGCCAACTCAATATATCAACCTTGGCACTCAAGAACAAAAGTCATCCACCTTGTAGAATCATTAACTGAGCAAGAGAGACCAAATTTCACCAATTATTTTCAGGAGAAGTAAGTCAACTTTACTTGGTCATACACAGACATGCCCGACATTGATCCAGATCTCATCATGCATCACTTATCCATAGCTCCAAGGGCCAAACCTGTGAAACAAAATCTTAGAATGATGAATCCACAGGTGACACTACTAGTCAAAGTTGAACTAAGGAAACTATTGGACATCGGATTTATCCGACCTATAGACTATATAGAGTGGATCTCAAACATTATACCTTTCTCTAAGCTAGACAAAAGCATCAGGATTTGCATCGACTTCAAAGATCTTAACCAAGCTTGTCCTAAAGATGACTTCCTGCTTCCAAGCATAGACGTCATTATAGATCTCACAACAAGACATGCAATTTTATCGTTAATGGATGACTTCTCAGGCTATAATCAATTCAAGATAGCCCCTAAAGATCAAAACAAGACTGCATTCACATATCCATGGGGAACCTATTGTTGGAATGTCATGCCTTTCGACCATAAGAATGCAGGAGCCACCTATCAAAGAGAAATGACCACTATTTTCCATGACATGATGCACACATTCATGGAGGATTATGTAGATGACCTACTAGCTAAATATTCCACAAGAGAAGACCATATAGAGATTTTGGCAAAGATGTTCAGAAGGTTAGAACAGTTTAATGTCCGATTGAACCCTAAAAAGTGTGTCTTTGGTGTCACTTCAAGCAAGCTATTGGGGTACATCATATCAAAAAAAGGCATAGAGGTTGATTTGGCAAAGATCCAAACAATTATGGAGATGCCACCTCCTAGAAACATTAGCCAACTCAAATATCTACAAGGCAAGTTGCAATCCATTTGGAGATTCATATCTCAACTGGCAAATAAATGTCTTTTGTTCACACATCTATTGCATAAACATGTGGATTTCAGGTGGGAAGACAAGTGTGCAGAATCCTTTCATCAACTCAAGCAATACATTATGAATCTACCTGTTTTGGTGCCACCAACAACAGGAAAACCCCTTATTCTCTACATATCTGTAACAAAAGTATCATTAGGAGCACTCTTAGCTCAAGAGGATTCATTAGGAAAAGAACGAGCCATTTACTACATCAACAGGACATTGAATGGCTATGAACCTAATTATACATTCATTTAGAAAACATGCTTAGCTATGGTGTTTGTATCCCAAAAGTTGCGACACTACATTTTAGCACATACCATCAAGCTAGTGACAAAAATTGATCCATTAAAGTACCTACTTAGCAAAGTTGCTCTAATAGGAAGGTTGGAAAATGGGTTATGATCCTAAGTGAATTTAATATTCAGTACACTGAAATAAGAGCTATCAAGGGGAAATCAATTGCAGACCAATTGGCCAAGGAACCACTATAAAACCATCAACTAATCCAAGTACACTTTCCTAACAGGGATATTCTTAATATCAACACCAAGCAGTGGATTCTTTACTTTGTTGGATCTTTTACTCAGCATGGGTCAAGGGCTAGCATTCTCTTTGTCACTCCCGAAGGACATACCATCCCAAGATCATACAAAATAATGTTTCCCTGCACCAATAATGTGGCGAAATATGAGGCACTTGTGACTGGAATCAAGGTGGTTGTTGAATGAAAGATAGCTGAACTAAAAGTCTATGTAGATTCATAATTGATTATCAATCAGGTCAATGACAACTATCAAACAAGGGATGACAAACTGATGCCCTACAAACACATGGTGGATGACTCCAAGAAGTATTTTGTGATTATCACCTTTGAACAAATACCAAGGCTAGACAAAAAAGTGGTTGATGCAATTGCCACTATCACTTCTCTCTTACAAATACCAGCAAAGAAGGGTTCCTATGAACTCCTGGTAGAGAAATTTTTTTCCCCAGCCTATGACAACTCTAAATCCCAGGCTATTTGTGCCTTAAACGATTATGACTCACCCTTTTATAGGAAGATATATGACTATCTCAAAAATAATACTCTCCCATCCGACCTATCTCGCAACCAAAAATGAAGCATCATTTGACAAGCTGCCTATTATACCTTACTTGATGACACACTTTACCACTGAGATCTAGATGGTACTCTTCTTCGATGCCTCAATCATAACAAATCTGACTCTTCCTTACATGAGCTTCATGAAGGTATTTGTGGTACGCATCCAAGCGGTCCTACTCTCACCAAGAAACTTCTAAGAATGGGATATTATTGGCCAACAATGGAGAGAGAGTCCTATCAATTTTCTAGGAAATATCCTAAATGCCAAATTCACAGTAACCTGATACATGCACCTGCACAAGAGCTGCAACCATTCACCACATCTTGGCCTTTCTATCAATGGGGACATGACCTAGTGGGAAAGATTCATCCTTCCTCTTCAAATGGACACAAGTTCATTATCACTGCCACTGAATACTTCAACAAGTGGATTGAAGCGGTCCCAATGACCACCATGACTGGAAATCAGATCTCATCATTCATCCTCAACTATCTCATTTGTAGATATGGCAACCCTAGTTCCATCATCACAAATAATGGGCGTCCTTTCAAAAAATAGGATGTACAAGAAGTATGCGAGTGATTCAATATCCAACATCTCTTTTCCATATTGTACTATCCTCAAGGGAATGGCCAAATAGAGGCATCAAATAAAACCATATTGAAAATCCTCAAGAAAATAGTGAATGATGTTGGCAAAGATTGGCACATGGAACTCAATCCAGTACTTTGGGCCTACAGAACAAGTATCTAAACACCTACATGTGCTACACCATATTTATTGGTGTATGGTTCAGAAGCAATTCTACCTCTTGAGGTAGAAATCCCATCTCTCTAAGTATCTTTGAAGGGCCTCATACTAGATAAGGAATATCGAGTGAACAGGTTGTAGGAACTAGAGCTTCTTGATGAGAAATGACAATGTGCCTTTGACCATCTCAAGGAATATTAGGAAATAATGTGTAGAAGCTACAACCATAAGGTCATTCCTAGGGCCTTTAAAGTTGGTGATCTAGTCCTCAAATAAAATCCCAAAAATCAACAAGTTCGAGAGAAGAAGGGGAAGTTTGAGCCCAACTGGTTGGGACTATTTTTCATCATAGCTGCCTATGGATCATGGGCCTATCAACTATCAACATCAGAAGGGGACGTGCTTGATGAGCCAACCAACAACATCCATCTGAAGAAGTTCTACACTTGAGTTGTCCAATATACAAATCAAGCAAAAAAGAAAAAAAAGAAAAAAAAGTATCAAAAATCATCACGAAGGTGAAAATCTGGAAAACAAGCACTTTGGGACAAAAAGAAAAAGAAAAAGAAAATCAAAATAAAAATAAAAAATCACAAATTGCAATAAAAACAAGTGGTGAAAACCTAGCAACAAGCGCCACTTGTGATAAGCAGCTCCTTCATCTATAATTACTTGTACATATCTTAGCACCATCTGATCTTGACCAAAGGCCATCCAAGAACACTTTGTCACACAACACCTATCCCGGATATACTTAGCATAGTCACTGTCCTTTCTTATCTAAACAATTATCTGCATCATATTATACCATAGCTTGGTGATTAGTTGTCCATATCTATATCGAGTATTATCTAGAGGGGGGGCAATTTTGTGACCTCGCAGGGGACATCTCCCCTTTGGGTTTTAACATTAGATCAAACACGCATCAAGAGAAAATAAGGATCATGGAAATCAATGAAGAACATATCAATGTGTGAACAAAAAAATGAGAGGGAAAACATCAAGGCTCTTTGAACTGATTACAACTAAACAAAGATCATACTTGCAAGATGTTTTATGTGACAAAAATACATTCCAAATAGCATGCATGTTTACTTATGGTTTTTGATCTTTTTCTTATCATATCTCCCAAGCATCTCCAGGATGTCTCATGACTAGAGAAGAAAGAGAGGAATGTGATGTTTTATTATTCTTCTATATGTGAGTGAATCCTTTTACCATGCAAATTTGTCCTATGAAGCAATCTGGTGGCATGTCGTTGAGGACATTTCAGATTTTTATTGGACCAAGGTTAACTTTTGTTTGATCTTGTTTGTTTACGCAAGCACCACTCAGGTCATCTTGGTTCAATTATATCTCGACGCTTGTGTCATCTTGTAATACCACAACTCATGTAAGTTATACTCGGGTCATTATGGTTCTATTATACCAAGATGCTTGTATTAGCTTTCAACATATCAAGGCCTGATGACGCAACAAAGGAACCACTGGCACTATGATCCAAACAGATGGAAACATTTGGAGAATGAGAATGCATTATCATTAGGATTTCATATTAGATTGCATTTCATGTTAACTCTGCATTAAGGTGCATATCATTTTAATCTTGCATTAGATTGCATATCATTATCATTTTAGCCTTGCATCAGGTTGCATATGATCATTAGGTGCATTCTCATTATCATAATAAGTTTGCATTATCATTATCATTTAGACCATGTTAAAATCTTGCATATAGTTACATTCATCTTCCATATAGTTAAATTTATTGCATTAGTTCGCATTATCATTATCATATCATTGCAATACATTTCATTTTCAAGATACATCTCACATCATTTCAATACAGACATGGCATATAGTCGCATCATTAAATCATATCAGGTTTTGCATCTCATCATATCACAATAAATTAAAAGCACATCTTATCACATCTAGGGACATTTCACATTTTTCATATCAACATCGTAATGCATTCCCATACATAAGCATATCATATCAAAACCATTTCTGCATATCCAATAACATCATCAAAAACACACAAAAAGCATGCATCAAAACATATAGTATCTATTAGGCATGCATCAAAATCATCTTAAAAATCATGTAGATCATAAGAAATCATCATAAACACACACATCACATTATCTGCAAAAATCATGACAATCATGCACATCTTATAGCTCATCAAAATAGAATGCATCCATGTCAATATTATTTCATCATGCATATCTGTGACCAGATGCTGATCCAAAACGAAACAATGATGCAAGTCAAAGCAAATCGTCAATAAAAGAAATAAATGTCCAAAGTTCCTGGATATCATATCAATAAGTCCATCAAAGAAACATCAATCAAGCAATCAAGAAATTACACAATCAACAACCAATAAAACAAGGGGCATCTAGCAACCAAGATCCCCATATCAACATCTAGTCTCAACATCATCTCGCATCGGATCAAACATCCTATCAACACAAGTGAACCATATCAATATCACATATTGAACCAAACCAATATCAAATCAGAACCCATATCGAACCAGATCCATATCGAACTAGATCCATATCAAACTTGATGCATATCGAACCAAACCCATATCAAATCAGGACCCATATCAAATCAAGACCCATATCGAACCAGATCCATATTGAAACAGACCCATATCAAACTTGACGCATATCAAACCAAACATGCATATCAAATCAGGACCCATATCGAACCAAACCCATATTGAACTTGACCCATATCGAATTTGACCCATATCGGGACCCAATATTTGATCCATATTGAAATTGACCCATATCGAACCAGATCCATATCAAATTGGATCCATATCAGGACCCAATCTTTTATCCATATTGAATTTGACCCATATTGAACAAGATCCATATCGAATCAAGACCCATATCAACTAAGGACCCATATAGCCTAGGCTGACATAGGCGATTGTGTGGCCTCAATGGATGAGTGAGGCATGTACGCGCTATCCTCACGTAATCTCACCTCCATTTTTCAAACTTATTAAATCTATCGGGCAATAAATTCTCAAAAATTCAAAAGCTGTCACAAAATCGCAAAAAAATCTAAAAATAAAAAATCGCCCCCTGAACGAATAATTTTTTTTCAATTTATCGCTCGAGGGAGCATATCATCATCATCATGTCAAATCAAGTATCATATCAGTTTCGCATTGATCAATCAGTTTCACATCAACAACAATTTCTCATATCCAGGGACTTACATGAATGATTTTGGACAAGCAACATCATATCAAAAATTTGACGACAAATTGAGCATTTTTCTTTGAATCAAAATGTGGTCACACATTGACTCAAAGAGGGGAAAAATGTAGACACCTAAAAGTTGCACAATCAATTAAGTAAATTTTATTCATTACTAATTCCTCCAATTAATTAAATTAAGGTTTAATTAATATCCCCATTCCTCTATTTATCCCATTAATCAAATTAAACATTTGATTCAACCTTATTCTTCTAGCCTAGCCTATTAATTGAACTAAGGTTCAATTAAGTACCCTTAGCCATTTAATTGAATAAATTCTATTTATTTAATTAAAATCTATTTCCCCCTTTTTAATTAAATTCACATTTAATTAAAAATCCCCTTTACAAATAAATTAATCCATATTCATTTGTGAATAGTAACCCCACTTGCAAAATCCTAAAAATGCAAGTTGCATCCCTTTTGGATAAAATAAATCATTTTATTTACCAAAAATTCCTATTTTCCCTCACCCACTTGCAAAATCCTACATTTTCCATTATTCTTCTAAATCCCCTTCTAGAAGTCTTCTAATCCCTTCCTAATCATGTTTTATCCCTTAATCTTGTCACATCCCTAAATTTAGGGAAGTCATTTCCCTAAAAAATGGGGAAAGTCTTCCAAATGTGCGGAAGACTCTACCTTTTTCAACAAGTTAACTTGTTGAGTATTCCAAGTTTGTAAGGCTATGACAAAACCACTAGAGGTTTTACTCTTTGGTCAGGTAACCTTACAAAAGGCCTTCCCAAGGCATTTAATTCCTCTTGCAAGCCCACACCCCTTAGCCATCATGGTTGTCCCTTTGACCATTTTCCATGTTGCACAAGAGTTTACCTCTTGGGAAGTAGGATGCCTCCTTGATTAATGACATTATCGAATGATGTCAACACTTGAAGCCTTCCCTAATGCTTAATTAGCATCTAATTCTTACTTTGCATCCCCTCAAGCCATCCCAAAGTGAAATTTGTCAACTTGGGATTGGATTTAATTCCTCCCATGGATTGATAACTTTCAATCCTAGCCCTTGTTGAGATGATTCAATCTCAACCATTCATTTCTCCAATTTCCCTATAAATAGAGCCCATTTCTCTCCCAATTCATCAAGTCTTTTGTGCATCAAAATTATAGCCACATTACAAGTTAAGGACCTCTCTTTGTCATCACCAAGCATCAAAGTCATCTTCAAGCATCCAAGCATCCATCTCATAGCATTTAGGCTCATTTTAGTTCATCTTTTCTCTTAATTCATTTCTTTTAGAATCCTTGCATCCTCATATTAGCTTAATAAAATCACATAGCATCCTTAGCTTTCAATTTGTAACTCATTTTTGCATCCTAATCATCTAGCTTGCATCCTTCATATTCATCTATTCATCTTAGCATTTATCTAGAATCTTAGTTGCATCCATTTAGATTCTAGTTGCATCTTCATAGCTCATTCATTAGTTTGACATCTAGAGGATCAAGCTACTCTCCCAAGTGAGGGCCAACTTGAATCCAAAGATACTTAGGGATAGAGGAAAATGAGGAGATTTTAGAAAGTTTTAACTCATTTCTTGTATTTTGATTTGTAACAATCTAACACAATGCTTCATTGGTGTGTTTAAAGTGTTTTACTTCTTGCGGGTGGAATATCACATTTTCTGGCACACATTGTGTTTTTCACTAAAAGATCCATCGCTTGTTTTTATTTTAATATTTTTGTGACTAGAAGGTTTGGCACCCTCTCCAAAGTATGCCATGTTGAGTTTAATGGTGTATCCTACTATATGGTCCCCAAGAGTTAAATCATCTCTTATGCCTAGGTAATCAATGAAGGCTTCTTCATTTTGGAATGTATGAAATAGTGGGCGTCCTTGTTGGTCCCAGTTAATGAGTTGGGGTGAATGAGGGAAAGACCATCGATATTTTTTAAGTTGATAGGTGTGAGCATTAAGATGCAAGTCTTTATTTATGTCAATGAAGTCATCAAGATCATCATTGATAGTCTCCTCATCATTCTTTATTGTAAGGGAAGATAAATTGACATCACTAGAAGGACTCTCAACAATGTCAGTTCTCACTTTTCACAATTTTTATCTAGATCCTCAAGATGTAGTGGGATCAAAATCATAAAAAATCATTACCCACACTTTACCATCATCTCTTTTGTCTTGGGGTATAGAATATGATGATGCTTGACTGACTTTGAATAACTCAA
Organism: Cryptomeria japonica; assembly: GCF_030272615.1. Taxonomy (NCBI): domain Eukaryota; kingdom Viridiplantae; phylum Streptophyta; class Pinopsida; order Cupressales; family Cupressaceae; genus Cryptomeria; species Cryptomeria japonica. The sequence continues at coordinate 728,657,570 of NC_081411.1, read as the reverse complement.
GCTAAACTTTTCTTTTGTTGTAGGTTCACCAGGTCCTCCAAAATCAAGCTCATAGTCACTGCATGATTTATATATAGAAACCCCATTTCCATTCATTTAAGTTTGTCAAACATTAGTCTTTCTCATGTTTTCCATTGGTGGAAATGGGATAAGTAATTTGTAATGTTAGTTAGTGTAATTGTGAAAATTAGGGTTTCACTATAAAATGTAATAAAACCACTAATTCTACTTAGAAAACCATTACAGTGAAAGAGTGATGGACCTAATAGATCTAGGCTTAATCCCTTTAAGGGAGAAGATCTAAAATACTGGTTAGATCTACCATCGTAAGGGTCTTGATTCCCTCTTTCTAATTTGAACTGTGAAAATTCTGAAATTAGGGTAAATTGATGAATATTGAAGAGATCGGGCATAAACTGTATTGTTGCAAAGTATGCACCCTTGGTCTCCTTGTGTTGGGAAGTACAACGCTCGGGTTTGTGACATTTTTTAACTGCCTCATGTGGATTATATAAGTCTAGTGGTTGTATTGGGCATTAACAGGTCAATCTTTTGGTGCAATGACAATCAAACTTGTAACAAGTGGTATTAAAGCTTGGTCATAGACTGTTCAAACCCCTTTCTTGCATTTGGGTGGATTGTTGCAAGGTGTGCACCCTTGGTCTCCTTGTGTTGTGCAGTGCAACGCTTAGGTTTGTGACATGGCTTAATCGCCTACTGTGGATTCTATAAGTTTAGTGGTTGTATCGAGCATTAAGAAGTCGATCTTTTGGTGCAACGACAACCACACTTGTAACATAAACAATGAGATACAATGGTCAAATGGATCCACAAACATAGATTTGATCAAAAGAATATGATTCAAATATTCTCCCTAAATTTCAGCCTAAATTGTCAAGATCGTGGTGGTAGTCTCCATGGTGTTCCTAACTTTTTATCGTAAAAAGGGGAACCTATTCATCTCTATGAATACTGTCAATCCTCTGAAACACAAATTTTTACTTATTCCTACATAGTGAAAAGGGGAGAATGGTTGGTAATAGGGGTTTGCCTAAGTCAAATCCCAGTTTATGAATTAACCTTGAATGAATAAATATAAATACTAAAATAAATTTACTGGAAAGATATAACTTAGATCTGCAATTGTTGATGATCATTCTTTTCTTCCTTGAATGTAATCACATATTTTGTATGAAATGGCATGAACATGACAAAACTCTAATCACACACACATGCTTGCATAAGAATGACATATTTTTTCTCCGCAACGGTTGAAAGAAGAATATGCAGCCTTGAAGATCCCTGAAAATGTTTGATGATGATGAATGCTTCATAGATGCAAGATTGTTGGATTGCTTGGATATTTTCTGCTGATTGAAATTAGGTTGATCAAATTTCTTTATATAGGAACTTGTCTAGGTAAATTACTGATTAGGCCAACGTCCAATAGTCATGTAGATCCACGAAGATGAATTCCCACTGGAAAGATGTGACCTCTATCCTAATTTAAAATTGGACCCCATTGAGAGAGACCATGGTGTTGGGTGCAATGGTCCTATGCAAGGGACCAAAATGAAGCCTCAAGGAGAGGGGTAACCCACTAGGGAATCCGTCAATAGGTGTGCATGGCATCATAATTGGAGAAAAGGTGCAAAACAAACCTAAACAGGTGATGAGAATAGGACATGCTAAAGTAAGGGCACAAAAATGAGGTTTAAATTGACCTAGTGACAATTTACGATGCTACATTCAGCCCTCACTTTAACAAGAGTATGAGCCTATGCAAATACTTGCACTAAAGTAGATGAAAGATGAAAGAGAGGAGCAATTAGGAGCACAATCACAAGGAGTATAAGAAATCACTCATTTTCAAGAACCAAGAGGTCAATCTTAGGATCTTAACTCATTCAAATGTATGCAAGGGCACACAAGACAAAAATAAAAAGGCAAACAAAAGAAAACAAAGACAAATGACAAAATGACACACAACACACAAAAGCTAGAAACCAAAAACAAGACCTCAAGTCAACTAGCCGAAGAGACCTCGATATAAAAATGTCTCAACCACTAATATCATTCTTGAAAATGCCATCTAAAGAACATAAGTGATCACATAAAAATACCAAGAGGATACATCATCCATGAACTACAAATTTCCAAGCTATGAGATCACAAGAAGAAATGGGTAAGCATGGATACACATTCTAGATGTGTTTTTCTAGGTGACCCATGTGAAGAAGAAAGGGAGAAGACATGAATACACATTCTAGATGTGTTTTTCTAGGTGATCCATGTTGGGGAGGAGAGTAAGAATAGTCTAGTTTTGTTTTGCTAGTTCCATTCATCCACATGTGTGTGTGCAAGTGATATTTGGTTTTAGGTGTTAAGCATCCTGTACATGAATTTTTTTTCTCTAGTTTCAAGCATGCAATAACCAATGTTGGACATGAAATGAAAAAGAAAATGTGTGTTTGGTATTGGAAATATCTCGTATAAGAATTTTTTTTCTCTAGTTTTAAGAATGTGTAACCACATGTAAGACAAATATATGCCTAGTTTCGAGGACATCTCATGTAATATTTTTCTCTAGTTTTGAGAATGTGCACCCTATATAAGATATATATCAATGTTGCATATTCTTTCAAGCATGAAGCATCTCGTGTAAGAATTTGTTTTCTCTAGTTTCAAGAATGAACACTTTGTTCAAAACGATGCAAAAATATAGTGCAATATGGTACAAAGATGGTGACATGTATGCCCCCCCTTAAGATGTCAACATAGACCTATGTTTATCTCTTAAGGAAGCTAAAACAAGGATACCCAATGTTCAATATCAAGGAGATATCCTTTTAGAAAACAATGTTCATAAATACAAGCTAAAGAGGCAATGCTCTTAGAAGCAAAGATAACTTAGTTGAAAAAGAGATATCTTGCAAAAAGTGTAAAGGGGGTCCTTGGAGGAGAAGAGATATTTACTCAAAAGACATCTACCTCCAAGAGGAGTTCTCAAATAAACACAACAACTTCTACCAAAATAAGAGAAGGTGAACAAGAATGTATAACTTCCTCCTATTGCTAGGTGAAAGGGATTCTTAATGAAGGATGACACACTTTTGACCCAAAGTGAAAAAATTGTTTACAATAGATATGAATTGCCAAGTGTAAAAGTGGTTGTCATCAAGGATACACACCTCTTTCATAATAGATAATCCTTGAGGAAACAATAACTTCACACAAAAAATGATATCAAATCATAAGCAAACACTACCCAATAAGGAAAAGTGGATCCTTGGAAAGGGTAGGAGAGATGAATGGCCCCCAAGAAAAGGGACAAAGGGAAGGATTACACAACTTTCAAAGAGATATTATTCATAAGAGACATACTGTAAACACCTAAAATTAATATTTAATTAATTTAAGCCTATCAACATAGTTGATTAATCTAATTATGTTATCCTTATTCCTCTCATAATCAATTAAATCTAATTTAATTAATCCTATCACTATAGTCCAATAATTAATTTATCAAATAAATTAATTATTTCCCTATTCTTTTAAAGTCATCTCAATAATTATTTCCTCTAAACCCACTCAGTTAATTAATTTTAATTAATTAACCTAGTCATGTGATTCCTACAAATCACTTTGCCTAATCCCACTTAGCCTAATTAATTCTTCTATAATCTTTCATAATCATTCTTATCATTATTCTCCAATTTTTAATTCCCACTCATGTCACATCAACATTGAGTCTCTCAAACCCTAAACTATGGGAGAAGCGGGAGGAGGGGGAGCTCAAATTTCAAATTTCCATCAAGGCGGGAACCCTGGTTCCAATGGTGAGAGCGGCCAGATCAATGGTGTTGGTCCTATTGACAATAAGGACAAGCCCTCGGACCTCCTAGTTTCGGTTGCTGACTCACAGTCTGATGGTACTCTATTTGTCGTGACAGAGGATTCTTCTAGGAATCTGGGGGTAGGGTCCAATGGGGGGCCTATGCCACTAGTTGACTTCATGGATAACAGGAGGGAGGGGAAAAAATGGTCTTCCCTTTTTGGATCTAGACCAACTGGTAAATACTTCCTTCCTCCTATTAAGAACATTTCTGACCCTTCTAGTGGTAAGTTTGCTATCTCCATCCCTGACCAGGTTCTGGACCATAATATCAACAATATGTCGAACTCCTTGGTAGGGAAATTTATGGGTCCGCGCCCAAACATTGAAGTTGTTAGGGCCTTTGTTAATCAAAAATGGGCACTTAAAGGAAATGTAGAGGTCTCGGCTCTACCCAAAGGTCTTCTATCTTTCTCTTTTTCATGTGAAGAGATAAGGTTAAGATCTTGTGCGGGAGTCCCTGGATGGTGGGAAAGATAGCCCTAGTTCTAAGAAAATGGCATCCAAAATTAAATATGAATGATTCTATTCTGGCGCAGGTTCCAGTGTGGATAAAACTCCCAGGATTGGCTCTCGAGTATTGGGCAGAAAGCATCTTCTCTGGAATAGCAAGTTCTTTTGGTGAGTTGCTCTCTATTGACCCAGTCACTACTTCAAAAAGAAGATTAACCCATGCAAGGTTCTGTGTTGGAGTAGCCCCTGACGCAAATATGCCGGAACAGATTGATCTAGTTTCAAAACTGGGAACCTGGAAGCAACATATAGAATATGAAACTATTCCTTTTGCTTGTTTCCATTGTAAAAAGGTAGGTCATTGGGCAAAATCTTGCCCGAAAAAGCAAAAGGCAGAGCCTAATCAGTTAAAACCTCAGATTGAAAGCCAAAATATGCCAGAGAAAAGGGTGTGGCAAGTTAAAAACATAGAAAATAAGGAAAAAAATTCAAATCACTTTTCTCCTTTGGGGGAACAGAAGGAAGCCTCAAACTCTATCTTCAGTCCCACGGTTTAGGAGGCAGATAGGAATGAAACAACCAAAGCTAGCCCCATAAAAATTGCACAGAAAAGGGATTTGAATGATCAGAATGATCCTCCAAAAGCAAAAGATGAAGTGGTGGATGACACATATGAAAATAAGGCAGTAGAAGATAGAGACTATCAACCGGAGGAAGGTGAGATCCCAGATCCACAAGTTGAAAGGACAGACTCTTCTGTAGCCATACCTAGTTTTGAAATACAAGAAGCCCAAAAGTGTGCAATTTTGGGATTGAGTCTTTTGGATTCGGATCAGCATTCAAGAACAGCAAACATTATTTCAAATGAGTCTAGAACTCCTAAATGGGGTAATGAAGATGAAATTTCCAAAATCCTAACCAATCCGGAAGTGGTTCCTGTGTCAAAAACGAAATGGAAGCAGCCTAAACACAGGAGTAAGAAAGCAGCAACACCCTCAACATCCTTGATTAGGAAATCCAACAGAATAGCTCAAGTTGATGTGGGATACGTCTCCTCTTCCCCAGGGCGACCCTCTAATCACAAAGTTAGAGACATGGAGGCTAGCAAGAACATAGCAGATGGAACTCAGAAAACTCTCAAGGAGCTAGGAATTGGTAAGTAACTATGAAGATAATCTCTTGGAACTTAAGGGGTCTAAACAATCCCCATAAACATGATATTATTAGGAATATGATAAGAGATAGCAATCCTGACATTTTTCTTATTCAAGAAACCAAAATGAGTAGAGAAAAAGTTGAATCTTTGAAGTTTTTCAAAAATGGTAAAATTAGTGGGGGAAGTTTTGAGGGTGCTTCTGGAGGCATTGCAACCATCTAGAATCTTAACACTGTTAAAGGCCAGGTCATTATTCAGGAAGGTAATTTTTCTTGTATTAAATTTGAGCATCTTAAAGATGGTTTTTCATGGGTTCTCACAAACATTTATGCTCCTAAAACCTTAAAGGCTAGAAACTCTTTTTGGAAAAGGATAAAATAGGCTAGGGAAAGTTTCAAAAATCTAAGTTGGATGGTTATGGGGGATTTCAATATGCCCTTAAAAGAGGAGGAAAAATTTGGAGGCAGCCCACCTCAGCTGGAAAGTAGGATGGCCCTCATGGATTTTATTAATTCTCTAGCTCTTAATGATTTGGAGATACAGGGTTGTAATTTCACATGGACAAATAGAAGAAATGGTAATGATCTTATTCAAGTGCGCCTTGACCGAACTCTTATTTCTGATGATTGGTACAGATAGTATTTCTATTCTTTATCTGCACATATTCGGGTTGGTTCCGATCACTTTCCAATTACTTTTAATGCTGATTTGATCAACAGAAGAAAAAACTATCCCTTTAGATTTGAAAAAATGTGGACACTTCACCCTGATATTAAAAAATATATTCAAAAATGGTGGAGTATCCAAGTTGAGGGAACGACAATGTTCAAAGTGGTTAAGAAGCTCAAAAGTGTGAAGGACAACATCTGAATCTGGAATAAGAATAGCTTTGGGAATATATTTGAGGCTAAGAGTAAAATTCAGGAAAACCTTAAAGATATACAAGACCAGATCCAGAAGGATGGTTTCAGTACTATTTCTATTGCTGAGGAGAATGAGATTCTTAAGAAATACCATGATATTATTACTAAAGAGAAAATGTTTTGGAAGCAGAGATCGAGATGCATGTGGCTCAAGGAAGGAGATAGGAATACAAGATTCTTCCATATGTCAACCATCAAACATAAAGCTGCCAACAGGATGAACAAGTTAGTTGTGGATAGTGGGGAGTTGGTCAAGGAAGATGAAATAAGGAATGAAGCTAAGAGGTATTTCTCAGAACTCCTTTCGAGGGATCAAAGTCTAGATGCTGAAGCTCAGTCCTCTTTTCTTTAGAACATTCCTCATCTCATTGATGCCCAAAATAATGTATTTCTCTCTTCCATTCCTTCCACCTTAGAAATTAAAAATGTTGTTTTCTCCTTTGATGGAAACAAAGCCCCTAGTCCTAACGGCTTCCCAATGCTCTTTTTTCAAGAGTTTTGGGACATTATCAGGACTGATGTTGCTAATGGGGTTAAGGAATTCTTTGGGGCTAGAAAACTCTTGAAGGAAATAAATGGTACTTTTATTGCTCTTATCCCCAAGATTCAAGGTGCTGATTCTCTGGACAAGTTCAGACCTATTAGCCTCTGCAATTCCTTTTACAAGATCATATCTAAGGTCCTGACCTCTAGACTCTTGTCTATTCTCCCGGCTTTAATTAAACACCAGTAGAATGGGTTTGTTCCTGGAAGACAAATTCTCGATTCCATTATTACTGTTCATGAGAATATTCACTCTCTTGTTAAAGCGAAGAAGCAAGGTCTCATCCTTAAGCTCGATCTCTCTAAAGCCTATGATAGGGTTGACTGGTCTCTTCTTCAGAAAGTCCTCACTTCCTTTGGGTTTGCCCCAAGAGTTGTGGATCTTTTCTCCCAACTTACCTCTACTGCATCCTTTGCTATTCTTGTCAATGGTTCTCCTTCAACCTTTTTCGAAGCTTCGAGAGGTCTTAGGCAGGGAGATCCTATCTCCCCCATCCTTTTCATTATTATGGTAGAATGCTTTGGACGGACCATGGAAAACTTGGTGCAGATAAGATCCTTTAAGGGTCTTCAACCTTCTTCTACTGACCTTATTTGTTCACACCAACAGTTTGTTGATGATACAATAATTATGGGGGATTCGAGCATCTCAGAAGCTAAAGTTCTAAAGAATACCTTGTGCAAATATGCTTCTACAACGGGGCAGCTTATTAACTGGGCCAAAAGTGATGTATTTTTCATTAACACCCCAGAGAGAAGACAACAAAGGATCAGTAGAATTCTGGAGTGTAAAATTGCTAACCTTCCTGCTACCTACCTTGGTCTCCCCATGGGGATTGCCCCTCTTGACTCATATTGGATTTCGCTGGTTGATAAATTTCACAAAAAACTTGCAGGTTGGAAAGGGGCTCTCTTAAGTCAAGCTAGTAAGCTCCTTCTTCTTAAGGCTACTCTTCAAAGTATCCCCATTTATGCTCTTAGCTTATTCAGAATTCCAGTCAAGTATGCTGAAGCTATTGAGAAAATTCAAAGAAGATTCCTATGGTCTGGGGTTGAGGAAAAGCAAAGAATGTCCTTGGTGGCATGGGATTAGGTCTACAAGCCAAAAAGCAAAGGTGGTATGGGGCTTAGGAGGATTCGCACTTTAAATGAAGCTCTCTTGTCAAAACAAGTTTGGAGATGGTTTAACTCTGATTTTGAATGATGCAAAATTTGGAGAGGTAAGTATTCTCTTATGTCCTCTTCTCTATCTTCTTTTCTTAATTCGGATCTCAGTATAAATGGATCTCATATCTGGAACCATGTTTCTAAATTTAAAGATGTGATTGCTAAAGGTGTGACATGGAAACTTGGAAATGGTAGAAAAGTTAGATTCTGGGAGGATCCCTGGGTTTTTGACAAACCCCTAATGGATTTCTATGAGTGGGCTTCCCATGCTCCCTCCTGTATTGGCTCTTTTGGTACCTTAGTGGTAGATTACTGGGATGGGAACAACTGGCAGAACATAGATAGTATTCATCCCAGTCTCTCCAAGCTCAAAACCCAATTGTCTGCAATTTGGCTGAATAAGGAAGAGGATTCCTTGATCTGGAGATATAACCCCAAAGGTACCTTTACTGTATCTTCGATGTATTGTATCCTCTCCCCTTCCCCTCCTATGAATCCTTTCTGGTCTAAAGCTTGGTTTAAAGGGCTCACTCCTAAAATCAATATGTTCTTCTGGACTATTCTCTAGAATAAGATCCTTACTATTGACAACCTTAAATGCGGAGGTTTTGCCCTTCCAAATTGATATGTGTTGTGCTTTCAAGAGGAAGAGTCAGTGGACCATCTTGCACTCCATTGTTCTTTCTCAACCTCTGTTTGGGAAAGCTACCTCAAAAGCTTTAGTCTTGCTTGGATGTTTCCCAGTAACATCAGAGATTTGTTCTCTTCCTAGCAAATTCATTGGACCAACTCTTTTCTAAGGTGTATGTGGCAGATCTCTCTGCCTCACATTTTGTGGGGTCTTTGGAAGGAAAGAAACAACTGAATTTTCAGGGATGTGTCCTTAAATCAACTGAATTTTCAGGGATGTGTCCTTAAATCAAGATATTGTTTTTCAAAAGATTCAAAGGGCTATTCAGGAAAATATGGGAACTATGGAGGTCTCTTGTTACTCAAACAACTCTTTGGAGTTAAATATCTTAAGAGCCTAGAATATGAAGATCACTGATGGTCATAATATCAGCTACAATAAAAGGCTTGAAGTTAAATGGCAAACCCCTCCCTATGGTTGGCTTAAAATCAATTTTGATGGAGCAGCCAAAGGAAATCCAGGTCCTTCAGGCTGTGGAGCTATTCTCAGAGACGACAGAGGCATTTGCAAAGGTATGATTGTTGTCCCTATTGGCATTCAAACCAATCATAAGGCGGAAGCTATGGCAGCCCTTCAAGGCATTATTCTAGCCAAAAAATGGAATTGTACCCATCTCTGGATCGAAGGGGATTCCAATAATATTATTAAGTGTCTCAATGGGACTTCTAAGTCCTCTTGGTCGATTCACAATATAATTTTTTCTGCCATTGACATCATCATAACCTTCAAAAAATGCCACATATCCCATATATATCAAGAGGCCAACAGTTCTGCTGATTGGGCTGCAAACGTGGCGGTGAAGAATGAGACAATTACCATGTGGACAGGTGAGAGCGGTCTTCTTGGAGATGTAAGACAAATCATAATAAATGAAAGATATCGAAGTACCCCAAAGAATCTTGATTGATAGGGCAATTATGATATGTACTGAAGTAAGCACTTTGAGTTACTTCAATAATGAGGGAATTACTCATTATAACATCAAAGCTAGCAGAACGTGCATTATAACCTGTCAAATCACCATTGCTACGCACACTTTCTGGATTTTTGTTTTAACTTCAACAAGCTTTCTATTTCACCAGCTCTGTAACCTAAACTTGACTGTGAGAAACAACACCATGGGCAGAAATAGGAGAAGATATGAGCCAGGAAGTTGCAAGGAGTGGAAACAGAAAGAAGAGGTGTGGGAAATTTTGCAGAAGGGTGGTCTTTCGAGCTTCATTGAGAGACTCCATGGCCGCGATGGAAAGATAACCAACTTCTTCTGCAAAAATTGGAAGAAGGGCAAGCTTAAAATGGGCGACCAACTGGTGGAAATTGACGAAGAATTAATAGCTAAAGCTACGGGACTCAAAAGGGAGGGCTGCAACTTATACAGAGACAGGAAGGTCAGTAGGGAAGCCATTGAAAGGTACCCAGTCATAGAGAAAGAGAATAAAATATTGGTAAAGTTGAGTAAAACCTATTACCCGCCTAGGGCTTTTGCAAAACCCTGGCGGGAAATTCTCTTTGTTTTAATGAGGTATATAACTCTAGATGGCAGGTTTATGAAAGTATATGGATATCACTTTGTCCTCTTAAATCATTTTAGGCATAATGATAAGGTGAATTTCCCTTACTTCTTGCTCTATTCTATGAATGCGTCCCTAAAAGCATATAAAGAAAATCCTCAGGGTGACACTGAAATACACCAGGGACTTATGGTCCTCATTTATGATCATTTAAAGGCCAGTAAAATCAACCGAATGCAGCTCTTTGTGGATTCAAAAGAAGAAATGTCTGATTCTGATTTCTCGAAGGAGGAGGATTCAGATAATGATTCCTTAACTAATAATGAGGAAAGCTTTGACGACTCAGAGTATGAGAGGAGCAAGAAGAGGAAATCAAGACCCTCTTCTTCTAAGAGCAAAAAACCCCAAAGCAAACCCTTGATTAGTATTTCTTCGGAAGAAGAGGACTCTGATTTCCCTAAGGAGAAGAAGAACCCTAAGGGAGTGCTAAAGGAAAAAATTAAGAACCAAGCCCAACCCAGGAAGAAGCAAAAGAAAACAGAGGAGACTGGAAAAGATTCGGAGGAGACAGGCAAGGAACCGGAGGAGGATAAGCAAACAAGAACCCTGGAAGCTGAACAAAGCCTAGAGATGGAGACTATGGAGGAGACCCTCAGGGCCGCTGACACTATTTCTGCCCTCCATATCGCTAAAGATGAACAGATAACCCTTGGTAAAGTTACTCCTTCTCTTGGTCCTCACCCCGAGGCCTTGAAGGGTTTTATGAAAACCATTGAATGGCTTATTGATGGGAATAAGAATACTGCGAATGAATACAAAAAACTCTACAACAGAGTCATGATCCTGGAGACCATTAACATTGGAGAGGGGAACACTATGGCAAATTATATCAAAGATCTGAAGAATACAATTTCCAAAGAGGAAGACATCAGAGATGCCTTTAATCCCCGGTTTGAGAAAATTGAAAAGGAGATACAGGATAGAAAAACCCTAGAGGAAACTAGCGAAAAAACGCTCTTGGATACAGTTGCCAAAGTGGACAAGATAGAGGAGTGCCTCAAGAACATTACGGAGCAGAGTCTCAGCATTCTAAAAATCTCAGCCAACAACACCCATACCCTCATCAGCAAGCTTGATGATGAAAAGGAAACCCAGGAAATCGACCTGGATGCAAAAGGAACCGGGGAAGCCCAAGGTCCCAGAACCCACACCCGTGGAAAGAGGAAGGAAAAGAAAGTGAATAAGGACCTAGAGGAGCTAAAAGTAGTTGGGGCGACCTATGATGAGCTGGTGACTAAGGTAGAGGATTTGCTGAAGAAAATTACTATGTAGTGTCTCCTTGGGTCCTTTGCTGTTTTTTGTTGTTTAGCTATTTTTTCTGTTCCCTAGTTTTTTGACCAGTCGCTTTGTATGTGGACTCTATTTTCTCAGCTTTCTATTTAACTATGTTGTAATGGTTTCGGGTCCTCAAAACCTGTTTTTCAATTAATCAGAACATCAAGTCTCTCAAAGAAATTCAAATTTCTTTGAATCCCTCAATGCATCCTCATTTTGGAATTTTCAATTCCTTAAGTTTGAAATTCAAATTTCTCCCCCATTTTTTCCAAAGGAATTTTATATTCCTGTTTATTTTCCCAAGGCACCCTTGATCCATGCCTTCTATCTAAAATCAATCTCAACCCTTCATAATCAAATCAATCTTGGCCCTCCATTGGCCTTCTCCAATCTATAAATTGGAGCTTATTCTCCTCACAAATCATCCACTTCTCATGCATTGTCATGCTGCCATTTCTTCTCTCATTCTCTTCTAATTCAAATCCTCCTATCCATCACTCAAATCCAATCCAATAATCCATCAATCTATCTTGTTGAGCATTTGGAGAGAATTTCACATCAAACAATCGAAGGAGCACATCAAGTAGAATATCATCAAGGGACGCCTTCACTTCATCAAGCTCAATCCGAAGGAGAAGGTAAAATAGCAAAGGTATAAGCATTATTTTCATATTTTAATGTGGTTTTATGCATGTTTCATGTTTTAATCTCTTTTAGTCTTTTGTTTGTGCACTAACCACTTGAATCCACCTTGCTTCATTTTTCCCTCTTCATATTGGCATGCCTGGTGGGACCCACATCCCTATTTTTAATGTTTTTTTGAATTTAAAGTGTTTTGAGATCACAGATTGTCGATTCAACGTGTCCGTCTGCGCAACAGCGCGTCCGCCTCACTGGTTCAGCGCGGACGATTCAAAATTTGAATTTTCTGGTGCCTTTTCTACATTTTTTGATCAATCAATGTGTCCACTCATGAATCAGCGCGTCTGACTTCGAATCAGCGCATACGCTTGGTAAAAAAATTCATTTTTTTCCTTTAAAACTGTCAAATAGCGTGTGTGTAGGTGCTACAACGCCTGCGCTCATGCCAAAATGCGTGCGCATAGTAAAAAAAATATAAAAAACTGTTAAATAGTGCATGCGCACGTGCTTCAGCACGAGCGCCTCTGAATCAGTGCGAGCGACTGCAAAATAGCACGAGTGCTATGGGTTCAGCATGTGAAAAAACTAGTTTTTGTAAAATAGGCATAACATTTTGCTCGGGTGTCGGATTTTAAAAATTTAAAATGTGTTGGAAAGGGAATTCAAAGATCTAAAATGGGTTGTCTTTAGAGTTTTCATATCTATTTTAAAAAAATATTTTAACACGTACAAAGTCAACCCTTTTTTTTGAACTTTAGATTTCAATACTTTTAGCATATAAAATCAGTTTTTATCAAACTTCTTTTTGAAACTACTTAGAAAATCATAAGGAATCTAATTTTTGAAATATTTTTGGGGCTAATCATCTTGTGTTTGTAGCTTCTTTTCTTTCGAATGCCCAAGATCTATCATCACAAAAACTACTAATCCATCATTCTTGTAGGTTGCCTAAGGAGATACAAGCAAACATTGTGTCCTTTTAATCATTTTCTTAGGAACCTAGATCTAATTAGCAGGAAAAAATAATATTGTGTTTTCCTTGTCTTGAAGAGTCAAAGGGTAGGAGAGTATGCTCTTGCCTATCTAGGCAATCAAAAATCTAGACCCTTTTAGTCTTTTCTAAGTTTATTGCTTGTGTTACCCTTACCGGGCTTGCCCTCCCAACTTTCTCTTTGAGAAGGTAAGAGGGGAATGACCCAAGTGAGTACACTTGGACCTGTGGTTCCCAACTCACTATAAAAAATAGGCCATTGACTACGAAAGGGTCAATGGTTGGGGCTATATGAGAGTTCACTCTCACATTGGGTGCTTAGTAGGATCCTAGAGATCTCAATCACACTTGCGTGACTACTAAGTTCTTGGTGCTTTGTTGGGCTATAGGCCTCAATTGTGCTTGCACAACTATGAAGGGTATCTCCTAATGGGAAGCCATACTAAACACCTTGTGCATAGTGGCCAAAAACCTTCTAGTCATTGGTGCAAGAGGTCGGACCTCCGAAGCCGCCCATATTTTTACGACCCTTAGTAGAGACACAAAGTTTTCCATGAGGAGTTTTCATGGGAATTGATGCTTGGCTGCCCCAGAGAAGTGAGTGTCATGGAGGGGAGCCAGTGGGGTCAAGCATCTAAGTGTCCGCTCTGGGTAAGCATAGCTGGGAAACCAATTGGGATCCATTGACTATTGTCTTTTCTTCCCATAGGATATGTTGTGAAGGAGCATGAGTGTCTTTTGAGTCTAACTTCTTTTGACCATTGTGTTTTCTTTACTTGACATCTCTTGCCAAGTCCATCTCCCATAACCAATAAATCACCCCTCTTTCCAAATTCCATCTTCTCATCATAAAATCTTTAATCCATTTCTATCTATCCAATAAATTCTCCAATCCCCAATCCACTTTCATCCATTCAAACAATCATCCTTCCTCAACCAATATTTTGTCCAACTCATTCATCTGTCTTTGGGTAGCCTCCCCATTTATTCTTCCTTCTATCTATCCATTCTTCCATAATCATTCTCCCTCTAATCCAATCAAATCCATCCATCTTCCTAATCCGTTTATTCAATCCAACCAATCAACCAATCTAATCTAATCCAAATCCAATCAAGTCCTAAGCCAAGGACCAATCCAAATCAAATCCAATCCAAATCCAACCTAATCCAATCCAATTCAATCCAATCCAATCGGATCCAATCAAATCAAATCAAGTCCAATCCAATCCAATTCAATCCATTCAATCAATCAACCAATCCAATCAAACTAATTCCTAATCCAAGGACTCATCCAATTCCAATCCAAATCAAAATCCAATCCAGGTCATAATCCAAATCCAAATCTAAATCCAAATTCAATCCAATCCAATCCTATCAAACCAAGTCCTAGTCCAAGGACTCATCCAATTCCAATCCAAACAAAATCCAATCTAATCCAATTCAATCCAATCCAATCAATCAATCGTCCAGCAAAATCAAGTCCTAATCCAAGGACCAATCCAATCAAGTCCTAATCAAAGGACTAATCCAATCAAATCAAATACAATCCAAATCGAATCAAATCTAATCCATCATCATTCCAAGCCAAGTCCTAATCCTCATCTTCATTTAACATCATCTTCTAATCCTTCACTCTCAACATGACTACCCATAATTTCAAAGCTTGGTATGAGAAGATGCTCATGGAAATTCATGAACCTACCTACCAAGTTAATCCCATAATCTCCCACTTGCCTATCATACCTCCATCCATCCCATCTCAACACAATACACCCAATCCCAATCTATACCATATCTCTTATCCTTCCTCTACCTTTGACAAGGGAAATTCATATTATTCCCCATCCATATCTCCATATTATCCCTCATCCACATACTCCTCTAATCCAATATGCATACCTCCATCTCCCCCCCCATCTACATCCCAATCCCCATCATTCTACAACACATTCATTAGCTCTACTCCCCATCCAAATCCTTTACTCCATAGTCCTCCAATCATTAATCCTAATCCCCCAATCCATTATCCTAATCATCCATCCAATCCCAATCCCAATCCCAATCCCAATCCCAATCCCAATCCCACATCTAATCCCAATTCTCCATCTATTCCTAATCCTCCAAAATCCATATTATCCACATCCTCTGAATCCATCATCCATAATCTTATCCAAGACATGCTAGCAAAGGAGACAAAACCCTCACCTCAAAGCAAAGTGGCCAAGTCTCCTCAAGTCCTCCATCCACCCCAATCACCTCCACCTCAAAACAAATCCCGATCCTCCGCACTTCATGATACCATCATTCCTCCATCCACCCAAGTTGAAGCTTCCATACCTTCCTGCATCAAACAATCCCCATAACTCCAAACATGCCAAAAGTTTGTTCCAAAGCATGCTAGCATAGAAGCCTCTCCATCTCATGATGCATATCCCTCCATTCCATCTAATGATCCCATCCCCTCCACTTCCTCTCATGATCATATGATTCCTCTATCATCACATGATCCTCTTCCATCTCATGATCCAATCACCCCTCCCACTCCATCTCGTGATACCCTCCCTAGTCAAGATCAATGTATCTCTTCATCCCCATGTCATGATCCCAATCCATATAAAGATCCTAATCTTCCTTCCACATTTTATCCCCCTCAAAATGGACTTGCATCTTATTTTTGAAATCATAAGGATCCTCAAGATAATGCTCAAGATGTTGGTACATCCTCTATTCCTCCTAAATCCACATTTCCCTCATATAAATCAAAATCCCGTTATCCCTCATCCTCCGAATCCATTTTGGGACCCTATGTTCCAAAGTTAAACCATTCATTCCCTCCATCCATTTTGGGCCCCTATGTTCCAATGCTCAATCCTTCATCCCTTCCATCCATATTGGGTCCTTACATCCTTCCATCCACAACTCCATCACCTCAAATAATCCCTAAGCAAGATCAACAAAGGCACACATCCTTGAATTCTTCCCAACACTCTTTTTCCACCATTCCATCCATACAATCCATCAATCCTTTATCCTCATACACCCATCCCATTGCAATTGGAAGCGATTTGGATGCCCAATCTAAAAATCATAAAGCTCAAAATCTACAAAAATCAAAGGATCAACATGTCCCCTCAAAATGAAATGCTTAAAAGAAAAATATGATCTGAAAGAAAGAAAAATCAAAAAGCCCATAAAGGCCTCAAAAGAAATTCAAAAACTATGTGGATTCCTAAAGAAGCAATGCATCCCAAAGTAAAATCAAAATTAACATCCAAACTTGTTAATCCAAAAGCTCCATACATTCATAAGTCCTCAAATCCTCCATCTTCAAAATCCATTTTGGTTCCTTATGTCCCTGAATCCACCATCCCAACTCCTTATATTTTGGGTCCTCATTTCCCAAAATCAACACTCTATCCCCCATCTAATTCAAAACACTCTCCTCCACTACTCCACCACCCTTCAAGGTGTGTGCCAATGTTGATCTTCCACAAATTCTTCAAAACCCCATCCATTATTCACCATCCACTGTTCACAATCCCATTTTGTTAGTCCAATCCTTTCCAAATCCTTATCTTCCATCCCCTATCCATTTCATCTCCCCAATTATTGTTACCAACATCTATGAGCATACCTCCACTTCAAAGCAATACTAAGGGATACCATCTATGGAACTAGATGCTTGAGTCCCCCCTTCCTCCTTCACACATCCACTATCCTCCATATCCACTCTTCCATATCCATTCATCCTTATCCTTCTCCATCCAAACTATTCCAAAAAATAAAAAAATAAAAAAAATAAAAAAATCAAGAAAAATGCAAAATTAAAAAAAAAAATCAGAGAAAAGTAAAGAAAAAACATTTCATCCAATGGTGAAAACCACTTCTTGTGGCACCTTGGGTAAGTACCATAGATGGAGGAAATGGATTGGACACATGATTCAATCTTCCAACATCCAACAATGAAGTTTTTCCTGCAAATCACACACATGCAAATTGAAATCTAAACTAGAAACACACATGCATGTTACACAATCTACTCCATTGCACTCCTTAAACCAAGATCTTATGTAGATAATATTGCTCTCAAAAGCACACACAAGAAGCTATGGTTTTCTGGAGATTCAAGATGATTAATGCAAAGGAAGCTAAAGAAAATGAAATGCAAAGATGATGAAGAATGCAAACTGACATAAGTTCGACGCATAAAGATGAGATGCCCAAATAAGAGAGAGGGGCTTGTTTAAATAGAATTTCTCCGGGTGAGTTCATGTTGTGGGATGAATGTGGGATAATGCAAGATGAGTGGTAAATGGGAAATGGTAAGTGGGGAATGGTAAGTGGTAGGAGGGGATATTTAAGGGTTTTATTAAATAAATAGAGAAATGTGTATAACGTGAATGCATGATATAATATTTTATTTAATAAATTTAATGGATAAATGGTAATATATTAATAATAATATAATAAAAGATGGGAATTATGAATAATGAATTATGGAGAAATAATAATGTAATAATAAGGACTCGCCCGATGTTCAGAGAAATTTGAAATTAAATGAGGATAAATTAATGGAAATTTTTATGTGTCTACATTTTGCCCCTCTTTGAGACAATGCAGCGTGTCGCGTTGTTTCAAAGAAAATGATCAACTGATATATGCCCCAGAGGTGTCTTGGTAAGGGTGATGATTGATTGGTTATGCCCCCTCAAGAGATTGATCGAACAAATTGATGGAGATTGGTCTCTTAATAGATCGTGGGAGAGAAAGATTGGATGATTGATATTGCGCAAGTAATTAGATTGAGATGGACATTTGATGGAAATGCACAGCTGATGAGGCGTAACTGAACAATTGATAGAAATGAACAGTATAGCCAGGTTGATAAGTTGATTAAGTTGATTGAGCTGATTAAGCTAATAGGGATTGATGCTAGCGCAAGATAAGGTGATCCAGTGATTGATTGATTGATTGACTCCAGGGGCATTGAGATTGCATGAAGCAAGTTGGTTGAAAAAGAGATTAAAGATTAAAAGACATGCATCTGTTGGATAAAGTGTTTGATCGATCTCACTGCAATAAGAAGAATGAAGAAGATGATGAAAGAAATGATGAAAAAGATAGATGAAAAGGAGGATGAGAAGAGAAAAGTGATGATTATGAAGAATGATGAGAAAGAGGATATGAAAGGTGATGAGAATTCTTGTGCTTTTTAAGTGCTTGTATCATCATCAAGCTTATTATAGCAAAAGGCAAAAAATATTTGGATATCAGTTAGATCCAAATGATTTAGTCACACCAATTGCGAGAAAGAAAACATATCAGACAGTAAAGGAATGCCTTAGTGTGTATCAGACCAATATGTCCTCGATGATCTTAAGCGGTCATGTCCTAAGACGTGTCGTCATATTCCTAAGGAACATCTCGCAAGCAGCAAACAAGTGAACATACTCCATCCTCGCCTTTCTAGTCAAAGACATCCTGGAAAAGCTAAAAGACATGTCACCAAAAAGGAAAATTAGAAACAACCAAGAGAAAATAAGCAAATAATATGTTTCACGTTGAATGTTTTTTTGTTCACAATTGATGGGTTCGGGTGTATAAGTTGATCAAATGTTGTCCTATTTGCTTAATTTAAGTCTTGTCCCATCATGAGTTCGTTGAAGTTTCAAAGTTGCATGCTTGTCCGAAGTGTTTGTGTCATTGCAATGTTTATTGCATGTTTTGGAGTTTTATGATTTTTAGGGTTTTATGAATGTTTTAATTTTTAGGTTTTTTTGAGGAAATTTTATGATTTTTAAGATTTTTTCAGGTCATTTTATGATTTTTAAGATTTTTTAAGGACATTTTATGATTTTTAAGATTTTTTCAGGATATTTTATGATTTTTAAGATTTTTTCAGGACATTTTATGATTTTTAAGATTTGTTCAAGACATTTTATGATTTTAAAGATTTTTTCAGGACATTTTATGATTTTTAAGATTTTTTCAGGACATTAAGATTTTTTTAGGACATTTTATGATTTTTAAGATTTTTTCAAGACATTTTATGATTTTTAAGATTTTTTCAGGACATTAAGATTTTTTTAGAACATTTTATGATTTTTAAGATTTTTTCAGGACATTTTATGATTTTTATGATTTTTTCATGTTTGCCCCTTGTGTCTAGCAAGGTAAAAGGGATTTTGAGTGGATGAATGAATGAATAGGACATGAATGGATAAGCGAATGATGGAGAAAGCTTATGTGATTGTCAAGGACTATCTCGGAATAGGGTAGCATGTTAATCCAAGCTCAAGGACTAGATATAGCAATATAAAGCAAGGGTATGGTGTAACTAATGTCATATGGTCCAAAGAAATGACCATGTCAAGAGGTTTGTTACATTTTATGTCCTTAGTTTGGATCAAGATCAAGGGATAGATTTGGCTAGGACGTAGATAGGATACACAATTCGAAGGGTGATAATGAAAAATAGGAGCTGAAGGGTGTGGATCAAGTACAATAAATATGACACACAAAGCCTGCAAAGGTCCTTAACCTTGTCAAGATCAAATGTGGAAAAATGGATGTGGATGGATATAGAGTGAATAAGGGATAATGGAGGATGGGGGATAATAGATGGATGCACATAGATGTAACTTGCCCCCAGTGAATAGTGCAAGAAGGTAATGGATTACGCATGACGCCTATTTGCTAGGTTTTCATCATGGTACTTACCCAAGGTGCCTATTTGCCAGGTTTTCACCTGTGGATGAATTTTTTTCTCTTTACTTTTTTTTTTTTTCTCATTTTGACTTCTTTCTTTCATTTTTTTGAATTTTTTCAAACTATTGGAAGATGATGGATACTTGATAGGAGATATGACTCAAGAATCAAGTTGTTCTCTGGATAATATCCCTGAAAGATTTTCTATAATGATCCATGGCTATTGAAGGTATGCTCAAAGATGTTGATAGGATGATGGTAAAGGGAGATGAAATGGATGATAAGATGGAAAGGTTATATGGATTTATGCAAAGGATTGGATAAGAGGGATGGAAGGATAGAACATAGGTGTTGGATAATGGATGGGATGTTGGAAAAATTGTGCATGGCTAGATGGAAATGATGGCAAGATCAACATTGGCATGCACCTTGAGGGGTGGTGGGCTAGTGGAGGAATAGTGGATTTCAGAGTTTGTGATTTTGATGGAAAGGTTGAGGTGGATTTTAGGACACAAGGAGCCAAAATGGATGTAGGAGGTGAAATAGGTTTTAGGATAGTGGAGGTGGGAGAAGTTGGGGTAGCAAACTTGAATGCCAATTTTGATTTTTCTTTAGTGTGCAAGTCTTGTACAAGTGACTTGGGAATCCACATGGTTCTTAAATTTTCATTCTTTTGTGATACTTTAGAATGCGTTGTCTCGATGTAAGACTTGGGAAGCCATACACATTTTGACTTTTCTTCTTTCTTTTGTAGTCCCTTGGAATGCATTGCTTCTACAAGAACCTTAGGGATCCATATGGTTTTTTAAATTTCTTTCTTTTGCTCGATGGGCCTTTGTGGCCTTTTGTATATCTCTTTTTCTTTTTGGATCACATTTTTCTTTGTTTTTACATGTCGATTAGATGGGACATGTTGATCCTTAAATGCATGTGGATTGTTTGACTCGTGACTTGTATGCTTGGCATTCAAATTGCTTGGAGAGGGAAAATAATGTGTAGATGGATAGGAATGATATGAAGGTATTTTGGATGGATGGAAAGTGCTCGAAAATGTGTGTCTTTGTTGATCTCGCATAAGGGCTGGAGGGATATAGGGACCTAAAATAGATGGAAGGGGTGAAGGGGAAGGTGTGTATTTGGATTTACCTGGAAAATTGTAGGATTTATGAGGGATACCAACATCTTGAGAGTGAGAAATGTAGCCAATATAATCAAGATTTCCTTTTATATCAGGGGGTTCTAATATACCATGTTCATGTATGTCTAACCCTTTTCTTCGATAATGCATGCTTTGGAAGATCTTTTTAACAAAGGGTTTCTTCTTACTTTTGATGCTAGAGGCAAGTCCATTTTGAGGTGGAGGTGGCTTGCAAGGGATGATAGGATCATGAGAGGACTTTATGGGCATGATGGACTCTTGAGGAAAACATGGAGAATTATGACAAAGGAATAACGAGATACTTTGATCTTGACATGGAAGAGGACCATTGGATAAAGTAGGAAGGGTGTTTGACTCTTCATTTTGAATAGGATCATTTGAAAAGGTGGAAGAGGCATCATGATCTTTCTTAGGAAGTGGATTAGGAATGGGATTCAAAAGGATGCTTTTCTCTTGAGATGGAAGGGGGTCATCTTGGAAGAAATGGAAAGGTATAAGGGGATCATCATGGGATTCTAGGGAGGTAGGATCTTTTTTAACCATTGGATGGGATTGGAGAGTTTTGGTGTCTTGATATTGATTTATGATAGGGCTTGTTTCTTCATTCTTCAAATTATCCTCTTGACATGCAACCACTTCTAAGGAAGGGGTAGTGTTTTCGATATGCATAGGGGATTCTTGGAAGGTGTTCATGTTTTTGCATGATGGGGAATAATTTTGGATGGGGCCTTCTAGAGTGGGTATGATTGGAATTAGAGTCCATAATGGCATAGGATCTAAGACATCTGAATCGTATAGAGGATTTGTATAAAAGAATGGATTAGCTTGGATTTGTACCGTGGATAGACCTTGAGGGTCAACATGAGAAGTTTCACCATTAGGTTCCTTGTTTGAAGGAGATGGTATGGATTGTTGTTGAGAAGTTTTAGGAGATGAAGGCACTGTGGAAGAGATGGAGGCCACATATGAAGCCTTGCTAGACATAGGTGTATTATTTTGATCATGCTTAGGAGTAGTGCCTTGTTTCTCTACAGATGAGTCATTAGGATCTTCAATTTCAATGATACCGTTATCAAGAAGGTCTTGAATCTTATGTTTTAATTCCATGCAATCTGAAGTCTTATGTTTGTTATATCTATGATATGCACAATAATTACTCAAAAATTCACATCCCCATATGGTCTTGTTAGGCAATATGTTAAGATTGTGCTCAAGAAGCTCTTTCAAAGCTGACTCAATAGATTGCCCCAAAGGTGTAAAATGTCTATCTAAGGGATATTTGGAAGAAATATCTTGTTTTCTTGGTGAAGGACTCATGTGATATTTCTTGAGATTTGACTTTTGATTTTCAATTATTTGTTGTTCCATCTTATATAGTCGTTTTAGCATTCCTTGAAGTTTGTCACTATTGATATCATGAATTTGTTTCTCAAAAGGTGTCATTGATTCATTTTGTTGAACTTGAATGTCATATATTTCTCTCTTGAGATCTTGAATTTGTTGGGCCAAAGTAGCCATGGATATTTATGATAGTTCTGAACTTTGACCTAGGACAATGTATGAGACTCTAGGTATGATGCAAACCCTAAAGTGCAAAGGGGGGGCTGTATGATACGAGTGAGATTAGGATGTGATAAAGATCAATGCAAAAATGTAATCTATGTGACATGATTGAGATGGGAATGTGCCAAAGGATGGATGCAAAATGCAATCTATATGATAGGAAAGTGATGTGCAGCTAAACCCTAAATGGGATATGAGAATGAATGATGTTTGATGCAAGGACTAAGGAAACTCTAGGTCTAAAAATATTTCCAATGTGGGGTTTGACTTGTGCTATGATGGATAGACACAAGGATAAGTTATCAAAGAGAGAGCATGCTATGATAGGAGATGATGAACTCCAAGCGGAATACCAACTCAAAGACACTGATAGATTCCCTAACTCAAGGAAGATGCACCTCAAGTGATAAGGGGGATTGATCATCAAAAGTTGATGTCAAACCTAAGATGAGAAATCCTAAGTGCAAGCAATGTTTTTGGTTTTTTTGGATTTTGTTATGCAAATAATAATGAAATGCTAGTACCAATGATGAAATGACCTAAGGAGCTTGTGTCGGGTTTAAGGTTATGTCCTAAAGTAATGATGAAAGGCTATGCAAAGATTATGGGTATGATCCAAGGGGATTATGCATGGGTCTGATCTAGGGGGGATATGCAAAGACTAGGTATGATTAAATAAGATATGCAAGGATGAAAGGTGCAACTAGGTGAAGACTATGCAAGGATCGAAAAGGGTATGGGAAACTATAATGATGTGGCTATGTGAGGACCTAAAAGATCAGAACTTCAAAAGCGACATCTCAAGAGATTTGAAATGATTGTTTTGAGAACACAAGTTCAACGTTTCAAGGACAATGTTGTTTTGCAAGGTTTCAGTTTTGAATGTGGTGTTGATTGTGAAATGTTCTTGTTTGTTTGTGCACACATTCAAAAAACATGGCAAACAGAATGTTTGTTTGATTTTACAATAAAAATACATTCAAGCACAATCCTAAGGCTAGCCAGGACAATTGTTGTTGAATCTCACCTGGGAGGTTACCCAGAGCTATGCAATTCAGAGTGGATACTTAGATGCTTGACCCCACTAGCTCCACCCTCGGCACTCACTTCTTCGGTGCAGCCAAGCACCAGTTCCCATGAAAACTCCCCATGGTGAACTTTGTATCTCTACTAAGAACCGTAAGAATGTGAGCCGCTTCAGAGGTCCAACCTCCTGTGTCAACAACTAGAAGGTTTTTGGCTTCTAACACAAAAGGTGTCTAGCAAGGGAATCCGTTCGAGTGGCCATACATGTCGCAGCGTACGCTCTATTAAGGAAGGCTCCCAGCCTATAGAGGTTGCACTCTATAGGGTTTATGGGGAGACATGCCGTCAGTATGAACTAATCAGCACTCGTTGCTTGCAACTTTCGTCACAAACACATTTATTTATAGTGGTTTGGAAGAGCTTGGCTTTAGCTCGTTACCACTTGGGTCATTCCCTCTCACCAAGCTTTAAGGGCTTCTTGGGAGGCAGGCCCTCTAAAAGGGTAAAAAAAAGAGAGTATATTGCTCAAGACGCAAAAGACACTGGTTAATTTTAAAGCACCAATTTGAAATGTGATCTAATCTAAAAATCAAACAATTTGTTTCAAATCACCATTTCTTTGACATGTGTCCTGCATCAAACAATGTTAGTAGTTTCAAGATATGATCTTCGACACATAGGATTGGATACCATAAGAGGAAACCTGCATGTAGCACACTCATTAGATGTGGGAGAATGTCTATGGGAGAGCCTAAATAAGGCATATGAGCTATCAAAGATCTTGCATTTGCACTGCATAAAACACATGGATTTGCAGTAGTTGTTTGATAGGTATGTTATTGGTCATGCAATGCATCAAAATGTGGGAGCGAAGACAAGTATAGACAAAGTGCATGAACTGTTTCTAAAAATCCCCAAAGAGATATATCGCAATGCTCAGAAAGGTGGTTTTAAATGTAGAAAACATAGAACCAATGACCAGGTATGCAAGACGTGGGGCTGTTTGGCAGATGTGGGAACTATTTTTCCAATAGAAACAAGGCACACAACTATTTTTAAACTGCAAAATGCTACATTAAAGAAATCACGAGAACCGTTACTGAAGACAGAACTCGAGTGTAGGAAAGAGTTGTAGCAAGATAGGTTAAATGTCTCAAATTTATCAAAAAAAGACCAAAACAAAGTATAGGAAATGTGTATGATAATTTGCAGACTATAAATGTGTATAACGTGAATGCATGAAGGTGTATGCATGATATAATATTTTATTTAATAAATTTAATGGATAAATGATAAATATTAATAATAATATAATAAAAGATGGGAATTATGAATAATGAATTATGGAGAAATAATAATGTATAAATAAGGACTCGCCCGATGTTTGGAGAAATTTGAAATTAAATGAGGATAAATTAATGGAAATTTTTATGTGTCTACAAGTACCATAATTAAAACTTGGCAAACAAGAGTCATGTGTAATCCTTTCATCCCCTTGCACTGTACACTTGGGGGAAAGCTTCATCCACACAATCCTCCCATCCATCTACATTATATCTAAGTCCATTCTCCTTTCCTATCTTTGATCTTTACTATCCTATCCATATCCTCCATCTCATATCCCTCATCCTATCAAAATAAATCCTCCATTCTAATCATATAAGAGGTGAAACAATATATATGAATGCATGCTTTGGAGAATTCAATCCTTAATCCTCTACCATCCATATCGATTACACATTATCTTTCAAAACTCATACATCCTTAATTCCACTACCTCTAGTGTGGGGCATTGCACTCCTTTGCAACATAGTCCTTGATTCTCCATCACCCTACCCTCCATCCTTTATTCCTCCATTTCCTATCCATATCCATCCACTTATTCCCTCCATCTCCTATCCAAACAAATCCCTCATCCATCTATCCTCTTAACAATCCTTGGTTCTCCCTTGTCATTGGTTCCATTCAATCAAATCCTATCCACCAATCCCCACCATCCAATCCAATTTCTAATCCAATCCTATCTTGTCCAATCACATTCTCCACCTCTTCCAATTCAATCATTAATCCCATCCTCAATCCAATCCCACTCAATCATCCATCCCCCTATTTTCATCCTATCTAATCATTTATCCTTCTTCGAATCCTATCCAATCCATCAAACTAAGCTTTCTCCATCTACCTAAGCTCGCACTGACTTGTGCCTAATTCAAGCACCCATCCATACTACGCTAATCAAATCTAAGCAACAATCCTCTCATCTACAAATCTTGCATATCCAACTTGTCTTTTGTCATCCATTGATCAATCCATCACCTTGCCCATCAGGATGCCTCCTTCCCTAGTCCGACAACTTATCCAAATCCATCTCCTACTCTTGGAAAGAGATATCAGTTGGTCATATGCATATGGTTTGCATGCTTGAGATTTTCGCTTTGTTTTCATCTAGTGTCCCAGGACTATACTTGTTCAGGACTGCCTTGATCATCCTATATCTTGGTGTGTCTTGGCTGGTGTATAATGGGGCATAGTTTTCATGGCATGGTGTGTTTGAAGGTCTTCCTTGTACAAACTGACAACCTTGCATTAGTGTTTTTCAACACTTGCATGATTGTGTGGAAGGCATTCTTGTTTGATTGAGCGTCAGTCCACGCCTCAGATTTTCATATCATCCTGGTTCTTATAATCAGTGGTGTAGACTATCCATGGCAATATCAAATCTAGGTTTGCTCTCTATACTTGCTTAACAATAAATCCAATCAATTTATCATTTATCTGTCTCATTTCATTCACAACACTCCAACTCATCCTACTTCCCTCTTTCATTATCTTCATCCTTTCATCACTTATTCTTCTAATTCCTTTCGAGAGCACACTTGTGTTCTTCAAACTTGCATGTCCTCTCGAGGGGGCATACAACTACTTCCTTGTCATCCTTCCTCCTTATCATCCTTCTTCATCTCATGATTGAGGCATCATGCTACCAGTCCTTATCCTTTTCTTCCACTACGTTTTATTCTTCTTTGATATAACATCATTTCATGATGCTATATCAAAGAGTGGCAAAATGTAGACACCTAAAATTAATATTTAATTAATTTAAGCCTATCAACATAATTGATTAATTTAATTGTGTTATCCAAATTCCTCTCAGAATCAATTAAATCTAATTTAATTAATCCTGTCACTATAGTCCAATAATTAATTTATCAAATAAATTAATTATTCCCCTATTCTTCTAAAGTCATCTCAATAATTATTTCGTCTAAACCCACTTAGTTAATTAATTTTAATTAATTAACCTAGTCATGTGATTCCTACAAATCACTTTTCCTAATCCCACTTAGCCTAATTAATTCTTCTATAATCTCTCATAATCATGCTTATCATTATTCTCCAATTTTTAATTCCCACTCATGTCACATCAACATTGAGTCTCTCAAAGAAATTCAAATTTCTTTGAATCCCTCAATGCATCCTTATTTTAGATTTTTTAATTCCTTAAGTTTGAAATTCAAATTTCTCCCCACTTTTTTCCAAAGGAATTTTATATTCCCGTTTATTTTCCCAAGGCACCCTTGATCCATGCCTTCTATCTAAAATCAATCTCAACCCTTCATAATCAAATCAATCTTGGCTCTCCATTGGCCTTCTCCAATCTATAAATTGGAGTCTATTCTCCTCACAAATCATCCACTTCTCATGCATTGTCATGCTGCCATTTCTTCTCTCATTCTCTTCTAATTCAAATCCTCCTATCCATCACTCAAATCCGATACAATAATCCATCTATCTTGTTGAGCACAAAGGAGAGCATTCCACATCAAGCAATCAAAGGAGCACATCAAGTGGAGCATCATCCAAGGGCGTCTTCACTTCATCAAGCTCCATCCGAAGAACAAGGTATAAGGTTTGTGAGGTATATGCATTTCATCATTATGGTTTGTAATTATGTCTTTCCAATTCATATGTTCTTATGATTGATTTGCATTGTTTGCTAACTAAATCCTCCTCACTAGGCTATTCCCCTCTTCACGTACCATTTCAAACAAAGAATAGGAAAAGACCACACATGTACTCGCATGAATGATGGTTCCATGAGAGAAAGGACATCAAATTATAGAAATACAACACAAAAAATAAGTAATATTTAAAAAGGGGAGAGATAGATAGAGAGAGAGAGAGAGAGAGAGAGAGAGAGAGAGAGAGAGAGAGAGAGAGAGAGAGAGAGAGAGAGAGAAGGAAAATGCCATCCTTGCCCCCCAAGCAAGAGGAAAACGAAAAATTAGGATGAAAGATACATATTCCCTAAGAATAGATTATTCATAAGAGATGTACCATTTCAAACAAGTAAAAGGTCCTAACCAAGGAATGCTCGTGTATTCGCATGGAGGATAATTCTATGCAAAAAAGGACATAATATTATGAAAAATACAACCCATAAAAGAAAAAATGAATCCCAAGAAAGAGGAAAGAGGAAATAAATAGAAAATTATTCTTGCCCCTAGGCATAGAGAAAAGAATAAATAGACTATTATTTTGCTCGCTAAGTATGATTGCACCTAAAATTATACCACCATGAATGAAAATGAGCCCCCAATAGCTAAGCTAACAATATCACATAGTGAGGAGAAACATAATAGGAGCTTGAATGTTATTTAAAATGATTAAGAGAAATATGCCTTTCATTTTCACGTGTTATTTTTATGATACCTGAATCAATATTTGTTGTATTTTAATTTGCAAGGCTTGACACTCATTAGTAGAATGGACATAAAGAGAGATTAATTTGCAAAAAGATATCAGGGAAAAACTTATTTTGTCTGAGTTTACTTCTTTTTCGCAGTTGTGCACAACACTCCACAATTATCAACTGGTTACGAATCAAATGGAGAAATCTACTCCTATGGCTCCGAGTGATAAGGGGGAGATTGTTCAACAACCATTTACAAAGTTAAAACCAATAAAAATATTCATCAAGTTCAATGATGCAATCAACAACAACAATGTGAATGCTACAACAGGTGTGCCTCCTATTTCTAAATTCTTTAAAAGAAAAAAACAATTTGCTCTTTTGAATGAATATTTACATAGTATTATGTCTCAGTTGTTACAAAGAAGTGTTATAAAACTTCCTCCTATCAAACCATTTGACCCATCTAATATTGCATCCCTTTATTTTGATAGCAATTCCTTTTGTCAGTTTCATCATCAATCTAGTCATGATACTGACAAATATTTTACATTGAAAAGTAAGATTCAAGATTTTATTGATAATAATACTATATCCATGGAAAGTGTGAATGATAAGGGAAACAAATCAGTAGCTCCTCCTAATCAAAATCTTAAGAGTTTCACTGATCGTAAATTGCCTTCCCATACCTCTAACGTGATTGAAACCGAACATACTTCTTTCTCTCCTTATGATCTTACTACCACAACTCCGAATTTGTGAATATGACAGAGAAAAAAAAGACACCTAAGGATCCTTGTATTACATTTGACCCTACTGAGACCATTAGGGAATCCAATGGGCCTTTATACATAGTTGCGAAGGTTAAGGACATACATTGTCATGGTGCTCTTGTTGATCCCTCTTGCATGGTTAATATCATTACTGAGGAGTATCTCTTCACTTTACGATTGCATAAAATGATCTATGATGACTCTAATGTGGCTATAAAATTATTTGATGGATTCTCTTGTCCTACCATTGGTTCTATCACTCTTCATGTTGAAGTTCGCACTAAATCTTTGGATGTTAACTTTGTTATCATTCCTTCTTCCGAGAAATTCTGTGTAAAGTTGGGCTACCCTTGGCTATCTTCCATGAAGGATATTGCTTCTCCAATTCATAAGTGTTTGAAATTTCCTCACAATGGAGAAATCATAACCATGAACTATAGCTTATTTTGCCCATCCGAAAGAAGCCCTAGTGTTCCTATTGATCTGTTTTGGCCTAAGCAATTTCAATCTCTTCCACAAAGGGGAAATGCTCTTTTTCAATCTTATCAAAAAAGGAAGAAGGATATGATCTTATCCTTGAGTCAACCCAGATCCCCAACACTTGACATTCACATCCTTCTTGAAGATGAAATCCTTCCGCTAACAGATAGGACTAATCTTCCTCCTAAGAAAAATACTCAACCTATTCCTATGGATGTGAATATGCCTTTTCCTAAGAAGAACAACAATATTCCTCCTAAGGTTAGACCTCTACCACCTCCCCATGATGGACCCGGTCTCCTTTGTACACCTAATATTCCTCCTTTATATGGCATAGTTCCACCTCCTTTCTCTTATAGAGAGAAGAGGCCCACCTCTCCTCTTGTCCAACCTAAAAGACATCAACCAAAACCTTCAAATATCATAGAGGAGATTGTTCCTCCTTTCATGAATATTCCTCCTCCTTCTCAGAATTCCGCTAAGACTAGACAAAATCGTTGTACGGGAGACCACCAATGAAGGCGTCGTAATTGATCTCGTGAAGTTGTTCCTCAAAAAATTAAATCTCCCAAGACTCAAACAGTTGATATGATTCCCTTTTCTTCTAAGCAAGATGTTGAACCTACATCTCCAAATCATAAGTTCCAAAAAACATTTGATGGTTTTACTCCTATTCGTGTTTGCACTCCTCTTTCTATAAATCTTGATGAAGAAATGAGTGAAAATTTTATTCATGATGGCAATACAGCTCCTAATACTTATGATAGTGATTACGAATATTTTAATGTGGACAAGCATTTATCAACTGAATTTTCACAAACCCTAATCCTAGCTCCTAGAATCGAACAAAGTGACTTACCATATGAGCATAGTCCTTTTTTAGATCTTGTGATAGCTCCATCTATTGTGCTCTATGTTCCTCCTCTGGCATGTTTCTTTCCTTCCTGAAATAGTGCTCATCAAGATCAGGAAGCGGATGTTGTGCTAGATTAGCAATATTAGCATTGTAGATCTTCTCTCTCTCTCCTTTCTTGGTCTTTTGCGACCATTCTTCTATGTATATCCCCGTTCTTCTATTTTTCCTTCAATGTCTACTTGAGAATGATACAAAGCATTGAGATCTCTTTTGGTCTCTTTCATGTTGACTCAAAAGACATTCTCTATTCCCTTTCTTCCAAGGTAGTGTCCTTTCTTTGGGGAATGATGATTATTATATGCACACATACATATATGATATACATGAGTTATCATACAACATATTGACCCCAAGGAAAGTGAAACTACCTTGTGTTTTGCATTCATTATCCTTGGGGTTATTCCTCGACTGGGGACTAAATCCTTGTGATAATATGCTCCCTATCTTCTCTCTCTTGGGTGCATCCTACCTTAAAGAAATCTCTCCCAATAAGGCGTGCACGATCACTTAACATGGGGGCATACACTATGCTCATATTTTTCTTTTCCATACTTAGAATTATTTAGTGAACTCATCTTTGCTTTATAATTTTGGTATCTTTTTCATGACTCATAGTGAGAGGAACCTTGCTACTTGCAGTCATGGTTTCCCTTCTTGATCTTTCCTTTTACTTTTTCAATCAATGTCGTAAGATTTTTAGTCCACTGGGGGCTTGGTGCATCTTGCCTCCTTGATGTGGTAGAAGTCTTTCAATCTTGTTTCCTTGTACTTTACCGATAGTATTGGTATATGCTTATATTCTCGCTAAAGTGGGGGATAAATGTAGTGTCATAAAATTGCAACCCTTGCAATTTGTGACCACATTAGGGTCCTCACTTTGGCGATTCAAATCCCTAAGCCTGATCGGAGACCTGAGACTTGGTTAACCCCTAGAAACTGCCTTGTTCTTGCCCTCTGCATTGCTTGAACTGGCTTCTTTTCCTAAGAGAAGAGCAGGACAGGGGCGTGGTGCCCCTATCCTCCTAGGACATGAGAGTGGTGCCCTTGTCCTTTCCCTATTTTGGGACCCCCTCTATCCTATATTTGTATTGGACTTTGCATAAAACATGAAATTTTTTCCCTGTCTCGCTCTGTGATGGAAAATTAGTCAATTAGCCCTAATTGATGAGTATATATGTCGCATGTGTCCTCTCATTTGTAGAAGTTGAATAAGAAAATAGGGGGCATACGTTCAAATACATGAGATCACACATTTAAGCATTCCTTTCTAACATTGAGCATTCTCAAGTCTCTAATCAAGGATAGGTGTTTCATTGAAGTCAAGGATTCAACCATTGAAAAAGAGATCCCTTTCAACATTCAATTCAATACAAGAAAATATACCTATATTCTATCTACAACCTCCCTTGAGGTGACTTACATTTCAGTCTTTCATTTACATTTACTTGCAAGTACTTTCTTTCATCATTTGGTTAATTCTAAAACTGGGGTTTGAACTAAAGGCAAACCCCCAATCCCAACCCCTTTTCCTCTCTTTTTTGTGTGTAGGTTCTAGGTGCATAGTCATGTTTGCAAATTCAGACTCCATTTGCAGAGGCGGAAAAACCCTTTTCATTTCACAGATTTCCGAAAGGACCATGGACACTTTCAGCACAGTCCCGACAACTTTTCCTAAAATTTGTAGGGCAACTTTGTTTTGACATATTATAGCCTAATCCAGGTGCACATCTTCATCTCAAGCTTATATCTCGATTCATAATCAATTATTTTCTACTTTTACACTTAGTCTTACAACACATAACTCAATCATTTCCTTTCTAAAAGAGGGGTTAGCTTGTCATTTCTATCCCATTATCAATTCATTTAATATTCAATCTCAGACCTAAGAGATTGGATCTAGTGAATTCCCCTCTCTTTTAAATGTAATGTGAATAAGGTTTTTGAAGGGAAATCTGTAGTAAAACTTTCATCTCTCCTCAGAGGGAAAAAAATCTTTCCTCTTGATCTCTCCACCATTCACCTTTTTCACCATTACATGAGCATTAGGCTGTCTTACCAAAGGATTCTTTCTCTTCTTATGATTAGGCTTTGCATTTCTCTATCAAGAACTAGATGATTCTCCTATCTTAAATCCGAGTCCGCACATGTCTTTTCCTTGTCTTTGATTTCCTAGCATCTCATCAAGCCTTGCTGAGCTAGCATTGATTTTTTTTTTGTATTGATTTGCAGTAGCAAGTTCATCTCTTAGGGAAACAATCTATCTTTCAAGTTATTGACCATCATTCCTTGATTGTGTCAACTCAAGCTTCAATTGATGATTCTCATAGGTAAGCCTGAAACATTCATCTGATATGTCTTTTAAAGATTGAGTCAAACCTTCTTCATTCTTCTTTTGGTCTTCAATCTCCTTAGTCAACTTCATCACAATGAATTGAATCTCATTCTTAAATACACTCTCTCTATCAAGATTTTCACATTCATCAAATTTGTCCTGATTTTCCATTATTTGATTCTCTTTCTCCTTCAACTTGTCCATCATCTCTTTCCTCTTATTTATTAACTTGTTTTTTCAAATCAATAATGAAGTCTTCAACTACATTCAAGTTTCTTTTTAAGGAACTTATTTCATTTATTGCCACATCAAGATCCTCAAGTGCCACACAAAGTTGTCTCTCCAGACTGGAGTCCATTGATTCAATCTTTAGAACCTTCCTCAAGAAGTTAGGCTTCCTCGGAGGAAATAGGCTTTGATACCAATTAAGGAACACTGAGAGGTGGGGGAGTGAATCAATGTTCTACCAGTAAGAAATTTTTTTAACTTATTATTAGATCACTGAAAGCAAATGCAAGAAATTAAAATGCATAAACACAAGACAATCAACCACAAGATCATAACACCAGGATTTTTACGTAGAAACCTGGAAAGGGAAAAACCATGATTGGATTTGAACCCACAATATTATTCCACTATGTCCAGTAGCAAAATAATATTACATAAAGGGGAATTTACCTACATTCAGGTTCACTACCTAGAGCTCACTGCTCAAATTACAATATGGAAGTGTCAATGACTTAAAAATCATTTACAATGAGAACTACAATGATTGAACTCCAAAATAGCATCAAACAATGCTTGTATGAGTTTCGG
The DNA here is from genome assembly GCF_030272615.1 of Cryptomeria japonica. Lineage (NCBI taxonomy): Eukaryota > Viridiplantae > Streptophyta > Pinopsida > Cupressales > Cupressaceae > Cryptomeria > Cryptomeria japonica. Next base: position 728,623,797 of record NC_081411.1, on the reverse strand, counting down.
TTAAGTGCAGAAAGTCCAACTGCAACTGCTTTGTAACTCTGCTCTATTCTGATTCTCAGTCAGCTACTGGATCAAGAATGTACATGTGAAACTATTCCAAATAGTTTTCTCATCACTAATCACTCATACCATGTCACAAAATTATCTTCTACATCGATCAAATATATCCATAATCACAAAATAAAATATTCATCAAGTCGGTCATCCATATTATGCAATGTAACATGTAACTGGGTGTCGGCTTAGACCAGATCTCTAAACCATATGTGGATCAACCAAATGATGCTAAAATTATTTCTACATGTCGGCCCTATCATCCCATGCATGAATCTGACCACTATAATTACCACAAAGATTATGGATCAAAAGTGCTCTGCTTATCCTGAAATATCGGTTACTGATTATCGGACCACTTCCTCTAGCGGACATCAAAATATATAACTACTGGATAGGATTTCCAAGAAGAGTTTCCATCAATGACAACCCTAAACCATTATACATGCACTAGAATCTACCTGATGAGTGCATATAATTCAAATAAAAGGAAAAACATGTTTGGTAGCCTTTCTCCACAACTAAAGAAGAAACCCAAATTTAGTGATTGAAAGAAGTCCTCTAGATACAATTTTAAAAAAATCATCACCTAAGGGCCAAGACCAAATTATTTAAATATTTATATTTTATGAGAATATTAATCATCTAGCAATCTTTTGATACTCAATTCAATAAATTTTTCCAATGTTTAATTATTCCTACATAAACTTTTAGTTCATACAAAAATTTATGAATAATCATAAGATAAATACTTATTGAATTCAAGCAATTCCTCTAAATCTTGTTTACCCTATATAGGGTAGAGGAAATGAGTCTAAATATAAGAGATTGTTTTTATTGAAGAGAAGCATATTGGTCTAAAATGTGAAAGCCAAACAACTTAGGAACTCTTAATATCTTCTGAAGGCTGAGGAAAGGAAGAAATTCCAAATTAAAAAAAATATCATTGATAAGATTGAAGACATTTTATGACATTTATTTTTTAAATATAATTCAATTTAACATGAAATTTTCTTATAACACCTTGATAAAGATGATGCATAAAATTAAAACTAACTATTTGATTCTTAAGTAGGGCAATCTATAACTATTGAACTTAACCAATCAGCCATAAATCTCAATTTTGTTCTTTACATCCTCACTATGACTCTCAATTAATTTTTAATTAGCCTAATCTTCTTACCCACAACTAATGGTTAAGCCACCTACCTGAGTTGAATCTAGTTCTTTCCATCCCATTAATGGTATACAAATGTGGACATAATTAAAATTTTAAAAATATTATCCCACATAAAATCTCTACATCACATGATGTTGTTTTTATTCATTGCTACATAATTTCTACCTATTTGAAGTACTTCCATAAATCCACTTTTATTTTGTGTTTCTAGATTCAACTATGAAGTTCATGTTGGATATTATTAGTCATTTCCACTGCTAGGATATGTTATTGTCATTGATGTTAATATATTCTTGTGATTTTCTCCGGTGATTGCTGATTGGGAAGATCATATGATTCGACTTGAAGTGTTATTTTGTTGATCACCATTTTGCAGAGTTTAGTATTTACTTTGATATATTCTGGTGTGATCAGATCTTATGCTGAGGTTTTAGGATACTTTTTAGGATGGCCTTGTGTATCTTCACTTTAGATGGTTCCTAATTTGGTGCTTCACAAGTTATCTTTCTTCATGATAGTTATTGATTAGTTGTATTCCCGAGTTTCAGATTTTGATTGATGAAGATTTGATAAGTGGTGTTGGTGCAGCTATTATTGATGATACTAAAGTACTTTCTAGTGTTTCCCATTGTTTCCTATTTGTTCTAGTGATTTGCATTTATTGTTGTGCAAGTTTTTAATGGTTTCTATGAACCAGTGATAATTTTCATGTTATGCAGTATTCCTGGTGGTGTAATGTGTTGCGGTTGATCTTGCCAAAATTTTTGGTAAAGTTGAGCATTTGGAAATCTGGTTTAGGTCCATGTTATACTATGTAAATCATTGTATTATTCTGGTGGTTGATCTTTGTATCTTATGATGTAATTTTGTAATTGAGGGTTGAGGGTTTTGTTGACCTTGTTGTCAAGGTTGATTAATTGTATATATAGGTGATATTGTCATGTAATTTAGATATTGATTTTGTGTCTGCATTATCAGAGAGTGGTGTAAGTGCGAACAAGTGATTTATCCTTCGGTGTTGTGATTATGTGGAGATTGGTGTTGTAGAGAAGACAATTGTGCTTAACCAGAACTATAATTAGGCATTTGGAGATGCATTCCTTCAGTTCATTTCTTTCGGATTATAGTCAAAATCTTGTTGTAAGTCAATGAGACCTCCCTTAGGGTTGTCGCCTTTCGGGCCATTGTCTTTTGAGCAGTGAGCTCTAGGCAGTGTGCCTGAATGCATGTGAATTCCCCATTGTAATATTTCACATAATACTGTAGAGTATCATCTTACTACGGGTAGGTTCCCACCGTGGTTTCTCCCTTGACTGGGTTTTCCATGTCAAAATCTTGGTGTTGTGTGTTGTGTTGTTAATCTGCTTATATTTATTATTGTTGCAGTTTATCAGATCTATTTTTATGATTAAGTTTATTGATCTGGTGAAGACTGATGCACCCCCCTCTCTCATTCTTCCTCCTCTTTGTTGCTAACAATTGGTATTAGAGCTAGATCCTCTAGAAGAAGCTTAACCTCTTGAGGAGATCCAAGATGGAAGATCAAGGTGTTATCTTTAAGAAGGATATTTTGAGGTTTGATGGAAGTAACTATTCTATATGGAAGAACCAGATGGAAGTGCGCTTAAAATGTCTTGGATAATATTACTGGAAGATTACGAAGAATGTCTATTCTGCTCCTCCAAATGGACCAACTACCCCTGATGAGGTCAAGGAAGTTGAACATAATATTAGAGTGAATGAATAATTGCTTAGTGCCCTAACTAATTTTGAGATGACAAATGTAATGGGACTTTAGACCGCACATGAGATTTGGGAGAAGCTTGAAATATTGTATGAAGGTGATAAACAAGTGAAAGCTGCTAAGTTGCAGAGTTTGGAAGGAAAGTATGAGATGCTAAAGATTGGGGATGATGAAAATATACACTCCTTCATGGCTAAGGTGAATAAAATTGTCCTAGGTATCAGATGTGCCAATGGAACTATTGAGGAAGATGAAATTGTTGCTAAGGTGCTTAGATATCTGCCTCTTGCCTACAAACATAAGGTTGCTACTATTGATGAGATTTAAAGTGTGATTACAGTGACAAGAGATATGTTGGTTGGAAAGATTGTTGAATGTGGAGAAACACATGAGAAGTCTAAGATAACATTTAGAGCATCAACATCTATATCCGGAAAGAAGAAGTATAATCCTGATGAATGCAAAATATCTAGATATGAAAGAGAGAGAAGAGAGATGGAAGAGCAAGAAAAACCATTGGATGAGCTTGAAGAGTTGATTGCTTGGAGATTGCCTAAAGGAGTCAGTAAGTATGATGGAAAACCGCCTTTGAAATGTTTCTCTTGCAATAAGATAGGACATTTTGCTTCTATATTCTTGGAGAGAATGGATAAATATGGCAGGCATGATAAATTTGATAAGTATGATAGGAATGATAGATATGAAAAGCATGAGAAGTATGATAAGTCCTACAAGCCTAACCAAAAGTATAGAAATAAGAATAATTGTTATTATGATGTTGATAAAGTTATTACAAATGAATAATCAGGAGGAGATGAAGTTGTTTTTATTTCCATTAAGTAAGATAGACCCGTGTCTGTTGATTCCACAAGCTGCACTATTGAGGAGAAGGATTTAGCTGCTAAAGTTTAAGAGAAAGATGAATGGGTGATTGACAATGGTTGTCCACATCATATGACAAGTGATAAAATCAAATTTGTGAGTATGGAAAGGTATGATGGTGGAATAGTAAGATTTGGTGATGACAAAGCATGTGTGATTTGTGGAAGAGGCTCTATTTCTTTTGATGGTAAGCATAACATTGATGATGTCTTGTCTGTTGAAGGTTTGAAGCATAATATTTTGAGTGTTGGATAGATGGTTGATAAAGGTTGTGATATATAATTCAAGAATGGAAAATGCAATATCCTAAATGCCTCCGGTATAGAGATTGCATCTGGAACTAAGACTAAAGGTAATATTTTTCATTTGAATGCTAGTGAGAAAAGTCATTTGATTTATCATATTGATGAGAGTTGGTTGTAACATATGAGAATGTGTCATGTTAATTTTGATTCAATGATTAAGATTAGTTCTACACAAGCTATTAGGGATCTACCTTAATATTGTTAAACCTACTAATCCAGTATGTAAGGAATGCTAGTTAGGTAAGCAAACAAGGATTTCTTTCAAAAGCAAATAGTATACATAAGATGGATTGCTAGATCTTGTGCATACTGACCTATGTGGACCTACAAATATTAGTAGTGTGCAAGGTGATAGATATTGTATGCTGCTAATTGATGATTATTCCAGGATGATGTGGGTTGTATTTTTGAAGGAGAAATAAAAAGCATTGGATATATTTAAGATATTCAAAGATAAGGTAGAGACTAAGTCTGGTTTGAAGGTAAAGTGTCTGAGATTTGATAGAGGTGGAGAATTCTATTCTGGTGAGTTTAATTCATTCTGTGAGAAGCATGGGATTAGAAGACAATTATCTGCTCCTAGAACCCCTTAATAGAATGGAGTTGTTGAAAGGAAGAACATAATTGTCTTGGATGCTGCAAGGAATATGCTAATTGAAGGGAATGTTTTGAAGATCTATTGGAAAGAAGCTATTAGAACTGCTATTTACACATTCAATAGAGTTCACATCAAAGATGATAGCAGTAAGACCCCTTATGAGTTATGGTTTGGCCATGTTCCTACTGTGAGATATTTTCGAGTATTTGGTACAAAATGTTATATCAAGAGATATGAGGATATAGAAAAGTTTGATCCTAGAAGTGATGAAGGAATTTTCTTGGGATACTCTACAAAGAGTAAAGCCTACCGGTGCTACAATAAGAGATTGAGAAAGATAGTGGAAAGTACAAATGTGAAGGTGGATGAGAGCCTTGTGAAAGAGACCAGAATATGTGTTTATGATGATGGTCAACATGTTATTTTAGCCCCTATTCATACTAAAGACCCTAAGTAGAATAATCTAGTAGAGACAATTAATCTGAATGTTGTTGTTGCTAGTGAAGAGGTACATGAACCTAGTAATCAGAATAATCAGAAGACTCCGATGAACAAATTGAATGAAGCCAGTGAAGTTGTTAGAAATAAAGCTAGATTGGTTTGCAAAGGGTATTCTCAGAAATAAGAAATTGATTATGAGAAGACTTTTTCTCTAGTGGCAAGACTTGAAGTTGTTAGACTATTGCTTGCATATGCTGCTTATAAAGATTTCAAGGTATATCAGATGGATGTCAAAATTTTCCTTTTGAATAGTAATCTTGAGGAAGAATTCTACATTGAGAAACCTAATGGATTTTCATTATCAGATGATGGAGACATGGTATGTAAACTGAAGATATCTCTTTATGGATTAAAGCAAGCTCCTAGACCCTGGTATGCTAGACTAGATAAGTATTTGTTGAAATTGGGATTTAGCAAAGGTGGTGCTGACAATAATATGTACTTTAAGATAGAGAATGATAAAATTTTGATTTTTGAGGTCTTTGTTGATGACATTATCTTTGGAGGTGATGATGACTTGAGCATGAAGTTTTTTGATGATATGTAGAAAGAATTTTAGATGTCTATGATAGGAGAGATGAAATTTTTCTTAGGTTTGCAGATTTTACAAATTGTAAAAGGTATATTTATATCTCAAACTAAGTATGTGAAGGAACTGCTAAAGAAGTTTGGGTTAGATGACTCCAAACCGGTTGGAACTCCTATGGTGACTGGTTGTAAATATTCTAAGGATGATGAATCTCCGAAAGCTAATCAGAGTTTGTACATACCTATGGTTGGTGGACTACTAGATATCTTACTCAGACTAGAACGAACATTATTCATGTTGTGTGAATGGCTGCTAGATATCAATTTGATCTGAAGGAGAGTCATGTCACTGCTATTAAGAGGATATTCAGATACCTGAAGGGAACTATGGATTATGGTCTTTGGTATCTAAGGAATGATGATTTCATGTTATGTTCCTACATTTATGCAAATTGGGATGGTGATATTGATGACCGAAAGAGCACTACAAGTGGAGCATTATTTTTCAGAAAGAAATTGATTTCATGGGCTAGTAAGAAACAAGATTCATTGTCCTTATCTATTACTAAAGTTGAGTACATTTATACTGCTAGTAATTGCACTTAGGTAGTCTAGATGAAACAAAGGTTGAAAGATATCAGAGTTATTTATGATGAGCCTACTGCCATTTACTGTGATAATTCTAGTTCCATTAACATGTCAAGGAATCTGATGCAACATTCAAAGAATAAGCATGTGTCAATCAAATATCATTACTTGAGAGAGTAAGTTAGTGAAGAGAAGGTGAAATAGGAGTATGTATCTACAAGGAAAAAAATAGTTGATATTTTCACCAAGCCTTTGCTTGCATATACCTTTGTCTATTTGAGAGACAAGTTACGGGTATCTACCCCTCTTGATGAGAACTAGATGCATTGAGTTGCATCAATCAAAAGGACTTTAGAGTTGTATCCTTTTATCCAGATATGTGAGTTGGTGCTACTCCTCTGGTGGAGTAATTTGTGTTTTAGGGGGAGAGAATCCTGAGATTGCAACTGATATAAAGACAAAAGGTAATATATTTCATTTGAACTCCAGTGAGAAGACATGTTTGATTACACAGATTGATGAGAGTTGGCTATGGCATAAAAGGTTGTGTCATGTGAATTTTGATTGCATTGTGAAGGTTAGTTCAACTAAGGCAGTTAGGGATATACCTAAGATTATGAAGCTCTATAATCCGGTATGTAAAGAATGTCAAATGGGTAAATAGGTCAGAACCTCTTTTAGGAGTATGCAAGATAAATCAAATGATGTTCTTGATCTTATTCATACTGATTTGTGTGGCCTGGCTAGAGTTAAAAGTTTTCAAGGTGATAGATATTTCATGCTAATCATTGTTGATTATTCTAGAATGATATGGGTTACTTTTCTTAAAGAAAAATCTGAAGCATTTGAAAAGTTTAAAATCTTTAAGGATAAAGTGTAAACTGAGACATGATTGAAAATTAAATGTTTGAGATCAGATCATGGTTGAGAATTCACATCCAGAGAGTTTAATAACTTTTATGACAAGCATGGTATAAGAAGACAATTTTCTCCTCCCCGAACACCTTAGTAGAATGGAGTTGTGGAAATCAAGAATAGAACTATCTTGTATGATGCTAGAACAATGATAATGATAGCTAGTCTATCTCATATCTACTGGAGAGAAGCAGTGAGTACAACGGTTTATACATTCAACATAGTACATATTAAAGGAGAAACTGGTAAGAAACCTTATGAATTATGATTTGGAAATACCCCTACATGTTAAGTATTTCAGAATTTTTGGTAGTAAATGTTATATCGGGAGAGATGATATCATTCGGAAATTTGATCCTAGATGTGATGAAGGCATATTTCTTAGTTATTCTAATGAAAGAAAAGCATATAGATGTACTAACAAGAGATTGCAGAGAATTGTGGAGAGTGCTAATGTCAAAGTAGATGAGCTAAACAAAAGTCAAATTAGAGTTTATGAGAAGGAAACGGTAGTGGAAATGAATATATCTGAACTGGTAGCACCTTTACCAGAACAAAGAGTTGAACCAGTTACTCCGATAGTATCAGAGAACTCAACAGTAACTGAAGAATAGGGAAGATGAATAGAAAGTCAGAGGATTCCTAGGTATGTGAGATTCAATCATTCTAAAGATCAAATCATTGGGGATAAGAGCAATAAAGTGACGACAAGAAGAAGATTGGCAACTAATGAGGTATGTTTAATTTCACAAGTTAAACCAGTATGAATAATTGAGGCATGTAAACATGAATATTGGTTGAAAGATATGAAAGAAGAATTAGATCAGATTGAGAAAAATAACACATGGACCTTAGTTCCCCGACCTAAAAATAAAAATATTATTCGAACTAAATGGGGTTTTAGAAATAAATTGAATAAGGATGGTCAAGTTATAAGGAATAAGGCTAGATTGGCTTGTAAAGGATATTCTCAAAAGAAAGGAATTGATTACGGAGAGACCTTTGCACGTATAGCTTGGATTGAAGCTGTAAGATTATTTCTTGCCTATGCTGCTTAAAAAACCTACAAGTTTATCAGATGGATGTTAAATGTGCATGTTTGAATGCGAATCTTGATGAGGAAGTTAATATTGAGAAACTTGATGGTTTTTCACTATCAGATGGCACATATAGTGGACGCCGCCACTGTGGAAACCCACAATGAGCGGGGTCCGGGTGGAGCCGCCGGCACCCTCTGCTCCCTCCGCCTCACCTCCCCTGCGCGCGACCTCCGCCATTCACCACCAAAACCCACCATGGTCGCCGCCTTCATTAGCCTATCGACCCTGTTCAAAAAGGAAAGAAAAATACGAAACCCTAACCCAGTATGGGTTAGGGTATTCGAGAATGGTATAGGCTTTATAGAATGAAAAAAATATATGAATAAAGTATTTTTATAATAGTTAATTTAGGGTTCATGGTAGTTGATAATAAGGTATGTTTCTTGAAACAAAGAAATTAGGGTTCCAATAATAGTTGAATATATTATAGTCAAGTTATTGGGACCTTTACATTTAAGAAATGATTAATATTTCCATATAGATAGAAGTTTTGAATAAAAGGAAAATATATAGTTTATAATCATGGAAGTATAATTCGACTATAATGTAGATGCATATTTAGAACATTCATAATTTATAGATGTTTAATATCTTAATATATTAACTAGGGCAATTATAGATTTAATATTTTATTAGGTGTTTAAAATTTATATGTGTTTTATATAAACATAGGGGCTTGTAAATATTTGATTAATGTTTTAAATTGTAAATACCCCTTTAGAGTTTATTCTTTTAAGGAATTTAATGGATAAAGAAATGAATTTTTCTACAAAATTATTATTACCATAATTGGGTAAATATACTTGAGAAGTTAATCAATCATATTTAAAGCAAGAGAGATTATGAATATTGGACACAAAGAAATAAATAGTTATTGGTTGGAAGAAGTAATATATAAGAATTTGATTTAAATTATAAATTATTTTTGTAGAGTTCTAAATGTTTTTCCCTTGCAACTAAATGGAACGACTTAATATAGATTAATAAATAATTAAATTAAGAGGATATTGTAGGGGCGTAAGCTAATTCCTCTGGGATAAAATTTATGTACTAAGTCTTACCAACCTTGTTAATCCAAGTGGATACGTTTACCAGGCAATATAATTATCATAATGAGGTTGGAACTCAATCTGTATCTGCTCTATTAGATAATATTAAAGCAACGGAAGTGAAGGGGACTTTTGAGTGAATTTATTATTACACATATAATATTTATTAGATCCTCTTAATAGTAGGAAATTATTGTAAGTGTTGTGTGAGTATTTATTACCGACTGAAGGATTCGTTTGGAACAATTTGTTAATGTGTCACAATTTAATTAAGAAATGCTTGCATGTAATTTAGTGTTTTTTTTTTTAAAAAAAGGAAAAAAAAAAAATATATATATTTGGTTGTGTTTTGCCCAAAAGTTTGGGCATGAAAGGCATGTAAATATGAATATTGGTTGAAAGATATGAAAGAAGAATTAGATTAGATTGAGAAAAATAACACATGGACCTTGGTTCCCCCACCTAAAAATAAAAATGTTATTGGAACTAAATGGGTTTTTAGAAATAAATTGAATGAGGATGGTCAAGTTATAAGGAATAAGGTTAGATTGGCTTGTAAAGGATATTCTCAAAAGAAAGGAATTGATTATGGAGAGACCTTTGCACGTATAGCTTGGATTGAAGCTATAAGATTATTTCTTGCCTATGCTGCTTAAAAAACCTACAAGTTTATCAGATGGATGTTAAATGTGCATGTTTGAATGGGAATCTTGATGAGGAAGTTAATATTGAGAAACTTGATGGTTTTTCACTATCAGATGGCACATATAGTGGACGTCGCCACTATGGAAACCCACAGTGACCAGGGTCCGGGTGGAGCCGCCGGCGCCCTCTGCTCCCTCTACCTCACCTCCCCTGCGCACGACCTCCGCCATTCGCCGCCAAAACCCGCCATGGCCTCCGCCTTCATTAGCCTATCGGCCCTGTTCAAAAAGGAAAGAAAAATACGAAACCCTAACCTAGTATGGGTTAGGGTATTCGAGAATGGTATAGGCTTTAAAAAATGAAAAAAAAATATGAATAAAGTATTTTTATAATAGTTAATTTAGGGTTCATGGTAGTTGATAATAAGGTATGTTTCTTGAAACGAAGAAATTAGGGTTCCAGTAATAGTTGAATATATTATAGTCAAGTTATTGGGACCTTTACATTTAAGAAATGATTAATATTTCCATATAGATAGAAGTTTTGAATAAAAGGAAAATATATAGTTTATAATCATGGAAGTATAATTCGACTATAATGTAGATGCATATTTAGAACATTCATAATTTATAGATGTTTAATATCTTAATATATTAACTAGGGCAATTATAGATTTAATATTTTATTAGGTGTTTAAAATTTATATATGTTTTATATAAACATAGGGGCTTGTAAATATTTGATTAATGTTTTAAATTGTAAATACCCCTTTAGAGTTTATTCTTTTAAGGAATTTAATGGATAAAGAAATGAATTTTTCTACAAAATTATTATTACCATAATTGGGTAAATATACTTGAGAAGTTAATCAATCATATTTAAAGCAAGAGAGATTATGAATATTGGACATGAAGAAATAAATAGTTGTTGGTTGGAAGAAGTAATATATAAGAATTTGATTTAAATTATAAATTATTTTTGTAGAGTTCTAAATGTTTTTCCCTTGCAAATAAATGGAACGACTTAATATAGATTAATAAATAATTAAATTAAGAGGATATTGTAGGGGCGTAAGCTAATTCCTCTAGGATAAAATTTATGTACTAAGTCTTACCAACCTTGTTAATCCAAGTGGATACATTTACCAGACAATATAATTATCATAATGAGGTTGGAACTCAATCTGTATCTTCTCTATTAGATAATATTAAAGCAACTGAAGTGAAGGGGACTTTTGAGTGAATTTATTATTACACATATAATATTTATTAGATCCTCTTAATAGTAGGAAATTATCGTAAGTGTTGTGTGAGTATTTATAACCGACTTAAGGATTCGTTTGGAATAATTTGTTAATGTGTCACAATTTAATTAAGAAATGTCTGCATGTAATTTAGTGTTTTTAAAAAAAATATATTTGGTTCTGTTTTGCCCAAAAGTTTGGGCATGACAGGCATGTAAATATGAATATTGGTTGAAAGATATGAAAGAAGAATTAGATCAGATTTAGAAAAATAACACATGGACCTTGGTTCCCCCACCTAAAAATAAAAATGTTATTGGAACTAAATGGGTTTTTAGAAATAAATTGAATGAGGATGGTCAAGTTATAAGGAATAAGGCTAGATTGGCTTGTAAAGGGTATTCTCAAAAGAAAGGAATTGATTATGGAGAGACCTTTGTACGTATAGCTTGGATTGAAGCTGTAAGATTATTTCTTGCCTATGCTGCTTAAAAAACCTACAAGTTTATCAGATGGATGTTAAATGTGCATGTTTGAATGGGAATCTTGATGAGGAAGTTAATATTGAGAAACTTGATGGTTTTTCACTATCAGATGGCACATATATTGTTTGTAGGCTAAGGAAAGATTTATATGGATTGAAACAAGAACGAACCTAAAGCTTGCTATGCTAGGTTGGATAAATATCTTTTGAAGCTTCATTTTTCAATAATTCCTTAGCATATTTAGTTTGAGAGAAGAAAATACATTTGTCAATCTGAGTAATCTGCAAACCTAAGAAAATTTCATCTCACCAATACTTCAATAAATAAGGTTTCTAGTTCCGCCAAGGGTTTCACCGGTAGAGATTTTGGTGGAGATCTTTGATGAAGTGCATAAGTGGTGTTGGTGCATCTTCTGGTGAAGTTTCAGGATGTTGTTGGTGATCATGTTTGAGACTTAGCGGATGGAGATCATTGTTGTAGCGTGTGGACCTATACTGGGTCTCAGTTGATCTAGGTTATGGACCAACGTTAATGCAGCATGTGGATAGGACCTATTGATATATTTTTGGCCTTAGGCTAACATGGTTTGTAATTATGTAATTGGTTTATTTTCTGGTAGCCGGCCTAATTGTTTATGGACAAGGGTTTGTATATATAGATGTAAGATCTCATTGTAGATCATCATGGTTATTATTAGAGTTCATGGTCAAGGAATGTAATGTGCTAATAATGCAATATCATTCAGGTAGAGGAGTTGGTCGATCATTGGATATCGAATTAGTTTTATGTAAGAGGATTTAGTCCTCCGATATTGAGCTTAATCAGAACTGTACTCAGACATAGGAGATGCTATCTTTTGCAGTTCAACACTTCTCCGGATTGTAGTGTGGATTTCTATGTAGTCAGTGAGACTTCTTTTGTGATAAGTCATGTGCTCTAGGATGTTGGCCTTCCTACAAATGCAAGCCCCTCAATTTTAATTCATATAATTACTACAGAAGTATTATCCGACTGTGGGTAGGCTTCCCACCGTGGTTTTTCCCTTTACTGGGTTTTCCACATATAAATCTTGTTGTCATGTGGTTGGTATTTATTCTGTGATTATTGTTTATGCTTAATTGGTTTAATTGATATTTTGGTATTAATTTTTTAGGTTCTTGTATTAAAGTTTAAACATCTAATGGTTCCAATAATCTGAGATAACTTATTCAGCCCCCTCGTCCCCATCTCAGTTGTCTTCCGGTTATTTGAACTGTCTAAAAATTGGTATCAGAGATTTGGTCCTCTTTGGAGAAAGATTAATCGCTTGAGGAAGATCCTCTAGCGACTAATAGTTCAAGTTCATCTAGTTCTTTTGGAGCTATCTTTCAAACGTATATTCTAAGGCTTGATGGAATAAGCTACACAGTATGAAAAATTCAGATGGAGACTCATCTGAGATGTCTTGGAAAGGATATTTGGGAGATCACACATAATGGTGTCACACCCTATAATCCGGGATCTGGAAATCCTCCTTAGACAATCCTGGACAAGGAGCTTGAGAATGATTCTATAACAAGAGAAGCCCTCTTGTGTGCACTTTATGATCAACAAATAAAGGGATTAACCCACAAATCATCTAGAAAGGCTATATGGGATAAGTTGGAGACTCTTAATGAAGGTGACCCTACAATAAAGATTGCTAAACTTGATGGTTACCAGGTGAGATATGAAAACCTAAAGATGGAGGAAGATGAAAGGATTAGTGCATTCATGGAAAGGGTAAATGACATTGTTATGATAATTCAATGTTGTGGTGGAACTCTGAGTGAAGATGAAATTGTTTCTAAAGTCTTGAGAGCCCTACCAATGGCTTACAAAATGAAGGCTGTTGCTATTAATGAGTTGAGAACAATGGCTAATATGTCTGTCAACATAGATACTTTGGTTGGAAAACTATCTTCTTTTGAGCTTGAAGAATTTGGACCTTCTAGAGCTGTGAAGACTGAACCTTCTTTTCATGCATCTACATCTGCAACCAGTAAGCAAGATTGGAAAGATTTGTATGCAAAGGAATTAGAAGATATGAAGAGAGAAGATGATTAGTTTGAGCAACTTGAAGTATTGTTTGCTAGAAGAGTACCTAAAGCACCAGTAGGAAGTAAGTATGAAGGAAAAGAACCTTTTAAATGTTTTGCATGTAATAAGATTGGTCATTTTGCATCTAGATGTACTAAAAGAAATTCAAGATTTGAAGAAAGAGTTGGAAGATCATTTAAGCCTAACCCTAGATATCAAAACAAGTATAAGTTCAATAAAAATAGAGACAAAATATGCTACATAGCGGATGAGGAAGGCATTACTGATTTTTATGATGAACCGACAGAAGACTCTGCTAGTGGATCTGACAATGGGAAGGAATGGGTGTTCCTGGCTATCAAGGAAGATGATCTGGCACTGGAACAAAAGGCACTTGCTGCTAAAATTAAAGACAAGGATGAATGGGTAATTAATAGCAGATGTTCACATCATATGATTGGAGATAAAGGGACTTTTCTATCTTTGCAAGAATTCAATGGTGGTCTACTTAGATTTGGAGATGAAAAAGCATGTATGATCAAAGGAAAAGGAACTATATCATTGGATGGTAAGAACAATACTGACAATGTTTATTATGTTCAAGGTATGAGGCATAATATTTTAAGTGTAGGATAATTAGTAGATAAGGGATTTCAATTACAGTTGAAGGATGGAAAATGAAAAATCATTAATAGATCTAGCTTGGAGATTGCAACCGGTACACAGACAAAAGATAATATATTTCATTTGAACTCCAGTGAGAAGATATGCTCGATTACACAAATTGATGAGAGTTGGCTATTAAAAGGTTGTGTCATGTGAAGTTTGATTGCATTGTGAAGATCAGTTCAACTAAGGTAGTTAGGGATATACCTAAGACTATAAAGCCCTATAATCTGGTATGTAAAGAATGTCAAATGAGTAAAAAGGTTAGAACCTCTTTTAGGAGTATACAAGATAAATCAAATAATGTTCTTGATCTTATTCATACTGATTTGTGTGGCCCTACTGGAGTTAAAAGTTTTCAATGTGATAGATATTTCATGCTAATCATTGATGATTATTCTAGAATGATGTGGGTTACTTTTCTTAAAGAAAAATTTGAAGCATTTGAAAAATTTAAAATCTTTAAGGCTAAAGAGGAAAGTGAGACAGGATTGAAGATTAAATGTTTGAGATCATATCATGGTGGAGAATTCACATCCAGCGAGTTTAATAACTTTTGTGACATGCATGGTATAAGAAGACAATTTTCTACTCCCTAAACACCTCAACCAAATGGACTTGTGGAAAGGAAGAATATAACTATCTTGGATGCTGAGCTAGAACAATGATGATGGAAGCTAGTCTACCACATATCTTCTGGAGAGAAGCAGTGAGTACAATGGTTTATACATTCAACAAAGTACATATCAAAGGAGAAACCAGTAAGACACCTTATGAATTATGGTTTGGAAATACCCCTACAGTTAAGTATTTCAGAGTTTCTGGCTGTAAATGTTATATCAGGAGAGATGATATCATTGGAAAATTTAATCCTAGATGTGATGAAGGCATATTTCCTGGTTATTCTAATGAAAACAAAGCATATAGATGTTATAACAAGAGATTGCAAAGAATTGTGGAGAGTGCTAATGTCAAAGTAGATGAGCTAAACATAAGTCAAATCAGAGTTTATGAGAAGGAAGTGACAATGGAAATGATTATATCTAAATTGGTAGCACCTTTGCTGGAACAGAGAGTTGAAACAGTTACTCCAACAATATTAGAGAACTCTACAGTAACTGAAGAACATGGAAGAGGAATAGAAAGACAGAGTATTCCTAGGTATGTGAGATTGAATCATTCAGAAGATCAGATCATTGGGGATAAGAGCAATAAAGTGATGATAAGAAAAAGACTGACAACTAATGAGGTATGTATATTTTCACAAGTTGAACCGGTATCAGTAATTGAGGCATGTAAAGATGAATATTGGTTGAAAGCTATAAAAGAATAATTAGACCAGATTGAGAAAAATAACATATGGACCTTGGTTCCCTGGCCTAAAAATAAAAATGTTATTGGAACTAAATGGGTTTTTTATAAATAAATTGAATGAGGATGGTCAAGTTATAAACAAAAATAAGGTTACATTGGCTTGTAAAGGATATTCTCAGAAGAAAGGAATTGATTATGGAGAGACCTTTGCACCTCTAGCTAGGATTGAAGCTGTAAAATTATTTCTTGCCTATGTTGCTTAAAAAACCTACAAGGTTTATCAAATGGATGTTAAATACGCATATTTGAATGGGGATTTTGATGAGGAAGTTTATATTAAGAAACCTAATGGTTTTTCACTATCAAATGACATGGATATGGTTTGTGTAGGATTTTGCCAAGATCAAGGGCACAATGAAAAGCATAAAAGAGACAATAGAATGACAAGAACAAACTGTATTCTCATCAATATGCAAAATGATCAACTGGATTAACCAATACAATGAATAGAGGCCTGGTTATATAGGTAAGGCCATATGGATGTATGAGCACACAAATATGACATGTGGCTCAATGAGAAACAAGGGTAGGTAAGAAATACTAGGGGTAGGTAGGAGAAATAATATAATATTCCACAAGAGGTGGATGACCCACCGAATCTGGAGTGTAACAACAAAATAAGACCACAAAAGGTGGAATTTCTCCTACAAGCTCTATCCCTATGTGCACACTTCCCTAAGTGTCTCAAATCCAAACTACGAAGAGATGCATTATCCTAAGTTAACTTAAGTAAGTGTAATAATATCCAAAATGAATATTTATTTACACCAACACCCCCTCTTAAGTGCAACTTAGGGGAATGAAGACTCAAGTCAACAATGCAAGATGGGTCCCGGCTACTAGGCCATGATAGGTACCCATGTACAATATGCAAATGCAAGCAAAACTATGCAATGCAATCTCTCACAAACGGAGAAAGGGAGAAAACCCAGTGGGAAAAAACTCCCCCCCAAAAGAGAGATGAATGTACAAAAGACTCTCAAAGAAGAAGGACAAAACCTCAAAGAGGAAAAAGTCCCTCCCATAAGGGAGGAAGGAGAAGTCAGCTGACCCCCCCTAATGACACATCCCGCACCCCCAAGAGAGCTCACAACTGTAGGAACATACTCTCGGTGAAAGGTTTGGTGAATATGTCAGCAACTTGCTCTGCTGTAGGACAATACTGCAAATCAATGACCTACTCCTGGATGAGCTCTCAGATATAGTGCATATGAATCTCGATGTGTTTGGTCCGTTGGTGCTGGACCGGGTTCTTCAAGATTGCAATAACACTCTGATTATCGCAATGTAGAACTGTTGGTCGTTGAGTGGTGAATCCAAACTCTGTGAGAATCTGCTGGAGCCAAATGGTCTCAGTCGCTGCGTTAACAACGCCTCGATACTCAGCCTCAGTCGAAGAGAGAGCAATAGCATGTTGCTTCTTGCTCTGCCAACAAATGGGGCCCGAACCAAGGTGAAAACTGTAACCAGAAGTAGACTTACGATCAACTAGATCGCTAGCCCAATCGGAGTCTGTGTAACCAACCAAGCGAAGTCCTGTGCCTGCTGCATAGTGAATCCCATAGTGATGTGTACCCTGGATGTAATGAAGGATGCGTTTGGCGGCTTTCTAATGAAGCTCATGTGGTTACTGCATGAAGTGGGAAACCATGCCAACTGCAAATGAAATATCAGGGCGTGTATGAGTCAAGTATATGAGACTACCCACAAGCTGACGATACAAAGTGGCATCAACTGGTGGAGAAGAACAATGAGCCTCAAGCTTGACTCGTGAAAGAAAGGGAGTCGGGGCAGGCTTACAATCAGCCATATGAAAGCGTGCAAGTAGATCAAGAGCATACTTAGGCTGCGATAGTGTAATCCCGGAAGGTGACTGTGAAATCTCTATCCTGAGAAAGTAGTGCAAAAGACCCAAGTCAGTCATAGCAAATCTGTCATGCAAAGCAGATTTGACCCTGCTAATGATGGATGAAGTACTCCCTGTAATGATCAAGTCATCAACATAGAGCACAAGTATCAAGTGAGAGTCATCCTGTCGCAAAATGTAGACATTCGGATCGGAATGACACCTGGTGAACCCTGCGGAGAGAAGAAAGGAGTCCATCTTGGCATACCAACCCCTGGGGGCTTGCTTAAGGCCATAGAGAGATTTCCTTAGTCTGCAAACCAAGGAAGTATCCTGGATGAAACCCTATGGTTGCTCCATATAAATCTCCTCATCAAGATCACCATGAAGAAAAGCACTCTTCACATCCATCTGATGTACAACCCAACCATGAGCTGCAGCAATAGCAAGTGTCAAACAAATGGAGTTCATCTTGGCTATGGGTGCAAAGGTCTCAGTATAGTCAACACCTGCAACCTGAGAAAAACCTTTTGCAACAAGCCTTGCCTTATACTTATCCACACTACCATCCGCTGCAAACTTGGTCCGATAGATCCACTTACATTGAACCATCTTTCTCCCCTTAGGAAGATGGACTAAATCCCATGTGCTGTTCCTCATCAAGGAACTATACTCTTCCTCCATAGCTTGGTCCCACTCAGGAACCCCTGATGCTTCCCTAAATGTCTGTGGATCGAAAGCGGTAGCAATGAATGCATGTGGAAGATCCTAATGTTGTGATCGAGTTCTCTGTGTATCTGAAGGATCCCCAACAAGAGAACCCGCGGACTCAAGTGTCTGTCGAGCCCAACGAGGTCTAGGTGGAGGTGGAGAATGAGGCGCCTCAACTTCAAGTAGACCCTGCGGTAGTGGAACCCTGCGAGTCGGAGTTGAAGGAGTCTCATCATCTGAATCACTAACATCACTATCCACAATGGAGGAAGGTGGAGGAGGTAGAGAGGCTAAGCTAGGAGAGCTTTCCTCAAAATGAACACTCCTCTCAATGAATACCTCATGTGTCTCTGGATCCATCAATCTGCATGCCTTAACACCCTCAGGATATCCAACAAATATGCAAGGCCGACTCTGAGGTTCCAATGCCTTGCGTTTCTGCGGAGGTATGCGTGCCCATGCTGGACACCCAAAGACTCTGAAATGTCTCACAATCAATTTCCTACTAGCCCAAGCTTCAAAAGGAGTAATACCTTGCAAAGCTTTGTGAGGAACCTGATTCTGGATGTGTGTGGCATAACTAATAGCCTCTGCCCAAAAGGTGGGATCAAGAGAACATGCATGTATCATACAACTAGCCATTTCTTTGAGAGTTCTATTCTTGCGTTCTACAACCCTGTTCTGCTATGGAGTGTATGCGATAGAATGCTAAAGATCAATCCCCTCAAATGTACAAAAATCCTCAAGTCTTTTGTTCACATATTCCCTTCCATTATCTATGCGAAGAATCTTGACCACTTTCCCTGATTGCTTCTCCACACAAGTCTTGAAGTCCTGAAATCTGTCAAATACTTCACTCTTATGAATGAGAAAGTAGACCCAAGTGAAGCGGGAGTAGTCATCAATGAAGGTAAGAACATAGCGGGCCTTACTAAATGAAGGTGCTGGAAATGGACCCGCTACATCGCTGTGAACAAGTTGAAGAACTTCCAAAGCTCTCCAAGTTTTCCCTTTATCAAACTTCTCTTCGGGATGCTTGCCCATGGAACAACCTGAACATATACCCTCTGAAAAACTAATTCAAGGTAGACCTGTGACCATGTCTTTAGTGCTTAGCTGCTGAAGATAGCGGTAGTTGAGGTGACTAAACCGCTCATGCCATAGCTTACTTTCTGGATTTGAATGAGTAAGCAAGGCCCTAGAAGGTGAACTTGGCACAAAGTGGGAGAATGAATAAAGCCTTGAGTTGTCATTGACTTGTCCCACTGCTACCAAGGCATCATCATCAAGTTCCTTTACCACAACTGAATCTGGTGTAAACTCAACCTTTTTCCCATTCCCATAGTGAGTGATTTCGTAGATGGAGAGAAGGTTGGTAGACAAGTTAGGAACATAGAGAACATTTTCAAATGTTCCATCATCCATGTCAACTGAATCTTTCCCTTCAACCTCTACCTGTGTATCATCGCCTATGTAAATGTGAGGTACCTTAGATGGCTCCAATGAAGAAAACTGCTCCCTTGTAGAACCCATGTGATATGAGGCACCCGAGTCAAGTATCCATTGCTGTGAAGAACCTGTTGTAGCCACAAATGCTTGCCCTTTTCCCTTAGACTGTGAGGAAGAGGAAGGAGTTGAATCCTTCTTTGCGTAGGCAGATGGCAAGTTGATGTTGTTTTTCTTGAGAAGATTAGTTAACTCATCAACTTGCTTTGCGTGGCATCAATGCTCATCATGACCATACTTCTTGCAATATGCACAAGTTGGTTTATCCTTCTCAGGTGGTGTCCCCTTCTTGGAAGAGGATGAAAAATCGCCTTGTGATGGAGAGGATGATTGTCCTTTTTCCTGGTGTGGCTTAGACTTGGATTGCTTCTTCTTCTTGTTGGAATCTTTGCCTTGACTTCCTTGATTCCCTTGATTAGCCACCAAAGCCTTGGATTTTGAAGACTTGAGAAACCCCATGTTCAACAACTTAGATTGTTCCAATATCAACATTTCTGTGAAAGTATCAAATGAAGGCATAACATAAGAACTCCCCACTGTCAAATGATGAGTTTGGAAGCTAGACACAAATGCTGCATATTCTGGTGCAAGCTTGTCCAACAAGTCGAATATCAATTGAGCATCCTTTTTGTCAATTCCACAATCCTTAAGCTTTGCTCTTAGCTCATTTGCTTTGGTGACATAATCTTGGATTGTATCAAAACTCTTGGGATACAAGTTGGTGAGCTCATTGTCAATCTGATAGCCTCTGATTTCATCAACTTGTCCATACAATTTCTGAAACATATCCCAAGCCTCTTTGATTGTTTTACACTTCTCAATGTGAAAAATGAGGTCATCTGATACATACTTGCGTAAAGTTCCAAGAGCCATGCAATTCTTTGTGAGCCATTCTAATTGAGCAATTGGATCAGCCTTAGGATCAGGTGGTGTTGTTATTGTTCCATCTATGTAGTGTGTGAGACCCTTTTCCATTAATTTACTCCATACTTTAATTTTCCATGATGCATAATTATGTGGAGTTAAAGGTGGAAATTTATTAGGACTCATTGCAACAAAAATGGAAAGAGCACAAAGAGAGGCACAATCACACAAGACACCCCCCCAAATTCACTCAATCAAAGAACCCCCCCCAAATGTGATGATTTGGCACTTTATAAGTAGTGCGTATACAATGGGCCACTTGCAAAAAATGGCAAAGTGGACTTCTGCTTTACAATTTTACAACTGCCTCAATAAGGCCAAAAGAGTCTCAAACTGATAATGCAAGAGATCTAACTAAGATCCAAGCAATTTACAAGTACCTAATAGGCCAAATAAGACCAATATTTGAAAGTACAATTTCCACTTAAAATCTCTAAAATCTGATCATAGATTCTGAAATTAGATGAAAAAATAAGCACTTTAAAAAAAAACGACACCTGAAAAGGAGGTCGTATGAGCTCAAACGAGGCCTTTGAAGTTGCAAAATTGAGGATTGGATAGGTACTGCTGAGAGAATCCAAAATTTTTGAAAAATCTGTGCACCAAAATCAGAAAATAAACACACCACTACGAAGATCATGAAATTTTAGCCCATTTCAAAAAAAATTGCACCAAAAAAGAGCAAAAATGAGCAAGATATGGCCTTTCAAAGTTGGACTGCAAAATTGAAAAGCTCAATGGAGAGGGGTCAAAAAAATTTCAAAAAATGCTGATGTGGTGCTGACGTCAGCAAGTCACTATGTTAAATTTGACGACCGTATGACCGTCGCAAAAACTTCGCCTCCCTGCTGACTGGGCATCTGTACTGTATGGACTGTTGACTGGGCAGGTGACTGAGCTGTCGTACCGTACGGACGGCTGACTGGGTGGTCTGCGTCAGCTCTACATGGCGGATGACATGGTAGATGACTGGTGTACGGTTTAGCTCGCGGGCCAGTGGCTGCTTGCCACGTGGCAGATGCGGGGCCGCTTGTTTTTGGTGGTCACCGGCGAAGGGAGCGGCCGGAGAGGAAGATCCCGGCGGGCCGGGAGCCGAGGGGGTCAGCGGCGGCCGGGAACCGAGGTGGCCGGTGGCGAAAGGGGCTGCCGGAGAGTTTGGGCGGCGGCCGGTGTCGGCGCAGGCGAGTGGTCGCTGGGCGGCGGGTGGGACAGGTGCCGTCGGCGGGCTCGGCAGGGACGATGGGTACAGGTACGCGACGCGGTTCTCGGTTCCGACAGGTACGACGGCGGCAGAGCAGGTATGCGGCCTGCAACACCTGCGACACGTAGGTGCAGACTGCATGGGGGGGATCTGCGGACCCCCCAAAAAACCAGCAAAAAAAACTTTTTTTTTTAATTTTTTGATTCGCCTTTTGATTTTTTTCGAATTTTTTTTTTTTCAGAAAATGAATATTTTTTTTGAAAAAAATTTCGAAATCCGTACGATAATAGCCAAAATGGGGAAAAAAATTTCTCACCAAAATAGGTCAACTTTATAGTCGAAATTTATGGAAACGGCCTCCCGGATTCAACGGTGATGTCCAAATCGCTGTATGACGCCCCCAAAAAATGAAGATCCCCAAATCCGAAAATAGAAGCCTTCCACGATGTCTCCAAAAACCGATCAATGAAGCCCCAATAGCTCTGATACCATGTAGGATTTTGCCAAGATCAAGGGCACAATGAAAAGCATAAAAGAGACAATAGAATGACAAGAACAAACTGTATTCTCATCAATACGCAAAATGATCAACTGGATTAACCAATACAATGAATAGAGGCCTGGTTATATAGGCAACGCCATATGGATGTATGAGCACACAAATATGACATGTGGCTCAATGAGAAACAAGGGTAGGTAAGAAATACTAGGGGTAGGTAGGAGAAATAATATAATATTCCACAAGAGGTGGATGACCCACCAAATGTGGAGTGTAACAGCAAAATAAGACCACAAAAGGTGGAATTTCTCCTACAAGCTCTATCCCTATGTGCACACTTCCCTAAGTGTCTCAAATCCAAACTACGAAGAGATGCATTATCCTAAGTTAACTTAAGTAAGTGTAATAATATCCAAAATGAATATTTATTTACACCAACAGTTTGCAAGCTAATAAAATCTTTATATGCAAGTATCTAGAGCTTGGTATGTTAGGTTGGATAAATATCTTTTGAAGATTGGTTTTACTAAGGACAGTGCTGACAGTAATTTATATTATAAGACCAATGATGATGATATACTGATTATTGAAGTATTTGTTGATGACATTATTTTTGGAGGTGAAGATAAGTTATCTATGGAATTTTTTAAGAATATGAAGAAAGAATTTGAGATGTCTATGATTGGTGAGATGAAATTTTTCTTAGGTTTGCAGATTACTTAGACTGACAAAGGTATTTTCATCTATCAAACTAAATATGCTAAAGAATTATTGAAGAAATTTGTTATGTGAGATTCTAAACTGGTAAGTACTCCTATGGTTACAAGTGAGAAATTGACAAGAAAATATGTTTCTGCATCGGTAAATCCTACAAGATACAAATCTATGATTGGACGTCTGCTTTATTTGACTTAGACTAGGCTTGACATTATGAATGTTGTTTTTATTATTTCAAGATTTTAGAGTGATCCTAGACAAAATCATGAGACTGCGATGAAAAGGATTTTTAGATACTTGCAAGGTACATTAGAATATGGCTTGTGGTACCCTAAGGATGATAACTTTACTTTATGTGCATATACAGATACTGATTGGGATGGAAATGTCGTTGACCGGAAAAGTACTTCTGGTGGAGCTTTCTTTCTTGGAAAGAAGTTTGTTTCATGGATCAACAAGAAAGATTCATGTACTTCTTTATATACTGTTGAAAATGAGTAAGTTGTTTCTTTTACTAAGTGTACGCAAGTTTTATCGATGAAGAAAATTTTGAAGGATATAAAGGTGGATTGTGATGCACTAGTAGTTATTCATTGTGATAACTCTACTGCTATTGATCTATCAAAGAACCCTTTACCGGGTTTTCCACGTATAAATCTTGGTGTCATGTGGATGGTATATATTCTGTGATTATTGGTTATTCTTATTTGGTTTAACTGTTATTCCAGTATTAATATTTTAGGTTCCAGAGTTTAAACTGCTAATGGTTCCAGTAATCTGAGACAACTGATTCACCTCCTCCCTCTCTCAGTTGTATTCCAGTTGTTTGAACTGTCTAACAAAGACTTCTCTGAGGGTTGTAGCCTTCCGAGCCTTTATCTTTTGAGCAGTGAGCTCTAGGTAGTGTTCCTAAATGCATGTACATTCCCCATTATAATATTTCACATACTACTGCAGAGTATCATCTTATTGTGGGTAGGTTCCCACCGTGGTTTTTCCCTTAACCGGGTTTTCCACGCCAAAATCTTGGTGTTGTGTGTTGTGTTGTTAATATGCTTATCTTCATTATTGTTGCAATTTATTAGATATATTTTTGTGATTAAGTTTGTTGATCCGGCGATTCACCCTCTCCCCCTCCCTCTCAGTCTTCCTCCTCTTTGCTGCTAATAGTTCAGAGTTAATCTGCATCAAACATAATAGATTGATGAATACCATTCTTTTGGCTTTTATGCTTATATTATTATATTCTGACACACGTAAAAAACATACACAACAAATAATTATTTAAAATAATGATATCCTTCAAATGTTGTTCTTCAATATTTTTGTGATTTAATGCATTTCAATGGATTATATTATTGAAAGTATTCACAATTTTGGTTTGAGGCGTACTCTTGATTAAGAAGTGAAATTGGAACTAAAGTAAAACATGTAATGAAATATATAAAATGGAAGTTTTGGGTATAATTAAATTAGAATAAGGCACATTATTAAATAGAAACACAATAAAGATAATTAATTTCAAATATATTTTTGTCTTTAATAAATAGGTGGAGAAGTGTTTATAAGGAAATATATAAAAAATAGATTACATTTATAATGAATAGATTGATAGAGTACATTTTTTTTAAGAAAACGGTGTGGAAATGCATGTTAATATCTCATTAAAGTTTATAAATTTCAATATTGTTTTTGTTTCCTTACATGATTTATTCAGGTAAGAGTCTTTAATCTAAAAATTCATTAACATCTTTTTATTTTTTTGAAATTCTTTAATTAAATATATTGTAGTCATGGTGAATCAAATAGATTTGAATTAATGCCAAAAATAATAGCTACATATTTTTTTCATTCAAATAAATTGATTAAAGCAAATGACATTTATCCAACATTTTGACTTGTATTTAAAATGAAACATTTTTTTAAGTAAGTGTACAAGTTGCTAAATATAAAATAAATGAATAGAAATCAGTTAGAACATAAGAAAATATTGTTATGTTTGTTAAGGTACAAACAATACACTTGTTAGGGTTGAGATAAAATATTCTTTTAAAAATAGATATCTCTAGACATATTTTACAGACTTCCTAAATATAAGCATGATAGTTACATCGAAGGTGTATTATACTCATATATGGATGTAAAAACATTGTCAATAAAAATGAGAAGCATTTAATTGAATGATGTGACCATGAAACTTTAGTTATAGACAACGAACTTGCCAAATAAACTGCTATAAAAAATTGAAAATGATTTGAAATCTCCCCCTAAATTTTTGAAAAATGCACAAGTATGAATCCTCTCCCCTATTTTGAAAAAATTGCAAACATTAGTCTTCCCTTCTTTAGCGAGAGCCCGTCCCTAGATTCCCATCCAGTCCACCCACTTTAATGAGCGCCGTACCTAGATGGGCTGTGTTTAATCCAGTGTGAAGATTATTTGAATCCACGAGCATCTTGCTTGGACAAGGAAAGCACAAAGCATTTATTTTATTGTGAATTGTAGAGAGGCCGCCCTCAGTTAGATGTCTGTGGGCCGTGTCAAAGATGGAAAATATATACCAACAATTAATTCTTACCGTACTAGCTGGCCCCTCTCACCTTATCAATATTAACATATAATTTTAAATCTCAAGTATGTAGGTGTACATCATCGCTGCTCTCAATGAAATTAACCTTATAAGTTTTGTCGCACCATTAAAGTGGTCGATTTATTCAAATTAGGGAAGGTTCGCGGAAATTCCCCTCTTGTCATGTATTCGTCGTCTATTGAACAAACGCGGTCCCCCTTCTCTTTAATGAGATATTCAGTCTTTGTTCTTGTGTGTAAAGTACAAAGTACAAAGCAAGCACCCATTTTATGGAAGTGGCTATGTAGGGACCAAAAAGACACATTGAAATATGTGGTCCTGTATAATTTATTTATTTTACTTGTCCTGCATAAACACTTCCCCTGTTTTATTGCCCAGAGCGGACATCCTCAGTTACAATAGCTAAACATTCACGTCTGACTATCTTAGAAGATGGAAAATATGAAGAAAAAAGATTCCGAGTGGGTTGTTGCAGTTGAATCAAGTTTAAAGGGCGAAACCAGACCCCATAAATCCCAGCATGGTCTCATTCATAGTGTTCCAAAGTCTCTCTATAGTAGAAACAATCGAAAGTTCTATCTTCCGCAAGCCATCTTCTTCGGCCCCTACCATTTCAAACAAGAAGATGTAGGGAATAATGACATGGAACTGCTCAAGTCAGAAGTGGCAAGGAAGATGCATGGTAGAATCATAGGAAATGGTGATACCAAAGGCTTAAAATCGGTGGTGGAAAAGTTTATGGAAAAGGACAACCAGGATAGAATAAAGAAAAGCTATGCTAAAGAGTTTAAACTTAGCAGTGAAGTGTGTGCGTGGATGATAGTGAGGGATGCCTGTTTTGTTATAGAAGTTCTCAACAGGTTCCGAGAAGATAAAGTTCAAGAGCATGAAGATGAAGATGAAGATGCAGAGGAAAGTGTGTCGCCCTTCATCGACAGCATTCTTAGCAGGAAACGACATCATCCCCTGTTGACAGAAATTGTAAAGGACATGCTCAAGATGGAAAATCAACTACCATTCTGGGTATTGGAGATTGTCGGGCTCTGTACTGTGGGATTTAATGATGACGACCATCTTAGGTCGATTGGGTTTTTAACGGAGGAAATCGGAAGTGATATTGTGGGCTCAAATGAAAATGACCAGTTTCAGTCGTCATCAGTCTGGTTTGAGTTTGCACTGAAAAAATTATCCCCCATCGAAGTAGCAGAAAGGCCGGGTCAGAAATACAAAGAAAGATTTCATATCTTGCAATTGCTTCATGACTACATTGTTGACAGGCAAGTTCCCAACAAACCCAAACTCCCGCAATATAGCTCTTGGAGCTACTTTCGATATGAAATTTTAGATTGTCTTATAGTCTGTTTAATTGAAGAAGAATTATCGGATAAACCTGCAACGAAGATCTTAAAGTGCCGGAGATGTATGAAATTGCTATTTCAAGTATCAGGATTTGTGATAACCCTACTTGTTTTGTCTCCGGTTCTTGTCATCTTGTTCGTATGGGGGATCATATTTGCCATTTGGTACTCTATTAAGAACTACATATCCGCTAAAGTAGAGGAGAAAGGACTACATGTTCCAACTGTAGAAGAACTAAAAAGAGTAGGAGTGAAATTCAAGAACTCGGACGGTGGAAAAAAGATAGGAGTTAGTGACATTAAGTTCAAGGATTCCAAACTGTATTTGCCTAAGATCAATATAGATAACAGATCCGAAGTGATACTGAGAAATCTGATTGCCCTGGAAATCTGCTCCCAAAACGAGCAGAAACCTATTACAAGGTACGCTCTTTTAATGAATGACTTGGTTAACACGAGTGGGGACGTGGGTATCTTGAGACGAGAGGGCATCATCACCAGCAGCCTTGGAAGTGACGATGAGATCGCTCAACTTTGGAATTTCATGGTGACAGCCACAGAAATGCCCAGGTACGATTCTATAGACAAGGCTTGTGAATTCATTAATAGGTACCGCAAGCAGTTGTGGAAAGTTCTATGGGCTCAATTTGTTATGCTTCACTGTTCAAAGCCTTGGTTGTTTCTCTCTCTTCTGGCTGGAGTTACGTTTTTACTGTTGACGCTTGTCCAAGTTATCTGCCTTTTTCAGTCGTGCCAACTCAAATAGACGCGTAGTTTTCTGCTACTGCACAAATAGTACTGTGTGTCTATAAACTTTAACATTATGTTGTAAGGAATTACAGTGTGAGCTTATCCGCTCCTGCACAAATAGTACTCTGTGTTTAAAAACTTAACATTAGGTTGTAATGAATTACAGTGGTAGCGAGTGGATTATTGAAGTTAACATATAAAGTTTAATTACATTTAATAGTTATCTCATCTAATGAGTTTTTAAAAATTATGTTTATATATGTGTTAGTGCATAGTAGGCAATCTGGTTTTCTGTGTCTTGCAAGATTAAGCATGTATGTAATTTCAATTTTTTCTATAGGGGAGAGGATTTAGTAGTTGACGCATTTCAATTGTTGTGATAGAAGTTGTTGATTTAATACTTCCATAGTTGCTGATTAATGTCTAATTTTTGTACAACATTGCTCTAATAGTTGTGACTTTAAAGATGTTATTACTATTGATGAGTACCAATAATTGAATGAAATATACCCTTTATTGTAAAAAGCAGCCAATCATGTGATGCCACATCAGCTGGACAAGTATTGGGGCTCCTTTTGCATCTCTATTGGTCTCCCTTGTTTTTTGGCTTGTTTTGGACATCCTGGCAAAAAGCATGTTGTTGTGGCCTTGAAACCTTAGTTACAAGCAGGGGACTTGCCCAATAAACTATAGTTAAAAATTGGGAGGGATTTGAAATTTTCACGTAGGATTTTGAGAAGTGCGAAGTTAGGGTGCACATTTACTGGGTCCCTCTCCCCTATCTCATAAGCTTCTGACATTATTGTGTTGTGTAAAACTGTAAATCCTTTAATGAATGAAGACAATCTCTTTGTATGTGAAGATTTCATTATTTTATATTAAAAATAAAATTATTATTTGTATTTATATTATTGTAAAATTTATTTCACTTGTATTTATGTTAAGTGGTTATATATTTGCATATTTATCTTATAACTTTTATTTCTATTTGATATAGAGGACTTTTTCAACAATTTAGTAATTTATAATTTTAATATTTTAACATAATTGTAATGCATATGTTTAATTTTCTTATCTTTATGTTTTAGAATATTTCGTGGGTGTCTTTAGGCATGTTTTTAACATTTTTTTAGCTCACTTTATGATGTAAAGTCAAAACTACTCACTTTATTATAGTAAGTAATCCATCTCAAAACACTTAACTTAGTTCTAAACACCTTAAACATCTTGAATTAGAATGTACTTAGAACTATATTTGCTGGATATGATTTAAGGTGCTCTTTAGTTCTCAAACCGTGCCTTTTAGACTTGTATATTTAAAGCCATTGAATCCTAATTAATTACATAAAAAGAAAAAAGAAAAAACAGAGATCGTGACATCGAAGGATCATGCAATAGCATAACTTTTCACAACAATTAGTCATATGTCATCAAACATCAACATTCAACAAATTTGCATTTATTTTTATCATCACAAAGTATGTATTTATTAAATCTTAGATTAGAATTAGTTAGCATCATAAAATTACATATATTTAGCTTGGCCATAATTAATGATTAACAATTGTGATTAATTGGTACCACCACTTATATCTATTTTTCATTATTGTTAAATCAATCTATAGACATGACATAAGATTAAGGAAGTTTCATACTCCAACTGGACTATAATAGAATTCCAACAATGTTCTTTTAACACCACATTATTTTTCATAACATAATTATTATTGACTTTAATTTTATTATGCAAGTCTCAAGCATCAATTTCTATAAAGGACATAATCATAGTAGGTGGACTATATCATGAATTTGATATAATTATAAGAATTTTAAAGATCATATCTAATTTTTCTTAGGCTTACGACCATTAATCCAAATATAAATTTTAGATTAAAAAATCAAGGCCGACGAAAATTCCCTCTTTATGCCCAACCAATATATGTCTTGTAAATAGTTTTTTTATGCATAGGTATGTTTTAAGCTTGGTGTTTATGTAAATTGTTTCGCTAGAAGTCATGATTTTGTTAAATTGATTAAATAGTATACGGATTGTTTAACATTAGAATAGTTGAAGAATCATTTAAGAAATAGTTTATACAATTTTGTTAAGAATATTCTTCTTTCTTGGTAAATATGCTAAAGCTTAGTTTTGGAACTTGTATAAGGGTTATTTAATTGGACTTTCTAAGGTGATGTTGAATTGGTTGTTTACATATTGTTAAATATGTTTGAGAAATTTTAGACAAAATATACATGTATTGATTAGAGGTTGTAAACATCAGTGTATATTAATGAGATTTGGATAGAAGATATTATTTTTTTTATGGAAAAATGTGTTACAAAGTTATTTAAATAGGTAGTGGATGAAGATTTCATTTCGGTAATTTTTTTGTATATCAACAAAAAAGGTAAAATGAAAGTAAATATTTGATTATTGAAATTTATAACATTTCTTTCTAGAATATTTATAATCCAAAAGTCATGAACTAGTATTTTTGTGTGTTTGAACTTTTAAGATTACAAGGTACACACACATATACATGTATCTATTTACATGTACACACACACACACACACACACACACACACACACACACATATATATATACACACACACACACACATCTCTCTCTCTCTCTCTCTCTCTATATATATATATATATATATATATATATATTTGTGTGTGTGTATGTATGTATATATACATATATATGCATATATATGTATGTATACTTATATGTATATGTATGTATGTATGTATGTATGTATGTATGTATATGTATACATGTATATATATAGAGAGAGAGAGAGGGGGGGGGGGATTTAAACTTAGTAAGTTGAATCAAATGTTTTCATATGATAGTGTTGGTGTGTACCTTTATAAAGGACTTTCAAATTTAATGTCAATTATCCTTATAGAATATGATAGTATAATAATTATATATTTATATATCTATCTAAGTGTTATGATGGCGTAGGTTTGAGGTTTTTCGTGCATTCTAATCCTAGAAGTGGTATTCAAATCCATGGCAAGAAAAATACTAGACCAAAAGAGGAAACCAAAGGCATTGAATATTATTACTTTGAGCTATATTAGAAGTGTTGAGGGAATTGAAACCTACTTGAGTTTGTACATTAATCTTCTTTCAATCTCTTTAGCTTGTGTTGGACTTTTTTTTTATGTGATAAAATTCTATTTTACTTTGGCATGAGTTTTTATATGTTTTTTTAATTCATTTTGGTTGGGAACTAAAATTGTTGTTTTTTCTTTTATGTTCCATAAGTGGACATTGGAGGTGTTGAGTGTTTCATGTTTAAGTGATTTTTTTGTGATAAAAGATGATGGATATATATCTATTGTAAGGCCCCACCAAGGAACCCCAAAGGATCTAATCTAACTAGCTCAACTAAGAAGAGAATTTTTTTTTTTAAACATCTTAATAAGAATCTTAATGTAATGCTTAGTAAGAGATAACTTAATAAACTCAAAAGCACAAGTGGAAAGAAATAAAAATCAAACCATCCTCTAAGGTTCCTTAATGTTGTTACTAAACAACTCACAAAGATATGAAAGGAGATACATCTAGCATATTACTAATTAACCATACATTATGAGATGAGTATTAATGAGAAAGTTAACACATCCTAAAAGATTCATTTCCATTTGATTACATACTGATAAGAGACTAAATGCATTCATTTAACCTTAAGTCTAGGTTCATTTTAGGACCCAAATCCAAATGTTCCTATAATGCCTTGAATAATAAATAACTAACACTCAATATGTCCATACATGTATAGTAAAATCATTACAATCAACCGTCATAAATCCTTTTCTAACTTTACTTAAATAACATCATAATTACATCATTGCTTACAACATAGTTTACATCATCCACCTTGTAGGCATGTCCTAATTACAGTTGCAATTACATTTAATATATAACAAAGCAATAATATAAGAATGTATGAATCTACCTCTAATCTACAAAGTAGACTGTATCCAAGAGAAGCCACTTGACAAAGAAGCAAAGCCAATCTATGCAATGAAAAGGTCCAAAACACCTAATGGAAGTAGGCAACTACTACCCGATCATGTAGACCATCCCTCGTGCTAGGAGATAGACATATGACCCACATTCATACAAGTAAGGGATAAAGATAAACAAGGTCACTACCTACAACCTTAGGATAAAAACAACAAATAGGGAACATAAAGATGATCAACATAACAAAGATAGCTCCACAAGAGAACTCTATAGGATAACTCCAAAGGACTTACAAATTACAACACAAGAGTAGGACACTAGTACACACAAGGGGAGAGTGTCATTAAATAGCTTGGTATGGGTTGTCTCGGTAGGTCTCCATAGACCCCGACCCACATCTTGGGTTGTCTTGGTAGTGTTTCCCGACCATCGACCCCCATAGAAGACTCATGCGGAACAAACATACCTTTCATGAAGACAAGGTAGTTGATCTTGGGTAAGTGCACAAAGATGGTGATCAAAAAGGGGGTATAAGTGGACACTTTTTTTTTTTCTGAAATCAGGTGAACCTAAACTTGGAGGCAAAATTTGAAAGTCATCCACTCAAGATATGAAGATAATCAAAGAACAAATATTGTAGCACTCTGAATCTAGTTTCCAAACTACTAAACTTTTTAAAATTGGATAAGATTAAGGGGGTCAAATCCTTCGTGCACAAAAAACATAACATAGTGTCTGACATGCGCATCAAAAAAGTCGTAGTTAGATTTAGTATTTTGACAAATCCTTTGGCATAAAGATAGTTAAGAGTGAGTACTAGAAGATGTGTATTTTTTGTTGAGTATTTTTTTTTATGATTTTTCCAATCGAGCACATCTTGAAAATTAGGTACTTGTTCATGTGTGAAGCATAAGTTGCACTATAAAAATTGAAAATACAATTTTTTTTCCTTTTAAATTGTAAAGAATCAAGTGCACTACAATAATATATAAAGTTTTTTAAATTTAGATAAGTAGATCAAAAGTTATTAAAAAAATGGTGCACGTATGTTTGTGAGAACTATGGAGACATTAGTAAAATAAATTCAATAATAATATGTTACTGTTGTTCAAATTTTTAAAAAATTATATGGTTAGAAAACTCAAAAGATGGGTGAAAATATGGTGGCAATTTTAGAAATACCCACTTGATGAAGTGTAAACCTGATGATGAAAAAGACGAGAAACCAAGTTGATAAAATAAAACATGTCAAAAAGGAGCGAAATCAAACTTCCAAAACACAGCTTTATCATCCAGGCATATTTCCAATCCTAAACTACGAAAAGTGTGTGTGAGGTACCTATGGTATAAAAAGCGTGTACGAGGTACTTATGGTGTAAGAAGCGCGTATGCCTTATCTTTACTATAAATAGCGCGTATGCGCTACTTTTGTTTAAAATTTGGGAGTGTGTATAATATGATATTGTATATATAACAAGTGTATATGTACCACATATTTAAAAAATAATAATTTCCCATTAAAAAATCCAAAACAATCAAGTGTGAAAATAATAAGAGTTATTTTTTCAAAAAATCATTTTTTTCTCTCAAATAAAGTTGCATTTTGGAGCGAGTAGGAAGATTATAAAGGGGTGAATATTTCTAATTTTATAAAGGGGTGAAGATTTTGATTTTTTATTTGAAAGGCATCTACCCTTTCCAAGTATGTTATTTTAAATTATTTTTTCAATCATGCTTAATTTATAATATTAGTTTTGGAAATTAAATATTTTCTAGATTAAATCTAAAACTTTATTTTATTATTGATTAATTGTGCTTCAATCATTTATTTTCAATTATGTTATCTTAATTTATTTTTTCAATTATTGTTATTAAATCACGTTCATTGTACATTGCATAGTCAAATGTAGAATCCAAGTAAAATTAATTTCTTACTCTTTAGATCAATGTTCTTATTTCTTGAATGTTTTTTTTTTCATTTTCTAAATTTTAAAAATTAGAGTTTAAGACAAATGATCTAAATGGATGAAATTTACACATGGTTCATTTATTCAATTTAAAAAGTTTAAGAAAACAAAATTATTTATACATTTCATTAATCACATTTTGTTTGTTAAGAACAAGGAAAAGTAACTAGATATAACTTATTTACTATATGAGTAGATTAATTCTTATAAATTTACATACTTAAAATGTATCTAAATATTGAATTTGTAAAATATATTTGAACACTTTAATGAAATTGAGTATATATTCAACACTATTTAGTACCAGATTATATTATATTTTATTTCCTAATACTTGACTCAAATTATCTATATTTTAGCTAAGTGATTTCAAGCAATTAATGTTATTAAATCATGTTCATATGTACATTGCATATAGTCAAATGTATCTAATTGAAGTATACTTAATTTCTTACTTTTTATCAATGCTCTTAAATTTCTTGAGCCTTATTTTTTCATTTTCTAAATTATAAAAATTGGGCTTCAAGTTAAATGATCTAAATGGATGAAACTTACACATGTTAAGTTTAAGAATGCAAAATTATTTATATATTTCACTAATTACATTTTTTTTGTTAAGAACTGAGGAAAACTAACTATATATATAACCTTTTTAGTTCAAAGCACTAAATTTTGAAGATCTGCATATTTGCATGTTTTTGTTTTTAGGTTGAAGGTTCAAAGCACAAAATTTTGAAGATCTAAATATTTTTTGCAATGGAAAATAAGAGGATTAGATTAAGGTTGTATGATTGTAAAAGGGATGATAAGATGAAAGGTCATACAAAACGTTGTCAACAACAATCCATTGTTGTTCAAGATAAACATGATGATGTTCAAGAAAAATCTACTCAGGTACAAGATTAATTTTTTTTTCCTAGTATGGAAAAATTGATGGAAATGGATGAAGATAGTCTTTTCAATAAAATTCCATCTAAAGATATGATACCTGAAATCACATTAAAATTGCATTGTAAGAAATTGTGGGATGATTATTTTAAAAATAAGTCTATTATTGGAAGAGCACAATTATTAGCTATGTTATTTAAGAAAAGGGAAATGAAACCTGTTTTGGAGTTGTTGGGTGTTGTTGAATTTTTGTATGCTCGATTTACCACTAGCAATGACACATCGTTGCCCTCCCAACCATAGATGATAAACTCTATCGTCACCCCCGAGCACATCTCTTCTCAATATATATATATATATATATATATATCTACTATATGATTGAGTGTATATCTATATGAATGGAGATTCGATCTCCTTTAAATGCACCACTTATGCCTTTTCTCCAAGAGTTGGCCCTCTCCTAAGCAACACATCTTAATACAAAGAGATGGCGGACATCCAAGTCGGCCCCAATCGATTACTATTAAAGCAGGATGCTAATCGGCATGCATTAAGACCTTAATTATGCTTAACACAAATGAATATAAATTGGACCTATAATTGTCTAAGGCCGATAGGCCAATTAGACAATTATAGTAGCTATGTCGGCCATAGAAGGAATCTGCCCATAGCTACAAACATCAACACTCCCTCTTAGTTAGGGAGGAATCCTTCTCAATATCTGAGTCACATAGTGACATCCACCATGGCTACTCCTAGAGGGTGGGTCCATCATGGCTACTCCCATGTATGGAAAGGTAAGTAAACATAAGTGCTTCATCATGGAGTCACTCAACGTGATGTTGTCACCTCAATATGATGTTCACCATGGGTACTCCCAGAGGGTGAATAAGCACAAATGCCAAGTCATGGAGTCTCTCACATGACATCCACCATACCTACTCGCAGAGGGTGGATCCACCATACCTACTCGTAGAGGGTGGACAATGGATGGAACCTCAAACTTCTCTCATAGAGAAGAATGCACAACAAGGGTTGATACCTCAAACTTCTCTCACAGAGAAGAATGCATAACAAGGGATGAAACCTCAAACTTCTCTCACAGAGAAGAATGCACAACAAAGGCTGATACCTCAAACTTCTCTCATAGAGAAGAATGCATAACAAGGGCTGAAACCTCAAACTTCTCTCGCAGAGAATAATGCACAACAAGGGCCGATACCTCAAACTTCTCTTACAGAGAAGAATGCATAACAAGGGCTTGCACCTCAAACTTCTCTCACAGAGAAGAATGCATTAAACAAGGGCTTGCACCTCAAACTTCTCTCATAGAGAAGAATGCATTAAACAAGGGCTTGCACCTCAAACTTCTCTCATAGAGAAGAATGCATTAAACAAGGGATTGAACCTCGAACTTCTCCCTCACAGAGAAGAACTCATTAACAAATCTTCATGATGGCGTGGCTCCTCTGAAGATGAAATGTTAAGCTCCCTTTGAAGCTGAAATGTCAAACTCCCTCTCAACCTTCTGACCTCTTCGTCCAAGGTTACTTCTGATGATATGTCAGACTCCCTCTAAATACTGATTCTTCCTCTACGAAGAAATGCAAGCAATCTTCCTTCCTTGAATGCAATCTCTAATTCGTCTTGGAAGCATTTCAGAGAGAGATAATGATAGTTAGGGGAAATGTCAATACATTATTCACTATTCAATGAAGTAGCATGACTTAATGAAAATTCATGAACATTATTCAATCTTAAAGAGTACTTATCTTTTATAATTTTTCTTAGCAATGGAATTTCCATTCACTTGGATTGATCACACCGAAGCTCCTAGTGATGATCTAATGGCTGGGTGGCCTTTGGCCCTCGCCATCACTCATCATTTGTCCGCAATGTCTGCTCAGTGCATAGCTTAAGCATCATCTGAAGAACTACCTTTAATACCATCCACAACAAAGTGATGGATTAACCACATAAATGTGAAGAAGTCCACCCATTCAACAGTGCCTGAAAAGAAGACAAACAGGACCTCTAACCAAACTTTTTCCCAAAGCCAAAACCAATTGATTCAAAACAGTCGAATGAGAAGCACAACCACAGGTGATGATGAAAGAAATCGATCACCCAAAAATGTAAGCCACAAAATTTAATGAGGGGTATTGGGCAGAATGTCGATCTAAGGAAAATTCCTTGGGTAGATTAGATAAATGAAACCACCATCAAGAACAGATCGATCAAGCCAAAATAATGTGAGCACCTACGAACCAAGGCAAATGGAGAGCAGACCACACAATGACATATGCTGACTAAGAAAGTTCTAAACAGTAGAACAAGAGGTAATCGACACAAGCAATGATGATGTTGTCTGCAACAATACATACATTTGTCACTGCAAACTCTCAACAATAAGCCAATATGAATCGACTTGATCTAATTGAGGAGAACGCAGGCTAGTAATACGCATTGACCAAACTGAAAAAACACTTGATCTGTCACAATAGCAACAAAATGCGATCTAATGCAAAATGACACTAATGAAATGGCATTGCTAATCACCAAGAAACACCTCTATAAAATGCAGGTCTAATGGAAACTCCAAGAATCAATGCCAAGAAGGAAAAAGTCCCCCCCTCTCGACTGGATCAGCCGCCACAAGGATGATGAGTCACACAAATCAATCACACGGGATATGCGCCAACACATCTCTACAAAATATATCTCATTGGATCCACAGAGATCTGCAAATCGTGATCTTGCCAACCACGATCACCCGACCAAAGGAAAGTACTACACAAGTGATTAACACAAGTCCAAACTTTGATCGGGCAAATCAAAATGCCAATGAAGGAACCAAGCAAGTCCTTTGACTGAGATGTCAATGATCAAATAAGACTCTGAATAGCTCAAAATGAGCTTGCGAAATAGCTATGTTAACCAAAATATGAGCCACACAAAGTAGGGCCACCAAATGCAAAAGCATAGCACATCAACACAACCACAAGTGCGCAACCCGCAACATCAAAATCGGCCTGGATCGCATACTTGCACTTGCCCAGAGTGTTCCACAACTGATTGTGCGGTCATATAAGACAGACACAATCATGTCCGAGTTGTCGATGGGCGTCACAATGGCCGCACCTAGTTTGAGTGCCCCTCCATTGTGTCATGCAATACCAGTGCTTCCGTCATGATTCCTCGCTTGACCAAAAATTCTTCTTTCTACTCTAGTTTTGGTTTTCCCTTTTCCTCTCCTCTGTGAGGTATATGGAACTCCCTCAAAAACACATGATCTACCTTCAAGCAATTAGGCTCTATAGAAGGAACCTGGCTCTGATACCATGTTGAATTTTTATATTCTCAATTTACCACGGGCAATGACACAACGTTGCCCTCCCAACCATAGACGATAAACTTTATCGTCACCCCCAAGCACATCTCTTCTCAATATATATATCTGCTATATGATTGAGTGTATATCTATATGAATGGAGATTCGATCTCCTTTAAATGCACCACTTATGCCTTTTCTCCAAGAGTTGGCCCTCTCCTAAGCAGCACATCTCAATACAAAGAGATGGCGGACATCCAAGTCGGCCTCAATCGATTACTATTAAAGAAGGATGCTAATCGACATGCATTAAGACCTTAATTATGCTTAACACAAATGAATATAAATTGGACCTATAATTGTCTAAGGCCAATAGGCCAATTAGACAATTATATTAGCTATGTCGGCCATAGAAGGAATCCGACCATAGCTACAAACATCAACAGGTGTTGGTAATAAGAAAATTTTTCCTGATATATTATTAAAAGAAACTATAATTGAAAATTTACAAGAAGCATTGAATTGTATTGACAACACAAGTCGAGGTGTTGATTTAAGTGCTGCACGTAGAGCATTGATGACTATGATTACTAGTAAGAAATTGACTCGTAGAAAACAAGTTAATGCAATTTATCAATTAATGCATGTATCTAGAAGAATTGTTCAAAGATACATTAGGAAGAGAATATGTTGGATGAAAACATTGAAAAGAATTGGGTAAATATCTATAGGGTTCCTAGAAAAGATAAAATTTCTAAAGATGTAAGAAGACAAGTCATTGATTATTTGACCAACCAATCTCATGTTTCTTCCAATAGAAAGGACACTATATAAATGATAGATGAAGATGGTAAAAAGATTACACATCCAAAACATTTATTAGATACAACACAAAGTGAATTGTTTGAAGCATTCAAGCAAGAATTTTCAGATGTAAAGATTTGCCAAAGGATGTTTGAGAGATTGCATCCTTTCTTTGTATGCATAAATAAGGTACGTGAAACTTGTTGTTGTCGAAATCATGTTGAATTTCATCTATACTTGCAGTCATATAGTAAGTTCATGGCAACAATTAATCCAAATCTAGTCATTCGTACAAGTACAACACAATTTGTGAATTCTATTTTATGTGATAAATTAGAAGATTCAGATGAGTTCAAAATACAATGTATAAAAGGTGAATGCAATGATTCTGGAGTTTTGAGTAAGTTTGTGTTGCAAACTGAGAATATTGATATTCATGCACTAGTTATATGGAAGAGATTTGAATATGAGACATACCAAAGTAAGTCAGGAACTAAATCCAAAAAAGTTATGTTGAAAGAGAGTGAATTGTCCTACATTCAGTTTATAGATAGATTTCGTAATATGATATATCCATATATCCAACATTGTGATGGTGCAAGATGGCAGGCTAAACAGTTCTGTGATTCAAAGAATTGTTTTCCACAAGGTTGTATTCTTTCAATTGTATAGTTCTCAGAGAACTATACATTTAGTCCTGACATAGAAATTCAAAGTCAATATTATCATTCCGATCAAGTTGCAATATTTGTACAAGTTTGCTATAGACATGCACAATTTCATGTTGATAGTATAGAGAGTACTGAAAATGAATGCATTATCAACAAGGAGGTTCATTTTTATATCAGTAATGATAGGTGTCATGATAGGAGCTACATAGCACATTGTTTTTGAATATTTTTTGAAGATATTAAAGATCGTGGGATAGAATGTAAACAGCATTGGATTTGGTCAGATGGATGTGTCGGTAAGTACATTAGATTTGAAATTGATTATAAGTTGATTTTTTTCTTATATATGATTTGATTGTATATAACAGATCAAAAGTTTATATATATATATATATAGATGTTATTCATGTCAGGGCAATTTAAGTCTGTAAAAGTTTTTAATTGGTTATCCCTACAACATGCTCGATGTAGCATAAAGTTTTTGTGGAACTTCTTTGAGAGTGGACATGGAAAATGAGAGCGTGATGGTGCAGGAGCATGTGTGAAGCATGCACTTCGCCAACATGAACTTGCAAGTAAATTATCTTCATATTTGTGTATAGTTTTAATTCTCTTCATAGATTAATTTAAACACACACACACACACACACACACATATGTATGTACATGGGTTGTCCAATTTTCTAAAGCGAGAGCTTCTGTAAAGGTAACACCATATGTAATTCTAATGATATTATTGAATGGTGTAAAAATCATTTTGCTGGTCATGATACAACTTACAAGAAGCGTTATTTTAGGGAAGTTAAAGAAAATCATTTTGCTGGTCATGATACAACTTACAAGAAGCGTTATTTTAGGGAAGTTAAAGGTGTATATATATATATATATTCTTAAACATTCAAGTGTTCTTGAAATATATATATACATGCATATGTGTGAAATGAGCTAAAATTGACTAAATAATTTGTATTATCAGATTTTGATCAATCAAATCCTTATAATTGTCAATCAATTAGTGGTATTAGAAGTTTTCATCAAGTCATGACTATGGGATTTAGCAAGCCTCGTGTTATTCTTGCAAGAGGAAAATCATGCTTTTGTGTTGATTGCATTGTGAACAACACAGATACTCATTGTCAAAATATTGCTAATGGATATATTTTGCAATGGGAAATGAAATAATTTTACACAATGCCTCCTTACAAAGATAGTGACATTATTGATATTCATGATCCTCTATATTCAACTAATTATGAACGTGTTTCTAATTTAGTTGTTATAGGTGTGTGCATGCATATTTTGTAAATTGTATGTGTACATGTACAAATTTTTAAATTCTTATTTAATTTAATATTGCTCAAAATGAATTTAAAAATGTATAATGAATTAATACTCCTTGAAATATATATACATGTGGTCTATTTTCACAGGTGATATTTTTGCAGTGATTGTTGATCCTGACAATACTAAAAGTGTAGATTATTATCTACTAAGATGCACACAGCCAAAATGCAAGTTATTGGAATCAATCAATGATGATGATGGGCAACAATATCCCACCAGTTCAGTTGTTGTTGAAGGCACCTATTATTAACAAATAAAGATATATACAAATGGTGTAACATTAATTGATTATATGCCTGGCCAAAAAGTTCTACACTACAGTCACTTAGTAATAATGACAAGATTCCAGTTGGAGACATTGCCAAAAAGAGGACGTGGCAACCAAAAGTGGAGGTTTCCTATTGAAGATCATGAATTTTTTTTAGAAATTATAAAAGATAGCGAGGATCCAGATTATATGTACCAGGAGCTTTAAGTTCACTAGTCATGTTTGAACAAGTAAATTATATTAGATAGGTCTTATTTTGATAAACTCATATATATTTAGATATTTCTAGACATGTGTTTACATTTGGCTAATTTGTTAAAATTTAGTTTTGTTGATGCATCTATTTTACGTTTTATACATTGATTTTACATGTTTTATTCTCAAATTAAATATTCTGTGTCTATGCATTGAACATGTATGTATTGATTTTAATTTTTAATTTTATTTACATGTATGGATTCATTTCATTACATGTTGTCTTAAGGGGTCATTTAAACACATGTATGGATTCATTTATATTTGTACACATGTGTGGATTCATTTTATTCATCTATGTATTCATTTAATTTATATTTACACATGTATAGTTTCATTTAATTATGTTGTATATATAGTTACGCATGTATATATAGTTACACCAGTAGCTTGAATTTTCAACGTGTGAGTCAACTATTAAAACATATTTAAATGTATGTATACATGTATTGATTAATTTATAGATATGCATGATCCAAGAGACCATCTATATATATATATATATATATATGTTGTCTTAAGGGGTCTTAAGGGGATATTTGTGTCATGGATTCATTTATATTTTTACACATGCATGGATTCATTTTATTCAACTATGTATTGATTTAATTTATATTTACACATGTATGGTTTCATTTAATTATGTTGTTCTAAGGTGTTTTAAGTGGTCTTAAGTGGATTTAAGGGGATATTTGCATCATGGATATAAGTTCATTAAATTTAAATATATAGATATAAGTTCATTATATTTTTGAGATTCATTAAACATACATAAACACTTAACTAAAATGAACAACTAAATTATATTTTAACGGCTAAATTTGTATGCTTAAGGGGATTTAACTAAAATGAACAACTAAACTAAATTTAAATCTAATTATGTTGTCTTAAGGTGTTTTAAGTGGTCTTAAGGGGATTTAAGGGGATATTTGCATCATGGATTCTTTTATATTTTTACACATGCATGGATTCATTTTATTCATCTATGTACATTCATTTAATTTATATTTACACATATGTTGTTTCATTTAATTATGTTGGTTGGATTCATCTAATTATGTTGTCCTAAGGTATTTTGAGTGGTCTTAAGGGGATTTAATGGGATATTGGCGTCATGGATATAAGTTCATTAAATTTAAATATATAGATATAAGTTCATTAAATTTTTGAAGTAAGTTCATTAAACATACATAATCACTTAACTAAAATGAACAACTAAATTAAATTTTAACTACTAAATTTGTATGCTTAAGGGGATTTTAGGGGATTTAACTAAAATGAACAACTAAATTAAATTTCAATCTAATTTTGTTGTCTTAAGGTGTTTTAAGTGGTCTTAAGGGGATTTAAGGGGATATTTGCGTCATTGATTCATTTATATTTTTACACATGCATGGATTCATTTTATTCATCTATGTACATTCATTTAATTTATATTTACACATATATTGTTTCATTTAATTATGTTTTTTGGATTCATCTAATTATGTTGTCCTAAGGTGTTTTAAGTGGTCTTAAGGGGATTTAAGGGGATATTTGCGTCATGGATATAAGTTCATTAAATTTAAATATATAGATATAAGTTCATTAAATTTTTTAATTAAGTTCGTTCAACATGTACATAAACACTTAACTAAAATGAACAATTAAATTAAATTTTAACGACTAAATTTGTTTAACAATGAACATCTAAAATATACATAAACACTTAACTTTCAAAAACGTGCAAAGTCTAGTATGAAATGTAGATTCCTAACACACATATGTATATGTCTATCTATCACAAACACATTTGAAATTGAAATGACTATATCTATCACATACAATTAACTATAACACTTAACTAAATTCAAATGACTATCTATCATTTAAACACTTAACTTATATATATATGTGTGTGTGTGTGTGTGTGTGTGTGTGTGTGTGTGTGTGTGTGTGTGTGTGTGTGTGTGTGTGTGTGCAAAGTAGTATGAAATGTAGATCTATCTAACACATACACATATATGTCTATCTATCGCATGTACATATGTATTAAATGTCTAGTACACATACACACATGAAAAATAGAAAATAAATATCTAGTACACATACACATATGAAATGTGTACAGTACATGTGTATGAAATGTCTAGTACACATGTACAAATATAAAGTGTCTAGAAAATGTGCACACACACACACACACACATATAAATAATGGGTCACTTGGGGCCTTGTCCTGAACCATGTCTCAATCCATGCACCTGCAATAGAGTATGCACGCATAAACTCATACATTAAACATTTAATTCATGTACTAGAGTAATTTTTTTTAAGTAACATAGATTAAGAGCATTTGCACGTAGACAAACATGCCTCTGAAGAGTCTCTAACATCACCACCATGTGCATGCAGGATTATAAAACGTCTATGTGATGAGGAGCTCAACCTGTGTGATAGTGGTGCATCCTCTAATGTTGAAATATTGTTAGATATCCATACACATATATTTATAACTTGGAACCTAACCCTTTAAATATAGAACTTAAATATTTAAAAGAAACAATTAATTTAAAGTTATAATGTATACCTGTGTCTCCTGAT
Organism: Cryptomeria japonica; assembly: GCF_030272615.1. Lineage (NCBI taxonomy): Eukaryota > Viridiplantae > Streptophyta > Pinopsida > Cupressales > Cupressaceae > Cryptomeria > Cryptomeria japonica. The sequence continues at coordinate 728,579,678 of NC_081411.1, read as the reverse complement.
GAACAGGGCCGGTGGCAATGTGCAAATCCTCAAACATCACCCCATGCGCTTGCAATAGAGTATGCATGCATACAATCATACATTACATTTAATTCATACTAGAGTGAATTTTTTTAACATATATTAAGATCATATGTGTAGACAAACATCTCTGAAGGGTATCTAACATCACCACCATGTGCATGCAGGACTCTAGGATGACTATGTGATGAGAAGCCTAACTTGCGTAATAGTGGTGCATCCTACAATGTTGAAATTTTGTTAGATATACATACACATATATTTATAACTTGGAACCTAACCCTTTAAATATAGAACTTAAATATTTAAGATTGAATTAATTTAAAGTTATAATGTATACTTGTGTCTCCTGATGAACAGAGTCGATGACAATGTGCAAATCCTCAAACATCGCCCCTTGCACCTGCAGTATAAATTACACATGAACTCACATGTACATTATTTAAACATTCATTATTAAGTTTTATATATATATAATTTATTTTAAAGATCAAATCGAATCTACTTGAACATGTACATGTATGTGGTTGTAGATAAACATACCTCGGGGTCTCTAACACCTCCATCACACACATGTTGGACTCTAGAACGTTTGTCGGATGAATGGCTTATCCTGCACAACGCTTGTTCATCCTAGACAATGCACACATTTTGTTCGATATATATATATATATATATATATATATATAATTTAAATAACTTGAAATTATTTAATCAACACCTAGATATCCATTTAAATAGAACTCAAAAACAAAACAAAAAAAATTTAAACTTTATATATACCTGTGTCTCTTGATGAACAACTAGGTCAGTGGCAGCATCCAAATATCCATTCATCGACCCTAACGTGATACCCTATATAGTTCAAAAATTATAATCCAATATATATACTTAATTTAATCTATGCAGTTCATGTGTACAATCTATGATGACTGGCTAACCATCTAGGATAGATAAAAGGTTCTACTAGTGCATTCGTGCACCTGGTAGGCATATAACCCTTCACCCTACCAAAGGCCTGATAATGAGAAAACATGGGTTTCACATCAGTTGTGGAAACCCTATTATTCACTGTGTCCCATTTCACCATACCATGCACATTGCGTGAAAGAGATCTATAGAACTCCTTTGTGTTGACCTCGTCATTTGGATTATAATTGTCAACGAGGTCAATCATATGAAGTAGCTCCTGTTTAATTATCTCACCCCTTTTCTTATTTGTTTGGTCACACATGTTCCCCAATGTGATATTTAAATGATCTAGGGCACGTTGGAGTGCCTCTGTTGTCTGAATGTAGAGTTGTTGTCTCTCATGTGGAGTCGTGGCAGACCTATGCGATGTCTGCTCACTCCCAGGAGGATGAACACTAGGCTCAAAACTACTAGTGTTATGTCATCCAGGCTCATCAGACATGATGTGAGTGGGTATTGTAGATATATATATATATATATATATATAGTACACATTACAATACTTATAAAAGTATACATACATTTAAATCATTTTAAACATATTTAAACATGTAAATTAAAAAAATTAGATATACAAAAAAAGAAATTTAAACGTCATAAATGCATACAAGTTAAAATTATCTATATAAAGACAAATTTCAGATAAATTTATAGATCTATGCACAAAAGAAATTTAAACAACAACTATAAATTTAATTTTAAATTTCAATATATGTCTAATTTACAATTACATATATTTGCATATACAATAATTAATCTCAAAATGACCATTTGGCGGCAATCAACGGGCATCGTATTGGATCGACATCACATGCAGGTGGTAGGGCGATGCCTCTTGATCCTGGAGGTGCTTCGTCAAATTAAGTCAAATTAATTTACAATTAGTCAAATTAAGTCAAAATAATTTACAATTGCATATACAATTTAATTAATTTCAACATATGTCTTATATGGTCCTAATAGGTCCTAAGGGGTGCAGATGTGTCGTAAGGGGCCTTGTGTGGTCCTAAGGGGTCACCCATGTGTTAGAACACATGCGTGACCCCTTAGGATGACATAAGACCCCTTTCGACACCATTTGGTCTTATATGGTTGTAATAGGTCCTAATGGGTGCACATGTATTGTAAGGGGCTTTGTGTGGTCCGAAGGGTCATTGTGTGGTCTGAAGGCACCTTGTGTGGTCCTAAGGGGTATTAATTTACAATTGAATATACAATTTAATTAATTTCAACATATGTCTTATATGGTCCTAATAGGTCATAAGGGATGCAAATATGTCGTAAGGGGCCTTGTGTGGTCCTAAGGGGCCACCCATGTGTTAGAACACATGCATGACCCCTTAGGATGATATAAGACCCGTTTTGACACCATTTACTGTTATGTGGTCGTAATAGGTCCTAAGGGGTCCACACATGTCATAAGGGCCTTGTGTGGTCTTAAGGGGCCTTATATGGTCCTAAGGGGTATTAATTTATAATTGCATATACAACTAAATTAATTTCAATATATGTCTTATATGGTCCTAATAGGTCCTAAGGAGTGCATTTGTGTCGTAAGGGGCCTTGTGTGCTCCTAAGGGGCCACCCATGTGTTAGAACACATGTGTGATCCCTTTGGACCACATAAGACCCCTTGTGACACCATTTGGTCTTATGTGGTCCTAATAGGTCCAAAGGGATGTAGATGTGCATTGTAAGGGGCCTTGTGTGGTCCTAAAGAGTCACCCATGTGTTAGAACACATGCGTGACCCCTTAGGACCATATAAGACCCCTTACGACACCATTTGGTCTTATGTGGTTGTAATAGGTCCTAAGGGGTGACATGTGTTGCAAGGGGCCTTGTGTGGTCCCGAGGGGTCACCCATGTGTTACAACACATGTGTGACCCCTTAGGACCACATAAGACCCCTTTCGACACCATTTTCTCTTATATGGTCCTAATAGGTCCTAAGGGGTGCACATGTGTCATAAGGGGCCTTGTGTGGTCCTAAAGGGTGACCCATGTGTTAGAACACACATGTGGCCCCTTAGGACCAGATGCTATGGTCCCTTTCAACACCATTTGGTCTTATGTGGTCCTAATAGGTCCTAAGGGGTGCACATGTGTTAGAGGGGCCTTGATTGGTCCTAAGGGGTCACCCATGTGTTAGAACACATGTGTGACCCCTTAGGACCACATAAGACCCCTTGAGACACCATTTAGTCTTATTTGGTTCTAATATGTCCTAAGGGGTTTACATGTGCCATAAGGGTCCCTGTGTGGTCCTAAGGCATGCTGGTGCAAGAGCATCTAGTTGAGCAAAACTCCCATTTTTGAGTATTTAATGATTTTATGTTTGTAAAGTCTTGTGTTAGGTTGATTATGTTGTTTTAGGTTGTTTTTTTTCATGTTTATTGGTTTTGATTTCATTTTGAGCTCAAGAGATCAAATTGTGCCTTTCAGGCTGTGAGTTGACAATTTTTGGCTAAATAGTGCAAAATTGCCAAAAAGGTCTTCTAATGCTTTCTAAAGAATTGAAACATGTTTTTCAGGTGTTTTTAGGCATTTCTAAGTGGTTTAGACAAGTTGATAAGGTTAGGTTGTGAAAAATGCATCTTGGAGCAAGAAAAGTTGTCATTTGGCTTGAAAAGTTGTCAAAAGTTGTCATTTTTGGGTTTTTCTTGCAAATTGAAGTTATGAAAGCCTCATGTCTGTACTAAGGCTTGATAAACAACTGTAAAAACTATAAAAGGCCTCCCTTGGCCTTGGAAAAGGTTGGAAAATGTAAAGACTAAGTTTTGCTAATGAGAAAATAACAAAATTTTGGGTTTTACCTTGTTTTTTCTTCTTTTTGAGTGCAATCCATACTGTACCTATACAAATCCATACTGTACCTTTTTTAAAGTGGAAATATAGATGTTAACTATCCTTCCATGTAATCATTTCATTGGATTTGAATTTGTAAGGTAGTTTAAATAAATTGTTTCAGTTTTGACTGTTTGCTGCCCTGTCAAGGGTTTGGAGTTCCAAAATGCATCAACTTGGTTGATCCAGGTCTGGGATCCCTCCAATGGATTCTTACAAGTTTGTATGCTTGTATATATTATATAAATATTCCCTTTTATTCCAGAGTTGTGCTTACAAGAAGGTTTTGAGTGAATACTAGACAAGTTAAGTGAAAATTTGTCTAGTAGATTGAAATAAGAAGCCAAAATGTTGTTCTCAAAGTCTATTTGAGTCTACAACATGGTATAATGGTCTAAACCTTCCCTATTAAGGTTTTGAAATGAGTTGGAGCTCCAAGAGAGGCCGTTTTACTTTAAAAAGTTTGAGGAAGTATGTTAGGGCAGCGAGTTCCCTGTTTTTGAAGAATTAAGTAATGTTGGTGCCAAAGTACTTTTGAAGCTTGTTATGCTTGGGATCTTGGCTCATTTGTTAATTTCAGGGTTAAAAATATTGTGTAAGGATTGATGACACTAAAGTGCAGGTGGTTTTTGAAGTTCTAACCCTATGGTATGTAGCCCAAAACAGTGAAAATCAGAAGAAAAAAGAACAATGTTTTGATAGAGGTTCTTGTTCATTTTCAGTTTGTTTGCCAAGTGTTTGGCATAATGCTTGATTGTTAGTGGCAGGGAAGACATTGAAATGTTGTTTCAGAGGTGTGTGTTGATAAAGGAGACAAGGTACAAGGCCATGCAATGATTTGCCAAACTCTAAGTTACCAAAACCCCATAAAAACCCTTGTTTTGAGGCTACAAAATAGGACAATCATAGATTGACCTCCTCAAGACCTCTCTTGGCACTAATTCATGACTTTGGCCAAAAGGGTACTAAAAAATATTCACCTTTTTCAGATATTCCAAGATGGGAGTGAGTAATGAGCAAAATAGTGTTTCAGGAAGGCTAAAAAGGGCTTATTCCTTGTAGCCCTGTTTTGAAGAAAATTAAGATTCCGATTGGAGTAAGTTTAGGTGACTTTGTAAAACCTTTTGAAATCAGTCCAAAACAACCTTGGAAACCTTGTGGAGCCTTCAGAACTCCAGTTTAAACATTTGGGGGTTTAGACCTAGCATGGTAGTTGAGTTGAGCAAGTGTATGAACAAATGATGGGAAGAGCTCAAGGAGGAAGTTTTGGGTTTGAGAAATGTTTGTGACCATTGAAAGTGGGTCTATAACTGAAAACCAAAACCTTTCCTCTCTCATTTGAAGGAGTCTCTTAACAAGTAGCTTTAAATTGGTTCTCCTTTTGGGTTTCTCCCTATCACGTGCTAAGGGGTATTAATTTATAATTGCATATACTATTTAATTAATTTCAGCTTATATCTTATATGGTCCTAAGGGGTGCAGATGTATCGTAAGGGGCCTTGCGTGGTCATAAGGGGCCACCCATGTGTTAGAACAAATGCATGACCCCTTAGGACCACATAAGCCCCCTTGCGACACCATTTGGTCTTATGTGGTCCTAATAGGTCCTAAGGGATGTAGATATACATCATAAGGGGCCTTGTGTGGTCCTAAGGGGTCACCCACATGTTAGAACACATGCATGACCCCTTAGGACCATATAAGATCCCTTTCGAATTTGATTGATCTTATGTGGTCCTAATAGGTCCTAAGGGGTGCACGTGTCATAAACGGCCTTGTGTGGTCCTAGTAGGTCACCCATGTGTTAGAACACATGCATGACCCCTTTCGATAACATTTGGTCTTATGTGGTCCTAATAGGTCCTAAGGGGTGCAAATGTGTCATAAGAGGCCTTGTGTGGTCCTAAGGGGCCTTGTGTGGTCCTAAAGGGTATTAATTTACAATTGCATATAAAATTTAATTAATTTCAACATATTTCTTATATGGTCCTAATACGTCATGAGGGGTGCAAATGTGTCGTAAGGGGCCTTGTGTGGTCCTAAGGGGCCACCCATATGTTAGAACAAATGCATGACCCCTTACGACCACATATGACCCCTTACGACACCATTTGGTCTTATGTGGTCCTAATAGGTCCTAAGAGATGCAAATGTACATCATATGGGGCCTTTTGTTGTCCTAAGGGGTCACCCATGTGTTAGAACACATGTGTGACCCGTTAGGACCACATAAGACCCCTTTCAAGAATATTTGATCTTATTTGGTTGTAATAGGTATTAAGGGTTACACATTTGTCATAAAGGACCTTGTGTGGTCCTAAGGGGTTACCCATGTGTTAGAACACATGCATGACCCCTTAGGACCACATAAGCCCCCTTTTGACACCATTTGGTCTTATGTGGTCCTAATAGGTCCTAAGGGGTGCACATGTGTTGTTGTTAGGATTCGCAAAGATACTGAGAGGGGGGGGTGAATCAGTATCTAACCAGTTATAATATTTTCTTAACTTAAAACATGTAGAGCATATTAATATTGTGTACCGGTAAATAGAAAGTAATGCAATAAACAAAGATAAAAGCAACCACATAAAAAACACACCATAACACAATATTTTTACGAGGAAACCCAGTGTGGGAAAAACCTCGATGGGATTTGTGACCCACAATATTCACTTACTGGCCAATAAGAGAATATTACTTCTACAAGAGGGGCCTGCACATGTAGGAAGGCCAAGTGCCTAGAGCTCATTTCTCAAATACAAAATGGAAGTCTCATTGACTTACAAAATGGATTATATAAATCCAGTGTCTTGCACTACTTCAAAATAACATCTATAATGCCAGATCCAGTACCAGTTTCTGCTCTGCTTCTTACATAAACCCTTAACCTATAATTTGCATAATAGGTCTGCCTTATTTCACCTAATTACATTCCTCTGTCTCTCCCAAAATGTTCTACAATGATCTCTCTTATATAAGAGTCAATATAAAACTTGCCAAGTTGACTTACAATAATTTTACAATAATAAACAAAATATATTAATAACAATATTCTTGTCGGCTTCTGTGCCAGTATGCTTCCTTTCACTGCCGGTGCCGGTGATCTGTGTGCCGGTGTGGAATCTAACTTTGCTAGTGCCGGTGGATTGTCTTGCTGGTGTCATAGGATTGTAAGGTTGCCATCAATGACAAAACCTTCAATCACCTACAATGTCTCATTGTAGTGTGCATTTGGCAACAATCTCCCCCTTTGGCATTGATGGCAACACTCATGAGAAAATTCAGAAAGTGTAGTCCAAAAATATGTTACCAAAAATGTGTGAACTCCCCCTGAGTAGATGAGTCTTTAGCTGATTATTTTCTCATACGACTACTCCCGCTTTCACATCAATGACAAAGGTTGTCAAAGTGTCAATAGAGTAAGGTTTCCTGTCTCAACCTTGTAACCGGTTGGTTACTGTATCCGAGAAAAGAGGGTCGATAGAACTCAATATGTGAAAATATTCCAAAAGACTTGTCCACACACACACACAGGACTTTTTGGTGCAAGCTATGGAGTCATGAAGTATAACTCAGCTTCCCAAGGTGGGTCCCATGGTTCTCTATCTTACAATGTCCCTAAAACCAATGTCTTTGCTCTCAGATCACTAAGCAAAATGGTTTAGGGATGGCAAATGCAAGAACGAGGGATGCTTTTGATAGATTTTAGAATGACATGCACCCTAAGCTTTGCATGATCTTAAAATGCAATAAACTAGATTATAAGATGACAAGGTTAATATAGATACTACCCTAACATGATATATTAGTCTATGATTGAGCTAAATGATAAAGAAAATATTCTAAACATGCATATTTAGACTAATTTCTAGTTAAAGAGAGGCTAAAATGATGAGCATAAAAATGATATATGAAAGCTTGAATGTATTTGAGCATAAGTATGATACTACAAATTTGGAGGATTAAAATGGAGGAATGAGAGCTCTATTTATAGCAAAAATAGGGCAATGGATGGTCAGGATTGAAAGAGTTGATCAAGGGTTGAGTTTGAAAGTTGGGGATCCATGTTTGTAATTTGCACCAATAAAATGGTGACAAGTGTCAACATAGGGTTGGGTTGAGAGAAGGGGTTGGAGGCATTAAATGCCTGAGAAGACCTTATGGTTATCTAGAGATAAGGGTTAAGCTTAAGTTAGGCTTACAAATTGGATTAAGAGTTAATCCAAGGATAAACCCTTGTGCAAATGATTAAGAGATAATCATGGTCAAAGCATTAAAGGCTTGATGAGACCCTTGGGCTGGATGAAGGTTGAGTTAAAAGAAATTCTTTAACCATGTAAGAGGGTTTGAGTTAACCATTAATGGTTATAAAGACTTTGGGGAATTAAGTGGTTGAAGACTTGAAGCCTTTAATGGTTATCAAAGACTTTGAGGATTTGAGAAGTGACCTCCCCTTGCATAGGGATGTGACAAAGTTTAGAAGATGGGTTAGGCTAATTAGAAGCGATTAGAAGAGTCTAGAATAAATTAGAAATAGATTTAGGAAGCAAGTGGGAAATGTAGGAGAATGCAAGTGGATGGAGGGATAGTAGGATTTAATTGAAATAAAGTTAATTTAATTCAATTTGGTTTCAATTTGGGGAGATTAAATAAATTAGATTTATTCAATTTAGGATAACTATTTAATTAAATTTGAATTTAATTAAAAGTGGATAGGGGGAATTTAATTGAATAAAATGATTTATTCATTAAATAGGTATGGTGAATTTAATTTTCTCATCTACATCAAGTTCAAACTCACATCAACAACATGAAACAATTTTCTCATCTACATCAAGTTCAAAATCCTATCATTTCATATCAACTTGTAACACAACTCAAGTTATCAAAAACCATATCAAAACTTGTAACACAACTCAAGTCTCCACAATCACATAAACTTGTAAAACAATTCAAGTTTCCCACCCATATCAGCTTGTAACACAAATCAAGTTTTCAACCCATATTAGCTTGTAACACAAATCAGGCTTCACACATTGAACTTGAAACAGGGTACGCAAATAAATCATATTTTGATCAAAACACCACATTGATATCTATACATAGCTTGAAATATCACAAATCAAAACAAGTTATATCGACACTCATATTGGACAAATCCATAAAATCATGACAACACGACACAACAAATTTACAAACCACCTCATCTTGCAAATTTTTTTCGAGATGCGCTAAAACAGATTCTCGATGCGCTAAAATTCACCCACGCACTAGGCTATTTCTCCTACGCGCTAATCTATTCACCCAGTGCGCTAGACTGACTCTATGCGCTAAATCTTTTCCCCCATGCACCACCTGATCTACCCTATGCACTAACCCCTACCCACGCGCTAATCTATACCTCTCGGGTGCTACTTTTTTGACCCTATGCGCTAGGTTAACCTTACGCGCTAAACCCCCTTACCCATGCGAACTCCTGTGACCCCTATGCGCTAGGTTAACACTACGTGCTAACCTGCTCACCTGACGCACTACCCGACTATCGCCATGCGCTATTCTACATCTATGCGCTAACCTATCTTTCCTATGCGCTACCCTATTTTATTTCAGACGTGACCCTAAAAATCGACTTGATGCGCTACTTAAAACTTCGTATGCGCTAATCTATGACTTTGACGCGCTAAAACGCTAAAACAGACTTTTAAAAATAAAAAAAAGACTAAAAACGACCAAATCAAAAATCACAAGAGGGTAAAAAATGTTGACTTACGGTGGTCCATACGCTGCAGGTCTCCAGTACCTCCGAACGCGCTCGAAACGGTGTCTGGAATACGAAATAGGCATTTTCTCTTCAGATCAAATTCTCTTTCTCCAAAGTGAACAAGGCACAAATGAATCAAATCAAAGCTATTTTCCCCTTTTATAGGAGGAAAATGAAATTAGGGTTAACCAAATGGACCTGTAATAGGGTCATGATCTCCCTTATACCCTAAAATTTGTAACTTATCGGGAGATGAATCAATTTACCCACCTTTCACATAGACGAAATCCTACGCATCACACAACTCATCAAATCAAATCAAAAATTTTCAAAATATTGATTCATCTCCCGAGGGGGCATCACCATCAAATATCAAATCTGGGGCACGACTTGCAAATCAAAAGAGCGACACAAAATGACATTTGATCATAAATCACGATAATGCATCATTTTCTTTGAAATAATATGTGCACACATGTCACTTCAAAGAGGGGCAAAATGTAGACGTATAAAAATGACCATATTCATAAATGAATATTTTATGTTCATTTCTCTATTTAATTAAATCCAATTTAATTAAATTACCTGCATTCCTCTATTTAATTAAGTAAATTACTCAATTTATTTAAATTAAATTCACCATACCTATTTAATGAATAAATCATTTTATTCAGTTAAATTCCCCCTATCCACTTTTAATTAAATTCAAATTTAATTAAATAGTTATCCTAAATTGAATAAATCTAATTTATTTAATTTTCCCAAATTGAAACCAAATTGAATTAAATTAACTTTATTTCAATTAAATTCTATTATCCCTCCATCCACTTGCATTCTCCTACATTTCCCACTTGCTTTCTAAACCTATTTCTAATTTCTTCTAGACTCTTCTAATCGCTTCCAATTAGCCTAACCCATCTTCTAAACTTTGTCACATCCCTAAGCAAGGGGAGGTCACTTCTCAAATCCTCAAAGTCTTTGATAACCATTAAAGGCTTCAAGTCTTCAACCACTTAATTCCCCAAAGTCTTCATAACCATTAATGGTTAACTCAAACCCTCTTACATGGTTAAAGAATTTCTTTTAACTCAACCTTCATCCAACCCAAGGGTCTCATCAAGCCTTTAATGCTTTGACCATGATTATCTCTTAATCATTTGCACAAGGGTTTATCCTTGGATTAACTCTTAATCCAGTGGGTAAGCCTAACTTAAGCTTAACCCTTATCTCTAGATAACCATAAGGTCTTCTCAGGCATTTAATGCTTCCAACCCCTTCTCTCAACCCAACCCTATGTTGACACTTGTCACCATTTCATTGGTGCAAATTGCAAACATGGATCCCCAACTTTCAAACTCAACCCTTGATCAACTCTTTGAATCCTAACCATCCATTGCCATGTTTTTGCTATAAATAGAGCTCTCATTCCTCCATTTTAATCCTCCAAATTTGTAGTATCATACTTATGCTCAAATACATTCAAGCTTTCATATATCATTTTTATGCTCATCATTTTAGCCTCTCTTTAACTAGAAATTAGTCTAAATATGCATGTTTAGAATATTTTCTTTATCATTTAGCCTATCATCGACTAATATATCATGTTAGGATAATATTTATACTGACCTTGTCATCTTATAATCTAGTTTATTGTATTTCTAGAATCATGCATAGCTTAGGATGCATTTCATTCTAAAATCTATCAAAGCATCCCTTGTTCTTACATTTGCCATCCCTAAACCATTTTGCTCAATGATCTGAGAGCAAAAACATTAGTTTGAGGGAAATTGTAAGATAGAGAACCATGGGACTAACCTTGGGAAGCTGAGTGACACTTCATTACTACATAGCTTTCACCAAGAAGTCTTGTGTGTGTGTGTGTGGATAAGTCTTTTGGAATATTTTCACATATTGAGTTCTATCGACCCGCTTTTCCCGTATAAAGGAACAAAAGCCTCGTTGATATGTTGCTCAGGGGTGGGTGGTTCTGGTTGAGATGTGTTATAAGTGATACACTCGTCGAGCAAGAATGCTGGATTGATTTTTCCTCCGTGGTTTATGATTTGATTAAAAACAGACTTTTGATAATAAGCTCTTGTCTTCAAAGGTTCTTTGTCAAATTCGTTGGATTTGTTCTGGATATAACGTTTGACGTGATGAAGGAATACCCGATGAGATTTGAAGAGTTGACGATTGATGTATAAAAACTTGTTTCTCTTGATAAATTTGGAAAAACTAGGTTGTTGTTTCTTCAACGTGATGTTACGATAAAGGTTCTTTCTTCTCAGAATATGAGGATTAGTCATGCATGAGTGATCAATGGTTTCCTTTGATTTGTTTGGATTTAGTTGATCTTGTTTGGAAAATTTCAAATCTTACTCTATCAACGTGAAGGTTTAGATGCCCCTTCACGACAAAGTTTGTCAAATGATATGGATAAAAGCCTCCCGATATGGAAACTTGATTTGACAACTTGAAAATTTTAAACAAGTGTTTTTGAGATGAAATCCGTAAGATGGTAAAGGATTCTATTGATACTGCTGATGAGGTTTCCGGATTATGATAAGATAGACATTTTTTATCATGCGATTCGTTTAGGATTTTACAACGTTTGTTTTGACACAAATTTAGCTCAAGAAATAGTCTTAACGATTTGTTTTGGCTATTCAGTTTTGATGAAAAATGTTGTTGGTAATGAGAGGCTTTTGAAAATGTTTTCAAAAATTTTAAAATTCTTCACCGTTTTGCCCTCTATTTTTATGTTTTTGATCACGCGCTAAAACAGAGACTATATGCACTACAAAAATTACCCCACGCGCTAAAATAATAACCACACGCGCTAGGCTGCCCCCAGACATGCGCTAAAGTTTTGACTACTCAAAATTGTTTTCTATTTGTTTTGAAAAATCTATGCGCTACCTTGGGCCTGCAACGCGCTAACCTGTGAACCTAATGCGCCAATGTTTAGCCTCCACGCGCTAGGCTGATGCTTCCATGTGCTTGACTGTTTCTTTGATGCGCTAAATGATTTCACAATGTTTTGCTTTGAGATGAAACGCTACTGTTTGAAACCAATGCGCTAATTTGATGGTTGGATGCACTAACAAAAAGTCCTCATGTGCTAAGAAGTCGCTCTTATGCACTAAACTGCCCTGATTTTTCCTTTGGTTGGTGTTTTTGTGAATTTTGAATTTTTGTCGTGAATTTCTCAAGTTTGATGGATGATTTTCTGAAGTAGTAAATGCAAGCACGGCACAAAAAGTACAACCATTATGCCTAATCTAACAAAAAGTGTATGTTCTGTGAGGATGTGTTCGAATCCCCAATGTTTTAACAGGTTTGGATACGAATAATACACTTCAGAAAGACTCTTTAGTCAAGGGTCATAAATAACATCATAGCCCACTAGTCTTGATACTTCGTTAGCTCAAACAGCCGTGTCACCCCCTAGAGGGCGTCCATTTTTTTGCCTTTTGCCAGAAATTAACCCAAAGTGAATTGCTTCACAGTTGAGTAGTTATCTTGGGAGATATATGGTGAGTAATCTTGGGGGCGGATTCTTCCCCACCCTTGCACTATGATGTTATAAATGTCTGGTTACTGACTCAGTTCAAAGCTTCTATTTCTATGGTTCGTAATCAGGCTTCCCATTCGGCCGTCAGTGATAAAATCCCTCAGGAGGCTTCCCAACCTTTAGAACAAAGGCTTTACATATCTCAAGGATACTGGGGGAAGACTAATCGCTATGCGCAACCGTTGAAAAGGACTTTCGTCACTTTCCATGTTTGATTATAGTGGGTTGGAATTCTTGGCGTCAAAGTCGTTCCCCACTTAGGTCGTTCCCTTCACACCGGCCATAAATGGCTTTAAGAGTTGATTTAAACTCCTCGGGAAGACAAACCTGCTAAAGGTTTTATTGCTTGAAGTAAAGAAAGCTTTAAGAGTGGTCTGGATTTTTGATCACCTAGTTAAGGGGAGAGCATATTCCTTCCACTTTCGAGACAAGGCAAACAAGGTTTCTTTTATCTTTCAAGGCAATGATTTGCTAAAATCTATATGGAGATGTTGCTCCACGAAAACATGGTGTTTATTTTATCTTTTTAAGGCAATGATTTTCTGATCTATGAAAAAGAATTGGCCAACAAAGTAAATTTGATGTTTTGTCAACAAAAGAAATCGATCAAAAGGGGAAGATCTTCCCTCTTTAGTTGCAAATGATTTTGGACATGTGTGATTCTTTTACTTTGCAAAAATTTGAAGTGAATCCTTTTATGCACCAAAGGATGGTGAAGTTCTTTTTAAACACCTTTGTTTGCAAAAATGAAAAATTGACTTGTTCTTTTTAAAGCCCAAAATGAAAATTTTGTCTTCCTAGGAAAAACAAGAAAAGATTGTTTTTGTGGTTCTTTTTATAGCCCAAATAAGGTGAGTTTAATTTTATTTAACAAGAATTAAAAAGACTTTAAATTCTAACTAACTTAAACAAGCTAGTAAAAATTTAAATAATTTATAATTTTAAAAATAACACTAAGCTCCTCCCTGCAATAAGATGTCAGAAATCCTGTAAAATACCCACCACAGTAGTTAGAAAAATATAGGATTTTGTGGACTTCAACAAGTCTAACTTTAAACTCAGTTACAATTTGAATTTTTGCCTTCTGTCTGTGATGCACTACAGAAAGGACTGTACACGCTACAATATAACCTAGATGCGCTAAAATAATGTCTCAATGCGCTACACTATTTTTTGGATGCGCTACTTTGTGCGCTGAAAGCGTTGCTCTGTTTTTCTTCCGCACCGAGACCTACAAGAAAATTAGTGATTTGATGCACTAATATATAAACTTCACACACTAGATGATGGACTCCACGCGCTAAATAGTGAACTGGATGCGGCAGGTTGTTAACCGGATGCGCTAAACAGTCAACTTAACGCGCTAATTCATTTTTTCCGCCTGCTTGCAAAAGTGGTTAAATTTAAAAACTGATTTGATATATGGGGTTGGGCCCCATGGTGGGCGTAAGAAATGTATGCAGGAAAAGTGGGTCAATAGAACTCAATATGTCAAAATATTCCAAAAGACTTGTCCACACACACACACCCAAGACTTCTTGGTGCAAGCTATGGAGTCATGAAGTGTAACTCAGCTTCCCAAGGTGGGTCCCATGGTTCTCTATCTTACAATGTCCCTCAAACCAATGTTTTTGCTCTTAGATCACTAAGCAAAATGGTTTAGGGATGGCAAATGCAAGAACGAGGGATGTTTTTGATATATTTTAGAATGAAATGCACCCTAAGCTATGCATGATCTTAAAATGCAATAAACTAGATTATAAGATGACAAGGTTAATATAAATACTATCCTAACATGATATATTAGTCTATGATTGAGCTAAATGATAAAGAAAATATTCTAAACATGCATATTTAGACTAATTTCTAGTTAAAAAGAGGCTAAAATGATAAGTATAAAAATGATATATGAAAGCTTGAATGTATTTGAGCATAAGTATGACACTACAAATTTGGAGGATTAAAATGGAGGAATGAGAGCTCTATTTATAGCAAAAACAGGGCAATGGATGGTCAGGATTGAAAGAGTTGATCAAGGGTTGAGTTTGAAAGTTGGGGATCCATGTTTGCAATTTGCACCAATGAAATGGTGACAAGTGTCAACATAGGGTTGGGTTGAGAGAAGGGGTTGGAGGCATTAAATCCCTGAGAAGACCTTATGGTTATCTAGAGATAAGGGTTAAGATTAAGTTAGGCTTACCCACTGGATTAAGAGTTAATCCAAGGATAAACCCTTGTGCAAATGATTAAGAGATAATCATGGTCAAAGCATTAAAGGCTTGATGAGACCCTTGGGTTGGATGAAGTTTGAGTTAAAAGAAATTCTTTAACCATGTAAGAGGGTTTGAGTTAACCATTAATGGTTATAAAGACTTTGGGGAATTAAGTGGTTGAAGACTTGAAGCCTTTAATGGTTATCAAAGACTTTGAGGATTTGAGAAGTGACCTCCCCTTGCTTAGGGATGTGACAAAGTTTAGAAGATGGGTTAGGCTAATTAGAAGCGATTAGAAGAGTCTAGAAGAAATTAGAAATAGGTTTAGGAAGCAAGTGGGAAATGTAGGAGAATGCAAGTGGATGGAGGGATAATAGGATTTAATTGAGATAAAGTTAATTTAATTCAATTTGGGGAGATTAAATAAATTAGATTTATTCAATTTAGGATAACTATTTAATTAATTTTGAATTTAATTAAAAGTGGATAGGGGGAATTTAATTGAATAAAATGATTTATTCATTAAATAGGTATGGTGAATTTAATTTAAATAAATTGAGTAATTTACTTAATTAAATAGAGGAATGCAGGTAATTTAATTAAATAGAGAAATGAACATAAAATATTCATTTAGGAATATGGTCATTTTTATATGTCTACAGTTACAATCTGAAAAAGTTTTGCTAGAACCAAATTCAATTTCTCAATGAACTTTTTACTGTCTTTTATTGCGGCCTTTGTCCTCTGAACTATACCGATGAGGTGTTGCATTTGCTCTGCCGGTGTTTTCTATCCTTTTACTAATGCATCAGATATTTCTTTCCTTAAACATGCGAGGTAGTCCAACTTTGGACTTAATTTTAATTTTAGATCCTTAGCCTTACTTTTTATTTTCTCCTTTTCTCTTTCTAGCTTTATTAACTCCTCCTCAAAACCTGTTATCTTTTTTTCAAAAATTAATAATGAATCAGATGAATTAATAAAATTGTAAGCTTGCTTATTAATTTCCTCCTGTATCTTGCTCATTTTCTTGTCTATGTCAACTGTCAAAAAGTTTGTCTTACAAGTGTCTCTGTACAAAGTTTTGAACTCCTTAAGTGTGCTGCACAGTTCTGGTAGAAGTGTGTCAAACTGCCTTGTACACTTCTTTATTTGTTCCTCAACGAATTTTTGTTTTTATTTTTCTAACCTCTCTTTGAATGCTTTTTCCTTTATTTGCTCAATTGTCACTGTGTTATTAATGTAGCATAGGAAATAGGAATCATCAAAAACAAATCAAAATACTAATCATTGTCTAATCACAAAAAGCACAAATGCAATGAATGTATCCTAAGCACACTCAATAGAGACATGAAATCAAAACATTCAAAATTAAAGACATATGCAAACCAATGGTAGATTTGAATGCTTCTTCATGCGGCTCCATTGTTCTTCTTTCTTCTCCAAATAGCCTTTGTTTGTGGATCTCGCCTTCAAGTACATAAACCTAATGTGAAAGCAAGATTGATATTGGCACAAGAGTACTAGAAGCGTAAATTCGATAGTCTGATTAAGGATTAGGGATTTGATTGAAGAAATTCATCCAATTTATAGAAGAATTGGAGAAATGACAAGATTAGTATGATAGTGATTCAAATGGAAATTCAAATCAAAAATAGCAAAATTATGACATGTCTATGACAAATTGCTATTCAAGGATTTATGACAATTTATGACAATTTCTATGTCAAGAATTTATGACAATTTATGACAAATTTCTATGTCATTCCCATGAATTTAGGAGAGAAATAGGAGGAAATTGAAATTAAGAATTTAGAAAATTAGAAAATTAGAAAAAGAGGAATAATTAGAAATTAAGAATTTAGGAAAATGATGAAAATTAGAAATTAGGTAAATTAATTAATAATCTTTCATTTATTAATTAATTCACAAAGAGGAATAATTAGCCAATTAAATGAACATTTAATTGTGACAAGAAGACTTAGGATAAATAAATAAATTATTTAATCCTAGAGGAAGAAATGACACACAAGGTTAAATGATTAAATCACAAAACCCTAGAAGATGAATTAGCAATGCGAGAATGACAATTAGGTCTTGATTGAAGATAATTGATATCGATTCGATCATGATTTTGAATTGATAAATGACCAGTGTTGATAAATGATTTGATTGAGATTGGTTGACAAAAATCAATGACAAATTGACCAAATTGACATGATTGAAACAGACAAGGATCGATGACGAATCGATCGCAATATGACAAGATTGACAAGGACAAAAATCGACCAAAATCATGACTGAAGATTATTGATGACAAGACCAATTTCGAAAGCAAGACAACTGAAGAATGTAGAAGAATGACTCGATGGTCGCAAGTGATAAAAACCAAGTGCGTGACATAGGAGAAAATGTTAATGCGACGCAAAAACCTAAAATGAGGCAATGCACAAATGTTAAAGTATGACTCCGCAAGCGTTGACCATTTTTAGGTGTCTACATTTTGCCCCTCTTTGAGACAATGCGATTTTAAGCGTTGTTTCAAAGAACAATAATGAAAATGCCCCAGATGCTGACAATGACATATGAAAATGCCCCAGACAATAACAATGACATATGCATGCCCCCTCGAGGAATTGGCCGGAAACATGCAGAAAAGAGGCCAATTGATCGATAAGAATGATAGAAAATGATAGGATCAAATGGACTGCCAAGACTGACTGAAGAAATGTTAGTAAGCAGAAATTAGATAGAGGACAGGTAGAGATGAAGAAATACTTCCTTTCAGTAATGCTTTTTGTAGGTGAAAGCCTTTATTTTAATCTAGCAAAACGGATGTGTAGCATCATGGCATTGAAGGCCAGAGCTGAAATGCAACCTTTTTTGCAAGAGACAGACACATCGCAAACAAACAGCAATCACAACCAAAAAGAAAAGGACCATGAACCATCCCGGTCACTCTAAATCACTCAGTGACATCATCGAGCAACATAGGAACATGATCGAAGAGAAATCAATAAATGATAAGACTCGCTAATTCCAACAAGTCAAACAAACATCTTGATCTTCATTGTCAAAAGTTGAAAGCGTTGATAGGACGATCATGTTGTCTGGTTTCAGGACATGCGGTACCCCGTCTAAGACAGGACACAGTCTGGTTTCGAGTATACCACACCCTGTATAAGACCCATGATAGTAGTGACAAGGACAAATGATTTTGATGTTGAGTGATTGACATGACAATTTTGATCAGTTTGAATGCCTGGTTTGATTGAAAAGCTCATCTATTAATGCGTGATTTCATTTAAAGCACAATGTTTGATTGATTGTCGTTGGATGTATGCTCAGTGATCTGTCTATGCATAAAGGGGATCATTTATGTTTTTGTTTTGCTTTTCGATTTTTTTACAATTTTTTTGTTCGTTTTTTCAAGACTTTATTTGACTTTTTAGGGATTTTTTTAGGACATTTTCAATTTTTATGATTTTTTCTCAGGGCATTTTTCAATTTTTATGATTTATTTTTTTAGGACATTTTTCAATTTTTATGATTTTTTTTCAGGACATTTTTAAATGTTTTTTGAAGATTTTTTCAGGACATTATTTGATTTTTATGATCTTTTTTCAGGACATTTTTCAATTTTTTATGATCTTTGTCACCAGTGTCTAGCAAGGCAAGGAAGGTGAAGAAACAGGCTTGCTAAAATGTTGGTGGATAGAGGGAAAACAAAGGCCTTTTATTATGGAGACAACGCGGATGCAATTTTCAAGGGCTATTGCGTGATGGGACAAGAGACTGGATATGACAATGTAAAGCAGTGAATTGGCAGGAGGGACATGTCAAGAGGTGTTTGAAACCATGTTTAAATTTTGTGTCTTTATGTCAAATATAGATCAAGGAATGAAAAAGAGTGTATGGATAGTGATAAGATATGGATAGGATAAGAAAGACTAAGAATGGATAAGGGACATGGACTTAAGGTCGAGGTAGGCTAAAGGATAGTGGTAGAAAGTTGCAATAAGACAGGGAATATGGATGAAAGGTTATAATAAGAAAATGGATAAAGACCAAAAGCTATGATGGACTAAAAGCTGCAAACAAGATGCGTGATGCTCATGATGATCCTCAGCCTTGTCAAGATCAAAGGTGGAAAGAGGAAATGGACATGAGGGACAATAGGATATGAAGGGTAATGACAGGGGTTCGATAGGATAATGAAGGGCAATAAGATATGGAGGAGGAAACCTGCCCCCAAGTGTGGTGTGAAACAAGTTCATGGATTACACATGATGCCCGTTTGCCAGGTTTTCATCATGGTACTTGCCCAAGGTGCTTGTTTGCCAGGTTTTCACCAGTGGACGAATTATTTTTTGCGTTACGTTTTTTTTTTTTCACTTTTTTTTATTTTTTTGTATTTTGACTTTTTCAAGAGAAGATGGACACATGATAGGGGATGCAAGAAGGAATCAATCATCTTTTTTTTTTTTTTGGATAGTAGCCTTAAAAAATTGGACCATGACCTTTAAAAGTATGCTCAAAGACGTTGGTAGGATTTATGCAAAGGATGGGATCAAAGGGATCGAAGGATGGAAAATATGCATTGGATAATGGATAGGGTATTGGAAGAATTGGGCGTGAGTGGATGGAAATGTTGGCAAGATCGACATTGGCACACACCTTGAGGGGTGATGGACTGATGGAGGAAAGACGTATTTTGGATATTGAGATTTTGATGAAGGAAAGGCTATGGATTTTGGGACATAAGGGCCCAAAATGGAGGAAGAAGGTGATGGAGGAACAAATTTGAGAGGTTTGGATGGAGGAATAGCAATTATAGATGCCAATTTTGATGTTTCTTTAGGCTTTTGTGCTTCAAGGAGCTGCTTAGGGATCCACATGGTTTTTGATTTTTCATGCTTTTGTGGTTCCTTGGAGTGCATTGCTTGCACAAGGGATTTAGGAACCCATATATATTTTGACTTTCCTTTATTTTGCTCAGTGTTCCTTTGTGGCCTTTTGGATATTTCTTTTTCTTTATAGATCATATTGTTCTTTTTTTTGACATGTCGATTATATTGGACATGTTGATCCTTGAATACATGTGGATTTCTAAACTTATGACTTTTATACTTGGCATCCAAATTGCTTGGAGGGGGAAAGGAATGCATGGATGGATATGAATGAAATGGACTTCTTTTAGATTGATGAAATTTACTCAAGGATGTGTGGCTTTGCTGACCTTGCATAAAGGATGAAGGGATATAAGGACCTAAGATGGATGGAAGGGATGATGGGGAAGAGATATGTTTTGATTTTGATGGAGGGATACCAACGTCTTGAGAGTGAGTTGTGTAGACATGACCCTTAACATTTTCTTTGATATGGAGGGGTTCTTTCTCATGAAGGTCTACTCCTTTGCCTTTATGAATATCTTAACTTGTAGGATACTCTTTTCTTTGGGAAGAAGACACGAGTCCATTATGAGGTGGATATGAGATGAGAGAAATAATGAGATCTTGAAGTGGATCGGATTGCACCAAAGTGGAAGAACCCATTATGCATGTCGAGGGTTCATGAACATCTTGCACTGACACGTTAGAATCATGAAGGGGATTAGGATCATGAGGGGGACTAAGATTGTGTGGTGGACATGGTTCAATGACAGGCTCTTCAAGAGATGGAATGGGAGAAATAATGGGATCATCAAAAGAAATGCGATCTTGGAGTGTATATGGAGCATTAAGACAAGGAGATGGAGGAACAAAAGGATCTTGTGGTGGATTTAAAGAAATAATTTGATCTTGGCAAGGAGGAAGATCATTGGAATCCTCTTTAAAGGTGATTTTCTCTTGACTTTCAATGGGATCATCGGAAAGGATGGAAGGGATATCTTGAATGTCAATGGGTTTTGAAAGGACATTGTGTTCATGAAATGGAAGGGGATCATTTGGGATTGGATGGACTGGGATATCTTGATCTTGCTTGGGAAATGGAGTGTCAAAAGGACTTTGGATAGGATAGACAAGAATAGGGGAATCATCGTGAGTGTCTGGGAATTTGAGGTCCTGGTCAACAATTGGATGGGATGATAAGGTTTCAGGATCTTGATCTTGATTTTCTTTAGGACATGTTTCTTCATGCTCTAAATTATCCTCTTGACATGAGGTTGGACTTTGGATATGCATGGAGGATTCTGGCAAGAGATCAATGTTTTGGCATGAAGGAAATGCACTTTGAACATTTATGATGGATTCTGGCAAGGAATCAATGCTTGAACATGAGGAAGAGGGACTTCGAATGGGGTCCTCTAAAACAGGTAATGGCAATAAAGTGCATGGTGGCATTGGGTCTTGTATTTCTGAAACATGACAAGGATGTGCATCATGAATTGGATTATCGTGGCAATCAATTATGGATAGCCCTTGGTTAATTGCACCCTTGGGTGTATTATTTGATGAGGACAATATGGAAGGTTCTTGTGAAACTTCTAGAGGTGTAGGGATAGATGCCACTGGAGAGTCAATTTGCTTGCGAGGGGATGAGGCATTGCTAGACATAAGTGTATTATTTTGATCTTCTTCAAAGAACTCACTTGGTAGTTTCCTTAAGAGCATTGCAATAAAGCCACCTTTCTTTCGAGGTTTGGACATAGTTGTATCTGGAATTTGAACTTGTTTGGAAAGAGTTTAGTTCTGGTCTGATGTCATGTTTTGATTTCGAACTAGATGTTGATCAAATTGGTTTGACATGTTCAAAATTTGGCTTGGTGTGTGTTGCAACCTTTGTTTTTGAATGTTTGGTTGTAGTTGTTGACATTGATATTCCACCCTTGGTTGAACCATTTGTTGACATTGTATAGTTGGTTGGACATATTGTTGAAATTGGACCATTGGTTGTATCTGTTGTATATGTTGGACCATTGGTTGTGATGGTTGAAAATCTGATTGATAGTAAACACCTTCTTGTTCTTGTTGTGGAGGCACATAATGTTGAAATTGATGTTGTCTCCTTTCCTGAAATTGTTTCATCATCTCTATTTGTGAGAGGAGAGTTGGTATGTCTGATCGTTCAAGAAGAGATCTTACATCAATTGGCTCAATCTTTGGATTTCGACCTGGAAATTTTTGAAACATTTTGGACACTTGTGATCTATTCTTCGCAATGTTTTTCACTTTTTGTTCCAATATCTCATTTTCTTGAGCTAGTTTCTCCTCTAGTTTTTGTATTTGGACATTTACATCATCATGATAAGTTTGATCCAAGTTTTGAGACATGTAGAGATTGGATTGACATGATTGATTGCTCAATTGTGATGACATGGCTTCGTAAGAAGGTTGAGACCTCATTTCAACAAACATGTCACTATGCAAATGAAATTTTTTTGGAATTTTTCAAGGATGATGTATGATATGCAACTAAATGCAAACTAAATAAATGAGAATGCAATATATGGCAAGAATGCAACCTATGTTTTTGGTTGTTTTTCAAGATTTTGACAAACTTTTTGGAATGCAAATCTAAAAAAGAGACCCTTAGGAAATTAAAATGATGTCTTAGACCTCAAAGGACAAAAGGACCAAGTGACAAAAGGACAAAATGACAATGTCTCCCCTATATGCTTGGATACTAAGCTAGGTTTGACCAAATGACAATAATGACAAAAAGAGAAAAGGTTTGATAAGGTCTAGACCTCCTAACAATGACTTAGGGTTTATCAAAGATTTGGATTACTCAAGTATGACAAAACCTAGTTTTTGAAACTATATGCAAAGGGACAATTACTATGCAAATGACTCTAATATGATATGATAATGACCTAATCTTAATGAAGAGACCTAGGGTATGCAAATGCAAATGTATGACAAATGCAAGAGGACACATGCAAAATGGATGACCCTTATTGATATGCAAAGGAGTATGACCTAGGTGAAACCTAACCTTGGTAGTTGACAATGAATTTGCAAAATGTAAACCTAGGATGAACCTAAATCTAAGTGACATGAATGTTGAGACAAGATTTTGAAAAATGTTTGACAACCATGTTTGAAGATGTTTTGAACTTTATTGGATGAAATGTTCTTGTGTTTAACCTCGTTTTGAATCAATTTGTCTTGTTCTTGAAATGAGATACAATTCAACTTTTGACAAGCAAAGAATACAAGATATTTCAACTTAGACTCAAGACAATCATGCTCATTCCCACATTGCTTATGGATGGCAAGGACATTAGGTACTTGAGAGGTAAACTTGTTATGGGATTCAAGGAGAATACATAGATACTTGACCCCACAGGCTCCCCTCCATGACACTCACTTCTCAGGGCAGCCAAGCATCAGTCCCTATGGAAATCTCCCCATGGCGAACTTAGTATCTCTTCCAAGTATCCGAACTTGTCCTTCTCAAGCAACTAGAAGGGTTTTTTGGCCTCTAAAAACAAGGTGTTTAGTAAGGATTTCTGTTAAGTGTTACTCCTTGATGTCACGCAAGCGTGATTGAGACATCAAGCCCATCAAGATACCAAACAAAGTCGCGCAAGCACGATTTAGACCATGAGAACCTACTTAGATGTTGATATGAGAAAGAGTTCAAGGGTCATCACTTCCCAAGTAACTGCAATTCTCACGTAACCCTTCCTTCAAAGCTTTTGCCTATCAGGTATTTGTTTATAGTGAGTTAGAATGCCAAGGTATTCTAGCCGTACTCACTTTGGGTCGTTCCCTTCTCACGATTATCACTTGCTTGCAAAAGAAAAGTGGTCAGGAAGGCAGGCCCTCTAAAGGTGACACACAATCAAAGACACGAGCATGGTATCGAAGATCTAGATTTCTGATCACCCTAAGAAGGATGAGAGCATACTCTCCTACTCCAATGTCACACTCAAAAATCAAAGCACAAACACGTTCATTCCAACCTATTTAGAAATCACTAAGTGCCTAAAACATTAATGACAAACACCAAGTTTAGTTGTTTCTCCAAGGCAACCTGCAAAACCCAAGTTAGAAGTTTGATTTGTTGTCTTTGACTATCGATTCTGCATAAAACATGTTAGTAATTTGATTTGTTGTCTTTTCCATGCGTATGCCAAGATTCTGCACAGATAATTAGTACCAAAAACCAAAACACAGAAAACAAAATGCAAACACAAAACAAATTTCAAGTAAAACATTGCATTTTTACCTCTGTTCTAGACTTTACACAGGCGCAGAAGTCATGACACAGGCGCAGAAGTCATGACACAGGCACAAAATGTCTTTAACATAGGTGCAAGTTGCTTGACACAGGCGCAGGTTGTCTCACACAGGCGCAGAAGTCTCCAGAAAACCCTGCACGACCCTGTTTTTGGGTTTTTGGCCTGCAAAATCAACTTGAAAGCACTCAAAAACACAATAAAGGGATTAGAAGGTTAGTGTTCACGTCGGGTTCACCAATTAATGTAGCATAGGAAATAGGAATCATCAAAAACAAATCAAAATACTAATCATTGTCTAATCACAAAAAGCACAAATGCAATGAATCTATCCTAAGCACACTCAATAGAGACATGAAATCAAAACATTCAAAATTAAAGACATATGCAAACCAATGGTAGATTTGAATGCTTCTTCATGCGGCTCCATTGTTCTTCTTTCTTCTCCAAATAGCCTTTGTTTGTAGATCTCACCTTCAAGTACATAAACCTAATGTGAAAGCAAGATTGATATTGGCACAAGAGTACTAGAAGCATAAATTCGATAGTCTGATTAAGGATTAGGGATTTGATTGAAGAAATTCATCCAATTTATAGAAGAATTGGAGAAATGACAAGATTAGTATGATAGTGATTCGAATGGAAATTCAAATCAAGAATAGCAAAATTATGACATGTCTATGACAAATTGCTATTCAAGGATTTATGACAATTTATGACAATTTCTATGTCAAGAATTTATGACAATTTATGACAAATTTCTATGTCATTCCCATGAATTTAGGAGAGAAATAGGAGGAAATTGAAATTAAGAATTTAGAAAATAAGAAAATTAGAAAAAGAGGAATAATTAGAAATTAAGAATTTAGGAAAATGATGAAAATTAGAAATTAGGTAAATTAATTAATAATCTTTCATTTATTAATTAATTCACAAAGAGGAATAATTAGCCAATTAAATGAACATTTAATTGTGACAAGAAGACTTAGGATAAATAAATAAATAATTTAATCCTAGAGGAAGAAATGACACACAAGGTTAAATGATTAAATCACAAAACCCTAGAAGATGAATTAGCAATGCGAGAATGACAATTAGGTCTTGATTGAAGATAATTGATATCGATTCGATCAAGATTTTGAATTGATAAATGACCAGTGTTGATAAATGATTTGATTGAGATTGGTTGACAAAAATCAATGACAAATTGACCAAATTGACATGATTGAAATAGACAAGGATCGATGACGAATCGATCGCAATATGACAAGATTGACAAGGACAAAAATCGACCAAAATCATGACTGAAGATTATTGTCGACAAGACCAATTTCGAAAGCAAGACAACTGAAGAATGCAGAAGAATGACTCAATGGTCGCAAATGATAAAAACCAAGTGCGTGACATAGGAGAAAATGTTAATGCGACGCAAAAACCTAAAATGAGGCAATGCGCAAATGTTAAAGTATGACTCTGCAAGCGTTGACCATTTTTAGGTGCCTACAATCAGTAATATACTTAGACAAAGTGTCAAGTTGACTCAAAGAATCCTTATTATCTACATTGCATTTTGGAGCTATCATCTTCAAAATTGGAATTGTGTCATCTATAGCCTTATATGCCTATGAACTATAATCTATTATTTTCTTTAAAGAATCTAAAATAACTTCAGTTACATTTGTTGATTTAAATCCTGTAGTTGAAGAGTCAACACTCTGAATTCCGCTGGTGGGAGAAATATCCTTGCTTGTAGTGACCTCTGGTAGGTCAGTCTGTGTTTCCATTTCTTTAAACAGTGGTTTGTCTTGCTCAGTAGTTGTTGGTGGCACTGATTCTATATTAGCCTGTTCCTGTTCTGGAGCCTGTTGCTCTGCTTGTTGCTTTGTTTGTTTTTCTGCTTCTTGTTCTGTTTTCCCATCTACCGGTTTATCTTCAGTGTTATCTGTGTTATTAGTTACCGGTGGCTCACTAGCCTTATCTGTCTTACCGGTTGTGTCCTTATCTACCACAATTTTGACCTTCTAAGTATCAACATCTAATGTGTATAGTACCTAAGAATTAGGATTTGTATCCTCTTGTGATACATCCATACTCTCATCAGCCGGTTGATCTTCAGTTGTTGTTACCGATGGAGTAACTAGAGGTGGTGGGGATAAATTATCTCTTATTTTGATGCCTAGAGGTCCACCAACCTTGCCTTTATCTTTATCCTTGTCTTTCTGATATACCTTGATTGGTTAAGGGTTCCTATACTCTATTAGGATTCCCATAGATACTGAGAGGGGGGGGTGAATCAGTATCTAACTGGTTGTAAAATTTTCTTAACTTAAAACATGTAGAGCATATTAATACTATGTACTAGTAAACAGAAAGTAATGCAATAAATAGAGACAAAACCAACCACATGAAAAACACACCATAACACAACAATTTAATGAGGAAACCTGGTGAGGGAAAAACCTTGGTGGGATTTGTGACCCACAATATTCGCTTACTGGCCAATAAGAGAATATTACTGCTACAAGAGGGGCCTGCACATGCAGGAAGGCCAAGTGCCTAGAGCTCATTGCTCAAATACAAAATAGGAAGTCTCACTGACTTACAAAATGGATTATATAAATCCAGTGTCCTGTATTGCTTCAAAAAAGCATCTATAATGCCAGATCCAGTACCAGTTTCTGCTCTACTTCTTACATAAACCCTTAACCTATATTTCGCATAATAGGCCTGCCTTATTTTGCCTAATTATATTCCTCTATCTATTTTCAAATGTTCTACAATGATCTCTCGTATATAAGAGTCATTTTACAACTTGCCAAGTTAGCTTACAATGATTTTACAATAATAAACAAAATATATTAACAACAAAATTCATGTCGGCTTCTGTGCCGGTATGCTTCCTTTCACTGCCGGTGCCAGTGGTCTGTGTGCCGGTGTAGAGTCTGATCTTGCTAGTGTCGGTGGAATGCCTTGCCGGTGTCATAAGATTGTAAGGTTGCCATCAATGACAAAACCTTCAATCACCTACAATGTCTCATTGGAGTGTGCATATGCCAACAATCTCCCCCTTTGGCATTGATGGCAACACTCATGAGAAAATTCTAAAACTTGTAATCCAAAAATTGTGTACCAAAAATATGTGAGCTCCCCTGAGCAGATAAGTCTTTTGCTGATTATTTTCTCATACTACTACTCCCCCTTTGGCATCAATGACAAAGGTTGTCAAAGTGTCAATAGAGTTATAGTTTTTTATCTCAACCTTGTAACTGGGTGGTTACAATTTGAAAAAGATCCACCAAAACCAAATTTATGCTTTCCAAAAACTTCTTACTGTCTTTTATTGCTGCCTCTGTTCTTTGAACTATACCAGTGAGGTGCTGCATATGCTCTGCCAATGTTTTCTGTCCTTGTACTAGTGCCTCAGATATTTCCTTCCTTAGGGATGCTAGATAGTCCAGTCTTGGACTTAGTCTTAATCTCAGATTCTTAGCCTTGTTTATTATACTCTCTTTTTCTCTCTCTAGCTTTAGTAATTCTTCCTGTTTTTCCTTCTCAACAAGGAATATATCCCATGCATTTTCAGTTTCTTCTGCAACCTCATTTACTCTTCCAACCATTAGTGCAATATGCTGGTGTGCAGTAGAAAATACTAACCGGTTGGCTTCTGCAATTAGATCATCTATCTCCTTCGGTGAGTTAACTGGGCAAACAACAAGTAAATTTTCAACTTTAATTTTCTTGTCAAGTTCTACAACAAATTGTCTTCTAGCTTCCAATCTCTTGAATAGTTCATCAGGTAGTTCATCTACAACTTGCATCAAGAACTTTTTGTAGATATCCAAGTGTAAAATAACACTATTTTCAACCTTTTCTTTATCATCAACTGATAGTGAGTCATATAGTTTGTTAAATGTTTTTAAGTTTTCCTTCTTTTGTGATTTCATCCAATAGTCTGTCAATCGGAGAAATATTTTGTTGAGTCCTTTTCTTTGGTGTCAACTTTTTCTTCTTAGGAGTAGATTTCTTGATTGGGGGCCTCACTGCCTGTTGTTTTTGCCTAGTTCTTCTAGGTGAAGGTGTGGATACCGGTGAAGGTTGTCTTTTCCTCACAACTCTTTTAAATTCAGCTGGCATGTCACTTTCTAAAGAAGTTGCTACCGGTGAAAGGTGAGTTTCTGGTTGTTGTGCCTGTAACTCATCTTCAGTGATACCGGT
Organism: Cryptomeria japonica; assembly: GCF_030272615.1. Classification (NCBI taxonomy): domain Eukaryota; kingdom Viridiplantae; phylum Streptophyta; class Pinopsida; order Cupressales; family Cupressaceae; genus Cryptomeria; species Cryptomeria japonica. The sequence continues at coordinate 728,550,889 of NC_081411.1, read as the reverse complement.
TTGTTTTAGTACATCTTCTTTGATAGCCTTAGCCTGCCTTGAACCTCTTCTCACAGTTGCTTTAACTTTCTTTACTTTCTTCTTAGATTGAATTTGGCTTTCAATGGTCTCAACACTACCAAATACCTCTTCCTTAGGTTCCTTGGGTGCTTCCAGAAGGGCTTTTGCATATGTTTCAATGATGTGATCATCGGTCTCATCACCCATCTCAGTAACCCAGATTGTTCTTGGGATAACTTCTTCCATCTAGATCTCATCCTTTTTAATCACAAAACATATATCATCTTTGTATTTGTTAACATTTTCCTGTGACAGTCTGACTCTTTTATTCATTTTGGCCTTTAGTGATTGAAAATACCCATCAATATTCTTTTGTTTGCTTTCACCCATGTTGTTAAACAAGTCTGATAACTATTTCCCTACTGGTATGTCAAATCCAAGGTTCTTGATACCTATATCGGGCACCTGTTTGGTTATGTGTAGCATTAAGCATACAAGTAAGTTGCTAAATCTAAATGTTCCTTTCTTATCGTTCTTGATCTTCCCTAAATTGTCAATCAATTCATCCTTTAACCATTCACATACATCAATTTTCACAATATCTTTAACCATATCATGAGCACTTTTTATGCATAAGCTGGAAATTGAATTAAGTTTGTTTGCATGTGTTGTTTTGTAGCCTAGAATCATGATAATGAATCTCACATTTATGTCAGTTACATCATTCACCTTTAAAGACCTTTTGTCGGATGTTGCACCTGTTAGGTTCATTATCAGGTCATTTTAGACCTTCTTTGTTTTGTCTGGTCTGTTACCGGTGGAAGATAACCTTGTTACAACTTTCACAGCTTCCTTGGTAATTTTATGAATTGAATCTAGCCAGAAAAATTCTCCATGTACCCTGCTCAATACTATCCTTATCACTTCCTTGGGGAATTCTGGAATGCAGAGAATTTTTGTGAATCCTAGGGTTTCAATAATTTTGTGTTCAGGTTTCACATTACCGAAATCATCACATATGACGGTCTTGTACATGTTCTTGACTTCCTCATCACCTAATTCTTCTATGTGGCAATGGATATACATTCTAGGGTCTTCTACAAAAACAACTCCTTTTGGAATTTGGGAAAATGCACCAATATTATCATCCTTTTTAGCTGTCTCGGGAATAGCTGAAATACGGGCCTAGGGCGTTTGATTACCTCGACTACAGTAGGGTTTGCTATGAATTTAGGTACAAAAGAGGATGCCATGATTATAAATACCTTTTTCTACCTTTGGAAAGATTGATTGCTGAAATGCTTTGCCTCTTTGCTCAAAATGCCTTAGCTCTAGAAATTTCGCACTCTTCAAATGTTTGAATGCTCGATGAAGTGAAATGGAGCCAAAAACACTAATTTATAATGTCAATTTCCCAACTACCACATTTAATGCATGCCGGTTAAGTAATCACTTAACATAACTATCGGTATAGAAGTAATTTCAACTTCTTACCATCAACTGAGGGAATAATAGCATATGTCTCATTGATTGCCAAACTCTCAAAGAAATTTCTTCAATTTGATGAAGAGACTCCTGTCGGTGGAGTGCTACTCTGTTCTACCGATGGAGTGCTGCTTGGTTCTACCGGTGGAGGAGTATTTCCAACACCATTCAGTTTTGATTTCCTGATCCATTGTTTTGAGAATTCTTACTTAACTTCTTCAACCTTTTCTTTTCCTTTCAAACTAGAACCTTTGTTGTCTACCGGTGGTGGCTTGCTTCTGCAGAATTTTGCAATATGTCCAATCTTGTTAAAAGCATAACAAGTCACATTATTTTTCTGAATAGCCTTTCCATAACCTATGCTGGTTTGTGTTCTACATTGATTAGATAAGTGTTCAAATCTTCCAAAAACATAACATCTCACATTCATTCTACAATTCTCAGAATTATGACCAACTTTGTCGCATTTTGAACGTCGATCGGTGGGTGCATTGGTATTCTGATAATTTCTAGATCTACATTGATTTTCTCTATGACCATACTTGTTACAGTTAAAGTATTTGCCATTAAATTTATAAGCATTAGGTTGTCTTACCGGTTTGCTATGATCTTGTGTGTTTGCAGTACCAGAGCTTTCACCAACTTCAAAGCCAATTCCACAAGTGTCACCTTTAGGTTTTTGATTCTTCAGCAAGTTACCAAGTTCTTCTAAGCTTTTCTTGAATTTCTCTTTATGTTGATTTGTAGTATCTAGTTCTCTTTCTAAGACTTCTTTCTGCCTCATCAGTTCATTTGAGTCATTCTGTGTGTGCATCAGATCTGTCTTCAACAAATCATTTTCATAGCTAAGTCTTGTGTTCTCATATGCAGCATCACTTAGTCTTCTAGTCAAATCTTCTTCATTCTCCTTTCTATCATCAATTTCTTTACAAAATCTCATAGTCATATCCCACATCTCATTATTTGTTGTCATGTTCTCTTGCTTCAGCTTGTTTATCATATCATTAAGAGTTTCTTTTTCATCATTCTCATTTTGCATCTTTTCACAAAGTTCTCTTCTCTTGTTTCTTGAAATAGTAAGATTTTCTCGAAGTTCTTGAATGACATCCTGAGCAGCCTTTAGATCATCTTCAAGTTTGATATTTTTCAATTTTTCTACATCATAGACTGAGAGAGCTCCTTCAAGTTGCTTCATCAAGTTTTCCATCTTTACCGGTGTCAAGATCTTCCTCATGCTGTTAGGCTTTTGAAAATAGAGGACCAAGCTCTGATACCAATTGTTAGGATTCCCACAGATATTGAGAGGGGGGGGGGGCGGGGGTGAATCAGTATCTAACCGGTTGTAAGATTTTCTTAACTTAAAACATGTAGAGCATATTAATACTGTGTATCGGTAAACAGAAAGTAATGCAATAAACAGAGACAAAAGCAACCACATGAAAAATACATCATAACACAATATTTTAACGAGGAAACCCAGTGTGGGAAAAACCTCGGTGGGATTTGTGACCCACAATATTCACTTACTGGCCAATAAGAGAATATTACTACTACAAGAGGGGCCTACACATGCAGGAAGACCAAGTGCCTAGAGCTCACTGCTCAAATACAAAATAGGAAGTCTCACCGACTTACAAAATGGATTATATAAATCTAGTGTCTTGTACTACTTCAAAATAGTATCTATAATGTCAGATCCAGTACCGGTTTCTGCTTTACTTCTTATATAAACCCTTAACCTATATTTCGCATAATAGGTCTACCTTATTTCGCCTAATTATATTCCTCTATCTATTTTCAAATGTTCTACAATGATCTCTCTTATATAAGTCATTTTACAACTTGCCAAGTCAGCTTACAATGATTTTACAATAATAAACAAAATATATTAACAACAAAATTCATGTCGGCTTCTGTGCTGGTATGCTTCCTTTCACTATCGATGTCGATGGTCTGTGTGCTAGTGTAGAGTCTGATCTTGCTAGTACCGGTGGAATGCCTTGCCGGTGTCATAGGATTGTAAGGTTGCCATCAATGACAAAACCTTCAATCACCTACAATGTCTCATTGGAGTGTGCATATGCCAACATACTCTTCCTATTTTTCCTTCTCAACAAGGAATATATCCCATGCATTTTTCAGTTTCTTTTGCAACATCATTTACTCTTCCAACCATTAGTGCAATATGCCGGTGTGTAGTAGAGAATACTAACTGGTTAGCCTCTGCAATTAGATCATTTATTTCTTTTGGAGAGTTAACTGGGTAGACAACAAGTAATTTTTCAATTTTTATTTTCTTGTCAAGCTCTACAACAGATTGTCTTCTTGCTTCTAGTCTCTTGAATAGTTCATCTGGTACTTCATCTACAATTTGCATCAAAAATTTCTTGTAGATATCCAAATGTAGAATTACACTATTTTCAACCTTTTTTTTGTCATCAACTGATAATGTGTCATATAGTTTGTTGATGTTTTCAACTGTCCTTCCTCAATTATTTCATCTAGTAGTTTGTCAATCGGAGCAATATTTTGTTGAGTCCTTTTTTTTGGTGTCAATTTTTCCTTCTTAGGAGTAGACTTCTTGACCGGGGGCCTTACTGCCTGTTGTTTTTGCCTAGTTCTTCTTGGTGAAGGTGTGGATACCAGTGAAGGTTCCCTTTTCCTTAAAACTCTTTTAAATTTTGTTGGCATATTACTGTCTGAAGAAGTTGCTACCGGTGAAAGGTGAGTTTCTGGTTGTTGTGCCTGTAACTCATCTTCAGTGATACTGGTTTGTTTCAGTACATCTTCTTTAATAGCCTTAGCCTGCCTTGAACCTCTCCTCACTGTTGCTTCTACTTTCTTCACTCTCTTCTTGGTTTGAATTTGTTTTTCAATGGTTTCAGCACTACCAAAAACCTCTTCCTTAGGTTCATTTGGTGCTTCTAGAAAGGCTTTTGCATATGTTTCAATGATGTGATCATCTGTCTCATAACCCATTTCAGTAACCCAAATTGTTCTTGGGATAATTGCTTCCATCCAAATTTCATCCTTCTTAATCACAAAGCATATGTTATCCTTATATTTATCTATAATTGTTTGTGATAATCTTACTCTAGTGTTCATCCGAGCTTTCAATGCTAGAAAATATTCATTGATATTTTTTTCTCTATTTTCACCCATATTGTTTAATAAGTCAGATAACTATTTGCCTACCGGTATGTCAAATCCAAGATTCTTGTTACCTATACTGAGCACCTATTTGGCTATATGTAGCATTAAGCATACAAGTAAGTTACCAAATCTGAATGTCCATTTCTTATCCTTCTTTATCTTTCCCAGATTGTCAATAAGTTCATCCTTTAACCATTCACATACATCAATTTTCACATTATCTTTAACCATATCATGAGCACTTTTTATGCATAAGCTGGAAACTGAGTTTAGTCTATTTGCATGTGTTGTTTTGTAACCTAGAATCATGCTAATGAATCTCACATTTATGTCAGTTACATCATTCACACTTAAAGACCTTTTGTCGGATGTTGCACCTGTTAGGTTCATTACCAAGTCATTTGAGACCTTCTTTGTCTTGTCTGGTCTATTACCGGTGGAAGGTAACCCTGTTAGAACTTTCACAACTTCCTTAGTGATTTTGTGAATTGAATCCAACCAGAAAAATTCACCATGAACCCTGCTCAACACTATCCTTATCACTTCCTTGGGGAATTCTGGAATGCAGAGAATTTCTGTGAATCCTAGGGTTTCAATAATTTTGTGTTCAAGTTTCACATTATCGGAATCATCACATATGATGGTCTTGTACATATTCTCGACTTCCTCATCACCTAATTCTTCTATGTGGCAATGGATATACATTCTAGGGTCTTCTGCAAAAACAACTCCTTTGGGAATTTGGGAAAATGCACCAACAGTATCATCCTTTTTAGCTATCTTAGGAACTAGCTGAAATACGGGCCTAGGGAGTTTGATTACCTCAACTACAGTAGGGTTTGCTATGAATTCAAGTACATAAGAGGATGCCATGATTATAAATACCTTTTTCTGCCTTTGGAAAGATTGATTGCTGAAATGCTTTGCCTCTTTGCTCAAAATGTCTTAGCTCTGGAAATTCCGCGCTCTTCGAATGTTTCAATGCTTGGTGAAGTGAAATGGAGCCAAAAACACTAATTTATAATGTTAGTTTGCCAACTACCACATTTAATGTTTTCCGGTTAAATAATCACTTAACTTTATCTGGTGGTATAGAAGTAATTTCAACTTCTTACCATCAACCGAGGGAATAATAGCATATTTCACATTTGATTGCCAAACCCTCAAGGAATTTTCTTCAATTAGATGAAGAGTCTCCTGTCGGTGGAGTGCTACTCTGCTCTGCTGGTGGAGTGTTGCTTGGTTCTATTGCTGGAGGAGTATTCCCAACACTATTTAGATCTGATTTCCTGATCCATTGTTTTGAGAAATCCTGCTTAACTTCTTCAACCTTTTCTTTTCCTTTCAAACGAGAACCTTTGTTGTCTATCAGTGAGGACTTGCTTCTACAAAATTTAACAATATGCCCAACTTTGTTACATGCATAACAAGTCACATTATTTCTCTGAATAGCCTTTCCATAGCCTATACTGATTTGTGTTCTGCATTGATTAGATAAGTGTCCAAATCTTCCACAAACATAAAATCTTACATTCATTCTGCAATTCTCAGAATTATGACCAACTTTGTTGCATTTTGAACATTGACCAGTGGGTGCATTGGTATTCTGATAATTTCTAGCTCTACATTGATTTGCTCTATGACCATACTTGTTACAGTTAAAGCATTTGCCATTAAATCTATAAGCAGTAGGTTGTCTTACCAGTTTGCCATGATCCTGTGTGTTTGCAGTACCAGAGTTTTCACCAGTTTCAAAGCCAAGACCATTAGTGTCACCATTAGGTTTCTGATTCTACAAGAAGTCACCAAGTTCCTCTAAGCTTTTCTTGAATTTTTCTTTATGTTGATTTGCAGCAGCCAGATCTCCTTCCAAGATACCTTTTTGTCTCATGAGTTCATTTGAGTCATTTTGTGTGTGCATCAGACCTGTCTTCAACATATCATTTTCATAACCGAGTCTTGTGTTTTCATTTGCAACATCATTCAGTCTTCTAGTCAAGTCTTCTTCATTCTTCTTTCTATCTTTAATTTCTTTACAAAATCTCATAGTGATATCCTGCATCTCATTCTTTGTTGTCATCTTCTCTTGCTTCAGTTTGTTTATCATATCATTAAGAGTTTCTTTTTCATCATTCTCATTTTGCATCTTTTCACAAAGTTCTCTTCTCTTGTTTCTTGAAATAGTAATATTTTCTTGAAGTGCTTGAATAATATTCTGAGCTGCTTTTAGATCATCTTCAAGTTTGATATTTTTCAATTTTTCTGCATCATAGTTTGAGAGAGCTCCTTCAAGTTGCTTCATCAAGTTTTCAATCTCTACCGGTGTCAAGATTTTCCTCAAGCTGTTAGGCTTGTGAAAATGGAGGACCAAGCTCTGATACCAATTGTTAGGATTCCCACAGATACTGTGAGGGGGGGGTGAATCAATATCTAACCAGTTATAAGATTTTCTTAACTTAAAACATGTAGAGCATATTAATATTGTGTACCGGTAAATAGAAAGTAATGCAATAAACAAAGATAAAAGCAACCACATAAAAAACACACCATAACACAATATTTTAACGAGGAAACCTGGTGTGGGAAAAACCTCGGTGGGATTTGTGACCCACAATATTCACTTACTGGCCAATAAGAGAATATTATTGCTACAAGAGGGGCCTGCACATGCAGGAAGACCAAGTGCCTAGAGCTCACTGCTCAAATACAAAATGGAAGTCTCATTGACTTAAAAAATGGATTATATAAATCCAGTGTCTTGTACTGCTTCAAAATAGCATCTATAATGCCAGATCCAGTACTGGTTTCAGCTCTGCTTCTTACATAAACCCTTAACCTATAATTCGCAAAATAGGTCTACCTTATTTCACCTAATTACATTCCTCTGCCTCTCCCAAAATGTTCTACAATGATCTCTCTTATATAAGAGTCATTTTACAACTTGCCAAGTCGGCTTACAATGATTTTACAATAATAAACAAAATATATTAATAACAAAATTCCTATCGGCTTTTGTGTCGGTATGCTTCCTTTCACTGCCAGTGCTAGTGATCTATGTGCCAGTGTGGAATCTAACTTTGCTGGTGCCGGTGGGTTGTCTTACCGGTGTCATAGGATTGTAAGGTTGCCATCAATGACAAAACCTTCAATCACCTACAATGTCTCATTGGAGTGTGTATTTGCCAACAGTCGCAAGGGGCCTTGTGTGGTCCTAAAGGGCCACCTGTGTGTTAGAACACATGCATGATCCCTTAGGACCACATAAGATCCCTTACGATACCATTTGGTCTTAAGTGGTCCTAATAGATCCTAAGGGGTGCACATGTGTCGTAAGGGGCCATGTGTGGTCCTAAGGGGTCAACCATGTGTTATAACACATGCGTGACCCCTTAGGACCAGATAAGACCCCTTTCAAAACCATTTGGTCTTATGTGGTCCTAACAGGTCCTAAGGGGTGCACATGTGTCGTAAGGGGCCCTGTGTGGTCCTAAGGGGTCACCCATATGTTAGAGCACAAGTGCGACCCCTTAGGACCACATAAGACCCCTTGCGACACCATTTGGTCTTATGTGGTCCTAATAGGTCCTAAGGGGTGCACATGTGTTGAAAGGGGCCTTGTGTGGTCCTAAGGTGTCACCCATGTGTTAGAACATCTGTGTGACCCCTTAGGGCCACATAAGATGGTCCCTTTCGACATGATTTGGTCTTATGTGGTCCTAATAGGTCCTAAGGGGTGCACATGTGTCGTAAGGGGCCTTGTGTGGTCCTTAGGGGTCACCCATGTATTAGAACACATGTGTGACCCCTTAGGACCACATAAGATCCCTTGCAACACCATTTGGTCTTATGTTATCCTAATAGGTCCTAAGGGGTGCACATGTGTCGTAAGGGGCCTTTTGTGGTTCTAAGGGGTAATATAAAATAATTAGATACACCTTAGCATGTATACATCCATATACATACATACACCCCAGGACCTGCAATTAGGGGTCATGTGTGGTGAACACGTGTGTGACCCCTCAGGACCACACACGATCCTTGATAGCATATCTTGACGTGTATGTATGTCCTAAGGTGTATATAATTATTTATATGTGTATTTATGTATGTATGTGTATGTATTTATGTATGTGTATATAGATGTAGGTATATACATGTATGTGTGTTTATGTATGTATGTAGACCTATGTATGTATATTTATGCATGCATGTGTTTGTATTTTTATGTATGTGTATGTCCTAAGGTGTACATATAATTATTTTATATGTATGTATATGTATGTATGTATGTATGTATGTATGTAGGTATGTATGTTTCTGTATGTATGTGTTTGTATGTATGTATGTATGTAGGTTTGCATTTATGTGTATGTATGTATGTATGTATGTGTGTTTATGTTTGTGTATGTATTTGTATGTATGTGTGTATTTATGTACATGTATGTATTTATTTTCTAATATTCTAAACTAATATGATACTATAAATACAAAAAAAAAAAAATTTTAAAAACTATTTTAGAAAACTTAAAAAGAAACTAATTTGCTATCAAATAATTAATTTTCTATTAAAAACTATTAAAAAAACAACAAAAATTAATATGATACAATAAATACATTTAAAAAAAAAAAAAAGGTACTTACCGTCGAAACCCTTCTGACCGGATCTCTGAATTTTTTTTCGCCCTCCTGCTCAACTCCAAGCTGCTCAATGCAAAATGAGGGGCTTGGGCGGATTTCATGTTTTATATAGGGAAAGGGGTTTTCGGTCGGAACCCTTCTGGCTAGAAACCCCTTGCCACGTGAGCACTGCATGGCTACCAAATCGAGCCAGCTGGAATAGGCACTGTTAGCATAAAGTGCGACACAAATCCGTACGATCACCCCATGGTATGAAAGATTCCACTCTCACTTGGTAAAGATAGGTTTTCAAAGAACTAGTGAAGATAGTAACATATATCTCAAGACATAAGGAGATAAAATACTGGTAAGTGAGGTATTTATTGATGATATCATTTTTGGAGGTAATGATGATATGTGTGATGACTTTGCTAAGAAAATGAAGAATGAATTTGAGATGTCACTGGTAGGTGAGATAAAAAAAATTATAGGTTTGCAAATCCAACAAATGAAGGAAGGAATTTTTATCACACAGTCCAAGTATGTGAAGGAAGTATTGAAAACTTTTGGAATGGGACATTGTAAACCAGTTGGAACACCAATGGTTACAGGCTGTAAATTGTCAAAGGAAGATGATTCTGCATCATTTTATGAAAAAAGAAATACATATCCATGATAGGTAAGATACATTATGTTGTCCACAACAGACTGGACATTGCTCATGCAGTAGGATTGGTTGCCAGATTTCAGAAAAATCTGAAGGAGACACATATGATTACAACTAAAAGAATTTTCAAATACTTGAAAGGCAAATAGTTTATGGATTATGGTATCCATATTCATGAGACACTGACTTAAAAGTCTATACCGATGCAGATTGGGCATGAAACATTGATGACAGGAAAAGTACAACTGGAGGAGCATTTTTTCTTGGAGGCAAATGAGTGTCATGGAGCAGCAAGAAACATAGTTGTATCAATCAACAGTAGAAGTTGAATATGTTGCAACTTACACGAATTGTATCCAATCAATTTGGATGAAACACATATTGGAAGGTTTCAAGATGAAGATATTAGAACCGATAAGAATTTTCTGTAATAACACAAGTGCTATAAATATTTATAAGAACCCAATGTTGCATGCTAGAACAAAGCATATAGAGATGAAGTATCATTTCCTGAGAGAGAAATTTCAAATCAAAGATGTATCACTTGAGCATGTTTCCACTAAAGAACAACTAGCAGATATTTTTATGAAACCTCTACCTAAGGCTACATTTGAATATCTTAGAGGTAAGTTATGGGTTGTACCCATACATGAAGTCAATTAAGCAGATAGGGAAGACATCAATCCCAGAGCCTATTGAAAATATTGCAAAAGGATTGGTGTAGTATGGAGATACATCACAAGGGGAGAAACTCATTGTAGAATGGTGAAGCATGGATAAGAAACTGAATGGTTTACCTTAACTTTGGCATTACTATCAAAGGGGGAGAAAGATTGATTGGTGAAGATGTGAAGATACAATTGAAGGAGAGTATATGGTGAAAAATTTAAACCAAGATTCCTATACCTATGTATATGCTTTACTCTCAATCATGACAATCAATTGGTATTGATATTTGTATTACCATCAATGCCAAAGGGGGAGAATGTTGGCATTGCATGAAGATTTCATTGAAGATTGGAAGTGTTGTCATTGATGTCAATAGAAACCGGTAATTATATAGAAAAGAAACTGGTATTGAAGCAGTGAATATCAATTGGTAACCCTAACCAGTTGAGAAGAATAACCCTAACTGATGAAGCTTGAAGACTGGTTTTGATGATTTATGACTAAATCATGATCGGTGATGAAGATGCCATGTAAGCATGTTTCACGTGATGAGTTTTGAAATGGATTTGGCACATAGAGATACCTGTTTATCTTGGGAATGATCAAATGCATAGTATGAAGTGACAAAAACATGATGAGTTACAAGATCCAAAGTGCAGTGATCCAGGAGTGGTTGAAGATGCCTAGAAGAATGTTTTTTTGATTGCACTGTAATCTAACGGTCAATATTGAACCAATGAGTTTGTAATCTCTATGAGAATTGTAGGGTTTGTGTTGTGTTACTAGTGCAAGAGCACATAGGTCCTGGTTTCCTGTCTTTACAAATTTTGGCTTGTACTGACCCTAGCCAATTTAGTAGTAAATAAGGACTCCCGGAGGGTTCAAGAGTTATTATTTTTTCAATGTAGGCCTAGGTGGAGTTTATTTTACCTAGGTTTGAATTTTTGTGTAAATAGTGTTTTTGAGAAGGTTTTTGGCCTTTTGGTTGGTCAAAAGTGTCAAATGTTGTAAAAATACTTAGAGAGGGTCAAGTAGGTCTTAGGAATGTTTGAAATGTCACATGTGATGATTGGACATAGCTCTCTTAGGTTGGAGAGATCAAAAGTGGAAAAAACACAAAGCTGCAAAACATTGGCATGACAACTTTTGTTGTCATGACAATTTTTGTCCTGAATTTGGTTAGCATTGAAGCTAGGGATTTCCCAATGCCATGGAAGGACTCCACACATTGGAAGGCTATATAAAATCTCTCTTTCACATTTACCAAGGCTGGTGTACTTGGATTTTGGAAGCAATAATTGAAACACAAGATTTTGGACTGCACTTTTCATTCATTTTGTCAAATTTTGCATTTCTTGAAGGTTTAATGGATTGAATCCATGAATCCAATGATGGATTGAAGTTTGGTAGTGTGTTCCAGGGTAGTAATTTAAATTTAAATCTCTGTATATAATATTTACTACTGTTTTGGTGTTTTGTTTCTCAAATAGCCAGTTTTGGCTTGTAATCAGTAGTTTTTGCTAAAATGGGTGCCCCATAAAATCCCACCATGTGTTCATCACGGCCTATTGGGATATGGTAGGAAACCCATTTTAAAGTGTACATATGGAAGGAGGAGGTCTGAAAGTGTCATTTGTTATTTTTAGCATCTTGCCCTAGGTGAGTCTAGGAGCAACTTGGCTAGAGAAGGCAAGATGAAAAGATAGCACAAATTGCAGGGGTGAATGTAAATGAAAGTCCCAAGCTTTTGGGAAGTTGTAATAGGATTATACAGATTTTCTTGTGCATGAGGAAGCCTCAAGATTTCCATTTGAATGTCCAAAAACAAGTTTTACTTGCTGCTGCCAGTCAAGTGCCTAGAAGCCCTTGAAATTCTCAATTTGGGGTTTGTGTATGCAAAGAAGGGTTGGAAGCTTAAAACCACTAAAATCCCTTGGAGTTGAGTGAATCATTGAAGAAAATCCATTCTTGTTTTAGGGTCCTTTGGATCATTTTAGCACAAGACCTCAAAACCGGTTCTAAGAGACCTAATTGGGCTCTTTCCCTTGTAGCCCTTTTCTAGACCAATTCTTGAAATCGATAAGAAACCTTTGGATTTCAAACCACAAATGGACCATAAAACCATCTAAAAAAATGAGAGAAGAACCCTCTTCACCTCTGCAACATTTCAATACTTTTGGAGGGCAGTTTGATGAATTAGAGCCAAGAAGCCATCATGGAGCATAAGGGAAAATAGTGAGTTGGTAGGGTTCCTAGTAAGGACACTTGAAACAAGCATCTTAGAGTGAGTAAGATACAAGCCCTAGAAGAGAGTGAGAAGGACTTGTAGGTCTAGAAAACAACTAGGCTTGGTGAGTTGGTGGAATTGAGCAACATCAACTTAGTGAAATGTTAAGTAGGCTAGGTGAACCCTATGAAATTGACATCAGAGCTTGCAAGATTTAGGCTAGTAAGGTTGGTGTCCTTGTTGTCAGAAGATTTAGTTGGAGACAACATGGTGACCAATGTTGAATTGGCAAGGAAAGTGGAAGATCAGGAGGAAGAGAACAAGCTCCTGAAGGAAAAATTGGAAAGATTAGAAAGTAAGCTTGGTGATATTAAGGCCAAGGCAAAAGAAGTGTATGCAAAAGTGGAAGGAGTAGAAGGGAAGGTCAAGGAGGTGGCTGAGGTTGATAAGGTACCCACACCTGATCCTGTTTTGGAGCAAAAACCCTTCATCAGAGCATTGAAGGCCCTGAGTGGGTAGTCACTAGAAGGAATACCGTTGTTCACTGGCAAGATGGAAGTGGAAGTGGTCCTAGAATGGATAGAAGACATGGAGAACCATTTTGAATGTGAAGGTATAACTGAGGCACAAAAGGTCAAGGTGGCCAAATCTAGGATGAGAGGCATTGCTCTCACATGGTGGAAGTTTGTGCAAGATGAGAGGAAGAAAATAGGCAAGGAACCTATCTCCTCTTGGAAGGGAATGCTGGTTAAAATCAAAGAATCCTATCTCTCTGAAGACTATGAAGTAAAAATCCATAGGAAGAAACAAAACCTAAGACAAAAAGACCTTGATGTTAGCAGCTATATGGAGGAATTCCAAAAACTTAGTCTTAGATCTCAAGTGGTTGAGGAAGAAAGTCTCAAGGTTGCTAGGTATCTCAATGGACTATGGTGGAACATCCAAGAAGAAATTAGTTTGATGAGTCCAAAAATAGTCCATCAAAACTTTCAACTTGCCCTTAAGGTGGAGGAGAAACTGAAAAGAAGACATGATTTAGGCAGCAATCGGGGCAGGGGTAGAGGAAAGGATAATAGAGGCCATAGGGGAGGCTTTGGAGGAAGGAATTCTGAACAAAGAACACAATGAGAGTGTAAACTCATAGATAAATAAGAGAGTGGCACTAGTAGAGGGGGATACAATAGAGGAAGCGGATTGAGAAGTGGTTCTAGAGGAAGATCCAATGGCCAAGGTAGAGGTTCCTCATACTTTGCAACAATGAAGTGTTACCATTGTAACCAACTTGGTCATCCAGCTTATAGGTGTCCAGAGAAGTCACAAAGTGGTGAAAGAAGAGTGAGTTATCTTTAAGAAGAATCTTCAAGCAGCAGGACATCAGAGGTTTCCTTAGAGTTAGAGGTAGGTGACAACTTGATGATAAGAAGAACCTTGATCAAGGAACCGATCAGTGAAGAACCAAGCCAAAGAAGGTCCTTTTTTAGGATCAAATGCAAAATAATGGACAAAGTATGCAAAGTAATCATTGATTAAGGATCTATAGACAACATAGTGTCAGAAGAGGCAATGAGTAAGCTTAGATTGCAAAGGATTCCTCACAACGATCCTTATAGAGTCACTTGGTTGAACAAAGGCCAACATGTTCTTGTTAATGAGCAAGCATGGGTGAATTTTACCATTGGAAGGTATAAGGATAAGGTACTATGTGATGTCCTACCCATGGATGCATGCCATCTTCTATTAGGAAGGCCATGGCAATTTTATAGACAAGCTATCTATGATGGAGCCAAGAATGCATACTCATTCAAGAAAGACAGACTCACATTCAAGATTCAGTCTATCCTTGAGGTAGGTGGAAAAAAGGCAGCAGGTCCTAATGTCCTTTTGGTGAGTGAAAAACAGTTCTTGAAGACACTTGAGGAAGGTGAAGGTGTAGGGTTTGCACTAGAGATGAAGCCTAAAGAGGAAGGTAAGAAAGAGTAGCAAGCTCTACCAAAAGAAGTGCAAGATTTGTTGAAGTTCAAAGGCATTGTGAGTGATGGGCAACCAGCCACATTACCTCCCAAAAGAGCCATTACCCACCAGGTATATTTCATTCCTGGAGCATCCTTACCTAACAAATCAGCCTATAAAATGACTCCCCAACAAAATATTGAGATTGCTAAGAAAATGCAAGAGCTTTTAAATCAAGGCCTAATTAGGAAAAGCATTAGCCCTTGTGCTGTCCCTACTATGTTAGCACCAAAGAAAGGTGGTACTTGGAGGATGTGTACTAATTCTAGAGCCATAAATAGGATCACCATCAGATATAGGTTACCTATTCCTAGAATAGAAGACCTAATGAATTGTTTAGGGGAAGCCAAGTTCTTTACCAAGATAGATATCAAAAGTGGATACCACCAAATCAGAATCAAGGAGGGGGATGAATGGAAGACAACATTCAAAACAACAAAAGGTCTTTATGAATGACTTGTAATGCCATTTGGCTTGTCCAATGCTCCAAGAACCTTCATAAGGCTCATGAATGAGGTGATGAAGGACTTCATAGGTAAATTTGTGGTGGTTTACTTAGATGATATTCTCATTTTCAATAAAGATAGAGCAACACATCTTAGCCATTTGGAAAGTGTATTAAAAAGGTTATATGATGAAAAGCTAACCATGAATCTAGAGAAATGTGAGTTTGTTAAGAAGGAATTGGTTTATCTTGGTTTTGTGTTATCTCAAGGAAACCTCAAGATGGATCCCAGCAAGGTTGAAGCCATAGTCAATTGGCCCACTCCTAGATCAACAACAGAGGTGAGAAGCTTCCATGGGCTAGCTCAGTATTATAGGAAGTTTATTAGGCAATTTAGTGTTATATGTGCCCCAGTGCTAGATACTATTAGAGGTGGTATGAAGGCCAAGTTTTAGTGGGATGAAGTAGCAAACAAAGGTTTTGAAACCTTGAAGGAGAAAATAGCTACTCAACCACTGCTAGTGTTGCCTAGTTTTGAGAAACTTTTCATTGTGGAGTGTGATGCAAGAAATGTTGCAGTAGGTGCTGTCCTAAGCCAAGAAGGAAGACCAGTAGCCTTCCATAGTGAGAAGTTAAGTGATGCAAAGAGGAAATACTCCTCTTATGACCTTGAGTTGTATGCTTTGGTGCAAGCATTGAGAAAATGGAGACACTATCTCTTACCAAAGAATTTGTGGTATACATGGATAACCAAGCATTGAGTTTTCTGAATTCCAAAGACAAACTTAGTCACAAACACATGAAATGGGTGGAGTATATGCAGGCCTATACATTCACCATTAAGCACAAGAAAGGGCAGCAAAACCGGGTAGCTGATGCACTAAGTAGGAGGCTCTTGACAGTCCAAGAAATTCACTTGAGAAGCATAGGTGTGGACAGTTTTAAAGACTTGTATGCGAAGGATGAAGAATTCTCAAGTGCCTACCAAGTGTGCAAGGAGTATCAAAATCATTTCCATAGTGAGTACTCAGATTTTACTTTGCAAAATGGGCTATTGTTCAAGGGTGGACAACTTTGTGTGCCTAAAGGCTCAATGAGGGAAAACCTTATACAAGAGAAACACAATGGCAGCCTTAGTGGTCATTTTGGAGTCAATAAGACTTAAGAGTTGGTTCAAAGATTCTATTATTGGCCAAGGATGAATCAAGATGTGAAAAGGTATGTGGAGACTTGTATAGTTTGCCAAAAAGCCAAGGGTGCTTCAACAAATGCCGGTTTGTATCAACCTCTTCCCATACCAAGTAGACCTTAGGAATGCACTAGCATGGACTTTGTGGTAGGTTTGCCAAAGACAAAGAAAGGATATGACGTCGTTGTGGACAGATTTAGCAAAATGGCTCACTTTGTGCCTTATAAGACCACTCATGATGCATGCCACATAGCTCAGTTGTTTTTCAAGGAAATAGTAAGGATACATGGTTTACCATTGATCATAGTTTTAGATAGGGACTCCAAATTTATGAGTCATTTTTGGAAAACATTATGGCAAAAGCTTGGCACAAACCTCTCTTTTGGATCAGCCTACCATCCTCAAATAGATGGGCAGACCGAGGTGGTGAATAGAAGTTTGGGAAACTTATTTAGGTTCCTTACCAAGGAGTATGGGCAGACATGGGATCAAATACTTACACAATCCGAGTATGCATACAATGACACCATAAATAGGACTACCGGTAAAAGTCCCTTTGAAGTAGTCTATGGTGTGCACCCAAGAGGCATTTTTGAGATGAGGGATTTAGGAAGTGCAAAAATCAGAAGTGGATATGCAAAGGACTTTTCTCAGTCCATAAAGGAGGTCCATGAATCAGTTAGGCAAGCTTTGAAGGAGAACACAAGCAAAATCAAACAAAAAGTTGATGAAAAGAGGAGAAATCTACAATTTCAAGTGGAGGATCTTGTTATGGTGCACTTGAACAAAGAAAGGCTACAGAAAGGAGTGCCAAACAAGTTTCATATGAGGATGATAGGTCCATGTGCCATTCTAGCTAAGTATGGTGAAAATGCATACAAGGTGGATCTACTTAGTGACATTGGCTTGTCACCGGTTTTTAACATAGAAGACTTGGTTGCATACAAGGGGCTAGTCCAAGGTGCAGAATGTAGTCAATCAGAGGTTTCAGAGGATGTGCATAACCTTCAGTTACCAGCCAAGCCTAATCCTAAGGCAGAGAAGGTGTTAAGTTCAAGAATTGCCAAGAAGACTAGACATCAAACCTATTGGGAACACCTCATTCAATGGCAGGGTATGGATGATTCTGAGGCTACATGGGTGATGGACTCAAAGTTTCAGAAGCTTGGAATTTATCCAACACCAATTCCTCAAGGGGTGACATGATCTCTTTTTGTTAGGGAGAATGGTGAAGGAGCACCTAGGTCCTGGTTTCATGTCTTTGCAAATTTTGGCTTGTACTGACCCTAGCCAAGTCAGTAGTAAATAAGGACTCCAAGAGGGTCCAAGAATGAGTATTTTGTCAATGTAGGCCTAGGTGGAGTTCATTTTACCTAGGTTTGCATTTTTGTGTAAATAGTGTGTTTGAGAAGGTTTTTGGCCTTTTGGTTAGTCAAAAGTGTCAAATATTGTAAAAAGCCTTAGAGAGGGTCAAGTAGGTCTTAGAAATGTTTTAAATGTCGCATGTGATGACTAGAAATAGGTCTCTTAGTTTGGAGAGATCAAAAGTGGAAAAAGCACAAAGTTGCAAAACGTTGTCATGACAACTTTTGTTGTCATGACAATTTTTGTCCCGAATTTGGTTAGCATTGAAGCTAGGGCTTTCCCAATGCCATGGAAGGACTCCACATGTCAGAAGGCTATATAAAACCTCTCTTTCATGTTTACCAAGGTTGGTGTACTTGGATTTTGGAAGCAATAATTGAAACACAAGATTTTGGACTGCACTTTTCATTCTTTTTGTCAAATTTTGCATTTATTGGAGGTTTAATGGATCGAATCCATGAATCCAATGATGGATTGAATTTTGGTAGTGTTTTTCAGGGTAGTACTTTCAATTTAAAGCTTTGTACATAAAATTTACTACTGTTTTGGTGTTTTGTTTCTCAAATAACTAGTTTTGGCTTGTAATTAGCAGTTTTTGCTAGAATGGGTGCCCCATAAAATCCCACCGTGTGTTCATCACGGCCTATTGGGAAATGGTAGGAAAACCATTATATAGTGTACATATGGAAGGAGGAGGTCTGAAAGTTTCATTTGATATTTTTAGCATCTTACCCTAGGCGAGTCCAGGAGTAACCCGCCTAGAGAAGGCAAGATGAAAAGATAGAACAAATTGCAGGGGTGAATGTAAATGAAAGTCCCAAGCTTTTGGGAAGTTGTAATAGGATTATAAATATTTTATTGTGCAAGAGGAAGCCTCAGAGTTCTATTTGAAGGTCCAAAAACAAGTTTTACTTGTTGCTACCAGTCAAGTGCCTAGAAGCCCTTGAAATTCTCAATTTGGGGTTTGTGTATGCAAAGAATGGTTGAAAGCTTAAAACCACTGAAATAACTCGGGGTTGAGTGAATCATTGAAGAAAATCCATTCTTGTTTGGGGGTCCTCTGGATCATTTTAGCACAAGACCTCAAAACCGGTTCTAGGAGGCCTAATTGGGCTCTTTCCCTTGTGGCCCTTTTCTAGACCAATTCTTGAAATCGATAAGAAACCTTTGGATTGAAAACAAAAAATGGACCTTAAAACTATATAAAAACATGAGAGAAGAACCCTCTACACCTCTGCAACATTTCAAGACTTTTGGAGGGCAGTTTGATGAATTAGAGCCAAGAAGCCATCATGGAGCATAAGGGGAACATAGTGAGTTGGTAGGGTTCCTAGCAAGGGCACTTGAAACAAAAACCTTGGAGTGAGTAAGAGACAAGCCCTAGAAGAGAGTGAGAAGGACTTGTAGGTCTAGACAATAACTAGGCCTGGTGAGTTGGTGGAATTGAGCAACATCAAGTTAGTGAAGTGTTGAGTAGGCTAGGTGAACCCTATCAGTTACCAACCAAATGCATTTGTTTTTAAGGTCGATGGATTGTTTGAAAATGTGTTGGAAAATTTGGTGAAGTGTGATAGTGATTTTTTCCGCACTAGGAGGTGTGTCTTCAGAATGATGTGAAGGCCGATAGTAGTGATAAAGGATCTAACTCAACAAATAAGCATTATTACTAGATCGACAAAGAACCTGTTGTTCTCTAACCATTACAACAGTAAAATCACTTAATCGGGTAAGCTCTAACAGTCTTGTTGTTGAAATCCTCTAACCAGATGATCCATTAGCTTGGATTTGAAATCCCCCACTGAGGTTACCTTTGATAGGGTATTTGTAGTCAATCCTTTAACTGGGTGGTCCTTAACACCAGATTTGTTCCTAACAAAAAATTAATGTATACGCTTCTAACAAGGCTTGGTTGTTAATAGGGTGAACTTCGGAAGAGTTCAAAAAACTTGTGGGTATTCATCACCACCGTGGTTTTTCCCATTTGAGTTTCCATGTGAAAAATTTGTGTGTCAAGTGGTGAATGATTTTGTGGATGTGTTTCCGATATGGTTGATATGAATGACTGGTAAATCTACTTAGATATATTTAAATGACGGGAAATAATCTGGAATATGTTATTACTGGTATTAGTGATTTGGTTTAAGGTTTTGGTCAAATGGTATTTAAGTTTAAGATCTATTGCATTATATCATTGATGTATTTGGTCAACCGGTAAGGTTTGACAGTGTTGCTGCAGTTTTGTTAAAGTATCTAAACCGGTTAGTTTTGTGAGTTGATTCTAAGTTGGAAATGAGTTTTGTGAAGGTTTAGTTAATTTTTTATCTAGTGATTGATCCCCCCTCTCATTAGTTGATAGGATCTTTATAGTTTCATTATATTATCACTATGATCAAATGTCCTCAACATGCAAAACACTGTAGGGCATGTTGGATAGGGATCCAACCGGATCTGTCTCCATGGAATTACGAGGATGTCTCTTAAATTTTGGTCGAGGTCTTCCGGTAATATCAATAATATGTGGTGTATCCATTGTGAAAATTCAAACACAAATTCAGATTCATAGAGAAATACCTTTAAAATTATTCGCAGCTAGGGTTTCCGGTTTGAATGCTCTTCCATTGATTCACTTTTCCACAAATCTTCACAATCCGCTATCAAATTCGACAAAGTAGCAATCAAATACTCTCCTATGTTTTTGTCGCTCTCCAAATGTGTTCTCAAAAATGCTAAGTGAAAAATGAGACTTTAAAACACCTTTTTATTTGTCTTTTATCAACTGCATTTAATGCTAAACCGGTTGATCATACCCTAATCACCATTCAACCCTAGAGCTTACTACCGGTTCACATATCACATCCAATTTACCAGATACATCTCAAAATCACTTCATAACATCATACTACATCAAAACATGGAGATTTGACTTACCACACATCATTTAGGGGCTCCGAAAATAGATATGACAATATGCTCCCCCTAAGCTTCATACATAGCTTAGTTTTCCAATGAGGGATTCTCCACACTAGGTGAAGAATTGGAGTCCTCTGATGGTTTCTCCTCACTTTTCTCCTCCATATCTTATTCATCTCACTTATGGTTTCTTCCACATCTACCTTCTTCTTTCCTTTCTGGTCAATATACATTAACCAGTTGTTTCATTCTAGCACTACAAAACCTTGCAATATGTCTTGGTTTGTGACAGTAGAAACACAACATCCCAGAAGCTCTCCATGGTCCAACATTTCCTCTAATAGTTCTTCTTCGGAAATTCATAGCCACATGACCATACTTGTAGCATATTGAACATGTCACATTCCATCTATTCTCCATTTCATATGGACTAGACCTTGGGATGAGATCCACAAATTCTATAATGAGATATCTTGGATAGAACTAGATAATTATTGTCTACTAAAGGGTAACTTGAAGAACTATATCCTAGCCGATTATAGATGCATTATTCCACCAAAGTACTCTAGGCTTAATTTTAGTTTAAGATTCTCCTATGGGAAATTGTAGCTATGCTCTCATCATCTCTGAATGGAGTCAAAGTTCCTTATGCTAGGTCGCATTCAACAATAATGAAATAATATTAGAATTTTTTTTTTTTATGTGTCTAGTGTAATATGAGATTCATGACATATTTTATTGCCTCTTTAGACAAAATCATGGGTCTCTATAAGATCTTATTCATTATGGAGATCAATTATACATGTATATCCATATATCAAAGAAATGATACAACTTAGAGTTTCCAAACTCAAGAGTCATCAATACAAAACTATCTCAGTATTATCTTTCATATTCTTACTACTTTTTTCAGTATGTAGGTCCTTTTTTAAATCTTTTTTTTTAATGAATGCTAATGTAGGTGAGAAATTTTAAAATAAAAAAAGTTAAAGAATACAATAAGATGGTGGTGGTTATCCTTAAAACATGACTTCAACATAAACCTAAACCTATTGAAAATTCACATTTATATTGAAATGACCAAATTGATAAACTTACAAGGCATTGAGAGTGGGGGGGGGGGAGTGAATTAGTGCATGAAAAAAATTAATAAATCTGATAACTACTTTTAGCAACTTGAAAATCAATAGGCATTTGAGAAATATAACCACATAAGAAAACATCCAACAAAGCATGCAAATCATAACACAATGATTTTTCACGTGGAAACCCAAATGGGAAAAACCATAGTGGGAATTACTACCCACAAGGATCTTCTAACTGGAGTATAGAGATCTAACCGGTTAAGGTCATACAACCACCCTATTAGGGGCACACCCGGTTAAGAGTGTTTTAGACCGGTTAAGAGCTATACACTAAGGTCTGTTAGGAACCAACCTTGTTAGGAGCAACCCACATTAATGAGATTTACAAACACAAGATAATGTTTCACTTGGTTAGAGGTTTTCACCTTCGGACCTACTAGGATCCTACCGCACTCTGTTAGGAGTGACCTTGTTAGAGAATTTTCTTGCCGCAACTATTAGGAAGACAACAAGTTCAACTGATATGAAGTTAGCACCTTTGTGCCTGATTAGATCGTCTTCTGCTCAAATTTTGTTACTGACTATACATCAAAACGTAACTTCTCTTTCAACCGCATGATCAAATTCTCACTCTTGATACATTAAATCATACAATTTACCTCTCCTTATAAAGATCTCTTTTAAGTTGGTTAAGAACCTTGGAACAATTCCCTAGGTTCATTAAATATAGTCACCTTTTACATTTTACCACTCATTACACTTTTCTTATGTTGACAAAATAATTCATAACTTAAAAACATAACAATAAATCTACCGGTTATCGATCAAACTAACTCTTCTATATCGGTTCTTTGTTCTTCCCAACTGTTACTTGAAAAACCATCATAACTTGCTCAATACACTAGATCTACTGATGCGGTTTGGAACATGGGTGCATGTTCTTGTCTCCAACACTCTTGTAAAACAACAATGTCTAGCTCTTCTCTAGTCATCTGTACTAATCTCTTGATCATCGCTTTGTTCCTGTTTACCGGTTGACAACAACTGAGAAGTTTTGTTGTCTAATTGATTCCACTACTGATTAGGCTATACGGGTTGGTCTAGATGACCTACATGACTAAAAAAACATAGTTGCCATCAATCACAACATAAATATATTCATCAAACAACCTATTACAACTATATCATCATCATCAAATGAACACAAATGCAATTGAACTATATTTTCATTTGTTTGTCTCAAATGAATTAAGTAGTCAATTTGATAGTATTATAAATATACATATAATAAATTATTTTAAAATTTATTCAATATATTGCATTATGTTTCTCTATAACTCCCCTTATCCTTTTGAAGTCTTATTCATTTAAATCCCATTGTCACTCGAAACACTTATGAAATGCACTTATTGTTTTTGGATTAGATCATGTCAAAAAAAATATATCATCAATTTTTCAAATCACTTTGTGATTCATCATCAGGATGAATAAGAATTCTAAGGAGATGCACAAACTTACCAATCATTTGAGATATGGGTTGAAGCCAATATTTTTGTAAAGAATTACAGTGATAACTTAAAAACTAACGATGTTCCTATGTCAAATTTAGTTAAAGATATTAGAATTTCACAATTTATTATATTGAATATATGGAGTTTCTAATTTCAATTATGTAAAATTTATTTGACATTGATTATTTTAGATCATATTCTTTGATTCATCAATTATAATGATAGAGAGATAAGGAGGTAAAAACAGGCCAAAAAAATCTCATATAGAAAAGGGGGAGATAGGTTTCACGTTAGATAAGAGAGAAAGGAGGTTTACAAAAGGATTAAAAATGAGGAAGAATTAGAATACATTGAGGACCTCAATTATAAGTAACATGACATAAGAAGATAAAGTAATTCAATTAAAGCCAAGGGAAAGGAGGAGGAAATAAAAATTGACATCCCCATTAATGTTGAATAGAGGAAACAGGGGGATACTAAAAAAGGCTCCGATTTTGATATTATCCTTAAAATTTTTGTTAAAAGCCATGAAAATTACTTTCTTTGGGTTAGCAAGGAGATCAACTTGCTGAAGGAAGAAATTAAGGGCATCATTGACACTTTTACTGACACTCCCATGCCAATAAAAATTGAAAAGCTTATTTGAATGACATAGAAACTTACATAAGATGTTAAGATCATGAAAATAGATCATGAATCAAGGATTTGTCAGTTAGAAATAATCTTGGAAGAGATAAAGGGCAACCTAAGGCATCCGTAAGGTATTAGCGGGTAAGTTGTGAATAGCAGTGCTGAGGGTCTTAAAAAGGTTAATGTGATGATTACGAACCAATGATCCTAGCCCACCATCAGTATCCCACCCTCAGACACCAAATAGAAGAAGAAAATATAGGAGCCAAACTTGCAACGTACAAGATCACAGGTCACTACTGACCCCTATATGAGGATGAAGAGCAGGAACCAGGAGAAGAGTACCTCTAGGTTCATCATGGAAGAGCTCGAGGAAATCAACAAGAGTATGATCCAAAAGAATTCAGAGCTGATGTAATCTCTAGTTTAGTGGTTTTTTGTGTTTTTGCTATGTGGGCACAACCCCTATTTCTGGATTGGTTAGCAACTGTTTAATTTTTTGTATCTCTCTTTGACTTTGGGTTTCGGATCCTTGTAAAACCCATTTATATTAATAAAACACAACAATGTAATTAAAGAAAATAAAAAAGCATGTGATAACATAAAGACAAAACCATGAAAATTGACAAGAAAAAAATCTAAAAGGTGAGAATAAATCCAAAGAATGAAGAAAGACACTAAAAAGTGAAAAGGAAACCAAAGACAAAATTATTTAGATTAAAGATAAACAATGAAGGTGAGAGAGTGATAAAAAGGAAAATGAGCCAAATGGAGAGTCAAAACCAAAAAATACTCAAAATCAAGCATAGTGGTCAAAACAATTGCTAAATTGGAAAAAGATAGATTTTTACAATTTTTTTTGTTCTAAAAATATTTTGAAAAATTCACAAGGTATGAATAGTACCCTATGATAGGTTTTTTTTTGGTAGGTAGTCACATCGCAAGGTCCATGTGGACCGACTAATTGTCTCTCTCCCTTTGACTATATATTGCAAGGTTATGACATTTGTCATCATATTAAGGTTGAAGAGTTCACTGATCAACATCACGTTAGTTTTCATTAAGCCATTATTTTTAACTTGAGATATATTTTTTGTACCTCTTAGGTTGTTTATGTGATGGTATCAATAGTTTAACGACTTCTATTGGAGTGTTTTCCCTCATATAGGTATAGTTCAATTTGTAGTTTGACTTGGAGGTGCATATGACTTTACAAAAGCCATGATCAAAATCTATATGTGTTTAGAAGGTAGAGTATATATAGAATTTATTGTTGGTTAGTGGGTAGTTTTTGTATTTCCATGATCATTTGGTAGGTAGTCTAGTGTGCTATAAGATAGACTAGCACTTGCATCAATTCAGGTGCAATGGTTACGCTGATAGTGAGATATATTTTGAGTTGTATATTAGAGAGATGAAGAGTTGCAAGAAATGAATATTGAAAATTGTAGCAGTAATTTTTTACAATATAAGTGATTTGTTCTTGATATGTAAAATAAATTGAATATGAAATGTATGCAACTTAATTTAAAATAATAAATTGTGCAAAATGTTTTTGATACTTGAAATGCTTCTACAATATATGTTTACAATAATATTGAAGGGTATTATATCAAATTTATTTTCTCATTTAAGATGTCAAACAAATGCTTCACTCTAATAAGAAATAAGTGTATTGTTGAGCGACCCTTTTGTCAAAAACTAAAGAACACGGTCATACATAATGATAGTGATTGGTGTCCCCAAGAACTTTGTAGTATGTGTACAACAAAAGATTATCTTTGTACTGCAACATGGCCAAAGAAGCATAACTATATTGATTATTTTTTGTGTATTCTTTCTATCATTAACTTACCTTGGGCTACTTGACATGGGGCAGGTGTATTCCCTCAAGTGTATTATTGATCCAAGCATAACATTTCTTAAAATTATAATTGTACTTCTTCGATAGCAATGCTTTTTATTTATGAATTGCATTCAATATATCTATTCTACATCTATTCTTCTAGTCAGGTCCATGGCCAAAGTTTGCAATACCTAATACTTGGACATCTAGTTCTAAGCCCGAATTTTCGTCATGCACAAGTCTTATTGCAATTCTACTTAATATTCTAGCCATTCTTTAGGGAGCTTGAATAGTCTTGCAAAAACTATAGTGGTGTAAGGTATTTGGTGGTCAAGATTGACAATAATTTGTAATTTTTCTTTGTATGCTATATAGTTTATGATGCCTAATATATAATAATTTTTAAACTTTCTATTAATCGCACTCTTTTAAACTCAAAATTGATTTTTATTTAACATCATAATTATATTGTTATACTTATTTATTAAAATATTTATTTTTAATATTTTTAATAAATAGTAAATTCCATTCTACGTTTGAATTAATATTAGAAAGTTGACCTAAAGTGAAATTATATCATTATTAATAAAAATATAATAAGGTAAACCCAAATAAATAAAAAAATAAGTAAATTTTACTCTCCATAATTAAGAAAATGTTTATAGCCACATTGCCATGTCACTAAATCAAACCAAATTCAATAGTGAATTTAAAAAATGTCACATTAACCTATTGGTTTCATTCAAAAGATTATTTCCTTTCGCAACAAAATAACATACAAAAATTAAATGATAGAGAAAGCTTCACTTGTCAACACATAACTGTTTCTTAGAGACAATCATGAAATGTTAAATTTTTGTATGTTCATAAATGACATTTTTTGTCCCTACATTTTTAAATGATTTGAACTAATAAAAAAATGAATATTAATTTTTTGTTTTCATTTCATTTTGGGGATTGTTTGGAATTTTGAAACAATATTTCATCTAAAATTGCAAATCTTCCAAGCAAAAACTCTAAACTGTACAGTAAAATGTTGTTCATATAACCAAATCAGACAATAGTCTAAAGTATAGGTCATGTTTCCAAATTTGAAAGGTGTAAATTCACACCAAAGAGCTTGGATTGCATGTATACCACTGGGTACAATATCTTGAGTGTATAAATTGTTGACATCTTTTATCTTTTAGATTACTGTTTAGATTCATTTCGTCAAATTTGTTGGAATTTCAATTCGTTTTATCCTTTATGATATGGATCTTTTATATTTAGAAATAAGTAATTATCAATAGTCTTTTATACATTTCCACAAACTAATCAATTGATTACATCAAAAATTAATTATGGAATGGGATGTGAATGATATAATCAATATGAATAAATAGTTAAATTATATAGATATCGTACCTTAGTGTCAAGCATAACGGCGCACATAATCTAAGTATTCTGCATGTCTTCCCTGTGATGATCGAGCATCTCCTGATGAAACTCATGCTTCGATCTAAATGGGAGAAAGAGTATGTCTATTCATCGCTGGCAATGTCTGATCACACAGTTAATACTGATTAGCCCATATCCGACAACACCCTAAATTCCCAGCGAAGTTTTCAGGTGTGAGGAACTTAATTCCGGTAAAGCGTATCGGCTAATAAGCATCCTTATAGTTATTGTAATACATGAGAATAACCTCAGCTTTTCTGTAGACAATACTATTAATGAATCCTCTTACATCAACTAAAGTTAATTTTCAATAAAAGGAAGAAACAAACAAATGCAACTAATTTATTTACAAAGAGGATTTGGTTAAAGTGGTTTTCTTTTATACTTACTTTTTCCTTTTATGGGACTAATACATAGATACCATTGCAATGATAGACTTATATATATATCATCCAAACTTTAATGTTATCAACTATCTTGTATGGTTGTTACATTTAGGTATTCAAAGGGTGGAGTACTAGTTGATTAGGTTGATAGAGTTCTTATTTCTTTCCTATCAAAAAAGTTATGGTTCATTCAATTATTTTTGTCAGATTTGTACCATTTTCTTTATATTTTGAATAGTTTCACTTAGTATGTTATGGCAGATCAATAATTTGGTATAATAGATATTCATTTAAGACTCTTCAATCATACATGAAGTTATGTGAACAAAAGATCAAGAACACTTGGTATGTCTTATATATTGGTTTCTTATAAAGAATTGGTTTTGATATCAATCATTTTCATCTTAATACTTTCTCCATTAGTGTCCATACATGTTGAAAATAGATATTTGTAGAGACATTAGAGATGAGATTTATAAGGCCTACACAAAAGTCAACTCCGATAAAACCACATAGTTGTTGCATACTACTTAAGCACTATATCCATATAAATGATGACACATTATTCCTTGCAAGTATACTAGGGTTGTTTTTGGATTGAGATTTCCATAACAACAATTGTGGTTACGTTCTTATAATGTTTCCATAGAGTCAAACCACTTTGTCTCAAAAGACATGTATTTTTATACTCTACGTGATCAATCAAAATTAGAAGAATATTTTATTTTTAAATATCTAGTGTATTATGAGATTTGTAATATATATTACTACCTCATTAAAAAAAATTATGACTTCTAATGAAATCTTATTTATGATGAGAATCAAATATATGTAAACCTATCTATCAAAAAAGATAAAACATCTAATTAATATTATTAAGTATCATAACCTAACTCTTTTATATCAATATTCTCCTTTATATTTCTTTCTTTTATCTCTTTTATATCAATATTCTCCTTTATATTTTCTTTCTTTATCTCTTTCTTATCAATATTCTCCTTTATATTTCTTAAAGAAGTGGTGGGTGATTGTTTACACGGAACCAGATGATTAAGCGTGAAGACATGGCCGTGTCGATCTTAAAAGTCAATATTCTCCTTTATATTTCTTTCTTTTATCTCTTTTATATCAATATTCTCCTTTATATTTTCTTTCTTTATCTCTTTCTTATCAATATTCTCCTTTATATTTCTTAAAGAAGTGGTGGGTGATTGTTTACACGGGACCAGGTGATAAAGCGTGAAGACGTGGCCGTGCCGATCTTAAAAGTGAAATCATGATTAATGTTACACGCAAGTTTTTCAAACGTGTAAGGATGTACGTTGTGCCGTCCAACATTTTTCACAGGAACTTTGCGCAGCTTTTAGCCTATTTTCGTTATAGAGCCTTCCTATCCAGATAGGCAGTGTGTGATCCAGCGCAAAGATTCTTTGTCCATGCAAAATCAAGATTAGTGTCAGACAGCGAAGCGCCCACTTTAATCTCCATGAGCATCTTGCGTACATTTTATTATTAAAGAATCCAGGGAAAAAATCTTCTTCGCATGCTTAACATAGCTGAACATTTCTGTCTGGGTATGCTTGGATCTCCTGTCGGAAGTGGAAAAAAATGGAACAAAAAGAGAACGAAAAGTTTGATGAAAAGTGGTGGGTTGTTCAAGTTGAATCAGGATTAGAGAGCGAAGAGAGATCAGATGAATCCCACGATGGTCTTATTCATACAGTTCCAAAGTCTCTCTTGAGCAAAAACCCAGAGTTCTATCATCCTCAAGTCATCTCCTTGGGTCCTTACCATTTCCAAATAAAAGATCCACAGAAAGATGACATGGAACGTCTTAAGTCAGAAGTGGCCAGAAAGATGAACCGTAAAATCATCACTAAAGGTGGCTTAAAATCGGTGATGGAAAAGTTTAAGGAGGAAGAGAAGCAGAGAAAACTAAAGAAAAGCTATGCTAAAAATTTTGAACTTAGCAGTGAAGCGTGTGCGTGGATGATAGTGAGGGATGCCTGTTTTCTTCTAGAAGTTCTCGACAGATTTGGAAAAGATGAAGGCCAAGAGCAAAGCGTGAAGGCTTCCATGGATAGTATTTTAAGCAGGGCACGACATCATCCTTTATTGACAGAAATTGTGAAAGATATGCTCAAGAGGGAGAATCAACTACCATTCTGGGCATTGGAGGAAATCAGAAGTGATATTGTGAATTCAGATGATAATGTTTGGTTTGAGTCGGCACTAAAAACTTTATCCCCCATCGAAATAGCAGAAAGGCAGGGTCGGAAGTACAGAAAGGAATCCCATATCTTGCAATTGCTTCAGGACTACATTGTTGATAAGAAAGACATCATCATCTCCGATAAACTGAGTAGACCTTGGATGACCATCATTGCTTTTTTAAGAATGGTTAATAAAGTTACCATTTTAAAGCTTCTATCCCCATTTTTATGTTGTCGTGAAAAATGTGTAAATGGGTATTTAGACTATTATATGCCATAATCCTACTATTTCTGTTCCCAGTTTTTGTCATGTTTTTCATTTGGTACTGTATTAGGATCCACATATCCCCTTTTGATAAGAAGATAGGGAAACATGTTCCAACCGTGGAGGAACTAAAAAGAGTAGGAGTGAAATTCAAGAAATTCATGGGTGACAAAACAGGAATTAGTCACATCAAGTTCGAAGAGAGTGATTGCATACTGTATTTATCCGAGTTCAAGGTCGATAACAGATCAGAAGTGATACTGAGAAACCTGATTGCCCTGGAAATCTGCTCCCAAGATGAAGAGAAACCCATTACAAGATACGCCATTCTAATGAACGATCTGATTAAGACGAGTGGGGACGTACGTATCTTGAGACGAGAGGGTATCATCACCAGCAAGCTTGGAAGTGACGATGAGATTGCACAGCTTTGGAATTCTATGGTGACATCCACAGAAATGCCCAGGTACGATCCTATTGACAACGCTGCTTCTTCCATTAATGGTTACCGCAAAAAGTGGTGTAAAGTTCTGTGGGCTCAATTTAGTATGGTTCACTGTTCAAAGCCATGGTTGTGTCTATCTCTTTTGGGAGGACTTGCACTTCTATTGTTAACACTTATCCAAGTACTTTGCCTTTTTGAGTCGTGCCAACTCAAATAGACACTTTGTATTTTCTACTACTATGCAGGTCATGTTTGAACCAGTCATTATGATTTGTAAGTAATTATAGTGTCAACCTTTTAAGCGAATAGCTTTTATTAATATATATCTTATCTAAAACATAAGTTTATATATGTGTTAATGCATATAAAGTGATTTGGATTTTCAGTTCGGTAAGATTAAAACTTTTTTATCTGTTACATTTTAATTTTTTTTCTAAATCTTATAAATTAAGAATGTTTTAATGTGTATAACATTAATCTTATAAATTAAGAATCTTACTATATGTTTAAGATGCTATCTCTTTAAAGGAAGTTTTTTAATTTAGGGGTTTGTCTTTTTTTGGAAGAGCTGAAAATTCTCAATCAAGAGTGGCAGGTTGTAAAGGGCCTTTAGTCTTTCGGAAATCTATGTTTCAATTTTTGTGGTCTCTTTTTTGGTCGTTTCTTGGTCCTTGTTTGTTTCTATCTAGTTGCTGATTCTTTTGCTATGTCGGGTCTATTGTGTTTGGCGATCTCACTACTCGTGAGACCCCTCTTCTCCACCTAATGGCTACCATGTAAAGGGTTTGGGTCCTATATCTTGATTTGCGTAGTCAGAACATGCAAAAATTTGAATGAAGTAAAGGAAAACAATTTAAATGTGAGAAGAATGTAAGAAAAGACAATTATCAAAATACATATATAAAGAGAAATAAACTTAATCAAATTATTCTACAATAAGAATTAAATTAGCATTTTCATTTACAATTATTATAAGATTCACTCTCTAAGACATTAGGATGTGTATGAACGATTTCTAATAATGACATGAAATTGACTTCTCTATATTTTATTGTATGAGAAGGCTCTTTTAAGCATGATATAGTTTTCGAATTATTATAAATATTATGCTTGTCACATGACTTAGTTATCCTGTGTTGGGATTAAGGTGTCTCAACCTTTGCAACTCTTGGAATTTGATTTATTAGTTGATTAGTTATTTTATATCTACCAATGTCTTGTCACTTAGTGGGACCTGTCGGTTTAGTGGTATCTTGTTTGGAGGTTATTGCATGACACATATGTAGCTTATCTGGATGTAGGGATCCCACTTGGTGGACCTCACAATTATGTCATGTTAGTTTTATTTATAAGTTTTTGATAGATTATGACAACTTATGATAAGATAGCATGGCATGTTAATGTATGATAACCTATGGTAGATTCTAATATGATAGTTATGATTGTATTTATCACAAGTGAATATCTTTGGAGGTGGATGTGCATGCATACAGGCAGGTACTTTGCATGTTAAGTGTATCTTTTGCATGCAAGGAGGGAATTGATATTGGAGATTCTCTTACAAGTGTATGATGGTTCTTTACATGCAAATCGATTGCATGCATGCAGGTGTAATGTATGTAAGGGTGACTGTTATAGCTGCTAGATTCATGGCACATGGACCTTGGCTAATTTTTTGTATCCTTCCGCAATGCAATGTAAAAATACATAAAATATTGTAGTTGTTTATAGTGTGTAGTATGAGAAGTTTTTTATAGGTAAAATTATGCCATTGAAAATATTTCATAATTTGTGAGATTGTTTGAAGACTCTTGTTGAAGATATTGATTGTTTTATTGTGTTGTAACATCATCAGTTTAGTAAAATACAAACAATTGTGCTTTGTATTATGGGGTTTTTTTACCTAAAGGGGTGTTTAGCACATATGTTTGGGCCTCATTATTCTATGGTATTTACATGTTCACTTATGTTAATCTAAATTTGTTTCTCCTTTTGTAACTATTAAGGATTTGTAATAAAATTTGTTTCATGTCCTTCACTTAGATCAGTGTTGAAATAATTTTTCAACCCCTCACTTTCTTTGATTTTTTATCAAAGCATGGATAGTTTTGGTCCCATTACATTGGATAGGAATTTTTATGCTATGCTCTTGCACCAATATTTTTATTATATTTTTGTATGAAGAAGATGGCTAATGCATCTGGTAGGACTGGATAAGTTTAATGGGAATAATTTTAAATTATGGAAGTTAATTACGGAGGATGCACTTCTAGATCATAATATTTAAGCTACAATATCTAGTTTTAAACCAGTTCCAACATGAATAGATGTAGATGGGATATGCTACATCATAAAGATAAGGGTGGGTAAATACACAAAGATGGGGAACCCAAAAGGTGTCTTTAGTGCCCACATTTTCTTGAATTAGAAAAGTATTATCTTGGATGGGAAATTGAAGATGTTTATGCTCAAAATTTGAAGATCCAACAAGAACAAGATTTGTAATGCTCCAAATCTAATTTCTAGAATACAATTTTTTTAAATGGTGGAGACTAAGAGGTTCAGTAAGAGGGTCCACACAAAGTTCTCTCATTTAAAAAATAGTATATAACATACTGTAGCCCCTAAAATGTTAAATTTTTTACTATTTCAAATAATGTTTTCGTGAAAATTAATTAACACCATATAGATTATTCGTGAAAATTAGTTAAAACCATATAGATTTGTAATGCTTTCATATATGTTTTTTACTAACTTTGAAAGTGGACACATCCTAAAAATAGAAAATTCAGAATGCTCCCACACAATTTTCTTGGAAACTATTTCAAAAATCTTCTTTGAATGTTTGTCTAGAATAGAGTTTAGTTTTTGAAAATGTAATTTATTTCAAATTTTGATGAAAGAGTAAAAATAATACCAAAAATACCCTTAGATTTTTGATGAAAAATGGAGACATTAGTTTTGTGGAAAATGAGATTTTAGGCATATGGATGCAAACTAAGATCTCAAATGTCTATAGTAGATCATTAGGAGTGTGAATAGGTTAAGCTACAATCTTGATTGGAGAGCTAAATTCTTAGATTGTGCTTCTTTTATTGCAATTAAATTGAGATTGTGAAGTGTGCATTTAAGATCTAAAGTTGATGATAGTTTTCAGCAATTATAGTAAATTATAAAATTGATAAAGGACATTAAGATTGATCTAGAAAGAAGACGCAAAAAGGAACTTGGATCTATAAATAGGAGAAAAATATGCTAGACAACAGTGTAGGGAACCCTAGTCTCAAGGTTCCTTAAACTAATAGAGAGGAACAAGAATGTATTCAAGATGTCTTGTAGGTTTGTCTCCAAAAACTATAGATCAAAATAGTTATATTTGAGTGTTGGTCACCCTATTCAAGATGTTTCCATTCATTCAAAATTCATTACAACCTATAACTATCTTCTTTCTTCTCTCGTACCACTTTCACTATTAGATAGAAAACTACGGACATTAAAAATGGGAAATAAGTGTTGTGATGTTTAGGGACTTTTCTAGGTAAATCCCTTTATTGGTATTTTCACCTCTACAATAGCTATTATGATGAATAAGAGTGCATTCACAATGGAGGATAGAGGAAAATTAGTAATGAAATGCTAAAATAAAATGATTTCAACTTAGGTATTAAATCCTCTCACATGTTTCACATAAGATGTGATGATCTTTATGGAAGTCATGTGAGTGCTAATAAAATAATATGATGAACATAAATTTGATAATCTCGAAGTCATACTT
This sequence comes from Cryptomeria japonica, assembly GCF_030272615.1. Classification (NCBI taxonomy): domain Eukaryota; kingdom Viridiplantae; phylum Streptophyta; class Pinopsida; order Cupressales; family Cupressaceae; genus Cryptomeria; species Cryptomeria japonica. The sequence goes on along the minus strand of NC_081411.1, from coordinate 728,516,556 downwards.
TAATGTTGACTGCTTGTATTTTATTGATAAATATGTCGAGAAATCAAATCTGTAGTGCTTACTTGATTATATTTAAAACTGTTATAACTTATGAATGATATAATACGTGCTTTATATAGGGTTTACAAGGTGTTTTTAAATGTAGGATAACAAGAAACAATCAAATGCAAAGATCAACACCAAATCATGAATGATGGAGGCTGACATTCGCACATGTTTAATTTTGAGTCCCTTTTAGAGGGAGTAGGGATTTGGGTGCCCAATTCCACTAGAAAGTGGGTAACAAAAGAAAAATCAATGTATTGGGGTCTAAACATAGAACGTGGTCATAGAATTATCATTTGAATAATAATTATGTTGTAGTTTTAACAATTAAATTTTAACATATAATGAGGTACAAATAAGATAAAAATGATCTAGGAGAAAGAAAAACCAGGTAGAGCTTAAAATTGTAAATAGATATAATTTATTATTCTATATTTATCCCTTATTTTAGTAGGATTATGAACTTATGCTTATACCCATGGTAAAATAGCTCGGAAGCATCTAAGAGGAAGACATATCAAGGATATGATGACACTAAGTTGAGACAAACAAGACCCCAAGCTTAGGATCCTATCAATTCTTAGAAGATCATAGAAAGGAGAATATTCTCATGAAGGAATAACACACAGTTATGTTGGGTGATTAGAGTATAAAAACATGGATTCTGCTAGCAAACAAGTTGTGTTATGTTAGATGATATATGGGAAACATGTATTCCACTGAACAACAAGTTGTGCTATATTATGTGATCCATGTATTATAGAAAAATGATCACACTAGAAATCCATACTATACTAGGAGATCAACACCTTAGGGAGAGTAAACACAAATAATGATCAAACTAGAAAGCCTTGATATACTAGAATATAAATACCTTAGGGAGCATAAATATGTTTGATAAAGGATCAAGTTAGAAATTTTTTTTATGATAGGTGATTTATATACAATCAATTCCTCAAGGAGCATAAACAAGGATCAACCTAGAAAGTCATGTTGTACTAGATGATCAAGAAAAGGTCATGTATGCTAGTAAATTTGTTGGAGTTAGATTGATAACCATTCCTCAAGGGGAATTGTGCTACATAATACCACCACTTAGGGCCTACATCAATGAACACAACAAGAAACAAGGAGGCCTTTATTCCCTCTTTAAAATATGTCAACATATTTCTCTATTGATATCTTAAGGATAAGATTGAGAGATCCATATCAATAGTGTACACCTTCAACATAGATATATTCATACAAAAAATTATATACATCTAAACTAGGAAGGAGTTATTTATAAAGGATACAAACCTTCAAGAAAGGAATATATCATTGTAAAGGAAACATCTTACAAAATGGGTAAAATGGATCCTTGTCAAGGATACATAGCTATTGAAAAGGAAAAGAAAGATGGAAGGTCCTTATTTAAGGATATTCATCTTTGTAAAGGAAAGAGATCTTCAAAAAGGCATGAAATTTTAAAATTAAAGGGGAATCAAGATCCTTACCAAGAATACTCATCTTCCCAAGAGATAGGATAGGGTATTCTTGGTGAAGGATGTACAATTTCAACTCCAAGGAGAGATCATCATAAAAGACATACACTTTCAAGAAAGGAAGAGGTCTTAATCAAAGACACATACCTCCAAGAAATGAGGATATCATTATGAATGCCATAAAATTATATGCAAGGAAGGAGATCTCTATGAAATATACATATCAATAAAGTGAAAAGGATCCTTATTAAATATACATGCTTTTAAATTTTTCGATCCTCCTAGTTTATAGGAAACAATAATTAGTCCATAGACTATTATGTTTCTATTAAAGTATGATTGCACATGAAATTATACCCATATGAATGACAATGAGTGTTGTAAATATGTGATGCAAATGTCACATAGTGAGGAGAAAAATAATAGAAGAAAATGTTAATCAATCATATAAGAGAATGAATTAAGAAGGAAATAAATGAATTAAGAAGGAAATAAATACCACAAGTTATAGGAGTTATTGTATTATTAATTATTGTTATAAATTATCTCTTAAAGGCTCTAGAGTGACCATACATGTGATGATAAAAGAAAGAATAAATTTATGCAATCAGCTTGTCAAGTTTGATTATCTTTTATAGGTGCATAAGTGATCAAAGGGTCTCTTAACATTCTTAAGAAAAATTGGTCTTTTCTAGATAAAGGAAAGTTGTTAGGTACTATTTTTGTCTCATGTGAAGGGAAGTGTTGTTTCATGTTAGGAGGTAATGAGGTAAGGGGTAGAGCAAAAGGAGAAGTTGGGAATCCTATGCCTTCTTTATGGTAATGAGTTGTGTGATCTATGGGGACCTTGATTCCTTGTTCCATATGTTCAAACTCATGTGCATCATATTCTTGTTTACAAAGTATAGCTCTAGACCTTTACCGTGCTGCCAAATATGACCAACCTTCCCCAAAAGTTTAATCTAGGAAGGTGTAAGTTACATATAGATACAACTCCCTCTCTCATTGGAACTCTAAGAAGATATCAACTCCCACCATTAAGCATTCCTATTGAGCATTTAATCAAGCATAACTGAGTACAAGCCTGCAATCAAATATTCTAGTATTCAAGATTCAAAAATCATGATCAAGTTTTAAGTGTTCTTTAATTATGATGGAATGCATTAACATCAAGACTAATGTGAGACTACAAACCAAGGATTTTAGATCAAAGGTAACATTTATCATTTCAATAATTTACCTTAAGATTTAAGATTATGTCCTTTCTAAGGGCAAGCCCTCTTTTCATCAATCATTGCTATTGTAAGTTAGAAACACAGACATGGGATTCGACATAGGAAATTCCCTATATAAAACAACATTTTCCCATCTTTTTGTGTGTATAGTTTTAGATCCAACTATAAGGAGTTCTATAGGCATGCAAAGAATATTGCAATAGATAATCTTAAACTTCAAAAAAACTTCAATAGTTTGACTATGGTGCCCTCTAGATATGATTGACACTTTTAAGTTATTTTTAAAAGAGATGTTTGCAAGCCATTTAGTTAGGAACCTATAACTTACTATTAGATCAAACACCTTCAAACTGGAGTGCCTTACAACCCTATTTGGCATATTGTACTCTAAATTGTAGATGGAAGATCCTCTTTGTCTCTAATTTGCAAATATGAGCTACTATGTTGATTTCTAGTCCAGTATCTTATTATTTATGTTAAATTTATCATTTTCTATCATTTAACCTATCCTATTCACAAATCCAAATTCAATGCAATACACAAAACATAATCATAAACCCAGTCTAGGAATGTGAACGCGAAAAAACCTAACATTAAAAACAACAAACACACCACCAAAACAAGACCAAAAATATGTTTTTGACTCAACTAGGAATGGTGCTTAACCTAAGTTACATTTTAGTTTATTCCTACCAAGAAAATAAAGAGACCAATCTTCTCCCAATCCAACACACATTCTTTCCATTCTCTCTTGTCAAAGTTGCTTTGGTCTTGTAGGGCTCTTGGGGGTGTTGAGGAGCCACTAATAAATTCTTACATGTTTTATTTTTGGTAAGTTACAGGGATTTTTAACTTGGTCTAATCATCAAGTAATACCACAAACTACGGTACCTCATATCTGAATCCAATAGTCAAGATTCATGAGCATAGAAGCCTATTAGGGACCTTGATCTCATAGGAGTGAAAGACCTAGGTGGGTTTAACATAGATTTTGTGAGTAGAAAACACCAATGAGAATATAGATCTATGAGGAGCACATTCCTAACATGGGTTTGGCACAAGGTCAGCGAGAAAACCAACCCAACAAAAATCTAGCACAGTTAGTTCTTAAGCTCCTCCTGAGCACCTCCTCCTCAACATCTCCTCGCATGTCTTCCACCTCCTACACATTCTCTAAACCGACAACCACCACCATGTTTTCCAATCTTTTCATTTCCACAAAACTCTTGCATGTCCACCAAGGTGGACCCAAACTAGTATTAACACCATTTGGGCCAAGTGGTGAATTGAACCTTGGTTGCACCATAACAATGCAACCACAACACCACTATACCACAAGATGATCCACAAATTTTAGGATAGACAAAATGAAAATAACCTACTTCACATCCCACAGGTTAATAAAGATACAAGATCTTGGGGGCCTCTCAATTATTGAAGCGGTAGAGAGTAACCCCACGAGGTTTGAACCCTAGTTGTAGGCACTACAGGCAAGAAGCCCCACTATTTCACCAAAGGGTTTCCCTCTAATTTAAGCTAGACAAAATAAAAATTCCCCACTTCACATCACACAGGTCAATCAAGATACAATAGCTTGGAGGCCTCCCAATTATTGACATAGTAGAGAGTAACCCCCTAAGGTTTGCACACAAGTTTTTGGAACTACTAGCAAGAAGTCACACCATTTCATGAAAGGATCGTCCCCTAAATGTTTATGGTTTGAACCATGGATGTAGGCACTACATGAAAGAAGCCCCATCATTTCTCCAAGGTTATCTCCAAGGTAAAGCATACTCTACTATTATCATGGTAGAGATAAACTTGTGGGGTTTGAACCTAGGTTGCAGCCAATGCTATAAGCAAGAAGCCCCACCATTTCACCAAAGGGTCATCCCCAAAATTTATCCTAGGCAGAATGCTAATGCCCCACTTCACATCCCATGGTTTAATCAAGATACAAGACCTTGGGGGCCTCTTAATTATTGACATGGTAGACAGAAACCTAGAGAGGTTTAAACATTGGTTGAAGGTAGTATAGGAAAGAATCCTTGCCATTCTACCAAAGTGCCACACGTTAATTTAAGCTATGTAACAATTATTTATGCGGTAGAGTGTAACCCTGCGAGGTTTGAACCCTAGTTGTAGGTACTACAGGCAAGAATCCCTACCATTAATAAACTCTTACATGTTATTAGAGCTCCAGTGGTGTAGATTCCTTCATATATCTAAGGGACATATTTTGGCTTGAAGAGTTTGTTGGGTGTATATTAGGGTTTCCAGGATTAAATGTTTGAATCCATGTCATAAAAAAAGGTTAGTTTTGACTTTTCACTTTATCAAATTTTGTTATGTTTTTTAAAATTTGAAAGGGTTTAAAGTTTCTTCTTCTTAAGGGTAGGTAAATTTTTACGAAATTTCAAGTTAAATTTGACCTTTCCATCGCATCCAAAACTCTCAAAAACCTACAAATCAACTATTAGATCATCAATATTTGAAACTTTTATCCGATGGGCATAGAAGCTTTCATAGTCTGTCAAAATGATCCTTATAGCAATATTTTTAAATAAAATAATCTAGTATAGAGATTCTTGATTGTGACATAATATATGTATATATTTTTGGTGTAAGTATCCTTTGTTGGCATCACCTTCTACAATTTTTTGTAGTTTGAGCTTGTTGGTAAAATCACTTGTCATTTGGTATAGGTTGGTCACATCACATTGTACATGTTTGCTATCTTTTATAGTATGAATTTGTCAAGATTTATTGATTGTGAATTGAAAGTTCTTTTAATTAAATATTTATTTTGAATCATTTTTTTTTTTTTTTTTTGTGTGTGTGTTGGGAATTATAAAAAAGACCATGTGGTCATGTGGTGATAACTCATTTTGGAGGTAGGTACATAATATGATGGCATGACCATGCCTACCACCACCACTAGCTTCTGTACTCCCTTGTCGCCACCTATAGTGGTGTCTTATTTTTATTTGCACATGTGCCTACTTGTTGTAATATTGTCAACTAGGTGTTGGCCTCTTTAGCTTCCAAGTGTTGTATGTGACCCCTATGTGCCTATAAAGGGAAGTATCTTCTTTTTTGTGTAACTTGGGAAATTAGAGGCTATTTTAAGAAAGTGAGATATTGTTGGAATGGTAGATCCATCTAATTTCTAGTAGTGCAATTGATTGTTTTGAATGTTTCTTTGTTTAAGTATAGTTATTACTATTTGAAGGTAGATTTTAATTTTTGACTCTCAAACTCATAATTTTTTGTCACTATCTCTGAATTTTGTAATTATTTTTCCATTGGATAGGCATTGAAAATATCTTTCAAGAAATCCATGTAATTTTTCTATATTCTATCCTAGCTATTTTAATTTTATTTTTGTTATATTTTCTTCCTAATGGATTACTTGGATAGTTTGATAGGTGGAGAGGTGTTGTCTTGATTTAATCACCTCATTCTATGTTATAAATGAACTCTAATTTATAGTTTGAGAAATGTATCATTGTTGTACTCATGGGTTATGAAACTCATCTTTTTGTGATAAATTTGACTAGGGATGATTATGAGTCATGAAAAGAAGGCATTTTAACCCATTGTAGGTGGCTTAATATTTTTCCAATTTTTTTATGGACTCTTTTTTGAGCCAAAGACACAATGGAAGAAATTTGTTTGGGTTAATAATAATTTGATCATATCATATAAATAATTGGTCATACTATTAGTGTAAAAATCTTCAAAGAAGATTACAATCATATTTCAAGAATTAGGAGCCTATGAATTGTTTGGACCAACATTTAAAAAATATTTGGAGTCACACATTATCCTCCATTCTGAGATGATCCTACTTCAAATTACCTCATTCAACTTGATGGTGTTGACAATATTTGCTTTAATCATAATACCTTAGATGACCTTAAATATGATATAGAACATGGGTGTCTTGATGATTCAAAAAATTCTCTTATAGCTCCTACTTTTCCTATTGAGATATGTTGGTGTTAAAATCAACAAGTTCCTGTACTCTAGAGAAATAGCCACTAACTCATTGTTAAGCAGTAGGACTGGATTGGGCCAATGAACAAAGCATAGTGCCTTGACTACAACTTTCTACTCTTTAGGCTCTTCATAACCTAGGTGGGTATCCCTATGATAGTGTTACTTTGATGTTCTCACTCTTTTAACAAGATAATGTACTTTAAGAAGATGTTTCAATAAAAATATACCAAGGAAAGAATGAAAAAAAACTCATACTCTTGGCTCACACCGTAGCTTATGTCATCTTTTGGTACATTAAAACTGGTTCTAATCTATGTTACTCATGTACTAATCCTAATACTGAAAGAAAATAGATTATAATGATTGATTATGAAACTTTGAAAACATGACCAATGCTTATCTCTTAGGGAATTCAGAGTCAGAACAAGATCACTACACTCACAACAATGTGCATTTTAGCTTTTAAGACTTACATTTTTTAACACAAATGCCTTACATAAATATTCAACCTGAGAAACACGCTCTTAACTCATCTCACACTAATTAACAGTATGTTACTGTACTCTTGATATAATTTAATTCATTTGCTAGAAAATGAAACCTATCAAAACATACACATTCTCATTTAGAAGAGATAAGCTTAAAAAACTCTTAGTATTTAAAACTCATGTAACACATGAATCAATAGAATGAGACCAGGACAAAGAATGTATTCTTTATGTTGGCAATATTGCATTATAACAGACAATGAAAGATTGTTGGCATTTCAATAAGGATATTGAGAAGGTTGTTGATGATTATGGATATAACTGATTAAAGATGTTTTACTATCTTGATATTATTATTTTGTCATTGATGTCAAGAAATTGATTTTCTAATTCAGTATGATGTTGCCATATCTTGAGAAGTATGATATGAAGATTATAAAGATGTCGGTAAAAGACACAGGAAAGAATATGATGAATAAGGGGATGAATAAGGTATTCAATGGGCAACTACTACCAAGTCAGATAATGATGAGATCATGATGTTTTAGATTGTTTTAACATCATACATATGTTGTAAATTGTAAAGGATAATACTATACTATGTTATCAAGCAAAGAACCTAGTTGGTAAACCCTAAGGTTATCGGTATCGGTTAATGAAGGCGGGATGTCTACCGAGTGGAGTTTAGTATTCACCGAGTTGTAATCGAGTTGTAACCAAGCTATAATAGAATGCATTAAATGTTTACATGTGGTATTTAGTGAAGGAAGCTGATGAACTGGAGCGGATTAAATGATTGGTATGCCATGGAAGAAGTTTGTTAATGAATCTAAGGCAATGGAAAGTCGACATGAAGATCTACAGCTTAGATTGAACCGCAATACCCTGGCACAAGTTCCAAGACTATTATGCAAGTTCCAAGGCAGTGTAAAACATTTTCAGATCGAAAGATGCATTGAACCTGGGCAAGATTGAAGATCTGATGGCTATGATTGATCATGGGAAATGTGATCAAGGAGATTAAGCGGTTATCTAATTGTTTATAAATAGGAAACTATTAATAAACAATGTATGCAGGAAAGTGTACGCACAGATATGCTACATAGTGATTACCGAGCACAGAAGCTTGAAGACCTGTTAGAATCACAGAGTATAGAAGCCCAACAGATAGACAAGATTAGTTCTATGTCTAGATTGTATTGAACAAATAGGAATCTGCTTTAGCATTTTAGATGTGAAGTTGTAGATAGATTTTTATTACTGTTATTTTGTGAAAGTGATAGAAAATCTCTTAATCGAGTGGACTTAATAGTCTTATATGTAAAACCCTTTAGCAAGGTGACATTCTGATTGAGTGTTTGAAATCCTTTCACAAGGTCACTTCTAACAAAGTGAAGATCCTAACAGATCTGAGGGAAATCCCTTAACTAGGTCACATCTAGCAATGTGTTTGTAATCTTTAACAAGATTTGCTTTTAATCGAGCATACTCTAGAAGAGTATATTTCTTAGTGGGTTCGAAATCCCACAGTGGTTTTTCCCTATTTGGGTTTCCACGTTAAATCTAGTGTTATGAGGTTTATGATGTTTATATGCTTTTGAGCTTGCATGTTTAACAGTTTTGGTTATATTACTGATATATATGTTACTGAGGTTGAATCTGATGTTTTTATGGAAGATTAAGTTTGTATGATTCACCCCCCCCTCTCATCTTGTTGGCTATTGGATCTATACTTATATTAAGTATCAAAACTATTAATTGGTATTAGAGCTTTGGACTTCGGAAGGAAAGTTTAAAGGCACTTGAGTTAAAGATCCAAAGATGTATAAGAGGGATCCACCGAAGTTGAACAAGTCAAGTTTCTCTACATGGCAGAAAAGGATGAAGCTACATCTATCAGGAGTTGGAGAATATGCTGTATACTATCTGGAGAATGATTTTGTCACACCGAGCACCTATCCATTGACTATGGAAGAGATAAAGGCGAAGCAAGAACATATTCAAGCAATGATTGAAATAACATCTGCATTGACCGATTTAGAGTTTAATGATCTAGAAGGCTGCAATGATGCAAAGGCAATGTGGGATAAGCTTATATCATTATATGAAGGAGATGAACATGTTCAAAGAGAAAAAGTAGATAGTCTAAGAGGACAACTTGAATCTATGAGGATGAATGAAGGTGAGAACATAACTCAGTACAATACAAGACTAAAGGAGATTGTCAATTAAATCAAAGGAGTAGGTGGAACCATTGAAGAAAAGGACATAACAAGTAAGTTGTTAAGAACCCTTCTATCGGCTTATGCAATCTGAGTTTCTGCAATCAATGAATTGAGGTATGTACCTAATATGCCAGTTTCCTTAGATGCTACTATTGGTAAGCTAAATGCATTTGAGTTAAGTAACTTTGATAACAGTGGATCTTTAGTAAATAAAGTTGAATCTGCATTTAGTTCTTTTCATCTTGATGAATCTAATGATTACAATGAAAGAAAGTATAAGTACTCTGAAGGAGATCACAATGGAGCAAGTGAAAGATTTCAAAAGAACATGGAAGAATTACACAAACTATATGAGGAAATCAGAAAGCAAGAAGAGTTTGAAGCACTACTAGCCAAAAGGTTACCGAGAGGCAAAGGTAAGTATAAAGGGAAACTACCTTTGAAATGTTTCAATTGTGATAAGATAGGACATATGGCTTCTAACTATCCTGACAAAGATTCTACTGAAAAGAGAGATTACCGAGATGATAGACATAAAGATAATCATTACAGAGGACACCGATACTTCAAAAGAAGAGATAGAAAGACGTGCTTAATAGCTGATGAGGAATCTAACAATGATAAATCAGATGAGACTAATACAGAGGAAGTGGTTTATGTGGCTATCAAGGATGGATCAGATGAAGAAAGGTATGAAGAAAAAGCCCTAATATCTCACATAAACACTAATGATTCTTGGATTATAGATAGTGGATGCTCACATCATATGACAGGAGATAAACACAGGTTTGTTGCATTAGAAGATTATGATGGAGGCTATGTTAGATTTGGTAATGATGCACCATGTCCGATAAGGGGTAAAGGATCTATAACACTTCTTGATAATGCAAGATGGAATGATGTTTATTGGGTTGAAGGTTTGAAATACAATTTGTTGAGTGTAGCACAGCTAAACAACACAGGTTACTGAATAGAATTTTAGAGAGGAATTGTCAAAGTTCATGACAAGAATGGAAAGTTAGCTGCTATCGAGACACAAACAAAAGGTAATACATTTAACCTTGACTCAACTCCCAATAAGTGTTTGTATGCAAAGATAGATGATACCTGGTTATGGCATAAAAGGTTTTGTCATGTAAATTTTGATAATCTGATCAAAATAAGTAAGAAGCACCGAGTAAGAGGTCTACCGAGTCTTGAAAAACCTAAGAATGCTATGTGCCAAGGATGCCAGATGGGTAAGATGACAAGATCAAGCTTTACAAGTAAGTCTTACACTTCTAAGGGAATTTTAGATCTTGTGCACACTGATCTTTGTGGTCCTATGAAAGTTGAGAGTTATTATGGTGATAAGTATTTCATATTATTTGTGGATGACTATTCAAGGATGATGTCAGTTATGTTTTTAAAGGAAAAATCAGAAGCTTTTCAAATGTTTAAATGGTACAAGGCAAGAGTTGAAAATGAAATAGGAAGACAACTGAAATGTCTTGGATCAAATAGAGGAGGAGAGTTCACATCTGATGAATTCAACTTATTCTGCAATGATCATGGTATTAAAAGACAAGTCTCTGCACTGAGAACTCCACAGCAGAGTGGAATAGCTGAGAGAAGTAACAGATCTATTGTGGATTGTGCTAGAACACTAATGATTGAAAAGAAGGTGCCACAAACATTTTGGAGAGAAGCAATAAGAACAGCTGTTTACACCTTGAACCAAGTTCAATTGAAGAAAGGTACTTTGAAGACACCATATGAAATCTGGTATGATAAGAAACCTAATGTTAGTTATTTTAAAATCTTTGGAAGTAGATGCTATGTTCATAAAGATGATAGAAATGGCAAGTTTGATCAGAAAAGTGAAGAAGGAACATTTCTAGATTATTCTTCTAGAAGCAAAGCATTTAAATGTCTAATCAAATCATCTAACAAAATAGTAGAAAGTGCAAATGTAAAAATTGTTGAATTTGCAGAAAGAAATGATGAAGGAAATTCCAAGGAACCAGAAGACTATGATGAATTTGTCTATGTTCAATCGAGAAGTCCTACCGAGAAGACTGTTGAAGGAAATGAAGAGAATATCTAGTTACCGAGTGATGAAGAAGATCATACAGAGCCTACCGAGCCTGTATTAGCCAAGTATGTCAGAAGACATCATGCACCAAGTCAAATTATAGGAGATAAGGATGATCCAGTGATGACAAGGAACAAACTGAGATAGAACACATGTTTGATATCTGAATTTGAATTGAGAATAGTGAAAGAGGCATTTAACAGTGAAGATTGGGTAAATGTTATGACAGAAGAGATTGATCAAATCAAGAAGAATGACACATGGACACTAATCCCAAGACCAAAGGACAAAAATGTAATCGGTACAAAGTGGATTTTCAGAAACAAGCTAAATGAAAAAGGAGAAGTCATTCGAAACAAAGCAAGACTAGTTTGCAAAGGTTATGCTCAAGAAGAAGGAATTGATTATGGTGAAACTTTTGCACTTGTTGCTAGACTTGAAGGAGTAAGAACATTGTTGGCCTATGCTTCTTTCAAGAACTTCAAGGTATATCAAATGGATGTCAAATCTACATTTCTGAATGGAATATTGGAAGAAGAAGTTTTTATTCAACAACCTGAAGGATTTGTTGAAGACAATAATAAAGATTAGGTATGTAAATTGAAAAAAGCTTTATATGGTTTGAAACAAGCACCAAGAGCATGGTATGAAATATTGCACTCTTATTTGATTAAGATTGGTTTTATAAGGACAAGTGAGAACAACAATATGTACATGAAGAATGATGAAAATGGAATACTGATCTCAGCCATATTTGTTGATGATATTATATTTTGCGGAAATGACTCCTTATGCAAGAACTTTGGAAATGAAATGAGAAAAGAATTTGAGATGTCATTAATCAGTGAGATAAAGTATTTTATAGGTTTACAGATACTGCAAATGAAAAATGATATTTTCATTACTCAATCCAAGTACATAAAGGAAATCTTGAAGAAATTTGGAGAGGAGGATTCAAAACCAGTAAATACTCCTATGACTACCAACTGTAAATTATCAAAGAATGATGAATCTACATCTGTTGATGAGACACTTTACCGATCCATGATTGGAAAGCTACAATATGTTGTTCACAGCAGACCCAATATAGCACATGCAATAGGTATAGTTGCAAGATTCTCTGCAGATCCTAAGGAAACACACATGACAACAATCAAAATAATTTTTAGATACTTGAAAGACACAGAGGATTATGGCTTAGTATATCAAAAAGGAAATGATTTTGATTTAAAAGTTTATACTGATGTTGATTGGGCAGGCAACATTGATGACAGAAAAAGCACAAGTGGAGGAGCTTTCTTTTTAGGAGAAAGACTAGTGAGCTGGATTAGCAAGAAACAAGGATGTGTTTCACAGTCAATAGCAGAAGCTGAATATGTTGCTACAGCACTGAATTGTACCAACATTGCATGGATCAAACAACTGTTGGAAGGTATAAATGAGAAAGTTACTGAGCCAATAACTATATTTTGTGACAATACTAGTGCCATTAATATTTCAAAGAATCCTATTATGCACTCTAAGACAAAGCACATATCTATCAAATATCATTATCTTAGAGAAGAAGCTCAAGAGAAGAAAGTGGTGTTGGAATATGTTAGCACAAAGGAGCAAATAGCATATATCTTCACCAAGCCACTAGAAAAGGACACTTTTGAATATCTCAGAAGTAAGTTAGGGGTCCTACCCCTATCTTCTATTCACTGACCGAGTTTGGTGAAAGCATCAATCTGATGACTCTATTGAATATCTTTTAGGAGTTGATGCAGATTTACACCCTTTAGGATTTTTTCTAAAGGTGTACAGGAATTAATACAGGAAACAATACAGGGAACAGGAATTGAAGACAAATGCTCTAACCGAGACTCAGTTGATACACAACAACAGGCAATAACTTCTTACAGAAAGTAATTTTGTTTTAGTTCTTTACTTTTTGGCATTGTTGTCAAAGGGGGAGAAGACCTACCAAAGGGGGAGAAGACTATTATAGAGGAAGAAGACCTATCAGGGGAGAAGAAGAAAAGTGAGCAGACTACAGATTGAAATGAAGACTGAAAACAGAGGAGAAGTCTAATGTATGGGGGAGAGCATTTCAGCATTTTAGAATCACAACAATCTGAATCTTTTAAGGTCAAATCAATTGGTTTTGCCATCAATGCCAAAGGGGGAGATTGTTGGCAATATTGCATTATAACAGACAATGAAAGATTGTTGGCATTTCAATAAGGATATTGAGAAGGTTGTTGATGATTATGGATATAACTGATTAAAGATGTTTTACTATCTTGATATTATTATTTTGTCATTGATTTCAAGAAATTGATTTTCTAATTCAGTATGATGTTGCCATATCTTGAGAAGTATGATATGAAGATTATAAAGATGTCGGTAAAAGACACAGGAAAGAATATGATGAATAAGGGGATGAATAAGGTATTCAATGGGCAACTACTACCAAGTCAGACAATGATGAGATCATGATGTTTTAGATTGTTTTAACATCATACATATGTTTTAAATTGTAAAGGATAATACTATACTATATTATCAAGCAAAGAACCTAGTCGGTAAACCCTAAGGTTATCGGTATCGGTTAATGAAGGCGAAATGTCTACTGAGTGGAGTTTAGTATTCACCGAGTTGTAACCAAGCTATAACAGAATGCATTAAATGTTTACATGCAGTATTTAATGAAGGAAGCTGATGAGATGGAGCGGATTAAATGATTGGTATACTGTGGAAGAAGTTTGTTAACGAATCTAAGGCAATGGAAAGTCGGCATGAAGATCTACAGCTCAGATTGAACCGCAATACCCTGGCACAAGTTCCAAGACTATTATGCAAGTTCCAAGGCAGGGTAAAATGTTTTCAGATCGAAGGATGCATTGAACCTGGACAAGATTGAAGATCTGATGGCTATGATTGATCATGGGAAATGTGATCAAGGAGATTAAGCGGTTATCTAATTGTTTATAAATAGGAAACTATTGATAAATAATGTAAGTGGGCAAGTGTATGCACAGGGATGCTACATAGTGATTACCGAGCACAGAAGCTTGAAGACCTGTTAGAATAATAGAGTATAGAATCCCAACAGATAGATAAGATTAGTTCTATGTCTAGATTGTATTGAACAAATAGGAATCTGCTTTAGCATTTTAGATGTGAAGTTGCAGATAGATTTTTATTACTATTATTTTGTGAAAGTGACAGAAAATCTCTCAACCGAGTGGACTTAACAGTCTTATATGTAAAACCCTCTAGCAAGGTGACATTCTGATTGAGTGTTTGAAATCCTTTCACAAGGTCACTTCTAACAAAGTGAAGATCCTAATAGATTCGAGGGAAATCCCTTAACCAGGTCACATCTAGCAATCTGTTTGTAATCTTTAACAGGATTTGCTTTTAACCGACCATACTCTAGAAGAGTATATTTCTTAGTGGGTCCGAAATCCCACAGTGGTTTTTCCCTATTTGGGTTTCCACGTTAAATCTGGTGTTATGAGGTTTATGATGTTTATATTCTTTTGAGTTTGCATGTTTAACAGTTTTGGTTATATTACTAATATATATGTTATCGAGGTTGAATCTGATGTTTTTATGGAATATTAAGTTTATATGATTCACACCCCCTCCCCCCTCTCATCTTGTTGGCTATTGGATCTGTACTTATATTAAGTATTAGAACTATCACTTTATTGATCTTCAAAATAAAACAAGTACATTCACAAAATTGTAGTGCAATTTTCTGCAATAACTACGTCCTTCAATTACTATTAAGCTCTTCTCGTAGTACATATGATCACAAAAATTTCAAAACCAGTACTCAAGGCCCTGAATTCCCTTTTATAACACAAGGGAGCAAAACAAGATTCAAGCCAATGAGTACACAAGATGAAACCCTAAGTAGGAAGAAGTAAAATAAAAAAGTGTCCTTGCAGGCATACCCTTATCTCCTTGAGTCATTCATTCTTGTCTACTAAGAAGTCCTTGTTCGAGGTTGCAAGCCTACAAATGACTGCTCCTAATGGTCCTTGTGCACTATATCTTGTCAAGTCCAAAAAGTGGGCTTGGGGTGCTAGTTGCCGCTATCTTGGAAACTAGGATTATGGCGGGTGAGAGTTATTAGCAATCTTCCAAAAATGGCAATATCATTCCAAAATTCCAGGGGGAAAAAGAGATAAAAGCAATGACTAGTCTTCCTCCTCCTCTAAGCCTTGTTGGAGGACAACACAAAAATTGTTGTACCATTCATCTATCTTGCTGATAGGCCAATCGAATGTGTTTAGGCCTTTAAACCTATTCATTGTTGTCTTAGTCACCTGAGGAAGGACCCCTACTACATCCACAACAAAATTATGATAGATCCCATCTACATCCATGATCTTGTCCAAAATCGTACTATAGGAGGCCTCCTAATCTGGACCAGATTCCAATGCTTCAAGGACTTATTCTATAGAATTTTCAAAGTCTGCATGCTAGGAGTTGAGATCCTTAATGTGTTGCATTGGCATCAAAATTGATGGGATGTCCGACCGTTGTAACCCCTTGAGTTATTAAAACCTATCACTCATCGGTTTCTTCTCCCTATCAATAATAGGGAGCTCCTTAATCAATTGATTATAGTTTTTCCATGTTACTTCAATTTCCTTTACTTCACTCCCTTTATTTTGAGATAATACTAGGAGAATCTTCTTCAATTGTTTCCCTTTTGGAAACCAAGTAACCCTAATAGGCTAAAAGAATAAAAGAATGGAATCCAATTCAATGCTAATCTTGGTTAGAGAAAAATAATTAGCATGGACCTCCTTTAATTTGTCCATGACTCCGCTGACTACCTTAAAAATTGAAGCATTTCTGATCTCAAGGTTTTTCTTTGAAGCTTCCTCTTTGGATTCTTGTAGCTCCCGTGTGGCCTTCTCTAACTCTTCAGGCCTTATTCCTCTTGAGGTCTCTATCTTAGCTTTAATCAAATTTTCTTTGAATTTACAATTTTCAATGAATAATAAATGATAACTATGATTAAGATGGGATAAACCATCCCTGAGAATAATGTGCTTTGCTTCTAAACCCTGTAGCACTATTTGAGAAAATTTGGCCACATGGGAAGTCAGAGAGACAACCTCTCTTGCAATGGTGTCACTAGCTGACATTAAAATTGCTTCCCCTCTCTATTGTTCTAATCCAAATGGAACAATTGGCCAATTTACATTTGATCCTCTAGCCCAAACTGCAAAGGCTTTGATATCCACATTTATTCTACTTGGTCATTTTGCCTGACTACTTGGTCCAACAAAAATATTTTTTTATGGTCCCATCCTGGGACTAGAACCATGCGAATTTTGGAAACCATTTATCTTGCGTCCTTAGGATACATTGAATATTATTGGGGTCTACATTTATTTTTCCCCCTCAGCTATATTTCTTAATTTGTCCTTGAGCCAAAAAGATTTAAATTCAGTGGATTTCACAAAATTGTCATCAGACATGAACTCCCTTGAGGCAGCCACTATTTCATCATCCACCTCATGTATGGGGATGACACTAGGAACCAAAGCTTTGTCCATGTCATCCAACTGCTCTGCTGCTTCATCCTGATTGAAAAAATCTCCAGGAGGGGAAGGAGGAGGCACATTGGGGTCATTAGTCTCAGGGATGTGTACAAAATCTGAGATCTTTTTTTTTCCCTTTCTCCACTCTTCTTACTTCTCCTATCACTAGCCTTTTATCTTTGGCTACTAATTTAGAGGACTCAGGTTGCCCCTCTTCTATGATAACCACCCCTTTTTTGGAGAATATGGGGATATCAACAACAAGATGCTCCTAAAATTTCTCTCCCTTATACATGTCTTCCTTCCTCTAGATGTCCTTTCAGATTATCTCTTCAGCATGTTAGAAGAGATTGATCATTCTGGCAATGTCAGATTGGAATTCCTCTCTGAAAATCCCCTTATAGTTTTAGTCTTTTACCATTCTCTCCTTCTCTATCTTTTTTAGCAACTCCCACTTCTTCTTCCTTTGGATAGCTTTACCTGGCAGAGCATTTCTCAGCAGGTCTTCCATCTCATAGAATTGGTGATGGTAGCTTCTTTGTTTGATCTTATTAAACCTTAAGTCCCCACCTTAAGCCTGTAGTTCTTGATGAAGAAATCATAGGTCTTCTCCAAATTATCATATCCAATGTTGAATTCTTTGAATCTAGTAGCTTTGGGGAGATGCCTCCCCTTTCTTTCTAGAATATGATCCTTATCCACCCACATCATCTGCCACATGAATTCCAAGAATGCAAGCCTAAGAGATACACAAATTGGTAGCCTATGAGGAGCCTTCTAAAAAACATAGCACCTTATAATTGTGTTTTCATCATAAAAGAAGTCTCCAAAATTATGGCCAAAATCCCCCTCTGCAAAATATACATTTTGAGCTTTGGAGGCTTTTATTCTTAATACCTTAATTATGTGTCTAGGATGCCTGTTATCAAAACACTCAACATATCCAAAACCCTTTTGACAAAATAATCAAAGAATACACAATAATCCCCAAAGTGAGAGCCCTTGTCCCACACTTGTGTCCATCTTTGAATAGGCCATGGTAACCCTATCTATGGATCTAGCATTCCGATGTTAAGATTTGGTGACCATGTAGACCTATTTTGATACAAAATGAGATGGAACACCATAGAATAGTGCTTGAATTCCAATACATTTATTTCATCCTTTGCCTTAACTAGGCTCTGATATAAATTGGCTTAGAGAATTGTAGCAAAGTCATAAAGTTGGTTGGTGTCTAGGTGTTGAATGGATACTACCAGCATCATGTAATCTACTTGCAACAAAGTAAGCCCATAATATTTTCCTAGGACCCGACACAGGGAATAGCATGTCCTTATAAAATAAGTCTCAAAATTATCTAGTACAAAAGGCTCAGTCTCAGAGGGAAGGATGTAACTTGGAGAAAACTTGGAAATCTCTCTCAAAACCATAGGCAGATACTCCCTCCCGATTCTCCCCTTGTTCTTCTCATACATCCTCAACAAGGCCTTCTTGTTGATCACCTTAATGGTAGGCCCATCAAGCCAAAAGAATTCAGTGACAACCTTCCAAGAGATATCCAAAATAACTTATCCTTGAAGGTTTCTGACAGTAAGGCTTGGGGTGTCAAATTTCCTAGCCAAGTATTTGATTAACATTGGTTCAATAAATACATGTGGAACCACTATCTTTCCTAAGCTCAACTTCTAGGGGTTTGAGATTGGGCTAGATTGGTCCTTGTTTCCATAAAAGGCATGGAAGATATACCACCCCCTATATCCCATAATGACATCCCTGTATCCAGCCTCTATATCTCCCCACCTTATCCTGGTTGACTCCAATGAGCTTAAGCCGAGGAATAGGTCTAGAAAATATTGCTCAGGACCCAAGTTGCTCTAGTCTGCCTCCTAGCTAATTCTTTCAATTTAGTCATTGTTTCCCTCTCAACTTCAGTAGCTGGCTTGGGAGGCATAGCTGGTTCTATTGGATCATCCTAAGGTTGCGAG
This sequence comes from Cryptomeria japonica, assembly GCF_030272615.1. NCBI lineage: Eukaryota > Viridiplantae > Streptophyta > Pinopsida > Cupressales > Cupressaceae > Cryptomeria > Cryptomeria japonica. The sequence continues at coordinate 728,497,466 of NC_081411.1, read as the reverse complement.
GTTTCCTCTGCAATAGAGGCAGATTTAGCTGTCCTTTTGGGAGGGGTTTTCTTCTTTCCTTCCCTCTTCTTTGGTGGCTCCTTTTCCTTCTCCTTGGGTTCCTCAATTGTCTTCTCTACAACTTCTTCCTTTTCAATCACTGGAGGGGTCCGTTTAGTAGGTATCTCTTCCATATAAGATCCGACCTCTCCATCCTTCTTTGATTTCCTTTTCTTAGGAGTGGGACCCTTTTCTTTTGGCTCTGGGGCTTCCTCCTTTGAAATCACAATTGCAACCTTCCTTTCTTCCATCTTCCTCTTTGCTTTCTTGGGGGGAGCATTGGCTTCAGCCTCCTCAGCTTTTGTAAGAGCTGGCTCAGGGTTTGGTTCAACAGTGTGGGCATCCTGTAATTCTTGCAATGGGGATATCATTATCAAAGGGATGGCATGGGTAACACTAGGGACACTTGAGTTGGTTCTAGCCTCTTGGTTTTTCTCAGTAGCAAGGCTTGTGATTTTCTCAATGGGGGAGGCCATAACTAACTTATGGAGAGCAGGAAATAAAAAACCTAGGGCTCTGGAAACACCTACAACTCACACAAACAATTCAACACAAAGAGCACTTGACTTTTACTTACCGGTTTGTTTCTTGTGTTTGGATGCCTTAAGACTACTTGAATTTTCTTTCCTTTTGCTTTGCGACAGCTCTTCGATAGATTGAATTATTTGTGAAGGCGAATACAATAGATTTTTTTCTTTTATTTCTATGCCATTAATTCCTTTGTGCAAAGCAAAGTTGTTGTTGGCTTCAAAAGTTTGAATTTCCATCGTAGATGATCAACTGAAAGACCATGATCAATCCTTGACTTCATCTAACCATTAAGTTGACTCCCTTGTATTTCCTCTTTGGCCACCTTTGTTTTTTATGTTATATCAATCAGCACGTGAGGCAATAAATGCCTTGAATTTGTCGTATTCTCTTTCCTCGGACGTCCTTTTGTAACTTTACTTACCACTCTGGGATAAATTTTCACCATCTCCAGCTTTGTTTCTTATCCTAGGGCCCATTTCTCTGATTTTTTATCTCTCCAAGATAAGATTTACTTTGAATTTCATTCCTTTCTTATCCCAGAGAAAAGCTTTATCCTTCTTTATTTATTCTCACTAAAACCCAAAATCAAGACGCCACTACGCCTTGTGTTTCCCTGGGATAAGATTTTCACTTTCTCCTCCTTTTATATTTTTATCCTGGAGATTCGAAGGATGCACCTCCCAGCCCCTCGAGATAAGCCTTATATTGTATTTTGTTTTGCCTTTTTATCTTGGGCCTTTTTCTTTGACATTCACAACCCTCCGGGATAAAGATTTCATTTCTCATTTACTAATTTTCTTATCCGGGAGCCCAATTATCTATGTGCATATTCTCACTGAAACCCAAAGTATCACTTCATATATGCCTTCTATTCCTTTGGGATAACTTTTGCTCCATCCCGCTTCCTTATCCTGGGACCATAAGAAATGCTTTGCTAACCACCGTGGAATAACATTTCCCTTTTCACGGCTTTATATTCTTATCTTAGGACCCAACCTTTATTCTTGATAAGTCACCGAGGGCAAAGAAAACCCTCTCTACTTCTTTGTAACATTATCATGGGGCCTTTCAAAGCTAACTAGAAACCTCCCCAGGGTAACTTTTATATAGTGATTTTACTCTTCGGAAGTTACCCTGTGATAAAACTTTATTTCCTTGCAAGTCTTTGTTAGGAGTTATCCCGGGCGGTCTTTGGATGTTGCCTTCTACTCCGAAGGATAACTTTTCTTCTCTTATTTCCACTATTTTTGTATCCTGGGTGATTCTTTAATGACCCTCATGATGCTGGGGGCCAATTTTCTATGACTAGCCTCTTTGAAATTTTATCCCAGGGCATATTTCTCCATCCTCTTTTCATTTGCGGGGTAAAATTCCCTTCACTAATGATTATTTATCCTAGAGCACAGACTGCCAAAGTTGCTTCACTTAAGACCCGAAATAAGAAGTTGGGGAGACCTTGAGCTTTCAAGACTATGGTGTGGGACCACTCCTTAGGTACACATGAATACTTAGACATTAATAAAAGGCCATAACGAAGACAAATATTTTTCAAGGGAAACCGGCCCGACAAAAGGTTCTAACACTCAGGGCTAGTAAAAGAATGACACAAACCCCTTAACATGACAAATTAAAAATTGGGAACCACTAGTAGCCGATCAACTTAAAATTAAAACAGCACCCAAAGGGAAAACAAATAATTTGAAACAAGGAGAAACCCATGTCCTTAAACCCTAAACCCTAAGATTTTCAAAGTTCTTGCAAGCTATCCAAGGAGGGAAAAAACCATTCAAATAGTGGCTCTAGATAGGGACCCTTGATAACCTGGATCAAGGTGAGGATTTAGATCTTTGGGAGCACAGGCCAACTAAAATTTTGACAAGGCACTCAAAATCCTAATCTAACACTAAACCCTACCATTTACACAACCCTATCTACTATGCATGGAAAAAATTAAGCAAAGAAATGCTTTAAGAACTGACCGTGCACTGGCAGCTCCTGTAAATCTCCATTCATATTAGCCAAGAGGTAAGAATCTTCACCATGTTTCTCTGCTATCACAAAAGGTCCTAACCACATAGATTCAAATTTTCCATGCTTACCTTTATCTTAAGCCCTAACATTCCAGAGAAACACCGAGTGATAGAACTCAAATTTTCTCTCAGATCCCCTCCTGTCAAACATATATTTGCTCCTTTGTTGCATCTTCATGTTCCTTTTGTCAGCATCCTCCCTGACTTCATCCAACTCAACAAGCTATTCAAACCTTTCTATCAAGGGGCTTGCCATTTCTAGGTCATTACAATAGTGCTAACAACATCTCTCCAATAGATATGCAGAACATTTCCTTTAATCATCATAGTTCTAGTAGCATCTAAAACAATTATGTTCTCCCTTTTAGTAACTCCATTCCACTGAGGGGTTCATGGAGAAGATAATTGTATTTGGATTCCATGTTGTTCACAAAAGGAATTAAACTTACCAGAAGTGAGTTGTCCTCCGATCTTAGACACTTCAGCTTCAATGTTCGCTCTGTCTCCACTATAGCTTTAAATATTTTGAATTTCTTTAGCTCTTTAGATTTCTCCCTTAGAAAAGTGACCCACATGATCCTAGAATAGTCATCAATCAGCAACATAAAGTATCTGCGACCCTGCAAGCTTCTCACTCTAGAAGGTCCACATAATTTAGTATGCACAAGATCTAATAACCCATTAGATGTATATAGTTTTCTCTTGAATGAAATTCTTATTTTCTTTCTCAATTGACATTCTTTACACACTGGGATAGTAGGCTTCACTATCTTAGGAAGATCTCTAACAACATGAGTAGAACTTATCTTAATCACGCAATCAAAATTAACAGGACACATCCTTCTATGTTCTCATGAATGAACTTGTATACTGGCAACAAATTGTTCACAAGGTGCCTAGCCTTAGCTCCATATACCAGTTCAAAAGTTGATTTTCCTATGGCCCTTTTAGACTTTGATCCTATGTGCCCAAAGTGCCATCTTTAGCTTGGAATCCTAGGCTCTCTTGTTCTTCTCCAAAGTTCTCCTAATGATCTTCATAATAATTTTGTTGCTAGAATCAACTTTCTCGTTTCCCTGTGGATGGTAGGGTAATGCATATGAAATGCAAATTTTGTAAGACTTGTAAAAATCAGTGAACTCTTTTGATTTGAAACTCATGGAATTGTCCATTATCAATCTAATTGGTACTCTGAACCTGGGTATAATATTGCTAATAAAAAACTCAATGACCACCTTACTAGTTGCTTGCCTCGTAGGAATATCTTCTACCCACTTAGTGAAATAGTCTATGGAAACCAGGATCCATCTATGCCCCCCACTAGATCTCCCAGTGATCTCACCAATGAAATCAACTCCCCATTGATGCAAAGGGGCTTCTACCTACATAGGCCATAGGGGAAAGGCACTTGCATACTTGATTTTTCCTGAAAATCTTTGGTAGGGTTCACACCTTCTCACATAAGCATGAGCGTCCTTGAACGAAGATGACCAAAAGAAACATGATCTGAGAACTATGTGAGCAGTGGTTGTTACTATAAAATATCCACCACAGGCTTCATTGTGCATCTTTTTTAGCATGAGTTGTGCTTGACTTTCATCTAAGAAGAAAAGTAGGAAACCTTCATGATTTGTGTAGTACAGATCTCTAGTAGTAAATACATACCTCTGTGATTGCAATTTCAAGGTCCTCTTCTTATTTTCTATAAATCCATCCAAATATGCAGACTGTGTTAGGAAACCAGTAATATTTGCATACCAAGGAGTTCTTTGCAAGATAAAAATATACTTTCTTGAAGTGGACAAAGCATTTACCCTAGAAGCTTCCAAGTTTTCTTTTGGCATTATCCTAGCTAGCCCCATTCCTTTGACCAACTAGGTGATTTGAATATCAATGTTGAACTCATAGATTTTGTTAATCCATCTACACCTTCTACCTGTGGTCTTAGACTAGGTAAATATTTCTTTACCTACTACATTAGGGACATATGCAACAACCTGAGCAACTACAAGGTAAGGCTTGAAGTTTTTCATAGCTTTCACTAGTTTATAGGCCTGTTTCTCCACAATGTCATATTTCAACTCAGTTGCTTGCAAGGATTTTCTATAGAAGGCAATGGACTGCTCATTCCCCTCATCATTCTTTTGTAGCATGACAACAACCATAGTGTTAAATGAGGCAAAAGAGAAAACTTGAAATGGCTTAGTAAAATCAAGTGTCTTTAGAATAGGAGCCTGCTTGATGGCCCTCTTTATGGCTACAAATGCCTCTAATGTTTCATTTTTCCATTCAATCATGGCTCTCTTCTTGAGCATTTTAGAGATGGGTTTAACCATCTCTAAAATGTTTGAAAAGAACCTCCGGACAAAGTTGATTTGAACAAAGAAGGATTGAATGGACTTCACTATCCTAGGGATGGGGATCTTATCAATGGCCTCCACTCTTTCAGGATATATTCTTACTCCATCTTTTGATACTATGTGTCCCAATAATTTTCCTTGAGTCACAACAAAATGACATTTCTTTGGATTGAGAGATACACCATATTCCAAGGCCTTGGTGAATACCTTCTCCAAATGCAAGCAGTTATCTTCAACATTCTTAGAGAATATTGTTAGGTCATCTTGGTAAACCACCATGATGATATTTATCAAATACGAGAATGCCATATCCTTGGCTCTTTAAAAAGCCACTCCAACATTTGTTATCCCAAAGGGCATGTCCTTACATAAATATATGTGCCCCATGGAGTGGTAGAGGTTGTTTTATACTGCTCTGACTCCTTGACTTTCACGTGGTTATACCCTGAAAATATGTCCATCATGGATAGTAGCTCACACCCTATCACCTTCTACAACATTGCCTCCATGTTGGGGAGAGGATAATTATCCTTTAATGATGACACCTTTAAATTATTGAAATCCACATAGATTCTTATGTCACCATTTTTATTTCTTACTGGTACAAGGTTGGAAACCCAAAATGAGTATTTGATTGGCTTGATAATATCTCCATCACTAAGCTTCGTCAACTCCTCTTGCATCTTAGGTCTGAGCACTAGGTTAATGGGAATTTGTTTTTGTCTAAAGGGCTTGGTAGATGGGTCCAAAGGGATTGTATGCTTTAAAAGGTCTTCTCTATAAGCTTTCAAGTAATCATACGACCATGCAAATACATGCTTGTATTTTCTGAGTAAGGCTATCATCATAGACCTAATATGTGAGATTACCAGTTCTGAATCTCCAGTTATTGCCAACCTCTTAATTTCATGTTTAATGGCCAAGTTTAATCCTAACAACAGTGCCTCATACTCAGCCACATTACTGGTGCACTCAAATATTAGATGAGCATAATACTCGAATGTCTTACCACTGGGAGAAATGAAAACCACATCAACACCTGACCCCTCCCTGCTACAAGCCCCATGAAAATACATTTGCCAAATTTCTTCCTAGTTCTCTTGAATTTCTATGATAACCATGTCTACAAGATGGAGGGAAGGTGGAATACATTCAACTCTAAAGTTTTCCATATCCACATTAGAGAAGTTTATCATGCAATTCAGGTCTAGTTGCTCAATGATAGTATCAAACCTGGGTTCCCTATCCAGACTAATTTCTTGTACATTCATAAGGATGGTGGCATAAGATAATTAAGCTGAATTCTTCCATCAACTACTACTAACCATTGTCTTGAAAAAAGCATGCCATAATTGGGGGGAGCATCTACAACAGTCACATCAACTTTGTATGCAACCTCAAAGAAGTTGGCTATCTTGAGTTCTAGGTTCTTTAGAATTCCTATGATAGGTATAGACCTATTGTCCATAGCATAGCACTTCCCATAATTGCAATCTACCATCAAACCTAATTACCTCATGACTCCCATAGGCATGATGTTTATAGAAGCCTGATAGTAAATCATATAATTCTTTACATACTTGCCATTGATCAACAAACTAATATAAAAATAATCTACTTGGGAAGGAATTTTAGTGATTGTGGTTCCTAAGTAAACCTCAGGGCCTTGCATAGTAACATGTATATCCCCTTATACGTGTTCATCAACCTCTTCTACATTAACATTATTACTTGAAATGACAAGCGGTATACAAGGAGTCCTATTTATGAAGGCCAAAGCATTGTCCCTATGTTCTGGGATCCTCATTATTTCTAGTTAAGGAACATAAATTTTAATTTGAGATAGAGTTTTCATCATATCAAAAGCAGGGACATTGAGAATACCTGGACCAGTATCCTTTTGGGCTGCAAGTTTTGGTTGCTTCTCTTTCTCCACCACCTCTGCTTTATGAGGGACCTCAATTGTCACCTCCTCATCATTTTTCTTTAATTTTGTATTTCCCTTAGGCACATATTGTTTGGTTGGGGTTGTTTTAGTAACCCTGTTCTTTTCTTCTATGACTGGTGGAGTGGGATGTACCTTAGGCTCAGGTGTCTTATCTTTTGCAAAGAGTCCTCTTGGTCTATTCTGGTTCAGCATAGCACCACTATGTCTGATATTAAGCCCAACTTTAATTTGGCTAACAACAATGATAGTGATTCTTTTGATTTCTTCTTTAGATAGCTTTCTCAGAGTTACTTACTCTAGCTAACTACTAGAAACATTGACTTGGTATCCTTCCATGTCTTCCTCATCAGAGAACACTTCCTAATGCTGGCCACTCCTCCATTATCTCTGAGCATATACATCTAGTTTTTTTCCTCCTTCCCCAGAAGATGAATATCTTGATTCATTGTTGCCTCCAAAACTCACCATATTCACCATGTGACTTGGCTGAAACTGGTGCAGGAGCACCTAGTCTCGCTCATGCTCTCCATTTTTGAGTATTTTCTTGATTAAGTCTTGTCTTAGGTTTCTAATGTTGTCTTAGGTTGTTTTGAGTCTTTTCATGAGTGTTTGATCTCATTTTGTGCTTGAGAGATCAAGCTTTGTTTTGTAAGGTTTGAGTTGTCAGTTTTGTGCTCCTAGGCCCAATAAGGCTAAAAAATGGAAATTTGCCTTATAAGCTTAGTTATGCTTTGGAAAGTGTTGGATCATGTCTAAATTTTTTAGGAAGGTTGCATATGTTTGGTTTCTCACTTTGCTACTCAGAGCAACAAAAGTTGTCATATTTGCTTGCGCAAAATTGTCATTTCGAACATTTTTCTTGCAAAAACAAGACAAACATGCTATGTGTCTATACAGGACTTGGTAACTACTTCAGAACACTATTTAAATTCCTTCCTCTTCTTTGTAATGGTTGGCTTTCGTACTTCCAAAAAAAAATCAATTGAAAGGGCAATTTTTCTAATTTTTGAGATGGTTTTTCCTCCTTGGGAATAACAGTTCATACAAATCCTTTCCATTTCTGTACTATTATTTTTTAATAGTGAACTTATTGTATATTTCATTCTCTCCATGTAATTGGTTTGGCAATTTGACATTTGGGAGTTGTGTGTGTTGGGTCTCAAATCAATAGATTGGATAGGTTCTAAGGAAATGCCAACTCCTATGATCAAACCCTCCAATTGACTTGGCCAACTTATAGAGTGAACCTATTTGGTTACTAACTCTCTCACTTTAGGCTCTGCAGGACCTAGGTGGGTATACCTACTCACTAGTTGTTCCTTCAACTAATGCTTTTTATAGCAGATTTAGTGTCTTAATCTGATATCTCCTATTCTCAGAATGGCATAAGTTTCTTAAACAGACTGATTTCAGATGTGTGTATTGATCTATGTATCTTACAAAAGTATATATGTTACACTTTGGCTAAATTACCTACTATACCTACTCTACTAATCCTAATGCTTGAAAGTAAAGGGTGATTGGTATGGTTAAAGGGTTTGTTTACAAATGATCAGTGCCTTTCCTCTTATTTGGGCTACAGAGTCTTATATTTCTTTAGGACTTGTTGTGTAAACTTATGAGACAGTTTTTAATCCCACCACCTCTCGATGAGTCTGTCAGTTACTGTTTCTTATGAGCTCTACTTCAATGTCTATATTGTAAACTGCTTGAATGAATTTAACCCTAACTTTTAAGAGACCATCCAAGGAAGAAATACAAGGAACAATTACAATTCGCAAGTAAATCTTTTTGATCCAAATCTACAATATAAAACACAAAATTTTACTGGAAGAACACGAATAACCTTATCCACTTTTAGATAATATCATAAGCAACTGCCTTCTAAAAATATGTTAACTCTCAACACATATGAGAAAGAAATTGCAACTGGTTATTTTTGATAAAAAGTTTAAAAGTACAAAATTGCCTCCACCTCTTCTATTTCTATTCTCTCCTTTTCTTTTTACATTTTACATCACACATATATATGTGTTTGAATGGTTTTCATACCCCTTTGGGTGAAAAGACACCCCCCTTTTAAATAAAAATAATTCCAAATCCCGAAATTGCCTTAGTTTATGTAATTAATTGTCACTTTACAAGTTGTTTAGGCATATTAGAGGTATTTTAAGGCTATTTTATGGGTATATAATGGATAAATGGTCTTTAAATGATGTAAATACCCCCTTTGGTGCTTCACACTCCATTTTTTATGCCCATTATTGTGTTTATGTTATGGTTTCATATTGTGCAACAAATATAAAATATATTACTTGTACCTGTTCAATATATATATATGTATATATATATTTAGAATTTTTCTTGCTCCTTGTCTTGGAATTTGGAATTCTAAAAATTGCAAATTTTAGGGTTCCAACAGTGTGTAAATAATCTTTTCAGTTTTGCAAAGTTGTTGCCTTGTCAAGGGTTTGAGATCCAAAAATGCATACACTTGACTAGTTCCAAGTTTGGGCTCCAAAAATGGTCTTAGTCAAGTTTATTTGCACCTGTATAGTGTATATATGCTTTACATTTTGCAGGGGTGTTGTTTGGAAGGAACATGAAAGCTCTTACTAGGCAAGTTTTCCTAACTTGGCTAGTATGCTCTTAAAAAGTTCATGGTTTGGACTCAAAACACAATTTGAGTTATGCAAACAAAGCCAAGATGTTTTCACACTTCCTTGTAATGATTGGAAGATGGTTGGTGTCTCAAAATAGTGACAACATTCATCAAACAATCAATTTCTTGTTCATGGCAGCGAGTATCATGTTTTTGGATTTTTAATGGCTTGAAGCAAATACACCATTGTGTTTCAGTTAATGTTCAATGGAACCAATATAAGTGTTTGTTTTGAATATTGAAAATGTGTTTGGGTGATGAGGAAACAAGGCTGAAACTTGTTTGTAAGTTCCAAGCACCCTAAATACTGAAAATCACAGTGCACCGCTGCCCCAAGGGTTTTAACAGTCATGTTTTTGGGTTTTTCAGTTTGTATGACATCCGTTTGACATTATGCTTGCAGGGAAGGATTGTTGAACAAGTTGAAATGATGTTGCAAAGGTGTGATTTGAACAGGGAGACAAGGTACATGGCCATGGAGTGATTTACTAAACTCTAAGCTGCCAAACCCTCACAAAACCCTTGTTTTGAGGCTACAAAATAGGACAATCATTAATTGACCTTCTCAAGACCTTTCTTGGCACCAATCCATGACTTTTGCCAAGATGGTACTCAAAACTATTCACCTTCTTTAGATATTCCAAGATGGGAGTGAGTAATGAGCAAACTAGTGTTTCAGGAGGGCTAAAACGGGCTGCTTCCTTGTAGCCCTATTTTGAAGAAAACTAAGAACCCGATTGAAGGAAGGATTATGAACCTTGCTAAAACCTTTGAAATCAATCTAAAAAAACTTTGGAAACCTTGTGAAGCCCTCAAAACTCCATTTTAGACCTTTGGGGGTTTGGACATAGTATGGCGGATGTGAGCAATGTTGAGGAGTTAACTCCAAATAAGGGGTTTTAAATCAAGAGAAAATGATTAAAACTTGCAAATATTCCTCAAACATGTTTTGAAGCTTGAAAATTCCCAAGTAATAGTAAATTCCATATGAAAGGCGAGCAAGAGTCAAAGATTGAGAAAAGCATCTATTTGAGCAAGGTGGAGTATGCTTGAGTAAAGGAAGTGAACCAAACGATAGGGTGATTGCCTAAGAAGAGAAGTGAAGTGTTGAATAGCCAGAAAAAAAAGTTGATATATCAAACACACATTGAACACAAAAACTAACCAATTAGTGGATTCTAGCAAGATTTAGACTTATTGTCAACTTCTCACTCAATCTCCCTATCATAGTGGTATTAGAGCTCAGTAAGATTCAGGTGAAGAGAGGAAACAAATTGACTTAGGATCAGTAGAATCCTTAGAAGAAAACATGGTGACTAATATTGAGTTAGCCAAGAAGGTTGAAGACCAAGAAGAAGAAAATAGAGCACTCAGAGAGAGGTTGGAGCAGCTAGCAATGAAACTAGCTGAAGTAGAAGTCAAAACTGAAGAAGTCCATGATAAGGTTGGAGATAAGGGCAAAATGGTGGCGATAGAAGATGAGGTTCACATACTTGACCCTGTTATTGAGAAAGAACCATTCTTGAAGGCTTTGAGAGCTATGAGTGGTAAGACCTTAGAGGGAGTAGCTCTTTTCAGTGGAAAGATGGATCCAGATGCCCTTATAGAATGGATTGAAGGTCTAGAAAACCATTTTGAATGTGATAGAATAACTAAAGCACAAAAGTTTAACGTAGCAAAATCAAGGTTGAGAGGGGTAGCCTTAACTTGGTGGAAGTTCATACAAGAGGAAAGGGTGAAAGAAGGTAAGCAACCAATAGCCACCTGGAAAGCAATTGTAGCCAAAATTAGAGAAGCCTATCTTCCTAAAGACTATGAGATCCAACTGAACCAGAAAAGACAAAATTTGAGACAAAAAGACTTAGATGTCAGTAGCTACACTGAGGAGTTTCAAAAACTATGCATGAGATCCAAGGTGGTAGAAGATGAGAGTATAAAGGTAGCAAGGTATTTGAATGGGTTGAGATGGAACATACAGGAAGAGATGAGTTTGTTATGTCCACAAACAGTACATAAGTGTTATCAACTATCACTTAAAGTGGAAGAGAAGATTAAGAAAAAACAAGAACAAAGCAACAGAGGTAGAGGTAGGGGAAGAGATGGTAGAGGCCATAGAGGTAGTTTTGGGGGAAGAAGCATAGGTCAACGGTCCCAAGGAGAGTCTAAACTTATAGAGAAAAGTGGGGATTCTCAGAGCAAAACCAACTATAGGGGTAGGGAATCAAGCAACCCAAGTAGGGGTAGATCAAATGGACCAAGGAGAGGGTCCTACTTCTCAACCATGAAGTGTTATAATTGTCAAAAGTTGGGCCACCTTGCCTATAGATGCCCAAAGAAGCCTAGTTCATCCTATGGTGGTGAAAAGAGGGTAAACTATGTTCAGGAATATGAAAGTAATACCAAAAATTCAGCATTGAACCTAGCTTCAAAAGATGGTGAGAGTTTAATGATTAAGAGAGTGTTAATGAAGAATCCACATAGTAAAGAGGTCTCACAGTGAAGAGCATTGTTTAGGATTAAGTGTAAAATTATGGGAAAGGTGTGTAAGGTGATCATAGATTCAAGATCCACAGATAACATCATATCAGAGGAATCAGTAAGAAAATTGAAACTACCTCGGATACAACACAAGGAGCCATACAAAGTAACATGTTTAAACAAGGGACATCAAGTGTTAGTAAATGAGCAAGCCTGGGTAGATTTCGACATAGGTGAATACATGGATAGGATCTTATGTGACATCCTTCCTATGGATGCTTGCCACCTACTGTTGGGTAGACCATGGAAGTTTGACAGGAAGGCACAACATGATGGGGAAATAAACTCCTACTCATTTCAGAAAGATGGAGTAACTTATTAGATTCAATTCCTTAATGAAAAAGGAGAGAGAAGTAGCAACAAAGTGCCTAACATCTTGTTAGTGGATGAGAAAGAATTCATAAAAACACTAGAAGAGGGTGAAGGAATTGGCTATGCACTCATAGTGACACCTAGAGAGGAAAAGAAGGACAAACAAATTTAAATCCAACAAGAAGTGAAACAATTTCTTGACAATTTTATAGACATCATAAGTGATGGTACACCAACAACTTTACCACCCCCTAGATCCATAAGTCATTAGATTGAATTCATACCACGATATTCTTTACCAAACAAGGCAACCTATAAGATGACTCCTGAACAAAACAACAAAGTAGCAAAACAAATTCAATAACTGTTAGACCGAGGGTTGATAAGAAAGAGTATAAGTCCTTGTGTAGTACCTACAGTGTTAGCACCAAAGAAAGGGGGTACATGGAGACTATGCATAGATTCTAGAGCTATAAACAGATTCACTATAAGATACAAGTTTCCCATTCCTAGAATAGAAGAATTGATGGATTGTTTAGGGGATGCAAAGTACTTCACAAAAATAGACCTGAAGAGTGGTTACCATCAGTTCAAAATAAAGGAGGGTGATGAGTGGAAAACCGCCTTCAAGACAAATGAGGGTCTCTATGAGTGGCTAGTTATGCCATTTGGTCTTTCTAATTCTCCCAGCACATTCATGAGATTAATGAATGAAGTTTTGCATGATTTTCTTGGCAATTTTGTAGTAGTCTACTTAGATGATATTCTCATTTTTAGTAGGACTAAAGAAGAGAACTTGAAGCATTTAGCTATTGTATTGCAAAATTTATCTGATGAACAACTAACCATAAATCTTGAAAAGTGTGATTTTATGAAAAAAAAATTGGTCTATCTCGGTTTTGTTGTATCAGGTGGAGATCTGAAAAAGGATCAATCTAAGGTTGCAGCCATAACAAGTTGGCCAACTCCAAGAACAACAAGTGATGTCAGAAGCTTTCATGGCCTAGCACAGTTTTACAGAAAGTTCATCAAGGGGTTCGGTGGGATTTATGCTCCAATGTTGGATACCATCAAAGGGGGTGTTAAGGTAAAATTCTAGTGGACAGATGCAGCTCATAAGGGGTTTGAAATGCTGAAAACTAAGGTTGCCTCACAACCAGTACTCATACTGCCTACTTCTGATAAACTTTTTACTATTGAATGTGATGCTAGTCATATTGCTGTAGGTGCAGTTTTGAGTCAAGAAAATAGACCAGTTGCATTCTTTAGTGAAAAATTAAATGAAGCTAAGAAAAAGTACTCATCTTATGATTTGGAGCTTTATGCATTAGTACAGACACTTAGGAAATGGAGACACTATCTCCTTCCTAAAGAATTTGTTGTTTACACAGATAATCACGCACTAATTTTCTTGAATTCATAAGATAAGCTCAGTCATAGGCATGTTAAGTGGGTTGAATACTTACAGTCTTATACTTTCACTCTTAAGTATAAGAAAGGACAATGTAACAAGGTAGAAAATTATTTGAGTAGAAGGCTTCTCATAGCACAGGACGTACAGGTACAAAGTATTGGTATTGATTTCTTTAAGACTATGTATTCTGATGATGATGATTTTGCTAATATATATAAAGTTTGTCCAGATTTTGAGAACCATTTCCATCATGAGTATGTTGATTACACTTTGCAGAATGGTTTTTTGTTTAAAGGTGGATAGTTGTGTGTGCCCAAGATCTCCATGAGGGAGAATTTGATTCAAGAAAAACACAATGGGTGTTTGAGTGGACATTTTGGTCTCAACAAGTCCTTAGAATTGGTGCAATGCTTCTACTATTGACCTAAAATGCAGCGTGATATCAGGAGGCATGTGGAGCAGTGTATGGTTTGTCAGAAATCAAAAGGTACCTCTTCCAATGCTGGTTTATATCAGCCTCTTCCTATTCCTACTAGACCTTGGGATTGCATCAGTATGGATTTTGTAGTAGGATTGCCTAGAACTATAACAGGTTTGGATAACATCTTTGTTATTGTTGATAGATTTAGTAAAATGACACACTTTGTTCCTTGTAAGACTACACATGATGCAATCCATATTGCTTATCTTTTCTTTAAGGAAGTAGTTAGAATCCATGGCTTACCTACAAGCATTGTTTCAGATAGGGATGTAAAATTTCTTGGTCATTTCTGGAAAACATTGTAGAAGAGATTGGGTACCAATCTTTCTTTTGGTTCAACTTACCATCCTCAGACTGATGGCCGAACTGAGGTGGTTAATAGGACTCTTGGAAATCTTTTAAGGTGCTTGACAAAGGAGTATGGACAGAGTTGGGATCAACTCATTCCATAGGCAAAATTTGCTTACAATGATAGTGTGAACAAGTCAACTGGCAAGAATCCTTTTCAGGTGGTTTATGGTATGCACCCAAGGGGTGTTATGTAGTTGAGAGATCTTGGTGATTTGTAGCAGAAGAGTGGAATAGCAGCTGGCATGGCCCAATCCATGAAAGAAGTTCATGACCAAGTAAGGAAGTCTCTTCAAGAAGCTACTTAAAAGGTTAAGGACCGAGTGGATGAAACCAAGAGGGACATTCAATTTTCAGTTGGTGATTATGTCATGGTTCATTTGAAAAAGTACATATTGCAAAAAGGAGTTTCCAGCAAACTCCAAATGAGGAGGATAGGTCCTTGCAAAATATTGGCCAAGTATGATCCCAATGCTTACAAAATTGATTTACCTACTGATCTTTCTTTGTCTCCTATTTTTAATGTTTCAGATTTGGTAGCATTCAAGGGTCCACTTCCTCAAGAGAATGAAAGAGTTTCAGATGTGCACCAATCACTTTAAGACTTGCCTTTACCTCCTCCATCCATCCCTCAAGCTGAATAGGTGTTGGACTCCAGAGTTTACAAGAAGACTCGCCATCAAGTGTATATGGAACATCTCATAAAGTGGAAAGACAAACCACTTTTAGAAGCTACCTGGATACCTAAGTTTGAGTTTTCTAAAGATGGAGTTTCTTCTTCTTTTCTGCCTCTGAGAGTCACTTGACTTCTTTATTTTTGCGGGAGTATGGTGCAGGAGCACCTAGTCTTGCTCATGCTCTCCATTTTTTAGTATTTTCTTGATTAAGTCTTGTCATTGGTTTCTAATGTTGTCTTAAGTTGTTTTGAGTCTTTTCATGAGTGTTTGATCTCATTTTGTGCTTGAGAGATCAAGTTTTGTGCTCCTAGGCCCAATAAGGCTAAAAAATGGAAATTTTCCTTATAAGCTTAGTTGTGCTTTGGAAAGTGTTGGATCATGTTTACAAAGTGTTTTTGATCATTTATAAATGTTTTAGGAAGGTTGCATATGTTTGGTTTCTCACTTTGCTACTTGGAGCAACAAAAGTTGTCATATTTGCTTGTGCAAAATTGTCATTTTGGACATTTTTCTTGCAAAAAAAAGACAAACATGCTATGTGTCCATAAAGGAATTGGTAACTACTTCAGAACACTATTTAAATTCCTTCCTCTTCTTTGCAATGGTTAGCTTTTGTACTTCCAAAAAAAATCAATTGAAAGGGCAATTTTTCTAATTTTTGAGATGGTTTTTTCTCCTTGGGAATAACAGTCCATACAAATCCTTTCCATTTCCATACTGTTCTTTTTGAATAGAGAACTTCTTTTATCTGTCATTCTCTCCATGTAATCAGTTTGCAAATTTGACATTTGGGAGTTGTGTGTAAATAATCTTTTCAGTTTTGCAAAATTGCTGCCCTGTCAAGGGTTTGAGATCCAAAAATGCATACACTTGACTAGTTCCAGGTTTGGGCTCCCAAAATGGTTTTATTCAAGTTTATTTGCACCTTTATAGTGTATATTTTCTTTACATTTTCCAGGGGTGTTGTTTGGAAGGAAGATGAAAGCTCTTACTAGGCAAGTTTTCCTAACTTGGCTAGTATGCTCTTAAAAAGTTCATGGTTTGGACTCAAAACACAATTTGAGTTATGCAAACAAAGCCAAGATTTCTGCACACTTCCTTGTAATGATTGGAATATGGTTTTTGTCTCAAAATAGTGACAACATTCCTCAAACAATCAATTTCTTGTTCATGGCAGCGAGTATCATGTTTTGGGATTTTTAATGGCTTGAAGCAAAGACACGATTGTGTTTGAGTTAATGTTCAATGGAACCAATATAAGTGTTTGTTTTGAGTGTTTAAAATGTGTTTGGGTGATGAGGAAACAAGGTTGAAACTTGTTTGGAAGTTCCAAGCACACTAAATACTGAAAATCATAGTGCACCGCTACCCCAAGGCTTTTAACAGTCATATTTTTGGGTTTTTCAGTTTGTATGACCTCCATTTGACATTATGCTTGCAGGGCAGAGTTGTTGAACAGGTTGAAATGATGTTACAAAGGTGTGAATTGAATAGGGAGACAAGGTACAAGGCCATGGAGTGATTTACTAAACTCTAAGTTGCCAAACCCTCACAAAACACTTGTTTTGAGGCTACAAAATAGGATAGTCATAAATTGACCTTCTCAAGACCTCTCTTGGCACCAATCCATGACTTTGGCCAAAAGGGTACTCAAAAATATTCACCTTTTTCAGAGATTCAAAGATGGGAGTGAGTAATGAGCAAACTAGTGTTTTAGGAGGGCTAAAACGGGCTCCTTCCTTGTAGCCCTGTTTTGAAGAAAACTAAGAACCCGATTGAAGGAAGGATTATGAACCTTGATAAACCCTTTGAAATAAATTAAAAAAAACTTTGGAAACCTTGTGAAGCTCTCAGAACTCCAGTTTAGACCTTTGGGGGTTTGGACCTAGTATGGTGGATGTGAGCAACGTTGAGGAGTTAACTCCAAATAAGGGGTTTTAAATCAAGATAAAAGGATTAAAACTTGCAAATCTTCCTCAATCATGTTTTGAAGCTTGAAAATTACCAAGTGACAATAAATTCCATATGCAAGGCGAGCAGGAGTCAAAGATTGAGAAAAGCATCTATTTGAGCAAGGTGGAGTATGCTTGAGTAAAGGAAGTGAACCAAAAGATAGTGTGATTTCCTAAGAAGAGAAGTGAAGTGTTGAATAGACAACAAACAAAGTTGATATAGAAAACACACATTGAACACAAAAACTAACCAATTAGTGGATTCTAGCAAGATTTAGACTTATTGTCAACTTCTCACTCAATCTCCCTATTAGAAACTCATCTTTTATACAATTAGCATAAAAATTTTCAGTCTCTTCCATAGCTCTTGCAATCCAACACTGGCTCTGAGTATGGGGAAAATTACAAGCCATGCACCATGGGATATCTTCTACATGATGAGGCTCTAGTATTTTCAAAGGATCCGATGTCACTTTAATTAGAATCTTTTAATTTCCAATCACTAGTTTTCCATCCTTCCAGTTTGTGATGTATGACATTTCATGTAACTTGGTTCTATCATGTCTTTGAAAACTAGGCCTCTTATGTTACAAGCCCTTTTCATTCCTTGCCTCCCTATAGGTTAAATCTTTCATGGTAGCCATAATTTTGTCCAACGTGTCATCCTCTCTAGGCTGCTTGTTGTGATGTCCCTTAGGGTTCTGGAAGATTTTTGTGTCATCTCTCTCAGACACTTTCTGCGATTCCTTCTTATTATTTTCTATGGTCTGATCAGCTTTGAAAGTTGCCACCAAAATCAAAGGGTTATTGGATCTCAACTCATAGCCTATTTTGGGGTCATAAGCATCAAAGTAGAACACCAAGTTCTAATTATCATTGGGTTTCAATCCAAGGGGGATTTTGTTCAACAACCTGATGAACCTATTGTTAAAATAGGCCACCTCCTCATTTTGGTTCTTCCTAATACTGGTCAACTCATGCAGTGCAAACTTAGGGTCTATATGGTCACCATACCGATCTCTAAATAATATTTTGAGATCTTGGAAAGACCTGATGGACAAGTCAGGCAAAGCCCTATACCGTTCCCTAGCATCACTGGTTAGGGACTATATGAACATATCCATAAAGACATCTTCTCCTTATACATCAAAGTTGTCCATTGTATTTTGGAATGCCCTCAAATGATCTTCTCTCGATATAGAATTGTTCCTTGAGAACCTAGTTATAAAATCCCTCAACTTATTATTGATTTTGTTTGAGAACCCTATTATCCCAGTGAAATCAATTTATCTATACCCATCCAGCTCCATAGATCTTCTAACAAACTTGTTGTTCATTTGTTGTTGGTGGTGTACATTTCCTTGATTCTGAGCTTGTCCTTAAAATGGATGATATTTTTGTTGTTGTTGGGGTATAGGGGGTATTTGATACTGTTGCTGATATTGCCCAATCACTTGTTGAGCTTGCAGAAATTATAAATATTGTTGTTGGGGGTTAGGTCCTCCCATAGGTTGACCTTGCGGATACAATGGTTGTGGAATGTATGGGGGGACAAATATATGTCCAGTGGTATTATATAGACTTTGTGAGCTTTGTCCTTGCTGCTAGACATTAGGTATTTGGCCAACACTTGCATGACGAGCATCGGTGCTTCTAATATTTGCAACAAAAGCACTCAAACCAGCAAAAAACAATAGAGATAGTTGGAATTTCAGTCATCCAAGGGTGTTTTGTTGTGCTAATATTAGCAGAGGCACTATGGGCATTGACCTAGACATTTTCATGAGTATTCCTTGCCGGTTTTGTGGTAGAAGCATTGACCATAGGAACTCTAGCAGTATATGAAGCAATAGAGGAAATAGTTGAAACATTCATATCAAATGTTGCAGGGATAGAGGTAGTCATAGGACAACTAGTAGTGTTGAGCACATTAGTTTGTTGGGCAGTCAAAATTAGAACATGTTGAGCCATAGCTTCCTTTTCTCTTGTCAAGTGCTCTAACTACCTTTACATTTCCTCTATTGGTGTCATTCAGGCACTCCTCGAAGTAGGGAAGATATTGGACTTGGTGAACTGAGTTTAGAAAAGGTTTTGAGCTTTAGGAAAACTAGTTGACATAGGGATAGCCATAGTAAAGCTTCAATTCATATTTTCTTGAGTACAAGCCAACTTCTTGTTAGCATACATGACTTCTTGTTCCTTCTACAACCTTTCTCTTTCAAAGCTTTCATATAACCTTTCATAACCTACTTGGATATAGGAAGGATCCTCACAGTACGAGTCATGCCTATTCCTATCCACCCTGTGGAAGGTGTGTCTAACAATGAGATTCTCCCTTGAGGAAGAATCATTACTATTGGTGCTCTCAACCTTGTGGGAACACCTATAGGGGTCACTATGATAACCTTCTAAGATGTTCTTCCCTTTTACAATATCTTGTTGTTCAAATATAACAACATAAAGACTTGAACTAATATCAACTATTTCAGTAGGAGAGGCAGTTTTGGGAATACCTTTTTCCTAGATTGTCCACCACTTGTTTCCTGCAAAATTAATTTCTTTTGTTCTTCTATTATCATTTCCCTTGTTTTAGCTCAACTCAATATTTGAGGTCCTTCTTCCTGCAATGCGTTCACTCCTTCTTGTGGTAGTACTAACAGTCTTTTCACTACTCATGAGAACCTTTTTGGTTTCAAATGAATTGTCTTCTTTTTAGAGTTTCCACCCAAGAATACAAATACTTTATTCTATTCTTCTGACTCTAGTCCACCTTTTGATAAGGACTACTGGGGTATACGGTCTTCTGACAATATTTGCTCTACTTAGTCCCCAATAGAGTTGCCAATTTGTTGGTATTCAAATAAAAACATTCCTATACTCTAGAGAAATAGCCACTGACTCATGGTTAAGAAGTAGGACTAGATTTGGCCAATGAACAAAGTGTAGCGCCCTGACTACAACTTTCTACTCTTTAGGTTCTGCAAAACCTAGGTGGGTATCCCTATGGCAGTGTTACTTTGATATTCTCAAACTTTTGACAAGACATTGCACTTTAAGAAGATGTTTCAATGAAAATATACCAAGGAAAGAATGGAAAAAAACTCGTACTCTTGTCTCAGACCTTATCTTATGTCATCTTTTGGAACATTGAAACTAGTTCTAATCTATATTACTCATAAAGTAATCCTAATACTGAAAGAAAACATGTTTTAATTATTGATTTTGAAACTTAGAAAACAGGACCCATGCTTATCTCTTAGGGAATATAGAGTCAAAACAAGATCACTACACTCATAAAAATGTGCATTTTAGCTTTTAAGACTTAGATCTTTGAACATAAATGCCTTACATAAATATTCAACCTAAGAAACACACTCTTAACTCATCTCACACTAATTCACACTATGTTACTGTACTCTTGATAAAATTTAATTCATTTGTTGTAAATGAAACCCATCAAAACATACACATTCTCATTTAGAAGAGACAAGCTTAAAACACACTTGGTAATTAAAACTCATGTAACACATGAATCAACAGAATGAGACGAAAATAGAGAATGTATTCTTTATTGATCTTCATAATAAAACAAGTATATTCACAAAATTGTATTGTAATTTTTTGCAATAACTCTATCCTTCTATTACTATTAAGCTCTTACGTAGTACATATGATCACAAAATTTTAGAACCACTACTCAAGGCCCTTAATTCCCTTTTATAACATAAGAGAGAAAAACAAGCTTCAGGCCAATGAGTACACAAGATGAAACCCTAACTAGGAAGAGGTACAATCAAAAAGTTTCCTTCTAGGCATCCCCTTCTCTCTTTGAGTCATTCATTCTTTGATACTAAGAAGTCCTTGTCTGAGGTTGCAAGCATATAGATGACTGCTCCTAATTGTCCTTGGGCACTGTATCTTGTCAGGTCCAAAAAGTGGGCTGAGGGTGCTAGTTGCCATTGTCTTGGAAACTAGGATGATGGTGGGTGAGAGTTGTGAGCGACCTTCCAAAAATGGCTCTGTCATTCCAAAATTGCAAGGGGACAAAAAGGTAAAAACAACAACTAGTCTTCCTCCTCCTCTAAGCCTTGTAGGAGGACAACACAAAACTTGTTGTACCATTCATCCATCTTGTTGATAGGCTAATCAAATTTCTTTAGGCCTTATATCCTATTCATTGCAGTCTTAGTCGCCTGAGGTGGGACCCCTACTGCATCCACAACAAACTTATGATAGAGCCCATCTACATCCATAATCCTATCCAAAATTGTACTATATGAGGCCTCCTGATCTGGATCATATTTGAATGCTTCAAGGAGTCCTACTATAGCCTTTTCAAACTCTGCACGCCAGGAGTTAAGGTCCTTAATGTGTTGCATTAGTATCAAAATTGATGGGATTTCCCACCATTGTAACCCCTTGAGTGATTCAAATGTATCACTCATTGCTTTATTTGCCTTCTCAATGATAGGGATCTCCTTAATCAATTGATTATAGTTTTTCCATGTTACTTCAATTTCCTTTACTTTGCTCCCTTTATTCTAAGATGATGCCAGGAGAATCTCCTTAAATTGTTTCCCTTTTGGAAACCAAGTAGTCCTAATAGGCTGAAAGAATAAAAGAATGCAATCCAATTCACCATCAATCTTTCTTAGAGAGGAATAATTAGCATGGACCTCCTCTAATTTTTCCATGACTCAGTTGGCTACCTTCAAAATTGAAGCCTTTCTGATCTCATACTAATTCTTTGAAGCTTCCTCTCTGGCTTCTTGTAGCTCCCTTGTGGCCTTCTCTAACTCTTCAGGCCTTATTCCTCCTCAGGTCCTTGTCTTAGCTTTATTCGATTTTTCTTTCAATTTGCAATTTTCAATGAATAATAAATGATAACTATGATTAAGCTAGGCCAAAATATCCCTGATAATAAAGTGCTTTTCTTCTAAATTTTGTACCACTATTTGAACAAATTGGGCTGCATGGGAAGTCAGAGAAATAGCCTCTCCTGTAGTGGTGTCACTAGCTCTCATCAAAATTGCTTCTTCCCTTTGTTGTTCTAATCCAAATGGAACAATTGGTCGGTTGACATTTGATCCTCTAGCCCAAACTGAAAAGGCTTTGATATCCATATTTATCCTAGACCCATAGTTTTCTTATTCTTTATAACATACCTTGGGTAATTTTGTCTGACTACTTGGTCAACAAAAAATATTTTCTATGGTCCCATCCTAGGACTAGAAGCATGCCACTTTTGGAAACCATTTCTCTTGCCTCCTTAGGTCTACATTGAATATTATCAAGGTCTATAGTTATTTCTTCCCCCTCATCTATATTTCTCAATTTCTCCTTGAGCCAAAAATATTTAAATTCAGGGGAGTTCACTAAATTGTCATCAGACATGAATGTTAGGTCCTGGAGACAATTGAAAGTTGGGGGTGAATCAGTTGTCAAATAAATTCCAACCAAAAACAACTTAACCAACCTTAATTCTTAATACCAATAAACCAGACTTTATGCCGGTAGACAGTTTATCAGTTAATTACAGTACCAGAAAAGATTAATGCATGAAACAGAAAGACAATAATATCCACAACACATAACACCAATATTTGTACGTGGAAACCCTGTAAGGGGAAAAACCACGGTGGGAAACCTTACCCACAATCAGATGATACTATTGCAAATAGTATGTGTATACAAGTGGGGTATGCACATGTAGAAAGGCCAAGCGCCTAAAGCTCACTGCTCAAACACAAATAGGAGTCACACTGACTACAATTGGATGGTTAAATCCAATAAAGATGTACAGCTCAAAATAGCATCTTCATATGTTGGATTCAGTACGAGTTCAGTTCTGATTGTCTTTACAAAAACCTTGCCTCACCTTCAAATGATGTCTGTGTGTATAGTTCTACTTATTCTTGCATATACCTTCTTACAATTCCTTATCCCAATCGCATATCGATCTTATAAATAAGATCTTACATATATACAATAACCTAAGACCTATTTTAGTAGGTCGGCTCTAAAAGATATTATAATAAAACAATTACAAGTAAATCAATAACTAATGCAATATCTGATTCTCAATATGCTTCAATGGCTGGGCTTTGGTCCTAAGTTGTGTGCTCATGTTCGAATGTTATTCATGGATGCCAATGCTAGATTGGCTATTAATGGTGCCCTTTCCCCTCAATTCCCTCTCCATAAATCAATCCACCAAGGCTGCCCCATTGCTCCATTTCTCTATGTTCTCACTGCTGATGCACTTGGATACCTCCTCCAACATGCTCAAGAAAATCATCTCATTCATGGCTTTGCCCTCCCTGGAAATGCTACTGCCCTTAATTCACACTTTTCTGATGATAGTATGATCTTCTTACAAAACTCACCTGAGGATGTCAATAATTTGTTGGATGTCCTTGATTTTTACTGTATAATTTCGGGCTCACAACTTGCTAAACACAAAACTGAATTTTGGATGACCCGCCCCTGCCCTTGTCCCCCTTGGATCCCAAAGGAATGGAAGGAGATCAAACATGGTGTTATTATGAGATACCTCGGTGTTCCCTTTGGAATTGGAGTTTCCTTGAAAGATATGTGGAGGTGGTTTTTATCTAAATTCAAATCCAAACTATTGGCATGGTCTAACTACTTTTTATCAATGGCTGGATGTATGCAGGTGGCTAATACAATTCTTTTAGCAAGTCATGTTTATATCTCTTCATGTTGGCTTCCTTCTAAAGCTTGTTATAATGAACTTACCTAGGTGATTCGTAATTTTATTTGGTCTAAATGGGGTGACAAAAAGGATAGACTAGTTACCTCATGGTCTCATTGTGTTCTTCTAAAGGATAAGGGAGGTTTGGGTATCATAGATCCTTACACGCAAGGGATATGCCTTTCAGCCAAATGGATTAGTAGAGCTGTGGAAGGGAATGCTCCTTGGAAAATTCTAATCTGACATAGAATCCAAACTGCCACAGTTGAAAAGTATTGGAGCACAGTTTACTGGCACGATAAGATTCTCTTAGCCCCCTTTTCTAAAGTTCATGGATCAGCTCCTCTTAATTGTATTTGGAAGGCTTGGTAGCTGGTTTCATCCAAGTTGTCTTGGTACGATCAGTCCTTTAGCCATAGACTAAGTTTTTCTACTTCCTCAATTTGGTGGAACAGATTAATTCAACTCAATGGTACTCCTTTGGCAAAGATTTCAAGACTCAAACCCAAGCGTCTTTTCAAAAAAGGCATTCATGTATTCAGGGACCTTTGGGACTCCTCAAGCTTCACTTGGAAATCATGGCTTCAACTCAAGTCTTGCTTTGATTTAAGCTATAGTGACAAGGCAACGGTGCTAGAAATTCAAAACTTGGTTCCTCCTAATCTCACCCTCCTTATTTCTTCTTGCAGTCATTCACACTTCTTCAAAGATTGGAGGTGGCCTAATGGCAGCAGCATCAGATCCTTTTTCCCCTAAAGTTCTCTATAAGCAGTTATTGCCTAATGTGTCCCTCTCTCACCGTCTTAACACTCTTTGGAAGTGTAACTGAAACCGTGCTCATTGGAACAAACTAAGTCTTCAAATTTGGAAAACCAAAGGCGATGCTCAGTCACAACTCACTGCTTGGAAACTCCTTCATGGGAAACTTCCAGTGGGTTCTCGTCTTAAATTCCTCTTTCCACTCCCATGTTGCCCATTTTGTGGTAAAGAAGAATCGCTTAAGCATTTGTTTTTGGCTTTGTTCTCATGTGAGGGTGATATGGAACTCCCTTAAGATCAGCATGCCTACTCTCGTCCACTTCAATTGGTCATGGAAAGCTACTCTTCTTGGTTCCGCTCAAGCCCACAATATGATTTCCAACTCATGCAGGATTATCATCATTAAAAATATTTGGATGTTTCGTTGTCAAGCTACTTTGTCTCACTCTTTTCTCCCATTGCAAATTGAAATTTATACTATATGTTCTAATCTGCAACCTCTGATGACTTGGCTAGTATCTTATGTTCATGATGCTACAACTTATCTGCAAGCCAAAAATCTTCAGGCCTAGCTACGTGAGAGAGTGACAACAACTTCGAAGCATTTCATAGCAGGTTCTTCTCATTTTGTTTCTTCAGCAAGTGACGAAAAGACACAATAAGATGGGCTTCTCAATTGACTGGCACATATTCACTTTCCATTGGAGATTTGGTTGTGTTGTCATTTTTTTGACATACTTTTACATGTTGTTGCCCTCTTTTCTGCTGCAATCGACTCCAGAAGTTGTTTCTCTTCAGCAAGGATAAAGTTGTCTCTTTGGATGCATTCTCAGATCATGTGATCAGCATGGGTTATATATTGTGGTTGATATTGTAGTGCTGCTTCATGTCTTCTGCATTTGTCATCGTCCACTGTAGTTTTTCCAGCACTGCCTTTGTCTGATTTTGCTGCTACTTTAATGATGGTGATGCAAATTCTCTGTTATTTGTTGTCTTCAAGTCAGCTGAGTTGTATTTTGTAATCTTCTACTCTATAATTTTTTTAGTTACTTATTCCAATAAAAAAAAAAAAGTGTTACATTTAAATACTATGCAATGTTGATGTTATGTATTCTTTGTAAATCTAATCTCTAATGTCTATGAATATCTCTTTTCAACATGTATAGACATGGATAGACAAGGTATAAAGATGAAGATGATTTATATCAATATTAATTTATTAATTTTTTAAAATTTTTTTAAGAAACTCATATATTGAACATTTCAAGTGTTCTTGATCTCTTATTCACATAACTTCATATATTATTATATAGCAATGAATGCAAAAAATTATAGATTATTAAAGAGAATTGAATGCAAAACATTATAGATTATTAAAGAGCACTCAAAGCATATCCATTATTTCTAATTGATTATCTATCATCCAACCTAATTTATGAAGCAACATACTAGACATACATTTAAAACATGAAGAAGAAGGCACAAATTCAATGAAAAATTTATATGTGGAACTAATTATTTTTCTCATAAGTTTTTGGATAAGATGAAAATGAGAACACTATCAACCCAAGCCCAACTAGTACTTCAAACTTTGAGTCACAAAATCCTACAGCCTTACAATAGTTAGCAATACTAAATGGAAGATCTATAATTCTATTTTGGCATCCTAAAAGTATAATATTAAATAACATTATCACTTAAACATACTAAGTGCAACATAAGACTTGTATAGTCTCTCTTCTATGGTAGTGAGAATATCAATAGGATGTCCTATGAAGGGAACAACAACGTAAGTGTAATAGGAAATCATTTCAGTATAAAATTTTTTGTAAATGATATCAGTTAGCATTTTCTTCTTTCTTAGTTGTGTTGAAAATTATTAATTTTCTTGATCGAGGACCTAACTTATCAATAGTACTACCTACAACCACATTTATGCCATTATCATGACTTCGAAATATTTTAGAATTTTAGGGTTTTCCTTACCAAGGTATAATTTTATTGTTACCCCCAATATCTAAAACCCTAAAATTCGGTTCTTAAATTTCTTTCAAACCTTTTTTTAGGCTTGCCCATGCTTGAATACCAATTCCTTCATTTCCTCGAACATTGATCCATTATTCACTTAATTGTGCTCTTCTTTTAGGATTATAGGTTGAAAATATCCCTAACATTACTACCTTATAATGATAACCCATGACTCTTGATACATGGTCAATATTTTTACCAAGGTACTTTATCAAATTCATACTTTTAGCCTTACTTCTACCCACGTTCATGGTCAATATTTTTACCAAGATACTTTATGAAATTCATACTTTGAGTGTTACTCGTACCCATGCATTTTCTCCTTGTATTCCTAAAGATTGAACTCTAGTGTTTCCTTCATATACCTTTCGAGAAAAGCTTTCTCATTCGCTTGCTTGAGCACTTCCTCCTTGTTATCTCCAATTCTTGATACCTAATAACTTCATGCATGTATCATACTAGATTCATAGGTGCAAGAAAACCTTTCACATGGTATTAAATTTATGGTATTCATGAACCCTAACCATTGATAATGATATAACCTCCAAAAGACACTCAATTCACCACTATTCCCTTGTCATCCTTTTCACTTGCTAACATCATCATTTTGACATATTTTAGCTATTTCAAAGGCTTCATATTTCAGGGAGTTTAATAGTGTATCAACTTTGTGAAACCATGGCAAAGGAAAGTGTCAAAGTTCAAATATCACAAAGTTATTGAGTTTGCAAACATTGTAAAGATTTGACGTGGTTCCAAATTTGCCAAAATATTTGAAAAATAAAAAGAATAAAGTACAGAGAGATGTTAATAATGGATGTTCGAGTAAGTTCACTAATTTTTGAATCCTCGATAAGTTCCTAAATTCCCTTTACCCTCATTATTCTATTTTTTTGATCCCTTGTAGGAATTGATTAGTGACTCCTTAACACTCATGGGAATCCTACAAGATCCAAAATAAAGTGCACTGTAAGATAAATTGGTGAGAATGGATTGCTTGATTATGAGAAAGAATGGACATAAAAATATACACGACAAATACTACTTAGAAAGTCAAGAAAAGCGGTAGGATTAGACAAGATTGTGACATGTGTCATAGTCCTAGATAATGAGACAAATACCTCAATAAAATATTAAATGACCTAGATAATTAAAATTAAATAAATATTATAAAGATAATATATGTTGTGTCTTGTCTTGACAACTAACACCTTCTAGAAACAATACATGGACCTAAGTAAAGTTAAGATGTAAATAATTCCGCTACTAGGAACTTGAAAAAACATTAAGTACAAGACCTTTGATATGTCCAAAACCTTATGATGAAAATAATTGCAAACTCGCTGATCAAAGGCGTCCATCACAGGTACGTAGGCTTATTTCAACATGTCAATTTGGTGCCTCTTAATGGAGTCACTGTTCACTTGTGAATTGCTGATCAAAATTCGCTGATGCTCAAAGTCGTTTTCACAGATAAAAATTGCCGCTTGGGTGACGTAATAGTTACCGCCCTCAATGAAGCCTCTTTGCTGAAGATAAAGCAATACGTTTTGTGAAACACTCATAAGACTCAGTATCGCTGCCCGTCATAATCATAGGCATAAATCACTACATTCAAAATCGCAATGGGCGAAATGAAGTCGCTGAATGTCTCCTGTGAAGTCACCGATATCAATTTGGAAGGGTTTTGATGAAATCGCCACATGTAATTAAAATCAGCCCATGTAATTGCTGATATATCAAGGTGCAATACATACTATGATTCTTGAGATTTATGTGCTAGTTTTTGTAGGGTTCTCCACTTTTCATTCGATGGAAGTGCAATATTCTTTAAACTATGGTAAGTCAACAACGACTTCGTCAACAATCCATATTTAGAAGAGTAACTTGACATCACTGTTTCACCCAATACCACATTCAAATTTGTAAATGGTTTGATGAATTTCATAAAACTTTGGGGAGTTGTGTCCTTAAGAAGCAAGTCTAAATCAAACTTCTTTTTTTCCCCATGCTTTTTTTGTAAGCTTCTTTTGCAATGAATTTATTTGATGGGTCAACAGACTTCGGCAAACTAAGTTTAATCAAAGTGGTTTTCTTTTCTTGTAGCTTCAATATCTTTTTGCCACCTTTATCCATAATTTTTTATGTTTCCCTTAGTTTCTAGCAGTTTTGAAGGATCGATGATATCTTAATTGTGCCATCAATGCAGCTGTTAATTCCCTTGGATGCCAAATAGTTGTTACTAGTACTGTAAATTACTTGCAAAATCTGTTTTGTCATATCCTCTTTTGATTAAACATGTATGCTCTTCTCAATGTCTCCTTTGATCTTCGAATAAATTAATCTCAAACATTCATTCAATTCAAACCATTCACACAACTTATCACTCCTCTGCAATATTTGCCCCCAGATGTTTTCTTGTATATACTTCATTGTATTTTTTATATTATCATTCAATCTATGCTCCGAAGTTTTAATTTTATCATTTGCATTTTGTAGGTCTTCTTTCATTTGTGCACATTTTTTTCTTTTTTCCTTTACTTCCTCTTCCAAATGTTTTACTTTTTCCTTCTCATGATCCAATAGGTCATGTATTTTTTTTTATTTCAGTAGCAACAGACATAACTTTTGTATAATTTATGTGAACTAGCTCTTTCATCATCAATTTTTTATTACTTTCAGCCAGATTTTGCCTCGGTTCCTTCAATTCCGCCTCCATCTTTTCCTGCTCTGCAATTCTTACTACAGAGCTTGAATTTTTTATCATTTTCTGTAAATCATTGCACTTGTTATCTACTGCTTTCCTCTTTGATTTTTATTTTCTAGGTATTCCTATAGCTTTTCTATTTGTTTCTCTAGTTTATTTTTTTCTCTCTCCAACTTTAGCAGCGAAGTGTAGACAAGCTCATTAGTCTTTTTTGACATGCTAATTTTGTCCATATTTTGTACTTTAGAAAACTTTATTTGGAGGGTGCTAACTTGAAATTCAAAGGGATCTATTTGACTGTGGGGTGGATTTTTATCTTTATTTGGGTGCATAACAACCATGAACTCCATCATATCTTTGTGTGGGTCATATGTTGAAAATATTTTTTTCATTGCAGGTTGTTCCTCTAAAACTTCAGTCAAGGCAACATTCTGCAATGCTCTATTTTTTTTCTTTATTTGCATTTTTTGTGTGTTCAAATTTTTTATAGTAATCACATAATTAAAAATTTGGGCTTGTTGAAGCAATTGAATGTTTAAAAGGTGAAATAGCAGAGGCTCTAGTTCCACATATGCCTATGGTTTTAACTAATGCATTTAGGAGTACCAACAACCATTCTTGATCCTGTCCTACTATCACTTGCATGTGTAGTCTTTCTAGTCTTTTGAGGGGTCTATTCTGAAGCTACAAATGATAGTTTTGTAATGGTAGTGGAACTTGATATAGGATTCTGAATAGTATGAGTATCTACCACTAGTGGCCTCTTGTGAGAGATATTTTGTTGTTGCACTTGTCCAACACCAAGACAACTAGTATCAATAGTAGTACCCATGCCAACCTCACCAGTCGCAATGACACTTGTCTGAACACTAATAGGAATACTATCTCAAGATTCCCCACCAGTGGCAGTGGCACTTGATTCACCACCAACATGAATACCATGATGTGGTGGTGGTTGTGGATTTGAACATCTAACAAATGCAGGTGGAGCTGGAGGGTAATGAGTAGTACCTTTCCGTGATGAATCTGACAAATCAAGTCCAATGATTGGTTTAATAGGAGCTTTTGTTTTTTGAATTTGATTGAAGTTGTACCTCAAGTGGAAACCAAATGCCTTCTCCTGTGGGACCTAGATCACCACCTTCAAAACCCCGTTTTTCCATAATGTTTCCCCTTTTCTATATTTTTCTTTCATGGACTCATTGACTCCACCAAAGATTGCAGGGACTGCAGTTGTTATTGGAGTGGCCTCAACTTCATACTCATTTTTATCATCACTCCTATCATCCTAGTAGTCTACAAAATGGTTGTAGTTTTTTCTGTTATCATCCATCCGTATCTTAGGTGTCCATTCATATATTGGACACTCTATTCTGTTCCAAGTCATCTCATAAATGTTACAGTTCACAATGTGAAGATTGTTGGTCTCTAATATTGTAGATACTTGGATAGAAGAAGATAGCATAAGTAGGATGAGAACCTAAATGTTTTACAAGGACCTTTTTTAATCATTGTTAATTGTTTTTGCATGGATTAAACAATGTGCTCAACAAAATTATATCTTATTGGTTGACTTAGACAATGGACATTAAAAATCATTTCAAGAAGGCTAGCACCCACTTCCCTACCATTTTCCAATCCCAGCCAAAAATGCCAGCAAGGAAATAGTATCCTGAACCCATGGAAAACAAATGGTATAATCATAAGGAGGCTTATCATTCTGATCCAATGCAGTACCATGCACTATTAGAGCTTTAATAATGAATCTCTATGACTTGGATCGAGACTCTCATATTTCTTTGCCACCTTTCCTAGGTCAATGTGGATGTTTGAGTTTTGTGCTTTAAACCATATGTTCAACAAACCTGAAAATTCTCCCTCGGTTATGGATAGAATTTCCTCTTTCGTATTTTTATTGACAATTGCTTTTTTATCTTCATCATAATTTTTAGCGTAGACCATGACAAATTTAGGGCAAGAGAATACTTCAGGTAACACCATGCTTCCCAATCCAGCATCCCACAATGCAATTTTATTTATATTTTGTTTTAACATTTCATTGAAAATAGTAAATTTTACCCTGTTTAGATCTCCCACCTTATTAGACAATGCATATCTAATTTCTATGATACACTTTTTACTATGGATAGCAGGGTCATAAATATCATGGTATTCATCAATGAAACCTAGTGTTTTAACCAGTTTGATTAAGTATATTTTTTTATTCAATTGGCTTTTTGTTGAACTACTGCTTTTTGGTTTCCCCATCTCTGTTACTGTTAATGATTCAAAAAAATGCTAGATACAAGCCTAAAAATGTTAACCCTCAAATTGAGCCACTAGATTTTAAAAAAATGCGGGATGTAGGTGTTCTAGATTTTACTGAAATTTCCATTTCACTAGATTAGCGCAGATAGACTCTATTGCATTCCTCAATCTAGTAGCCCTTTCTGAACCTCCCTGAATTTACTAGTTTGTCCAATAAATGAAATATGATTATGAGTCACTTATTTTGAAAACATTGAAAAGTTCAAAAGTAATACCTCAAGGGCAAAATTTCTAGAATCTTGTTGTAATCAAATAAATTATTATTAATATCTGTTCGTCACTGAAGGACAAAACATTCATTGCTTCAGTCTGAATTCTGAGGACAGTGGACACATCACCAAACACGAGTCACTTTTGTGGACTATTTTTGAAGTCTTTTTAATCCTTTTCAACTTCTACCCTAAATAGAGTTTATTCGACTTAATTATAGTTAATTAAATGTAAAATGTTCAATTTTGGGCGAAGTTCTCGAAAATGTGTTTACTTTCCCACATTCGGGTCGAAATCCACCATAAGCCGTTGATTTGTGCTCATCCAACAAACGATGGTATATGTGGTCAATTGTCGTCGGTCTAGGACTTTTGCCATTTTTCGGCCACATCACAAGACATGAGTCACTTTTCCAGAGTGCTTTTGAAGTCTTTTTAATCGTTTTCAAATTTTGCCCGAAATAGAGCATTTTAGACTTAATTATAGTTAATTAAGTGTCAAACATTCAATTCTGGGCAAAGTTGTAAAATATGTGTTTACTTCCCACATTCGGGCTGAAATCCACCTTAATTCGTTGATATGTCTTCATCCAACAGACGATGGTATCTGTTGTCAGTTGTCATGGGTCCCAGGACTTTTGCCATTTTTTGGCCACATCAATAGACACATTGACACTTCATCGTCCCATGGACGGTTGGTGTTTCCGGGTGAAGTTTGGAAAAAAAAATATTTTATATTCTCTCAAAATATTTTATTTTACTTTCTAAGAAGTGGGTATGACCATTATATTTACTTTAAAAGTTTGAAAAATGGTTTATTCATTATCTTAGTGTTATATGTTGATGATATGCTCGTAACAAGTAAAAGCATGATTGAAATTAATAAGTTAAAGGCTCAATTGGCTAGGACATTTGATATGAAGGATCTAAGAGCAACAAAAAAAAATTTGGACATTGAGATATACCGAGATAGAAAACATGGTAAGCTTTGGTTATCACAACAGAAGTATGTGGAGAAGATCCTCATAAGGTTCAGTATTTAAAAGGTGAAACATGTTAATATCCCTTTAGCTTCCCAATCTAAGCTTTCTTCAAGTTTATGTCATAGTACTGTAGAAGAAAATGATGATACATCTTGTATACCATATGCTAATGTAGTAGGAAGTTTAATGTATGTGATGGTATGTACAAGACCAGATATTTCACATGTAGTTGGTGTTTTCAATAGATACATGGAAAATCCAGGTAAAGAGAATTGGGCAGTAGTGAAATAGGTGCTTCATTATCTTAGAGGAACAAGTAATTATTGTATCACCTATAATGGTTGTAGCAGTTCAACATGTGGTTATGTTGATTCTGATTTTGCATGTGATTTAAACAAAAGGAGATCTACATCAGGTTATGTCTTTACTCTTGCAGGTGGAGCAATCAGTTGGATGTCAAAGCTTCAAGAAATAATTGCTTTGTCCACAATTGAGGCAGAATATATGGCTGTCTCACATGCATGTAAAGAGACAATTTGGTTGAAGAGTTTTTTAGGGGAATTTGGAAAAGTGAAGGACAATGTTATTGTACTTTGTGATAGTCAAAGTGTTATCCATTTGGCTAAAAATCAGGCTTATCATAGTAGAACCAAGCATATTGAAATCAAGTACCATTTGTTAAGATAAGTTATTGATGGAGGTGGAGTAACCCTTAAAAAAGTTCATACACCTAAAAATTGTGCAGATATGTTTACTAAACCAGTGTTGGTGGAGAAGTTGAAGTGGAGTATGGCTTCTCTTGGTTTGCAAAAGGGGTGATGAATGGGCTTGGGCAAGTATTAGGTAAATTGTTGTCAAGGTGGAGATTGTAAGATTATGACGACAAGGAAAACAGAAAGACAAGATTGTGAAAACAATCTTTCTCTTGTTTTAGAAAAAATAGTTTTTTTACTTTTCAAAAGGAAATTTCCACTTTCTTCCAAGGAATAAATCAGGTTTTATTATATGTTGAGAGATTGTTGTTATCTTCAAGAGGTTATAAATCTTTGTTCTCTTGAAAGCATTATTATTATGTTTTGTAAGAGAAATATTGCAGCAGCTATGAAGCTTGCCGATATAATCATTTTTTCTGAATAAAAAGATTATGAATACTTGTCCCTGGATGTTTTCTTGGCATATTGTCAAGGTTTTACCACGTAAATCTGTGCATTCTTATTTGTTCTGTTATTTTTCTTTATTTTTCACTATTTCTATGCATCTAATTTGTGCTGTAATTTGATTGTTTCTGAGTCATCTCCTTCGGTCCTTACCATTTCGAAATAAAAAATCCATAGAAAAATGACATATAACGTCTAAAATCAGAAGTGGCCAGAAAGATGCACCTTAAAATCATCAGTAAAGGTGACTTGGATGGCTTAAAATTGGTGATGAAAAAGTTTATGGAGAAAGAGGTCTAGGATAAAATAAATAAAAGCTATGCTAGAGAATTCAAACTCAGTAATAAAGTTTGTATGTGGATGATAGTGAGGGATTCATGTTTTGTTCTGGAAGTGCTTGACAAGTTCTGAGAAGATTAAGATAAAGAGAAAAGAGAAGAAAAGCGTAAATCCCTCTACATGTTCCGAGAAGATAAAGATGAAGATGCAGAGGAAAGAATGTCGGCTTTCATTGATAGTATTCTTAGCAGGAAATGATACCATCCTCTATTGACAGAAATTGTTAAAGACATGCTCTAGATGGAAAATCAACTATAAAGGAACTGAAAAGAGGAGTCAAATTCAAGAAATTGAAGGGTGACAAAGTAGGAATTAGTCACATTAAGTTCGAAGAGAGTGATTCCATGTTGTATTCACCCCAGTTCAAGGTAAATAAGAGGTCAGAAGTGATTCTCAGAAACCTGATTGCCCTAGAAATCTGCTCCCAAGAAAAGGAAAAACCCATTACAAGGTACGCCATTCCAATGAATGATCTAGTTAACACCAGTGGGGACGTGGCTATCCTGAGACGAGAGGATATTATCATCAGCAAGCTTGGAAGAGACGATGAGATTGCTCAACTTTGGAATTCAATGCTGACATCCATAGAGATGCCTAGTTACGAGTCTATTGACAATGCTTGTCAATCGATAAATGGATACTGCAAAAACTGGTGGAAATTTCTGTGGGCTCAATTTATTATGGTTCACTATTCAAAGCCATGGCTATTTCTGTCTCTTTTGGCTGGTCTTATACTGTTAGTGTTAACTTTTATCCAAATAATTTTCCTTTTTGAATCGTGCCAAGTCAAAAAGACAGAGTCTTCTACTGCTGTACAGTCATACTGTTTGAAATATTTATTATGTAGTAGATAATTATAGTGGTAATTTATGGAAGTTCAAGAGAATAACTTACTTGTTGTAAATACTTTCCTAAGGTAAAGGAGATTTTTAAACTAAGGTTATATCTGTGCTAGTATATATTGGGTGATTTTATTTTTTCTATGTATTATTATTACACTTTTTCAAAGTAGATATTTGAATGAATCAATTTTTTTTTTAATTTATGAATAAATGTATGTATTATCATTTTTAAAGAAATAGTAGTATTTATATTTACAAAAAAATGGATATATATAAAATTGCACGCCAGTAGTTTAAATGGGGTTGAAGTTTGGATTCAAAATATAACAGAAATAATTGCTAAGTGGGAAGAGCACTAATAGAAGGGTGAAGTAGAAGGTCCCAATAACCTAGCTTACTCCATACATCAATGTCTAAGTGTCAATGAGAGGGTCCCACCCTCTTCATCTTTATTTTTTAAATTTTTTTTAAGGTTAATTAACTAGATAGCAAGAAAAGATATAATTCTTAAGTTGAATTATCTACGCTTCTTTTCTAATGAGGGCATGAGGAATGGCAATGGTTTCCAAGATGGACAGAGCTTTGTTGGACAATAATCAAGAGAACTTCAAAATGTGAGAGAGAGTGAATTGAACGATTGAGAGCGATGAAAGGAAAAGCCCAAAAAGGCAATTTTAAGGAACTAGGAGACATCTCGACGTGAGTGTGAACCTCGAGCGGTGTTACATTGTTAAAATAAATAAGTGTAGCATCCCAAGGGCCACCTTTAGTCATGGATTTTCATAGGATGAATGTGCAATTTACGGCATTACAACTAGAATTGTTTTTGGGTTTAGAGATCCTTAGCAACAATTGTAGTTATTTATACATATTTGTACTCTACAATAATCAATTTGAACTAGAGGAGCATTTTCTTTTTAGGCATCTAGTGTATTGTGAAATTTATAATAGATTTTGCTACTTCCTTATGGAAAATCATTGTCGCTTTCTGAAATCTTATTTATTATGATAATCAATGATATGTAAACCTATCTATCAAAAAAATGATTCAACTTATAATTAATGTTATTAAAAGTCATAACCTAACTCTTCTTTATCAATATTGCCCTTTATATTTCTTTCTTTTAACTTTTATTTTTAAAATATAAACAAACTCATTATAATTTTCCCGCTGTATAATAATATTTTGATCAGTAGTGCATATTAACATATAAAGTTCAAAAGTTTGATGCAATGGTGTAAATGTGAGCCTCGTCCAATTTTTGGATCCTCAAACCTTTATTTTAAGGTTGTCAGCCGTTGGGCAGACGTGGTCGTCATATTTTACTTCATCCCCAACATCACTATTAGCAGATCCTTATCAACTTTTAGTCTATTTTCTTTATAGGCAGTGTGTGATCCAGCGCGAAGATTCTTTGTCCATGAAAAATCAAGATTAGTGTCAGACAGTGAAGCGCCCACTTTTATCTCCACGAGCATATTAAGAGTCCACAGAAGAATTCTTAACTTAACATGGCTGAACATTTGTGTCGGAGGCGGAAAATATGGAACAAAAAAGAGAGCGAAAAGTTTGATGAAAAATGGTGCCTTGCTCAAGTTCAGTCGGGATTACAGAGCAGAGAGAGAGAAGATTAATCCCACAATGGTCTTATTCATACAGTTCCTAAGTCTCTCTTCGTCAAAAACCCCGAATTCTCTCTTTATCAAATGGTTATTTAGACCATTGATCACACATAGTTCTTCCATTCATTTAAATAACATGAATCAAATTGTGAAGTATAGAGACCATGCAATTTGTTGAATCAACACTTAAATTTCACCATATCTTCAATGAAATTTACATGTCTTTTGGAACAATGTCTTGGCAACAATCTTTGCCTTCTCCTAATCTACTCTACTGTAAAATGCTAATTTCTCTTGAACTACTACTACTAACTATTGACTATTAACTATTAAATATCAACTATTAACCTTACAAATGATAAAGTGAGGCCTTATATAGTGCTCTCATTACATTTTAGTGGCTTAGATCAATTTGAGATCAATGGTCAAGATTACAAGATAGAAATCCTAATTAGGATTTGTTGAACCCATTACAAAGCATTAAATTCTTGACCAATGATACGATTATGGTTAAGGGGACACATCTCCTTTTGTGAAAATTCAACCAATAAGCACGATGGTGGTAGGTACACCAATCTTCGAGCCCTTGTAGTTGTCATCTAAATGAGGTAGGTTCTCTGAATCTAGACGCCTTCCCTTGAAATAATGTGATTGGATGTAATGATGAATAGGCGCCACCTCAGCTTGTTCTTGTAACTCATCACGAGTGTGGAACTGAATGAGGCATATCTCTTGATACTCAACATTTGCGAATGCTTGATGTGATGACGACTCCACTCATATCAATATTCTAACTTTGATTAACTCTTCTTAAATTATCGCTTCGTTGCGATCACCTGTAAGAGTTGGCTAAGCTATTCTCGTGATGATTGTTGATTATATTAGTCAATCACATATAAAACCTTAATGAGACTTTACATTCTCAATTCATAATCATTTTAAGTCAATAACAATCCTTTCAAATCCTATAAGATGATCAAAATAAAATAAAGGAAACCTTTATGGTTGGTCAGGTTACAATATATCCAACATGCAATATGATCTGATCCTTCTACGTCAAAATGCCTAAATAAACCTTCTCAGACCTGCAATCTTTCAAAATAATCAGATATATGTATTTTGATCTAATGTAATGATGAAAATAATTGCAAACTCGCTGATCAAAGGCGTCCATCACAGGTACGTAGGCTTATTTCAACATGTCAATTTGGTGCCTCTTAATGGAGTCACTGTTCACTTGTGAATTGCTGATCAAAATTCGCTGATGCTCAAAGTCGTTTTCACAGATAAAAATTGCCGCTTGGGTGACGTAATAGTTACCGCCCTCAATGAAGCCTCTTTGCTGAAGATAAAGCAATACGTTTTGTGAAACACTCATAAGACTCAGTATCGCTGCCCGTCATAATCATAGGCATAAATCACTACATTCAAAATCGCAATGGGCGAAATGAAGTCGCTGAATGTCTCCTGTGAAGTCACCGATATCAATTTGGAAGGGTTTTGATGAAATCGCCACATGTAATTAAAATCAGCCCATGTAATTGCTGATATATCAAGGTGAAATCGATGATGTCAAAACAGAGTCGTAGCATGAAGAGATTCGCTAATGTTTGGAGATTATACTTAATGTCTAGGTCGCCTCCTCCTCATTATGGATCGCTGTCCAATATATCACGACTGCTGAAGGTAGAAGATGAGTCGTTGTCCAAGATGACCAGTTTTGATGATAAAATCAAGTCGCTTCCTCTCAAATGTAAATTTCTGTAGCTAGGTGTAAACAATGTCGCGACCTTAGGGATAAATCAGATCTGCCACCGAAATAGGCCAATCCGGTGATCAACATGGAGTTCCTGTTGCCCTTAGTTGTCCTTGGTGACAAAAAGGGTGGCATTTAATTGGTCTTGTTATCGGTAGTTTGTAATATATTTGTAAAATTTTTTGGTTCATAATTGTTAGCAAATATATGATGTGGGTCCTCTTAATATGATGACATGAAGATGAGGTGGCATTTTTAAGTGATTTTGGTTGATATTTTTTAAGATGCGGATTTCAAACAAGCGTTAAAAAACAAAAGTATTTTGTTGGAAGCAAATTAAAACTCTTCGAACTCCGGCTGAGTTTATCAAACCCTAATACATCCACCGCCATGAGTTTCACTCTAGCAGTTACAGGGCAAAATATTGCCGGATTCTGGTTATGGGTTTTTGGTATGACAATCTGCAAGGTTAAACGAGTCAAATGGTGGTCTTAGTTGCCAATTTCAATGGGATTTTGTGTAGATATTTAGGATTTCATTCTCTGGTACATCTCTTCAAAAGAACAGGTAATATCGTTTCAAAATACTCTCGTTCTTACAGTTTTCAGGGAGATATCGAAGATTCTTCGAATTATAAATGATAAATAATTCAAAGTTTAGTGAGTTGCTTTGAAAATTTTCAACGTTCTATTATTTCTGAAAATTCCAATCAAAAAGAAGATGTTCACATAGCAGTTTACATTCTGAATCATGTGCAAATCAAGGTAAAATCCACCTTTACTCCTTATGAACTCTGGTATGGTAAAGCTGCTTCAATTAAATACTTCAAGATTTTTGGTTGCAAATGTTATATAAAAAGAGATGAAGAGAATCTAGGCAACTTTGATGCTAAGGCTGATGAGGGTATCTTTCTTGGATACTCTACTCACAGTAAAGCTTATAGATGTTTCAATAATAGATTGAACAAAAATTTTGAAACTATTAATGTGAGATTTGATGAGCAATTTCTTTTAAGTAATGGTATGAAGGATATTGAAGAGGATATTCCAGTGAGACTGGAACAAGTTCCTAAATCTACTGAAGCAAAAATTGCAAATGAGAAGAGTCCTCCATCAAGTCCTAAAGCAGAAATTCCTCTACATACACCCACTAGAATCATTACTAAAAGACATCCTCAAAGTCAGATTATTGGTGAAATGGATGTAGGAATCTTGACTAGGAGAAGAGCAAAAACTGGTGAACAAGCTTAAATGGCTGAGCATTACTGTCTGGTTACTGATTTTGAACCTAAGTTTGTTTCTGAAGCTCTTGTTGATGAGTGTTGGCTAAATGCAATGCAAGATGAAATCAGTCAAATAGAAAAGAATAAAACCTGGGAACTAGTGCCTAGATCAGATGATAAAAATGTTATAGGGGGTAAATGGATTTTTAGAAATAAACTTGATGAATCCGGTAAAGTTGTTAGGAATAAAGCACACTTTGTGTGTAAAGGCTATGCACAGCAAGAAGGTGTAGATTTTGGTGAAACATTTGCACCTATTGCTAGGCTAGAGTCAATACAAATATTTTTGGCATACTCCTGTTATAAAAAATTTCAAGTTTATCAAATGGATGTTAAAACAACATTCCCAAATGGTTATCTTGATGAAGAGGTATATATGGAACAACCAGAAGGGTTTGTCTCTGCAGATAAACCTGATTATGTATACAAGTTGAAACAGGCTCTATATGGCCTTAAACAAGCTCCAAGATCTTGGTACTCCAGGTTGGATGCCCACCTTACAGCAAATGGGTTTACTAGAGGTGGATTTGGCAGTAACTTGTATGTCAAAGTTGAAGGTAATGATATCTTGGTTGTTGAGGTATATGTGGATGATATCATTTTTGGTTGCAATAATGATTCCTTGTCCAAAAAGTTTTCAAAACTCATGGAATCTGAATTTGAAATGTCCATGTTGGGTGAATTAACCTTCTTTCTTGATCTTCAAGTAGTGCAACTTGAACAAGGCATTTTTCTGTCACAAACCAAATATGCAAAAGAAATGCTTAAGAAGTTCAATTCGACAGATTGCAAACCTGTTAGTACTCCAATGGAGATTGGTTGTAAATTGACCAAGTCAGATGACTCACCTGAGGTAAATCAATCTAAGTATAGATCAATGATAGACATCCTTCTTTATTTAACTACATCTAGGCCTGATTTGATGCATACAGTCTATTTGGTTTCACGTTTTCAATCTGCCCCTAAACAATCTCATTTGACTGTTGTAAAAAGAATTTTCAAGTACATTCAAGGTACTTTAGACTATGGTTTATGGTATCCGCAAAATAATGATTTTACTCTTGTTGGTTTTACGGATGTATAGATGATAGAAAAAGCACCAGTGGTGCAACTTTCTTCCTAGGAGATTGTCTTGTTGCATAGCACAGCAAAAAGCAAGAATGTGTCACTTTATCAACTACAGAATCTGAATATATTGCAGCAACTGCTTGTTGTACCCAGTTAATTTGGATGTCTCATCAACTTGCTGATATGGGTATTATAGTTGACAAGCCCATCTCTATTTTCTATGATAATACTAGTGCCATCAATCTTTCCAAGAATCTTGTGATGCATTCTCGCACTAAACATGTTGCTATTAAATTCCTTTTTTTGCAAGAACAAGTATTGGCTAATGAATTTCAAGTTTTGTATGTACCTTCCCAAGCACAAGTAGCTAATATTTTCACAAAAGCTCTGTTTAAGGAAGTTTTTGAACGGTTGTGAGATAGATTGGAAGTGCTTTCTCAATCTTCTCTTGTCTCCAACTAATGCATGAATTGAGGGGGAGCTTTTCTCTCTGCAAGCAGCAATCCGCTGCTTTACCCTTTGTCCTTGAGACAAAATGGGGAAGATAGTTTTGACATCATTGACAGTGGCATTTCATTTCAGTTTTGACAGATTGGCAATACATTCAATTTGATGATAGTGGCATTTCATTTCAGTTTCAGTTTTGACAGATTGGTAATACATTTCAATTTGATTATAGTGGCATTTTATTTCAGTTTTGACAGATTGGTAATACATTTCAATTTAATGACAATGGCATTTCATTCATTTATTGATGACTCACATTACAGTTGGTTCTAATCCTTTATGGATGATAGTGGCATTTACATTTGGTTCATAGTCACATTTCATTTGTTATTATGGACAGTTGATAGGATCACTATATCTGAGTATCATTGACAGGTTTATTATTACATCTGTTCATTGTTCATTACAGGTTCAGTATTACATCTGTGTATTGACAGGTTCATTATGTGACAGATATTGACAGATTTTTATGATCAGTAATTTGCTTTGGTTTTTGGTGCATCTCACGTTTCTGGTCTCTATTAGTTAAAAGGCATGTACAAGTCAATGATGGTATGATTTTTGCCATCAAGGACAAAGGGGGAGTTTGTTACCCTTAGTTGTCCTTGGTGACAAAAAGGGTGGCATTTAATTGGTCTTGTTATCGATAGTTTGTAATATATTTGTAAAAAAATTTGGCTCAGTACTGGTAGCAAATATATGATGTGGGTCCTCTTAGTGCGATGACATGAAGATGAGGTGGCATTTTTAAGTGACTTTGGTTGATATTTTTTAAGATGCGGATTTCAAACAAGCGTTAAAAAACAAATGTATTTTGTTGGAAGCAAATTAAAACTGTTCGAAAGCTTTTCTCCGACTAAGTTTATCAAACCCTAATACATCTGCTGCCATGAGTTTCACTCCAACAGTTACAAGGCATTCTGGGTATGGATTTTTGGTATGACAATCTGCAAGGTTAAATGAGTCGGATGGTGGTCTTAGTTGCCGATTTCAATGTGATTTTGTGCAGATATTTAGGATTTCATTCTTCGGTACATGTCTTCAAAAGAATAGGTAATATCGTTTCAAAATACTCTCATTCTTATAGTTTTCAAGGAGATATCTGAGATTCTTCAAATTATAAATGATAAATAATTCAAAGTTTAGTGGGTTGCTTTGAAAATTTTAAACGTTCTATTATTTCTAAACATTCCAATCAAAAAGAAAAGATTTTACAGTCGCAAGGTTTTATGTTTTTGATGAAATCATTTTTGTTGATTTTGT
Organism: Cryptomeria japonica; assembly: GCF_030272615.1. Classification (NCBI taxonomy): domain Eukaryota; kingdom Viridiplantae; phylum Streptophyta; class Pinopsida; order Cupressales; family Cupressaceae; genus Cryptomeria; species Cryptomeria japonica. The sequence continues at coordinate 728,454,608 of NC_081411.1, read as the reverse complement.
TATAAAGAGGATAATTTCTTTTCTTTTTTGATCAAACCCTTATGAGGGTTTTGGTAACCATTTTCGAAAGTCATAGATGATGCGGAAGACTATTATGGGAACTTCACGGTTTTGTTTATATTTAAAACTGAGCCGTTTTTTTATATATATCAAAAGGAAGTTGTTACCTGAAAATACAATTCCCTTTTTGTTACAAAGAACAGGTTAGTCGATTCAGTTATTGATTAAACCCTAACCCATGGTGGGTAACCCTATATGAGGGTTACTCTTGAAGACAGTCTTTGATCATTTTCTGAAGAACACATTGAATTATATAAGTTTTTTGGTAATAGGACTTTTATAAAGAGAGAGAGAGAGAGAGAGAGAGAGAGAGAGAGAGAGAGAGAGAGAGAGATTGATGCCACTAAGGTTGGAGTTATTATTGTTATCCAGAGATTGAGTGTACTCTCTTTGATTGTGTTTAAATTTAAAAATATCATTCTCTATCTACTATACAGAGATATGAAGGACATTGTTGCAATTTTTTTAGTGGGAATCATTTGCATAGATTGATAGATTATTATATTCACTCTAACCATTGATAGTTTTGTGACTGCAGAACATAGTGCAATCATAAAGGTACCAGTGATTGTAGCTTGGGTTGGCAATTTTTGATGTTGTATAAGGAAGAGGGGTTGGTGCTCCTTGAGGCCTTGTGGCTTCTAAATTTTGTGTACTGAGTTGGTGTGAAATAATACAAGGAATCTTTTACCGAGTGGTTTTTCTACCCCAAGAGGGTTTTCCACTCATGAAAATTATGGTGTTATGTGTCCAATCTTGTCTCATTTTGTTTCACATGCTCTAATACTTTAGATCTTTTGTTATTTTTCTTTCTCTCTCTACTGTGTGTAACAGTATGGTATATAATCTTTGCAAATCATATTTAGATGTTGCATGTTTTGTGAAAAGTGACAAAATCATCTTGTTTTTCAAAAAGCTTAAATCAAAGATTATCTGTCTGTTCTTATTATTGAATGGTCATTTTACATACTTTGTTAACAATTTGTTTTTACAATGTTTAGTCATATTTGGGTAAACTTGCAACTCATGTGTTCAATGTCATTCACCTGTTGTTAATCAAGATAGTCTTTTTCAAAGTTTTTTTGAGTCAAAAATTGTGACACTTTGATTCACCCCCCCTCTCAGAGTGTCTCCACTTCCAACAGTTCTCTGGGCAAATTCAATATGTGAAGATGAATTCTTAGTCTCTCAGTGAAATCATTGATGTATATATGAGCAATTCCCTCAGTAAAGTCGCAACATGTTGACAATGAAATCGCTTATCAAACTTGGCCAGTTTCAATTCGTTGGTGCATATATTGGTTGTGTGCAAGTCGATTATAACTTGATCAAACGAAGTGATGAATTTGAACACCTTTTCGATGATTTTATTAAATGAGCCTGAATTTGGATACTAAATAGTTCGACCACCTTCATTTAATGCCAATTCACAAATGTTAATGAAATTCTTTTATTTTTCAAATCGTCAGGTACTTATGATTAATGTCGTTCCATCTAGTCAAGATGCTTTTAAAATTTGATCAATTGAATCGCCATCTCCTGTAATAAAGCACATAAAAGCAATTGCACAACATCATATATTAAATCCGATCCAATTATGATTACATCACCACCTTCATCACTTATGTGTCACCTTCCATTTAATGTCACTTGGTTGACTATGAAGGAATTTCATCGAGTTTGTTCTTAGTCGTCCAATTGATTTTTGTCATTAAATGTGTGATTGATAGTGAAATCTGTGAAATAATTGAGTAATTCTAATGCTTTATCAACCAGACCTTTGAGTTTCCAATTTGACATTCCTTTAGTCCTAATTGCATCCCTTTTCGAATTCGCATTTCAATATCTTATTTACAAAATCAATTTGATTTTGTGTTCCCTTCTATCGAATTGCAAAATTTATCATTAAGTACACTCTTAAGTTGCATTGTGGAGATTCAAGTTGCGCACTCTTACCAACTTCATTTATCGATTTGAACTTATAGTTATTCATTGTGTAAGCGGATATTAAATTTTAAGCATCTTTGCATTGCTAGGAGCAATGATGAACAATACATGAAGCGTGCAATGCTTTCCAAAAGTAGTAGTGGGACCACTAGGAGGCAGCAATATCAGTGCTAGGAAGCAATGGTAGCATCGCTGGGAAGCAGTTATAGCAGCACTGGGAAGTAGTGGTGGTAGTGCTACAAAGCAACAATAGTACTAAAAGGCACTACTTATTTTCCATACCTTAGCCAAATTTTCATGATTTTCTTTTTTTTTCAAAATTTTTTACTTTTTTTGTATTTTGTATTTTTTTTTTTGTATTTTTAAATTTTTTTGGTTTTTTTATTTTAAGAGAGACACTTTAAACTACACTAAATTAAGACATGAATTATACAACAATTGAGATAAGAAAAGAGGGGTCCCCATTTTTAATGGGGCGATGTGTGAAAAACGTCACAATATCTAGCAACACCTCGAATAAATGTTCCTGAATATTTCAAAGATAAAACTCAATCCACACTTAGAACCTTTGGAAAATTCAACCCAACTTATCAAAAGACTAGAGAGTATACTCAAGGAGGAAGAATAATCTTGCACCAGATCAAGACACCTAATCTTTGATTACCGATGTGTGTGTAAATGTATTCATTCCATTTCATGAGAACAATGTGACTGCTAGGATCCTCCACGACTAGCTACATAGTTATCCATACTTCATAAGCATCCTGGATAGAGCCTCGCTACCAACAAGCATCTATAGCCTTGATGAGGGTATCACTGCAATCTTGTGAATATTGCTCCATATCCAATCAGGCATCCATAGCCCCGATGGAGTTACTCACATATTCCAAAGATAAACACTTTGATATTCAATTTTCATTTCATTTTATCTCTCTTGATATTCTCTTTTTATTTTTTATTTTTTCTCTTTTTGATACTGCTTTCTTTTCATATATTTTCCCCACATGCAATTTGGCTCATAAGCAGTAAAGATCACTTGGGCTTGATTAATTACAATGTCGTTGAAGTAAAATTTAAGATTTTTCATTGGCCATGACTTCACCTAATAAACCACAATGACTTAGAGCAATTGATTAAGCATGTAAAATATAGTAATCGAAAGATATTGGTATCAAGACATAACAAGAAATTATCTTCGAAGTCAAGTACAAATCCTAATCAAATTATGAAGTTGGAGAGGAATAACCTTTAATTCAAAACAATTTCATGAATAGACATCCAAGAAATGGACAAAACATAATATCTAAAATTTTGTGAGCATGTGAGAAAATGATGCAAACGCCCCTCTCACAAATGAAGGCTTGGGAACTTAGGACACCTAAACTAAGCAAAAGGGCTGACTGAATCAAAGTAAACTAGACTAAGAAAAAAGACCATTAACTAAACTACTTGACCCATCAAAGAATCATGAATCAAATGACTCAAGGAACACTAATAACCTGGCTCAACAAAACCTATAAGCTAAAACATGTGGAAAGAAAACCTACTCTTAGACTTGACACAACTCAAAAAAGAAACATATGTACATGACTTTGCAAAATTTATCAAGATATACAGTAGGAGCATGGCAATAGTGATGGTTCGGAGATATGCAAAACTCATCCTTAAACTCATAAAGGAAAGCTCTTGCAAGGCGAATCTCATATTTAGGCAAAAATTCACTCAAGATGATCAATTGAGGTAACTCATTAGGTCTGTGATCTATCCAAATACAATTTGTTTTCCCAAAATCTCCATAATCAAAATCATAACAACTTTCAAAGCTAGGATTAAGGAAAGAGACAACCTAGCATTGTTTATGCTCAAATGGAAATTCTTGCTCATCGTCCACCTATGTATCATTGGAAGAAAGATAGTCAACGATTTCAAGAGGTCGCCATTGGTGATGTATTATTCCACTCGCATATTTGATATAAATTTTTTTACATTTTTTAGTTTTTCTTGCATCCTTAGCAATGAAAGTAGTGCAACCTTGGATTTCTTTTTACTCTTTGCTTCCATGATGACAATACGTTCAATATTTATCATAAACCAGGCATCCTTGTGACACTTCATAAGAATGTCTTAAAAAATGAGAGTCTCCTTAAGTGATTGATCTTCAAAAATTTCCTGTAGTGATTGTTCAAATGCTGACATTGATGGTAGCATTGCTTCAAAGTGCTCTTCGCTTTCTAACTCTACTCGTTCATCTTCAAGGATGTTCAACATTTCTTCCTTTAGAACAACTTGAAGCTCTTCATTTGATTCTTCTTCTTGTGGCAAGGACGAGTTCTCATTTCCTTGTTCTTTGAATGGTGAATTTTCAAGTCAAATCAAGTCATGATGACCCTTTAAGTCACATATGTTTTCTATTATATATTCTTTCTCAGTCACTCAAAGATCTTCATAGTTATCTATGTTTTGTATAACTTCATGCCTCGATGTCTCCACACATTGATCTTCGCTTGCTAACATATTGGTGGCTTGAACATGTTCCATTAATTCTTCATCTTCCTTGGATGCGAGGTAGGCAAAGATATCGTTCATTGTAACACATCGATCATCAAGTTGGACCAAGCAATAGACTAGCCACTCTTCTAATACTACTTCAGGAGGTCATAGATGATGATGAATCATTCCATTTTTATTAACTCGCTTGTCTTGATACAATGCCAGCAATAAATCCTTATTTGCTTCCCACATGAGATCTTTCAAAGCCCCCTCAAATAGCATGATGGTGATGCTATCTTTGACTGCCTCCTCAAATTGTTCATCATACTTTGGCTTGCTTGTGATAACCTGTAATTCTTTGCTCAATATCTCTATGTGATTATCTTCTCCTTCATGGCCACTACCTGAAACTTCTTGTAATTAAGTCTCAAGGATCTCCCTTTGTAGTACAGATGAAAATTCTTCAAGGAACTCTTCTTCTTGTAATGGATGTGAAGCATTACCTTCCTTGGCTGTTAGATTGACATCCCGATCATTGTTTGTCACTGCTTTTGTTTCAATCAGCTCACTTCATCCTCTTGGGATGAAGATGTAGCATACTCCTCCTTAGATGCAAGTCTTGTAATACATTGATCATCATGTGAACTTGTGTAGCCTCCTTTACTGTCGGATGATGTAGCAATGTCTTGTTCATGTTCTCTTTTAAATTCAGTTGCAAGGTATTCACTCCAATATCTATTCACGATACATTCTTGCTTGGATAAGTTTGGCAATCCAAACTGATATCTAGCTTGATTGATAGCCATTTTGCACAATGATCAAGTAAACTCTGAGTGGAATGCATTGTGAAGTCTACACCATGTTGGTAGCAATATTTTCTCTAAGTGCAGTTTGCCTTTAGTAGCAAGCCGACTCTTGATCACCCCTAAAATTTTTGAAAGAGGATCATTACTCATTGGGACACTGAAATTGCCTTCTTTTGCTTTAGGTCTAGGGACATCCCAAAAGAAGATCTTTCCCTGTACTAGTGATTCCATTCTTGACAAGAATGTCAAGCAATGCATCTTATCATGTTCTTTCGTCGCGTGGATTCTACATTGTCCGGGTAATGCAAATCTGCATAAACAATGTGGATGAAGCTATGCATTCAATCTCCACCAAAGTTGAGGGATATCAACTTCAAGCTCATCTTTGTGACACTACTACTCCATTGAGAATTTTTTTTTCTTTTTTTTTGATTTTCTGCCTTTTATTTTTATTTTTTTTTCAAATTTTTTATTTTTTTCACTTTTTATTTGGATTTTTTGGAATATGAAAGATCTTGCAAATCTCAAATGTATCTTGAAGGCGCAAAAATTTCCAACTGTGTGATTTTCTTCTTTTGTTTATAATCCCAACTAATGATCCAATGTTCTTTCTTTCAATTGAATTCACCTGTTCAAGAGTTTGATTTCAAATATTCACTTATCAACCTTCCTTCTAGCACCAATTCTGTTGTGTGCAGAGGAAGGTAAAATAATTCTTGAGATAACTCCTACAAATATAAATTGAGATAATCTAGATTTCAGCTGTTAAGGCATTCATCATGTTCATCCCCTCCTTCTAGTACCAATTTTGTTGATGGTGTTTTGATGCACTATTGAACACAAAATAAAATACCAATGATACACTATCCTCTCTTTATAAAAACACTTTCAAATGCCAAAGATCTGTGAAGGATCACTTGAGATGACTCCAAGGTTCTTTTATGTTAGGTCTTAACATGTCAGATTGCTTCAATGGTATTGATGTGATTTTTTGTACCTCCGAAGGGACTTATGTTGAACACCTGAATGCTCGAATGATCCAATGATGGTGGAACATGGGATTTCACTTGACTTGATTAAAAAAAAGGAAAAAGATAATGGGTTGAGAGAGATCTAGTCTAACTCTAAGAATGTAGGAACAATGTTTGATCTTTGATGAAATTCTAACTAAGTCTTGCTTCAACATACAACGAACATCTCCACAAGGCTAGTGAGATCTTCTAAGGATAGCTTTATGATGTCCAAATCATCACCACAAGCATAGATACCATGACGTTGATGCATATCAATGAAGGACTAATAATTGAAGTTAAGTATGGGCTAATATGGATCCAGTTGACCACACAAGGCACTTTACCATCGACAAAGTGTTAGTAGTATGGATATACAAATTTCACCATGGATCACACATAGTTCTTCCATTAATTTAAATAACATGAATCAAATTGAGAAGTATACAGACCATGCAAATTGTTGAATCAACATATCAATTTCACCATATCTTCAATGAAGTTTACATGTCTTTTGCAACAATGTCCTCACAACAATCTTTGCCTTCTCCTACTCTACTCTACTATAAAATACTAATTGCTCTTGAACTACTCCTACTGACTATTGACTATTAACTATTAAATATCAGCTATTAACCTTGCAAATGATAAAGTGAGGCCTTATATAGTGCTCTTATTACATTTTAGTGGCTTAGATCAATTTGAGATCAATGACCAAATTTACAAGATAGAAACCCTAATTAGGATTTGTTGAACCCATTACAAAGCATTAAATTCTTGACCAATGATACAATTACGATTAAGGGGACACATCTCCTTTTGTGAAAATTCAACCAATAAGTGATGGTGGTAGGTACATCGATCTTCGAGCCCTTTTAGTTGTCATCTGGATAAGCTATGTTCATTGAATCTAGACGCCTTCCCTTGAAATAATGTGATTGGATGTAATGATGAATATGTGCCACCTCAGCTTGTTCTTGTAAATCATCGCAAGTGTGGAATTGAATGAGGCATATATACTGATACTCAACATTTGCGAGTGCTTGATGTGATGACGACTCCACTCATGTTGATCTTCTAACTTTGATTAACTCTTCTTAAATTATCGCTTCATAGTTCATTGCGATCACCTACAAGAGTTGGGTAAGTTAGTCTCATGATGATAATTGATTATATTAGTGAATCACACATAAAACCTTAATGAGACTTTACATTCTCAATTGACATCTTTAACCATTGATCGAGCATAATCATCTTAAGTCAATAATAATCCTTTTAAAGTCTGCAAGATGATCAAAATAAAATAAAGGAAACCTTTATGGTTGGTCAAGTTGCAATATATCCAACATGCAATATGATCTGATCCTTCTACGTCAAAATGCCTAAATAAACCTTCTCAGACCTGCAATCTTTCAAAATAATCAGATATATGTATTTTGATCTAATGTAATGATGAAAATAAGTGCAAACTCGCTGATCAAAGGCGTCCATCACAACTAGGTAGGCTTATTTCAACATGTCAATTGGATGCCTCTTAATGGAGTCGCTGTTCACTTGTGAATTGCTAATCAAAATTTGGTGATGCTCAAAGTCGTTTTCACAGATAAAAATTGCCGCTTGGCTAACGTAATAGTTACCCGCCCTCAATGAAGCCTCTTTGCTGAAGATAAAGCAATACGTTTTGTGAAACACTCATAAGACTTAGTATCGCTGCATTAAAAATCGCAATGGGTGAGATGAAGTCGCCGAATGTCTCTTGTGAAGTCAGCGATATCAATTTGGAAGGGTTTTGATGAAATCACCAATGTAATTGAAATCAGCCCATGTAATTGCTGATATATCAAGGTGAAATCGATGATGTCAAAATAGAATCATGGCATGAAGAGATTCGCTAATGTTTGGAGATTATACTTAATGTCTAGATATATCTCGCTGTCCAATATATCTCGACTGCTAGCGGTGGAAGATGAGTCGTTGTCCAAGATGACCAGTTTTGATGATAAAATCAAGTCGCTGCCTCTCAAATGTGAATTGCTGTAGCTGGGTATAGACAATACCGCCACCTTAGGGATAACACTATGAATTCGCTGTGATACAACGACAAGATCAAATCTGCCACTGAGATAGACCAATCTGCTGATCAACATGGAGTTCGTTGGGCAAATTCGATATGTGAAGATGAATTCTCAGTCTCTGAATGAAATCGTTGATGTATATATGATCAATGCCCACAGTGAAGTCGCAGCATGTTGACAGTGAAAACGCCTATCAAACTTGGTCAGTTTCAAATCGTTGATGTTAAAACTAGAGTCGCCACCTTAGGATGATCAAAATTTGATAAAAAACTCAAATCGCTTGTGTATATATTGGCTGTGTGCAAGTCGATCATAGGAAATTAAAGGTAAGTCGATTACAAACTGATCAAACAAAGTGATCAATTTGAAGATAATAGCAATCGGTAGCTCATCACCTTTTGGTTGATTTTTTTAAATGAGAGTGAAATCGTTGATGTATATATGAGCAATGCCCTCAGTAAAGTCGCAGCATGTTGACAATGAAATCGCCTATCAAACTTGGCCAGTTTCAAATCGCTGGTGCATATATTGGCTGTGTGCAAGTCGATCATAGGCAATTAAAGGCAAGTCGATTACAAATTGATCAAACGAAGTGATGAATTTGAAGATAATAGCAATCGGTAGCTCATCACCTTTTGGATGATTTTATTAAATGATCCTGGATTTGGATACTAAGCAGTTCGACCACATTCATTTAATGGCAATTCACAAATGTTAATGAAATTCTTTTGTTTTTCGAATCGTTGGGTACTTATGATTAATGTCGTTCCATCTAGTCAAGATGCTTTTAAAATTTGATCAACTGAATCGCCATCTCTTGTAATAAAGCACATAAAAGCGATTGCAAATCGTCATATATTAAATCGGGTCCAATTATGATTGCATCGCCACCTTCATCACTTACGTGTCACCTTCTATTTAATATCACTTGGTCGACTATGAAGGAATTGTGTCGATTTTGTTTTTAATCATTCAATTGATTTTCGTGTTAAATGCATCATTTTTCGAATTTGCATCTCAATATCCTATTTACAAAATCAATTTGATTGTGTTTTTCCTTTTATCGAATTACAAAATTAATCATTAAATACACTCTTAAGTTGCATCGTGGAGATTCAAATTGCGTGCTCTTACCATCTTTATTAATTTGAACTTTTAGTTATTCATCATGCAAATGGATATTAAATTTTAAGCGTCTTTGCTTTGCTAGGAGCAATGATGAACAATACGTGAAGCATGCAATGCTCTTGAAAAGTGGTAAAGATGCAAGTAAGCACCTCTCAAAAGCAGTAGTGGGACCGCTGCTAACCGGGAGGCAGCAGTAGCAGTGTTAGGATGCAACTGTAGCACCCTTGGGAAGCAGCAATAGCATCGCTAGGAAGCAGCGGTGGTAGCGCTGCTAAGCAACAGTGGTACTTAAAGGCACTACTTATTTTTTATGCCTTGGCCTAATTTTCATGATTTTCATTTTTTATTTTTTCGAATTTTTTTAATTTTTTTTTTAGTATTGTTGAATTTTTTTGGATTTTTTATTTTAAGAGAGACACACTTTAAACTACACTTAATTAAGACACCTTTTCTACAACAATTAAGCTAAGAAAAGAGAGGTCCCCATTTTTAATGGGGTGATTTGTGAAAACATGACAACAATTCCCAAGCATACTTAGAAAGGTGCCAAGAAAAGGAAAAACAAATTATCGACATCCAAACATAGGACCTATTCTAAAAATTTGAATTTAATGATAATTAAGTTGTAGGTTTAACAATTAAAATATATGGTAGAATGAGGCACAAATAGGACTAAAAATGATAGAGTTGAAAGAAAAACCAAGTAGAGTGTGAAATTGTAAATGAATACAATTTATGGCATTACATTTAGTTCAAACTTTAGTGGATATTTGAACTTATGCTCATACTCATGGTAAAGTAGAGAAAGTAGTAGAGAGAAAGACTTATTAGAGATAGGATGACACTATATTGAGAGAAGCAAGCTATCAAGTTTAGGATCTTATCAACTCATACAAGAACATCCAAAGGAGAATACAATCATGAAGAAAACACACAAAGTAAAAAAACAAGACAAAACAGTCAAAGGAAAAATAAAAAGAAAATGACACCAAAATGTTAGTATCAAAAAGGGTCCAAGTCAACTAGTTGAAGAGACCTCGATGTCAATATTGTCCTAACCACTAAGTGTCATCCTCAAAATGTTGTTCAGAATCATAAGAAAACTTCTATAAAGATACAAGAGCATGGACCCTTACGAAGACAAGGAAAAGAGGGTTAATGGTTCAACAACTACCAAGTTTTGTTATGTTTGGTGATCTATGACAAGCATGTATTACATTAGCCAACAACTTGCGTTATGTTGTGTGATTCATGTACTACAACAAAATCATAAGAATAGAAATCCATGCTAAACTAGGAGATGAATTCTTTAGGGAGCATAAACAACTACAACTATCAAACAAGCAAGCCTCACTATACTAGATGACCAACACCTCAGGGAGCATATACATGTTGAACAAAGGATCAAGCTAGCAAGTTGTGTTATGCTATATGATTAGGATGAATCATATGGATGCCATTAGCTAGCAAGTTGTGTTATACTAGGTGATTCATAGACCATCAATTTTTTAGGAAGCACAAATAAGGATCAAATTGGTAAGCCATGTTGTATGAGATGATTAAGAAAAAGGTCGTGCATGGTAGAAAAGTTATTGGAGATAAATTGATAAGCAGGCCTAAAGGGGTACATCAATGAATACAATGAGTAACAAGGAGGCCTTTATGCCCCCTTAAGATGCCAACATATTTCTATGTTGATATCAGAGAACCATATCAAGGATACACACCTTCAACAACAAGAGTCATCCTTAACAAAAATGCACGAATCCAATCTAGGAAGGAGATTTTTAAAAAGATATAAATATTCAACTAGTGAAGATATCTTTTTAAAGTAAACATCTTACAACAATGGTAAAATGGATCTTTGTCAAGGATACGTAACTACCAAAAAGGAAAAGAGAGAGGGAGAGAGAGTCCTTGTCTAAAAATATCGACTTCCACATAAGAAGGAGATCCTCAAACAAAAATGAATTTTTACTTCGAAGGCATCTCTTATATGAGATGCACCAGCTGACTTTCCAGATCAATGGTCCGTAGCCTCTTAGAACCGTGCAAGATGATTCAAAACTTTCCTGCCGTTGGATTTTGTTCGGTGTTTCTGACCTTTTTCTTTGCCATTTACTGTTCTCACTGTTTGTTTCCCTTGTTTTTCGCAGCCTCGTCATATACTTATCCGTCCCTTCTCGCTTTACGAAATATTAACCATCGTCTCGCTGCCAAATGCTTCGTCCTTCATCCTCTTCCATACATATGAACCCGCCTAGCACCAACAAAAGCACTGGCAAGAAAAAAGAGAAAATGAGAAAATGGGAGTATAGCAAACGCAGCATGTGCAAGTACTAATTCATTAATGTAAGCCGAATGCGTATCCTTTCATTAATGTAACTCGAATGCGTATCCTTTCTATGAAGTGGACAAGCTAAGTTTGGGAATCAATTGTTAAAGTTGACGGAGAGACGTGCAAGACAAATGCACCATCTACAATCGTCAGATCATTTCCGTCATCACCATTTTTCTTGCATTTATTCTTCACGATTTTTCTCGCCGTTATCAAATTTTTCTTGTACGAACTCACGTCATTGATCTAGAACCACCAGTAATAGCAAACGCATAGGCACCTTCATTAGTTCCATACCCGATTCCGGAAGCTTATAAAGGTAGTAATAATGAAAACATCTGCTAAGGTTGGCTTTATTTCTTTATGTTGTAATTGGCTTTCATCGGAGGAGAACTATCCACATCTACTCCACAAAACCCGATGCATTTTCAATTTAAACAAATTAGCACTACTGTATTAAACGAATTAATGATTCGATTAGAGGCTGACAGATCAGACAATCTGCACAATGTACAAAGATTCATTGCATACACGTTTGGTATTTATTTAATTAAAAATATAAAATTGTTTATATTTTCAATTTTTAAAACTTAGTTATTTATTTATTTTATTAATTATATATTTTAAAAAAAAATTAATATTATTTTCAATTTTAAATTTTTTTAAAATTATTACATTATAATATATAAGCGATAAATTATATATTTATTTATTTTTATTAATTGTTACATTATAACATATATTAATAATTGATTAATATATATTATATGAAAATATTAATAATATTTTTTGTAAATTAGTTATTTATTTTATAAATTTATTATTCATTATTAATTTATTTTAAATTATATTTTGTTTAATATTTATATTCTAAATATTTAAATTTTGCATTTAGTTTTTATTTTAATTTTTAAGTAATTCTTAAATTTATATTTTTTTACGAAAAATACAAATAATATTTCAAATTTATTAAAACTAATTTACTTTTGATTTATATAATATTATTAATATTTGAATTTTAATAAATTAATAAATATATACTTTTTAATTTAATCATTTATCAACTTAATATATAATATGTTTTTAAATATAGTACAAATCAAATTATATTATTATATATTATATTATATAATGTAAATTATTAAATTTATTTTGAAAGTAATACTATAGTTTTGATATCTCCATTGATTCAAATAACTCCTCTTGAAACTATTGGGTTCCACAGGATGATTTTTAGCTTGAGTTTAATCTTTAGTCATCTTTGGACATAATAGCCCTTGTATTAATAATATTATAGTTATATTTATTAATAGATATCATATTCTATAATTATTATATAATATAATATATATTAATAAATATATCCCTCTCTCTCTCTCTCTCTCCATACTGGCCTATATATTCACCATCTTTTTCTCTCTTCCTCTCTACCTATCTCTCTCTCCATCTCCCTCTTCTTATCTTTCTCTTCTTCACCTATCTCTCTCCCTTTCTCTCCCTCCTCTCTATATCTCCCCCTTTTTCTCTCCCATCTCTCCCTTCATTGCTCCCTTCCTGTCTCCCTATTTATCTCTCTATCTCTTCCTCTCTCTCCCTTTCTCTTCCCATATACCTATCTCTATCTCTTTCTCTTTCCATATAGTTTTTAATTTAATTATTTATCAACTTAATATATAATATGTTTTTAAATATAATATAAATTAAATTGTGTTATTATATATTATATTATATAATGTAAATTATTAAATTTATTTTTAAAGTAATATTATAGTTTTGATATCGCCATTGACTCAAATAACTCCTCTTAAAACTATTGGGTTCCACATAATGATTTTCAGCTCGAGTTTAATCTCTAGTCATCTTTGGACATAATAGCCCTTGTATTAATAATATTATAGTTATATTTATTAATAGATATCATATTCTACAATTATTATATAATATAATAATTATTAATAAATATATCCCTCTATCTATATCTCACCCTCTCTCCCTCTCCCTCGCTCTCTCTATATATTGGCCTCTCTCTCTCTCTCTCTACATATTGGCCTATATATTCACCATATTGTTCTCTCTTCCTCTCTACCTATCTCTCTCTCCATCTCCCTCTTCTTATCTTTCTCTTCTTTGCCTATCTCTCTCCCTTTCTCTCCCTCCTCTCTCTATCTCCCTCTTTATCTCCCCCCATCTCTCCCTTCATTGCTACCTTCTTGTCTCCCTATTTATCTATCTATCTCTTCCCCTCTCTCCCTTTCTCTTCCCATATACCTCTCTCTATCTCTTTCTCTTCCCATATATCTCTATCTTTCCTTTATCTCCCATAATTGATCTCTCAATTTCCTTATCTCTCCCTCCCTCTATATCTATTTGTCTACATTTACTCTTTGTCTCTCTCCCTCCCTCTCTACCACTCTCAGTATCTTCTTATGTTCCTTATATCTTATCTATCTCTATCTCCCCCCCCATCTCTCTCTCTCTCTCTCTCTCTCTCTCTCTCTCTCTCTCTATATATATATATATATATATATATATATATATATATATATATATATATATATATATATATCTCTTCCTCTTTATCTCCCCCTTACTATTACCCTATATTCATCTCTCATGCTACCTCCCTTTATACCCTTTATATCTATATCTATTTCTTTCCCACTTCCTATCTCCCTCTATCTTCATCTCAACCAAATATTCATCTTTTCCCCTCTATCTCTAAACATGCCTCCCTCTCTATATCGATCAATCTCTCTCTCTCTCTCTCTCTCTCTCTCTCTCTCTCTCTCTCTCTCTCTCTCTCTCTCTCTCTCTCTCTCTCTCCCTATACCTTTTTATCTATATCTCTTTGCCTCTCTATCTCTATCTCTCCATATTTCTTCTTCCATTTGTCTCTATATCTCTATTTCATTATCTCTCCATTTCTCTACCCCTATGTATCTCTCCCTCTTTGTACCTCTATATATCATTTTGCATCTCTATATTTATCTTTCTATATTTTCCTCTATCATTCTTTACATCTCTGTCATAGTATATTTAACTCTTCCATATCCATCTACCCCTCTCCTTTCTCTCTCTTTATCTTTCTCCTCTCCATATTCATATGCATCTCTATCTATATCTCTATCTCCTTACCCCACTCTCTCACTCTTCCCCTTTTATCTCTTTGTCTTGCTATCCCTATCTCTCCCCCTCTCCCCCTCTCCCTCTCTTCCTATTGCAAACATAAGATGAGCCTATTGGTAATGAAACCTATTTATCTTTTTGATTCAAAGGTTTTATTTCAATTATGTTTAGATACTTGTAAATGTATTCATAGTCTTTTCAAATCTATCACTTCTCCATTGAGCCCTATGTTGCACAAACAACAACATTTTCTAAATGACCTACCAATTGACATCATGTACTACACAAATATATGTAGCTAATAGAACAAAAAACTTTCTTAATTGACCTTCCAAATCTATTCGGCATACCCATTGCACACCAAGGTACAATTGCTAGTTAAATTTAAATGAGAAAACAGAGCCTTACCAAGAATATTCACCTTCCCAAAAGATAAGAGAGAATATTCCTGAAACATGAACCCTTTCAACTTCAAGAAAAAATCATCATTAAATACATACACTTTCAAACAAGGAAGAGATCCTAATCAAACATACACCCCTCCACTTGGAGGAGGTTTGTATAAGATATTTTGATTGGTTGTGCATATTCTTAAATAAAATTTAAAATTTTGATATTACGGTGTGCATGTAGATGCCGTAGATATTTTGGAACTCCAAACTTCTATTTTAACCTTTAACGTTGTCACACTTTTACTTGTCATTTACTTGTCAGCTGTTGAACAGACGCTGTCCTGTTTTTCTTCATTTACAGCTGTTCTATAGATCCTTAAATTCGCTTTTTGTATGAAAATTATCTGTAGGTGACGCACCGGAATATCAATTTAGAAATTATTGGAAAATATCTGAAAGTGACAAATAGCATATACAAAATTATTGAAAAATACCTAGTGGTGGTGGTCCTTTGCATGGGACAATATAAATTACGATGATGGATGTGAGATTTCACCGAACGCACTATGGCGCAAAATTCCAAACCCGTAAGGTGCAGATTGAATCCATTGAACTCGGAGTGAATGTGCACGGTCCCGTCCAACATTTATGATAGGAAATTTGGGCTTCTTTAGTCTATTTTATTTGAATAGCGCCCGTAGGTAGATAGCTATTGTGTGATCCAGCGTGAAGATTCTCTCAACCCACGAGGATCTTGCGCGGACAAGGAAATACAAAGCAAGGAAGCGTTCATTTTATTATTAAGAGTCTAGATAGAGAGAAACGTTCTTCACTAAACATTTCTGTGTGGGTATAGCATAGGATCTTCACTAAACATTTCTGTGTGGGTATAGCATAGCATCTTCACTAAACATTTCTGTGTGGGTATAGCGGAAAGTATGGAACAAAGAGAGGGCGAAAAATTTGATGAAAATTGGTGGGTTGTTCAAATTGAATCAGGATTAGAGAGCGAAGAGAGATCAGATGAATCCCACGATGGTCTTATTCATACCGTTCCAAAGTCTCTCTTGACCAAAACCCCTGAGTTCTATCATCCTCAAGTCATCTCCTTGGGTCCTTACCATTTTCAGATAAAAGATCCACAAAGAAATGACATCGAACTTCTAAAGTCAGAAGTGGCAAGAAAGATGAACCGTAAAATCGAAGGTGGCCTAAAATCGGTGATGGAAAAGTTTAAGAAGGAAGGAGTCCAGGATAGAATAAAGAAAAGCTATGCTAAAAATTTTGAGCTTAAAAGTGAAGCGTGCGCGTGGATGATAGCGAGGGATGCCTGTTTTGTTCTAGAGGTCCTCGACAGATTTGGAAAAGATGAAGATCAAGAGAAAAGCAGGAAGGCTGTCATCGATAGTACTCTTAGCAGGAAACGACATCATCCTCTGTTGACAGAAATTGTGAAAGATATGCTCAAGATGGAAAATCAGCTACCATTCTGGGCATTGGAGGAAATTAGGCTTGATATTGAGGGATCAAATGCTGATGTCTGGTTTGAGTCGGCACTAAAAAATGTATCCCCCATCAAAGTAGCAGAAGAGAGGAAGCGAGAATATCACAGAGAATCGCATATCTTGCAATTGCTTCATGACTACATTATTGACAAGCAAGACACCGTGTCCCACGATAAACAGACAGGTAGATCTTGGATGACCACAACTGCACTTTCAAAAACGGTTAAAAAGGTTACTAATTTCAAGCTTCTATCCCCATTTTTATGTAGTCCTGAAAAATGTGTAAAATGGCTATTTAGACTATTATATGCCATAATCCTACTCTTTTTGTTCCCAATTTTTGTCATGTTTTTCATTTGGTATTGTATTAGGATCCACATATGCCCTTTTGATAAGGAGATAGAGAAACATGTTCCAACCGTAGAGGAACTAAAGAGAGTAGGAGTGAAATTCAAGAAATTGAGGGGTGACAAATAGGAATTAGTCACATTAAGTTCGAAGAGAGTGATTACATACTGTATTTACCGGAGTTTAAAGTAGATAACCGATCAGAAGTGATATTGAGAAACCTGATTGCCCTGGAAATCTGCTCCCAAGATGAAGAGAAACCCATTACAAGATACGCCATTCTTATGAACGATCTGATTAATACGAGTGGGGACGTGGGTATCTTGAGGCGAGAGGGCATCATCACCAGCAAGCTTGGAAGTGACGATGAGATTGCACAGCTTTGGAATTCTATGATAACATCCACAGAAATGCCCAGGTACGATCCTATTGACAAGGTTGCTGAATCCATAAATGTTTATCGCAAAAAGTGGTGGAAAATTCTATGGGCTCAGTTTATCATGGTTCACTGTTCAAAGCCATGGTTGTTTCTATCTCTTATGGGAGGGTTTATACTTTTAGGGTTAACAGCCATCCAAGTATTCTGTATCTTTGAATTGTGCCTACTCAAATAGACACTTTGTCTTCTACTCTACTATTCCGGCACAAGACATATAGTCTTTTACTATTATAGATGCATAGTATTTGACATATCATTTGGATTAATGAAGTTGAAGCGAGTAACTTAATTGTTCTCAACATTAAATTTAGTTAATGAGTTTTTTAAGCATACATTTATATGTGTGAATCTATATAAGTGATCTGATTTTCTATGAGGAAATTTGACTTTATTACTCTTTCAAACTTTTTCTTAAATGCAATAAGTTAATAATTTTATAATTTTATGCAGAAATGTAAATATGTGAATGAATAGAAGAAAAATCAGTTGAAAGAATTTCTAGGAAAACAGAATTGAAAAGAAAAATATGTCAATTTCTTTATTCATTTTATTATAAGATATGTTTTTATTTAATAATATTTAATCATTTGTTTTGTTATTATATATAAATTAAGTGGGTGAATATTTATATTTCTATCTTATGATTCTCATTTTTTATTTAATATTAGAAGACATTTTAAAACATTTTTAGGAATCTACAATTCTAGATTCTAATGTAGAAGAATAGAGTATATTCCTTAATCTCTATTTTGGGTTATTTTGTGTAGGTATTTTTATGTATGGTTGTAGCATATAATTTGGTTTTCTTGGTACACTTAGTAACTCCAACTCTTCCCCAACTCTACTATAGTAAATCGCCTATCTCAAAACACACTCAACTTGGTTCTCAATAGCTTGCACTTCTTTAATTGAACCGTACATAATATTATTGTTATTCATTAATATGAACACTATAATTTTCAAATTGAAAATCTAGGAATAAATATTTATAGGAATTTAATCCCATGAAAATTACACAAAATAAGAGATCATGAACAATTAATTAAAGGATCATGGTAGAGCATATCCTCTCACAAATATCGATGACCAATTGATATCAGATATCAATAATTAAAAAGTGTTATTCATTGGAATCCTCATGTAGGCATCTATCTATAACATCTTGTACTAAAATAAACTTGCATCATGTGTTTGTATACATGTATAACTTCACAATATTCAATGAATAAAAATTGACATTTATTGCAACAACTGCTTATATATTTCTCATCATTGTTAAATCATCTTACAGATTTGAGTTAAGATTAAGGATGTTTCATACTTTAATACTCTCATAGTAGGATGCAAAGAATTCTCTTTAAGCTATGATTTTATTTACACATATATCATCTAAGTAAACTTATCTTTTTCCAGTATCAAAGATCATTTTTTTGGCATGTACATAATCATGTTACATGGACTATATCATTGGTGCAATCTAATTCTAAGATTTAAATAACTTATATCTATGTTTTTCTAAGTATATCATCCTCAATCAAATACTTTAGATTAAGAAATAATTGTTGATAATAGATTCCAACCCAAATCAAATCAACGCATCTTGTAAGTAAGTCATTTATGTTGGTACTTCTTCAACTTTGTGTCTATAAAATTTGATGTTTAGAATTTTTGACTTTGCTAAAAATTAATAAATGGTGTATGGAATATTAAGCATTAAAGTAGATTGAAAAATGGTCTAGGAATTTTAATTTTAAAAAAAAAGAATATGCAACTCTTAAATGAAAGTTTCCATTGCATATATGGAAAATGAAGGCAAGAATTGAGTAAGGAGTATGATCAAAGCAAATAATTGTTCATTAAAATTAATATAGATATGAATTAATAAACTCACAAAACCACAGATAAAAAATAACACAAGGAATCACTGATCATTTATATCTTCATGTTCCATATAATTGGCTAAGAGGGATTACCTTGCTGCACATTCTGCATATCTAAGGTAGGTTATTATCTTTGGAAAACTAGCATTGTTATTTCCTATTGACTATGATGGATCATTTGAATAAATTTATGATCTTTTGTTTATTTCATTTCATTACTGTGGGGTGTACTCCTCAATTATCACTTGGTTTTTCTAAGATTTTTTTCTACTCTTCCAGCATCTTTTAGGTTTGTTATTTCGTCTCAGTTGTACCTTAAGGACTGGTATCATCCATGTTTCTATATTACAAGGATCCAATAGAATCCCTCTATTAGTATGTAAAAACAAACAAACAAACAAAAATTAAACATAAAATTGAAAAGTTACCAATATATGGAATTTGCCAACCCCCAAAGCAATTCATAACTTAGAGAAATTTCAGCATCCTTAAAATGTATTTCCATGTCCTTTCAAACCTTTACCATGAATCAAAGAGAAACATTATTTTTACATATACATATACATAGGATTGTGATCTAAGATTTAAAACCCCTAAATAGATTTCTATTTTTTAATACCCAAACTATGAGCATATTTTTAGTCCCTAGACTTTTATATAGTTAAATTTTTTTCAATGTAATGAATCTTAAGAAGAGGTGCTCTAAAAATAAATTGAGTGACTATGGGGGCTTATACAAAGGTTGAAAAAGCCGGCAAGAGATTCTAGAATTATGTCAATTTCTAAAGCTAGGCCATGTTGATATTTGTGTAAAAAATGATACTTATGTATTGAGTCATTAACCATAAGTATCTTGACAACCACCTTAGATAATATTGTTTAACATATAGGTATTTCTTTTATCATCCTTAGTATCTAGATCATGACCGATAGGAATAGAATCAAGTATCTATTTTCAAATACCCTATACAGAATCTATTAATTATCTCCCAGGAGATCTTCTTTATGTACTACTGCTTAATGTTTAGTCTAAAGCAGAAGTGACCATGAGACATAAAATCTTAATCAATCAGCCCAATAGACTTTTTATCTCACAAATTGAATTAATGTTTCATCTTAAAATTAATGATGCGGAAATTTCATATCTTCGTTGCACACTTTGATCTTCAAGGAAGGAAAAGGGTATGGCATATCTAAAATTTCTCCAATATAAAATTGCTACAAAATAGGAAAGGGTGTTTAGATATCAAGTTGCAACATTATATTGTTTGAGGCTATGATATGTATTCTATGTATGTTATATGACTTTTGTAGCAAGATAACATTGAAAATAATATAATAATAGAATACTATTAATGATAAATAAAAATATGATAATGAAAATATAATAGAATTAATTATAATATAAGATGATATCACATAAGGTAATATTCTGAAGAATGGCACTGAAAATAAAGAAAGCATCTCCATAGTCAACAATAAAATGAATTTATTAATCAACTTCAAATATTTACACTTTAAAAAATTTAGCAAATGAACTGTTTTGAATTTATGATATATTGACACTTTATATCTAGAAGAATCTTAAAAGCTTTCTTTAGGTACTTATGAACAAATTTTTTATGTAATGTTTTAGAGGAAGGTAAAATGATTTTTTATAAAATCAATGTTGCGATCCCTTGAGCCTAGCATTTGTTTTTTATTATTTAATGGATGTTGATAAAAGAAGTTTAATAAGAGTAACAAAACATTAAGGAATGACTTAAATCACTAACCTTACACTTCTAGGTTTAAAAGTATTAAACACTCAGAATTGACTAGCATTTTCTAGGCTCAATATGTTGTTTAAGGTGTGTGGTCACACTAAGAATGGACTTCTAGACTTAAAAAAGTGTTAAACACTCAGAGTTGACTAGGGTTTTGTAGACTTAATATATTATTTAGTGTGTGTGATTTAAGGCTAGCCCAACTTTAATATAAAATTCTAGAAACATCTTAAAGCAATCCACCTAGGTTTTCAGAACTACAAGCAAAAAATTTCATCCGAAAGTTTGGAGATGTTATCTAGATTCTCTTTCTCATGCAAAATTTTTTCTTAGGTATGCTATATGTCAATAGGGGAGATGAATACTTTATACTTGAGATGACCTACATATTTCAACAATCCTCACCTAATTTTGATAAAGTATTTGTACATTCAATTATAAATCTTTTGTCAAATTTATAATTATATAAATTATTGTTATCATAATCATTACATCTCATTTAGATGCAAGCGCTAGCTTAAATATTTTTTTAATATGTTACTTCATAATTTAGAATGCTTAAGAGACCAACAATTGGACAGCTACGTGAACATCATAATATCAAAATTTTAACATCATTTAATTGTTAGCATAATCATTATATCTCATTTAAATGCAAGCACTAATTTAAATATTTTTTTAATATGTTACTTCATAATAAATTATGGTTGAGAGATCAACAATTGACCAGCTACGGATAATTATCTGAAGGTGAAGAATATGAAATTAAATAATATTAAAAAGATAAAGGTGACAATCTTTTGCTGCAAACTTTGGAATTGTCTATGTAGCAAACTAAAAAGCAATGGCATTTATTTACTAGATAAAAATCACAAGACATTGCCGGAGCTTTTCATAAGCCTGAACAGGAGGCCGTATTGATGTGACTCTTGACCAAAAACCCGGAGCTCTATTATCCTCAAGTCATCTCCTTGGGTTCTTACCATTTCGAAGTAAAAGACCCACAGAAAAATGAGAAGGAACGTCTTAAGTCAGAAGTGGCAAGAAAGATTCACCTTAAAATCATCCGTGAAGGTGGCTTAGATGGCTTAAAATCGCTGATAGACAGATAGGTAGATCTTGGATGACCATCACTGCAATTTTAAACATGTTTAAAAAGTTGTTATTTTAAAGATTCTATTCCCATCTTTATGTTGTTTTGTAACATCTGAAAAATGGTTATTTAGATCATTAAATATGGGATAATCCCACTACTTTTGTCCGCAATTTTTTTCCTCTTGTCCATATTGGGGATCATATTTGCCAGTTTGCACTATATTAAGAACCAAATATTTAATATTTTATGCTTTTTGAGAGCCGTATATCTCCTAAAGGGAGGGAGATAGAAGATGAGTAGATAGAACATATTCCAACTGCAAAGGAGCTTAAAAGAGCCGGAGTAAAATTCAAGAAATTGAAGGGTAATAAAACAGGAATTGATCACATTTATGTTTAGGGAGAGAGAATCTAGGTTGTGATAATGCATGATAGTTTCGGTAAGATAAATGATTGAATGAGAGATAAATGAAGTCTCTCATTCAATCACTTATCCTATCGATAACTATTAGGAAAACTTCAAGCTATTTCATTTGATGGTCATTCTTCATTTGTATATGTTCAATCTACTTAGTTCGATCCATGTTCAAACTATCATAGCATAGTATACCGAATAATATCGGTTTGCATTATAATTGTGATCATCGATTATTATCAAGCTAACCAAGTTTCTCGATTTATATCGGTTGATTTATTGACAGTAAAACTAATGATGGCTATTGAGATTAACTGATTGCTTTCGGGTGACAAAGCATACACCACTTGGTATCACTTAAGCGATCACCAATTAGTATTGGTTAACAAGTCACGTAGACACCGATTGGTGTTAAATAACAAGTTACGTAGACACCGATTAGTGTCAAATGATATGTTACGTAGACCCCGATTTGTATCGGGCTATTGATTAATGTAAACACTGATTGGTAATTATAAGTCAAAGGGTGCAATCAAGTAATGTCTTGATCGGTCATGTCTAAAAGACATGACCGGTCAAGGCATTGATTGATCCTCCCCTCTTGCATATATATATATATATATATATATATCAATCGATATTTGTGAGAAGAACATCGAAATCAATAAATGCTTCTCTCACCTGCCATACAAAAGAAGATAATCAGATTTATCATATAAATATATATTACATAGATCAAGGAAATATAAACTAGAATATATCTTGCATATTGAATTGAGAATTGAACATCATTTAACATGGTATCAGAGATATAGTTAAATCGAACCTGAGGCTGTTCAATTTTGTGGAAAATTCAAAACAAGCATATATTCAACATCACAATTCTTCTAATGGCTAGCACTATCAGATTTGAAGATAGACTCAGAGGAGGTGATGACTTCTCCACATGGAAGTTCATAATTCAAATGATTCTAAAAGAAAATAAAGTTGAATCATTTGTAAAAACTGAAACTGCAGAACCTGACACTGAACCTGACAAAACAACTTAGAGAGAGGGAAATGAAAAGGCCATCAAAATCATAGTTGGTGGGGTGAAAAATAATATTGTGCCCATCATAAGGAAACATGAAACAACCTACAACATGTTCAAAGCACTTGAAGATTCATTTGAGATATCTAATGGCAGTAGAACCTTGGCTTTAAAGAGAGAAATAAATCACATAGCCATGATCAAAGGAGAATCAGTCAATGCCTACTTCATGCGAATGTTAGCCCTGAGGGATGAACTGGCAACTCTTGAATATAAGATCCAAAGAAAAGAATTAACACTCATTGCTCTAGATGGGTTGCCTAGCATATGGGAAACATTCATCCAAGGCATCAGTGCAAGGGATGAATTTCCAAAATTTGATAGACTAAAGGCTGACTGTCTCCAAGAGGAATCAAGGCAAAATAAGAAAGGGATCAAGAAAAAGAATATAGAGAAGATCTCCAAGTTCTAAATACAAACTCAAACATGAAAAGGAAGCAGAAACAATTTAGAAAGAGAAAAGGTCGTCACGAAAATAACACCTTCAAGAAGGACCTTTCACAGATTCAATGTTACAGATGTGACAAATTTGGGCACTATGTTGCCAAATGTCTAGAAAGAGCCAAACAACAAGCCACATTTGCAAAAATAGGAGAATCTAGAAGGGAAGAGGACCCTGAGAAGTATGTACTCTAATCAACACTGGAGGATAATGGATACAGAGTGACCTTCATGGACAATAGAGTGTTGACTTGGCCAAAGAGTTCATCTATCAAGAAAGCTAAACTATTGGTCAATGACAAGGCTACTTGTATGAGCTATGCACAGAGCCCAACTTAGTCCTAATCCATGAAACTACAGATGCTAATGAAGACTAGCATAGAAGACTAGGCCATTTGAATTTTAAAGCTTTATCATCAATAAGAGACCTTGTCACAGGCCTACCTAAGTTAAAGCAATATCATTCAGGGGCATGCAAAGGATGTACCCTAGGCAAATATACTAAGGGTGCTTTTCAAAATAGTACTAGGAAAACAAGTAACATTTTAGATTTAGTTCATCCTGATGTATGTGGACCCATGTCTGTACCTTGTTTGGGGTGATTTTTTGTATTATGTAATATTTGTTGATGAGTGCTCTACGAAAACTTGGATCTACTTTCTAAAATGTAAAGAATCAGAAGAGATCCTCAATAGGTCTAAAGAATTCAAATTACTAACAGAGAACTACTCAGGAAATAAAATTAAAACCCTAAGAACTTATAATGGGAGGGAATACACATCAAAGTTATTTAAATTTTTTTATAATAATTTGGGGATTAAGAGGGATTTAACAATACCTTATAATCCTGAATAAAATGGGGTAGCTGAGAGGAAAAATAGGACAGTCATTGATGTTGCCAAAGCTATGATTCTTGATCAGAATCTAAATGTCAATCTTTGGGCAGAAGCAACTAGCACTATTGTTTATATACAAAATAGATTTCCTCACTCCCATCTTGAAGATAAGACCCCTAAGGAAGCCTTTACTAAATCAAAACCAGATATCAGCCACCTTAGGATATTTGGATGCCCTATCTATATTCATGTACCTAGGGAGAAAAGATTAAAATTAGAGCCTTCTGGGAAAAGAGGAATCCTTGTAGGATATAGTGAAACCTCCAAGGCCTACATGATCTATATACCTGGTCAAAAGAATATTGAACTAAGTAAGGATATGATCTTTGAAGAAGACTTAGCCTTCAAAAGAGCCCAAAACTCACTAGAGCCCGAAGTCTATATCCCTACCTCTAGCATAGATGAAGATCCTACTCCTGAACTTCAGAGGGAGAATCCAGAGGGAAACTATAGGTGAAACTCAAAACCCTCCTAGAGAAAACCTCAAGAAAAGACCACTATGGGCCACCAAGCCTATAGCAGAAGCTCAGAAGTTTGTTGCTCCTTCAGGAACCTTTAGGGAAAGCACAAGGCCTAGTAAATTCACTAGCTATGTTGCCCTTATGAATGATCCCTCTAAAGCCGAACCAAACTATGTATCAGATGCACTTGAACATCAAGTATGGAAGGATGCCATGTCTGAAGAGTATCAGTCCATTATGAAGAATGATGTTTGGGAGATTGTTCCTAGGCCAACTAAGAAATCTGTTGTTTCATCTAAATGGTTTTTTAAGATCAAACATGCTGCAGATGGCAGCATTGAAAAACACAAGGCCAAATTTGTAGCTAGAGGGATCTCACAAAGGGAAGGAATAGATTATGAAGAAAATTTTGGTCCTATTGCAAGGCGTACATCAGTAAGAGCTGTATTAGCCATTGCAACAGCAAAAGGGGTGGAAGGTACACCATATGGATGTTAAGACTGCATTTCTAAATGGTGAGATCTTAGAAGAAGTCTACCTAGAGCAACCTGAAGGGTTTGAAATTCAAGATGCAAAGTCTCATGTGAGTAGACTCAAGAAAGATCTCTATGGGCTTAAACAAGCTCCCATGGATTGATATGAAAGAATTGACACCTATCTCCCAAGACTAGGCTTCTCTAAAGAATGAGATAGATCCTAATCTCTACTACAAAAGGAATAAAGGTGATATGCTAATATTGATTTTATATGTTGATGACTTATTAATCATAGAAAATGATCACCTTATAGAATAATGAAAGAAAGATCTATCCAAAGAATTTGATATGAAGGACTTGGGACTCCTTCATTACTTCCTAGGATTGGTTATGCAATTAATGCTCTAAATCAGTTTATGTGTGAACCTAAGGAGACACACCTAGTCACAGTAAAACACATCATGAAATACCTAAAAGGTACCCTAAACCTTGGTCTCAAATATGAGAAAGTTGATATAGACCTACATGGATTTACAGATTTAGATTGGGCTGGAAGTGTGACTGACAAAAAAAGCACTTCGGGGTGTTGCTTCAGTCTAGGTTCAACTATGATATCTTGGATCAACAGGAAACATTCTTCTGTAGCTCAAAGCTCCATCGAGACATAATACATTGCAGCTTCTATGGCTGCCCAAGAGGCAGTGTGGCTTAGGAAGTTTCTTGTGGGGTTGTTTGGAGACCCTATGAAACCCACTGTTATACATTGTGGCAATCAGAGCTACATAAAACTTTTAGTAAATTCAGTTTTCCATGACAAATCCAATCATATTGAGATTCCATACCACTATGTGTGAGATATGGTAGATAGGAATGTGATCAAATTAGAATATGTTTGTAGAGGAGATCAAACTGCACATATTCTGACCACACCTCTTTCCAGAGTAAAGGTTGATCACTTCAGAAAAGGTTTAGGTATGATAGAAAGGAAACTTGCTTTGAAATCTGTATTTGCATACCATAAGATGTTTAATGTGGAAACTTCTTTGTTATGATAGGACATTTTGGATTTTATCCCCTAGGTTCATATATAAGAGGTGACGATCTCTCAAGATAATGAACACTTGTATGTAGACATTATAAGGTGATGATCTTATGGTGTCCAAACTAGCTATCATGTTGGATCTCTGGTGTGTCATGGATGTGCCATGATTGTGTTGTGGTAAAATTTTTTTATAAGGTGTTAGTGCACATTCGACAACTTGGATAAGATGAGAATTTAATCTTTCTCATATGATTATCCTTAAGTATTGCATGTTTAGGCAATACTGATATCAAATACTTAGGTGATATCCTGCCATCACAAGATTGACATGATGGACACTTGTATCACGTGTTTAGGTGATACTTCATATCATGTGACTAGGTGATATGATCTTCTAGAGAGTCAGATTGTGTAAAGAATACTAACCACCATTTGAATTGTGATGCTTGATATATTGTTTGCATTTATCTTACCTAGCTAAGAGGGAGTGTTAATGCATGATAGCTTCGGTAAGATAAGTGATTGAATGAGAGATAAATGAAATCTCTCATTAAATCACTTATCCTATCGATAACTATTAGGAAAAACTTCAAGCTATTTCATTTGATGATCATTCTTCATTTGTATATGTTCAATCTACTTATTTCGATCCCTGTTCAAACTATCATAGCATAGTATATCGAATAATATTGGTTTGCATTATAATTGTGATCACTGATTATTATTGGGATAACCAAGTTTCCCAATTAATATCAGTTGATTTATTGACAGTAAAAATAATGATGGTTATCAGGATTAACCGATTGCTTTAGGTTGACAAAGCATACACCACTTGGTATCACTTAAGCGATCACCAATTAGTATTGGTTAACAAGTCACGTAGACACAGATTGGTGTTAAATAACAAGTTACGTAGACACTGATTGGTGTCAAATAATATGTTACGTAGACCTCGGTTTGTATCGGGCTGTTGATTAATGTAAACACCGATTGGTAATTATAAGTCAAAGGGCGCAATCAAGTAATGTCTTGATCGGTCATGTCTAAAAGACATGACTGGTCAAGGCATTGCTTGATCCTCCCCTCTTGCATATATATATCAATCGATATTTGTGAGAAGAACATCGAAATCAATAAATGTTTCTCTCACCTACCATACAAAAGAAGATAATTAGATTTATCATATAAATATATATTACATAGATCAAGGAAATATAAACTAGAATATATCTTGCATATTGAATTGAGAATTGAACATTATTTAACATGTTGCATTTGCCAAGGTTAAAAGTAAATAATAGATTGGAAGTGATAGTCAGAAACTTGATTGCCCTGGAAATGTCCTCCCAAGAAGGGCAGAAACCCATTACAAGGTATGCCTTTCTTATGAATGACCTGATTAATAGCTTGGAAGTGAAGATGAGATTGCTTAGCTTTGGAATTTTGTTGTGGCACTCCTAGAAGGGCCCAAGTACAATCCTAGTGACATGTCTTTTTCAACCATAAATCGTTACTCTAAAAAATGGTCGAAAGGTCTATGGGCTCAATTTTTGGGATTGTTGATCTTAAGTTTTCATTTAACTGTCTTGTTGACAAATCTAGAGCTCCATAAAAAAGAATTTATGAATATTTTTCTCTCTTTTAACGAGATTTATACATTCATTTGTAACACTAATACAAATAATTTATCTTTTATATCATGTCAAGGACATAGTAATTTGCCTTTTGTATCATGTCAAGTTGGGCTCATACTGCTACTCTACATATATTCTTGGTGTTTTGAATATTATCATGTTGTAAATAGCTTATGGAGTAATGAATTTTAAGGCCTCTAAACTTTATTGTTTTTTAATAATTATCTTAATTACAAAGTTATTGGCATTTATGTTTATATCTGTGTTAGTGTGTAATTCATTTTTGTCTATGTCCAACAAGATGAAGGATCTTTTTATTTTATTATGCTTACAATTTTTTTAAATTTTATAAATTAATAATCTTATTGAAATATAAATGAAAAAAGAATGAGAGAAAACCAATTCAAATTTGATGGCTTTTATAAAAAATTTAAGGAATAAATAAATAGAAATTGTAGTGATTAAACTATTTTATAATAAAAATGAAATTGGATTTTTTCATTTATATAATTATAAAATTCATTCTCTACTAAACATATAATCAATTATTTTGATTGTATTTTTGTCAAAGGGTTGACATTTCCACTTTATAATTCTTGTTTCTCATTTACCATTAAATTATATTTTAAAGAGCTTTGACAATATACATTTTTAATCTTTTTAGATAATTGTAGAAGAGAAAAGTGTAGACTTGATTTCTTTTTATTTCTACATTTTAGATTTATTTTTTTTCGGTTCCTTTAAGTATAATATTAGCACACACGTTTTTTTTTTTGTGCATGTCCCCATGAACCACTCATTTCGTTATAATAAATAATCCATTTAAAAACACACTTGCCTTAATTTTGAAATGTTGTACTTCTTAAAATGGACCATACCTAGTATTATACTATTTGGATAAGATTGTGGATGCAATCTTATCTCTGATTTTAAAATTTTAAAATTTCACTTTCTAAGGCTTGTACTATGATTTTTATTTATCAATATGTACACTAAAAAATTTAGATTATGCATCTAAGATTGTGTTTTTGAAGGTACCATCTTAATACAGTTACACAATATTAGAGATCATGTTCAATTAATCAAAAAATCATTCAAGAACATATACACTCACAATTATTAACAATTACCTAAAATCAAACGTCAATAATTTTTCTCATTCATTTTCATCCTCAAAAAGATAGTTATCACAATTTACATCAAAATTATTTGGCAACATACATTTGACTTTATCATAACAAATGTGTAGTAGATAGTATTTATTACCAACCCAAGTATACACTACTTATTCTACTACTAGTATAGGCTGTTGGCATATTACATTAGTTTATAGTAGATTAATAAATAATTAGATGTTAGTTTCTTGAGAATTATTCCCGTGAATTAGTTTGTTTGTTTTATACAGGAATCAATGGCTTTATAAGCCAATGTGCAGCAATGTAAGACAATCAAGTTATCACGAACGAATTAATAAATTAAATTCTGTTTTATTTTTCTGTTATACATTCACAATTGGTATTAGGGCGCTCGTTTCTCCTAGACACCTGTGATTGCGATGTGAGGCGGTGACTGTTGAAGCAATGCAAGGAGACATCTGTAGAATTCATTTTTTTGCCTGAGCACTTTCCGTAGTTCATAGATCTGCGATGGAAGGAGCAGATATTTGCGACAGTGGTCTTTTGTGTGATTGAAATAGAACGGGCTTTGTGAAGGCTAAAATGGAATAGTAAGATGAAAGCAATTTTCAAAAACTAGCGTAGGGAAAGGAGGACAGAAATTTCACCTAAAGACAGTGATTGCAACAAGATTACCTTAGTTATTATCATGCATTGCTAAAGCCGCCTAGAGACCAGTGACGTTTTAAAGAGAAGACATTGGTTCAATAAATGGTGTAGTTACAAACATTTGTTGAAAGGTGAGTAAATATTTTCAAAGGTGCTAGGAAGACGTACTCAACAGTATCGGGTCTTTCTTCACAGTATCATTGTTCAATAGTTAAGATGCCATTGGAATTGATAGAGTCGACAAGGCATGAACGAGAATTTATATCAGAAATGTATGCGATAGAAATTAATAATTTATTGATGCTGCAAACTCTATATAGAAACAATTTTAACTGCTAGAACCTTTTTGTTTGCAACGCCTCTTATGGACTGGGCATTGTTGAAGTTTGTTTTTGGGGTTGGCGTATAGTTGTGAAGAGAGAAAGACACTCATTCCGGTATGACAATTATCGCTCTCCAATTTCATAAGGTAAACTGGATAGATAATTTATTTGTTATGTGATGCAGAAGTAATTTTCTTTTATAATATGAGGTGTAAGGTTTGCTAGTGTATGGGTTCATTATTGGTTGTAGTTGACGTTGTCATCATGATTATATACATATCAAATATTGCTTGTACTTTCAAGCTTATCTTTGTTATCTATGATAAGGTATTCAAGGACTTACATGAGCCATCTAGTGGATAAAAATGTAATAGGATACTATCGGAGGTTGGAGGCAATGGAAGCAGGAAGATACCAATTATCCCAAGCTAGCTTCTCACTTAGGGATTATTCATTGCATGAGAAACACCACATTTGTGTCCTTGAACAAAAGAGGGGGCTTGGCATTATGTTTGTCCCTTCAAAGAGCTAGGGGGTGGGGGCGAGATTTCTTGTGGGTGTACTTAGTGTATTTGCATTTGATTGGTGATTTTTCAAGAACTTGAAGAGACATTAGACACAATTGGAGGAGATGTGGAATTTCAGAGGAAAGGTGTATCATGTGTAGACATATGGTTGGTGATTTGTACAAAAGAGGAGGGATTGTTTCCATAGCACTTGAGGAGGTGTTAGACACACTAGAAGGAGATGTAGACTTTCGGAGGAAAGGTGCCTCATATGTAACACTAGAGGAGGAGATGTGAAATTTTGGAGGAAAGGCGTCTCATTGCTCTTTGAGGTTGGGAACCTTTTATGCTCTCTCATGTTGTACAAATGGTTGCAGGTCCTACAATCAAGAGATCCATTGATGTAGTCAATTTGGTATTTCTTAGCTGAGTGAGGAGGATTGGTGAAGGCGCTTCATCAAAGTCTCCAAAAGGGCTGGCTTCAAAACCCTTGCAATGTTCCACTCTTGTTCGAATAAATGTAATAAGAGGGTGAATGTTGGTGTATTACATTACTTTATAGATAGTTTATAATTAGATTAATAAATAATTAGATGATAACTTTTCATGGGAGTTATCCCCGTGAATTAGTTAGTTAGTTTTATATGGGAATCAATGGATTTATAAGCCAATGTGCAGCAATGTAAGGCTGTCAAGTTATCACGAATGAATCAATAAATTAAATTCTATTTTATTTTTCTGTTATACATTCACAGAGAGGTTCACAATTAATTATGCATTTCTGAAAAATGTGGCTAAGAATAACTTTAAGGAGCATATGGACAAAAACTATGAAAACATTATGGAAAAATGGGGTATCCCTAAGAAGGAACCAAGGGAGAAAAATATTACCACTCCATCAAGATCTATATGATTACATTTAGGAACATCATATTTAGAATACACTTAACCAGAAGGAAGCTCAAAATAAGCTAAAATAAAATTACCCACCACACCACTATAAAGGGAGTCATTGATGGAAGAGGCCTTGGAGATATTCCTACAAATGAGTGTGAAAAAGGAGAGAATGAAAAAAAGAAAATGTATGTAGGGAAACCTCTTTTGCAAAAGAAGAGGAAAATGATGGTGAACCACCAAGAAAATAAAAAGTCAAGTCTTTACTGAAATTATAATGTACAACAAATAGGCCCAATCCCACAAAATACATTGGAGAACAATGAATAGGCCCAACTACAAACCCTTGGTAGAGTTGGGCACAACTATTCTCTTTTGTGTTTGATTGATTCAATAAGTTGGATGCAAGAACTAGGCTAAATTGTGTAAATGTTATAATAATCAACATAAACAAGATAATACAAAACTAGCCATTAGAGCATATACCCAAATCTAGAAAGGGGGTGTAGAGGGGAACCTATCACACAGATCTAAGCTCAAAATGGTTGAACTACGTGGATACATTTTATAGTCCTTAGAGTTGTCCAAGTGCATAAATTAGGAATCCAACTAAACTCAAGAGCTCCCAAACTATCCTTTGGCCAATTTTTAGGTCAAAATATGGGGACTATGACACTGGGTACCCTTTTCCTCCTCTTTTTTGATGAAATTTTCTTTTTTACTTTTGTCTGATTTTCTGCACCATATTTATGTATCCTTTGTCTAAACCTAGAACCTTTGAGCCTACAAATGCACAAAAGAAGAGAGCAATGGTGTTGGGTTGTATAGCAGGTTCCCTCAACCAAACTTGAGGTTGGAATTAGCACTACAACAATGATGATCATGAAAGAAATATAAGTATAAAATAAATTTATTGAATGGAAATTCTTAATTGAAATGATTATACCTTCAATTGATGATGCAATTATGTTAGGATAAAAGTCCTCCATGAGTTGATGCAATAACATGATAAATGTTCATAAAATCCATCATGAAAACATAATTGAAGATGATTTGTTGTAGCTTGGTGCTCCTTGTATTCATATTATCTCTTGAAGAATAATAACTAGTCTTGGCATGAACTTTATATATGTTATGAGATAATGAAATGAATTGGGAATAATGTCTTATATAGGGTTCTCAAGATAATTTCTTGTTTTGGCCAGCTTAAAATAACAATTTTCCCATATCAATGATAGATTTGAAAATACCAAGGCTAACATATTATCCTCCAAAAAAATTAGCCAAGAAGTGTTAGACTATATGGCTAAGCCACTTAGTCCTTACAAAATAAACTCGAATTTTGAAGGTCACAAGATAATAAGTTCTTATATAAAATCTATAATTTATATGAAAAATGACAATATTTAAGTGGGTAAGAAGTGCATTGAACTTTAAAATGAGATAGGACCTGGTGTTAGAAGCCTTCTACTCAAATCATCTACTACTTTATTGCATTGCCCTTTCTTGTGCTTAAGATTAAAAATGTATGATTGTAAGTACTCATCCCATTTAACATGCCTATGATTTAACTTATCTTGTGAATTCAAGAAACTCAAATCTTGATTATCTGTATAAACAACAAACTCCTTTGGAAGCAAATAATGTCTCCACTTTCTAAGTGCTTGAACTAAAGCATAGAGTTCCAAATCATAGGAAGAGTACTTCTTTTTTGCATCATTCAACTTTTCACTAAAGAAAGCTACAAGTCTATTATCCTGACTCAACACTGCACCTACCGCAATATTACTAGCATCACATTCAATAGTAAATAGCTTGTGAAAACTAGGAAGTATAAGCACTGGTTGAGAAGCAACCTTGGTTTTCAAAAGTTCAAACCCCTTGTTTGCTACATCTGTCCACTGAAACTTTACCTTAACTCCACCTTTTATAGTATCAAGCATTGTTGCACAAATCTCACTAAACCCTCTGATGAACTTGCTGTAGAACTGTGCTAAGCCATGAAAACTTTGGAATCACTTTTTGATTTAGGTGTAGGCCAATTTGTGATGGCCTCCACCTTGGTTTTATCCATTTTCAAATCTCCACCTGAGATCACAAAGCCAAGATAAACCAATTCTTGTTTCATAAAATCACACTTTTCCAAATTGATTGTCAGCTATTCATCATATAACTTGTTCAAAATAATTTCAAGATGCTTCAAATGCTCTTCTTTATCTTTACTGAATATTAGTATGTCATCTAAGTACACCACTACAAATTTACTAATGAAATCATGCAACACTTCATTCATGAGTCTCATGAATGTACTTGGGGAATTAGAAAGACCAAATGGCATAACTAGCCACTCATAAAGACCCTAATTTGTTTTGAAAGTCGTTTTCCATTCATCACCTTCTTTTATCCTGATTTGGTGATAACCACTCTTGAGGTCAATTTTTGTGAAATACTTTGTACCTCCCAAACAATCCATCAAATCCTCAATCCTTGGACTAGGAAATCTATACATGATAGTGATTCTATTAATGTCTCTTAAATATGTGCATAATCTCCATGTACCTCCTTTCTTAGGTGCTAAAATGATAGGTACTGCACAAGGACTTATACTTTTTCTTATCAAATTTTGATCTAGGAGTTCTTGCACTTGTCTTGCCACTTCTTTGTTTGCTTAGGTGTCATCTTATAGGCTGATTTGTTTGGTAAAGAGGCTCCTGGTATGAAGTCTATCTAATGGCTAATGGCTCTAGGAGGTGGTAAGGTTGCAGGTGTCCCATCCCTTATAATTTCCTTAAAGTTATCAAGTATTTGCTGCACTTCTTGTGGTATTTCAACCGTCTTCTCCTTCTCTTCTTCCTTGGGTGTTACTATGAGTGCAAATCCCACTCCTTTACCCTCTTCAAGTGTGTTAATAAAATCTTTCTCATTCACTATTAAAACATTCTGATTCTTTGAACTGTTCCCCTCTTTCTCTTCATTTATAGAATGAATTTTGTATGTAACACCATCTTTCTAAAATGAGTAGGAATTCTTTTCACCATTGTGTATGGCTTTCCTGTCAAATTGCCAAGGTCTACCAAGAAGTAGATGGCAAGCATCCATTTGAAGAATATCACATAAGATCTTATCTTTATACCCTCCTATAGTGAATTCTACCCATGCTTGTTCATTGACAAGAACATGTTTCTCCCTATTCAACCACGTGACTCTATAGGGATGTGTGTGAGAGACTGTTTCAAGTTTGAGTTTCCTCACCACTTCTTCTGAAACTATGTTATCTGTGGATCCTGAATCAATGACCACCTTGCATACCTTTCCCATGACCTTGCACTTAATTATAAACAATGACCTTCTTTGAATAGGTTCCTCCTTGATTGGCTCCTTTATCAACACTCTTCTCATCATCAAACTCTCACCATCTTCTGATGTTAAGCTCACTTCATGAGCCTTGCTGCTTGCTGCACTTTGTTGCACATAATTCACTTTTCTTTCACCTCCTTGTAATGAAGTGGGTTTCTCTGGACATCTATAGGCAGGGTGTCCCAACTTCTGACAGTTGTAGCATTTCATGGTGGAGAAGTAGGACCCTCTCCCTGGTCCACTAGATCTACCTCTACCTAGGTTGCTAGATCCCCTTCCTCTATAGCTGCTCTTGCTATATGAATCCCCACTTTGATCAATAAGTTTGGATTCTCCTTGGGACCTTTGATCTCCTCTTCCATCAAAACTTCCTCTATGGCCTCTACCATCTCTACCCCTACCTCTGCCTCTATAGCTTTGTTCTTTCTTTTTCTTATTCTTCTCTTCCACTTTGAGTGCTACTTGATAGCACTTGTGAACTTTTTGTGGACATAACAAACTCATCTCTTCCTGTATGTTCCGTCTCAATCCATTCAAATACCTTTCTACTTTTATACTCTCATCCTCTACTACCTTGGGTCTCATACATAGCTTTTAAATTTCCTCAGTGTAGCTACTGACATCTAAATCTTTTTGTCTCAAATTTTGTCTTTTCCTATGTAGTTGGATTTCATAATCTTCAAGAAGATAGGTTTCTCTAATCTTGGATACCCTTGCTTTCCAGGTGGCTATTGGTTTCTTACCTTCTTTCACCCTTTCCTCTTGGATGAAGTTCCACCAAGTTAAGGTTTCACCTCTCAACCTTGATTTTTCTACTTTAACCTTTTGTGCTTCAGTTATTCCATCACATTCAAAATAGTTTTCGAGGCCTTCAATCCATTCTATAAGAGCATCTAGATCCTTTTTTCCACTAAAAAGAGACACTCCTTCTAAGGTTCTACCACTCATGGCTCTCAAATCCTTCAAGAATGGTTATTGCTCAAGAACAGGGTCAGGTATGGGAACCTCATTTTCTATTGCCACCATCTTTCCCTTATCTCCAACCTTATCATGGACTTCTTCAGTCTTAACTTCAACTAGTTTTGTTGCTAGCTACTCCAACCTCTCTATGAGTGCTCTATTTTCTTCTTCTTGGTCTTCGACCTTCTTGGCTAACTCAATATTAGTCACCATGTTTTCTTCTAAGGATTCTATTGATCCTAAGTCAACTTGTTTTCTCTTTTCACCTGAATCTTACTTGGCCTCTGATACCACTATGATAGGGAGATTGAGTGAGAAGTTGCTCAATAGGTCTAAATTGGTTTAATCTATCAAGTGGAACCAAAGGATATTATTTTTCTTTGTTTTCAATTAGTGTTTGCAATAAAAAACTTCAACACCCACACTTCTTCTCAAACAACCACCCCATTGTGTGTTATACAACTTTGTTCTAGCTTGCTTCCTCAATGTTACTCAAATCCTCCACCAAAGGTCCACACCCCAATTTGATGTCTTAAATGTCATTATTGATTGGATTAGGCTCATTGTGACTATTTCAAATTTCCTTCAAGAATTTGGAAGGTTCTAACTTCATTTAGGCAATTGGGTTCAACTTTTTGTTAAAACAGGGCTAGAAAGGCTACTAGCCTGCGGAGGCCTAATTGAGTGATTTTTGCTTGTATAGTGCAATGTTGACCAAAAAAACCATAAAAAATGACTTGGGAGGTATAAAAAATGTCTATACTCAAGGATTATTATGCTTTTAGCTCCTGAGAGGATGGTATAATGACTGTCCATATTTTTAGGCAATAATGTAGGGTTTTGAGAAGGTTTTGCTCATGTAACAAAGGGAGTCACTTCTAAACCACAAACCAAGCTTCTAAATTATTGTATAACCTCTGCTCCATAATTTATAACACTTCCACAACTCTTCCCTACATGACATTATGAGAAACACTTGCTATGCAAACTGAAAAAGGTAGAAAATGTCTGTTTTGAGCATTGTCACTACTAATTCACTGTTTTTGCTGCACTTTGAAGGGTTAAAACTTCATAATTAGCTTCACCAAAGCATTTAACAATATTAAAAAAAAATTTAAACACTTTTCACAAGATTCCAAGCATGAATATGTTCATTTATCAACTTTGGGTGCAAAAGACACTAAATTCTCCAAAACTGGGTACTTGCTGCCAGCCACAATTCCACACATTTGTAAGATGTAATACACACTGTTTGGAGATCTAAATATATCTACAACTCCAAGGAGACTAGGGAAGACCTCTGCCTTAAGTTTTTTCACTCAATTTACCTCTGAGCACAAACTTATTTGAGTCTTTTTCAAATTTACTAGCCAAGTCCATCTCCAACTTGCCTAGCATGAACTCAAAAACACTTCCTTTGCACAATCTTGGCCAAAAGATGAATTATTTACACTGTACATGAGAAATAAAAATTGTCTAAGTCCTAAACCCTAAACCCTAAACCTGGAATTAGACAAGTTGATGCATTTTGGAGGCCAAAACCCTTGACAGGGCAGCCAAAGAGCAAAAATGAAACAATTTTACAAAACCAACTTCCAAATGCACAACTTGAAAAGAAATTAAGTAAAGTGAATTGAATATACACCAAGATAACTTTACAAAAGGTACAGTATGGAAATGATGAGCTATAGTATGGACTGTTGTACAAATGAGGCTCAAAACATGAGAAAAATCAGAAAATTGTTGCCCATTTGATTAATTTTGATAGAGAGTACAAAATCCAACCCTATACAAAGAAGAGGGAGGAATATATATAGAATTTTAAGGTGGTTATCAAATCCTATATGGACATAAGGCATTTTTTTGTCTTCTTTTTAAAAAAGTATCCAAAATGACAACTTTTACAAGCAAAAATGACAACTTTTGTTGCTCCAAGTAGCATTTTAGCAACCTAACACAACCAATATTCCCAAATCACCTAGAAATTATTAAAGACACTTTATAAACATGTTTCAATTCTTTCCAAAGCATGGCTAAGCCTATAAGGCAATTTTCCACTTTTTAGCCTTATTTGGCCTAGAAGCACAAAATTGACAATTTCAAGCCCTAAGAAGAAAAATTTGATCTCTCAAGCACAAAATGAGAGCAAACACTTATGAAATGACTAAATAGAACCTATGAAAACATTTCAAAACTAACAAGACACTTAAGCATGAAAAATACCAAAAATGGAGAGTGAAGCATGACTAGGTCCTCCTGCACCATTAATAAACTCTCACATGTTATTAGAGCTCAAGTGGTGTAGATTCCTTCCTATATCTAAGGGACATATTTTTGCTTGAAGAGCTTGTTGGGTGTATATTAGGGTTTCAAGGCTTGAATATTTGAATCCATGGCATAAAAAAAAAGTTATTTTTGACTTTCATTTCATCAAATTTTGTTATGGTTTGTAAAATTTGAAAGGGTTTGAAGTTTCTTGTTCTTGAGGGTAGGTAAATTTTTAGGAAATTTCGGGTTAAATTTTTCATTTCCATTACATCAAAAACTCTCAAAAACCTACAAATCATCTATTGGATCATCAGTTTTTAACACTTTTATCCAATGGGCATAGAGGTTTTCATTGTCTATCAAAATATTTATAGTCGTATGAATCCATACGTAGGTATACTATACGGACTAATCAAAATTTGTAGAAAAAATGACTTTTATAGCAATATTTTTAAAATATTCTAGTATAAAGATTCTTGTATGTGACACAATCTATGCATATATTTATCATGTAAGTATGCTTTGTTGGCATCACCTTCTATAATTTTTTGTAGTCTGAGCTTGTTGGTCAAATCACTTGTCATTTGGTATAAGTTGGTTACATCATATTGTACATGGTTGTTAGCTAATCTAATGTGAATTTGTCAAGTTTTATTGATTCTGAATTGAAAGTTCTTTTATTAAAGATTTCTTTTGTGTCATTTTTTTTGTGTTGAAAATTAGAAAAAAGACCATGTTGTCATGTGGTGATAACTCATTCTGGAGGTACAAGAACATAATGCAATGGCACGAGCATGCTTTCCATCACCACTAGCTTCTACACCTCCCTGTAGCCACCTATGATGGTGCCTTATTTTTATTTTTGCATTATACCTACTTGTTGTAATATTTATAACTAGGTGTTGGCCTCTTTAGATTCCAAGTGTTGTATGCGACCCTTATGTTCCTATAAAGGGAGGTATCTTCTTTTTTGTGTAACTTGGGAAAGAAGAGACTATTTTAAGAAAGTGAGATATTCTTGGAATGGTAGATCCATGTAATTTCTAGTAGTGCAATTTGATTGTTTTGATTTTTTTTGGTTTAATTATATTCATTACTATTGGAAGATAGATTTTAATTTTTGGCTCTCAAGCTCATAAGTTTGTCACTATTTCTGAATTTTGTTATTCTTTTGCCATTGGATAGGCATTGAAGACCTCTTTCAAGAAATCCATGCACTTTTTCTATATTCTATCCTAGCTTTTTTTTATTTTATTTTTTCTATTTTTTCTTCCTAGTGGATTACTTGGATAGTTTGATAGGTGGAGAGGTGTTGTATTGATCTAAAATCACCTCATTTTATGTAATAATTGATCTCTAATTTATAGTTTAAGAGATGTATCATTGTTGTACTCATGGGTTATGAAACTCATCCTTTTATGATAACTTTGACTAAGGACAATTATGATTCGTGGAAAAAAGGCATTGTAACATATTATATTTGGAGAAACCTTATCCTCCATTCTGAGATGATCCTATTCAAATTACCTCATTCAACTTCATGGTGTTGACAATCTTTTCTTTAATGATGATACCTTAGAGGACCTTGAAAATGATATGGGAATTGGGTGTCTTGAAGATTCAAAAACTTCTCCTATAGCTTCTACTCCTATTGAGATTAGTTGTTCATCTTTTATGAGTGATTGATTGGGTAGTGTAACTAATTCATTGCACTAGGTATTTTATTGTCTTCCTAATTGGGACCCCTAGATTTGTCAAACATTATTTTATTGCTAGTGGATCTCACATTTCAGATTTGAACTTGATGAGATTTAGGGTTTATCTCTCCCAGTTGATGATAGTCATGGAACAATAGTTGTTACTTCATCTCTGTCACTAGATCTTACCTAAAATTAGTTTCCAATTGTTCCTTATTTGTCACCTTCTATTGTAATTGGGAATGTACCTAATTTTTATGTGGCATCATCTTCATCTATCAAGGACTTGATGATATATGAGCATATTTCAAACACATCATCATACATTTGGATGCTACTTTATACCAATTTATATACAAAATGGGAATCATTCCTCCATTTTTACTAGGTTTATCTTCTTCCCAAGGGTATATATGTTGTTTATAGGCATTGAACTATGTTTTC
The DNA here is from genome assembly GCF_030272615.1 of Cryptomeria japonica. Lineage (NCBI taxonomy): Eukaryota > Viridiplantae > Streptophyta > Pinopsida > Cupressales > Cupressaceae > Cryptomeria > Cryptomeria japonica. Next base: position 728,413,515 of record NC_081411.1, on the reverse strand, counting down.
TCTTCTTGAGAATCACCATTTATATAAGATATTTTACATTATCAGGGTGCTTTATAGTCTCTCTATTTCCTTCCTATCAAGGGATCATTTATTGTAATTTTAAGATAGATGTAGTCTATGGGAGTATCATTGCATCTTCCATACATCATTTGTTTTTGTATATTTTCTCTCTTTTCGAGAAGAGTTTTGTCCCACTAGGTTTTCTCCTTTAAACTATTTGTGATATATTGCATTTTCATTGTACATCAATACCTAAAATGGTTTATAGTTAGGACCCATCATAATAGCATATTTGCATAATAATCTACTTCTTGAGTTGCAATTAATGAAGGTTGTTGGTGTGAATAAGGTTTTGGATGTAATAAAGGTCTTGTACTTAATGTTTTTGTTGGTTCTTAGTAGGTGAGTTATTCACATGACAAGTTTATTTAGGTCAATGTATTGTTTCCAAAAGGTGTTAGTTGTCTGGATATAAGGCACATCATTTATTATATCTTCATCTATCGAGGACTTGATGACACATGAGCATATTACAAACACTTAATCATGTATTTAGATGATACTTTATAAAAAATCCTATCTAAAATGGGAATCATTCCTACATGTGCACTAGGTTTATCTTCTTCCCAAGGGTACTCATGTTGCTTATAGGCATCGAACTATTTTTTCTATTCTTTAGCAATCACCATTTCTACAAGGTATTATACATCATTGAGTGGGGTGGGGGTTATAGTCTCCCCTTTCCTTCATATGGGAGGATAATTTATTTTAATTTCATGATATATGTAGTCCTTTGGGGTATCACTATATCCTTCATTCATCATTTATTTTTTGTATCTTTTCTCTCTTTTTGAGAGGAGTTTTGTATCACTGGGTTTTATCCTTCTCTTTGTTTGTGAGAGATTGTATTTGCATTGTACATCAATACTTGAAATGGTTTTTAGTTAGGACCCGTGATAATAATATGGCATATTTACATAATAACCTACTTCCTAAGTTGTACTAATGGTCCAAGTGTTGGTGTGAATAAGGTTATGGATGTAGTAAAGGTCTAGTACTTAATGTTTTTGCTAGTTCCTAGTAGGGGAATTATTGACATGACTTAAGTTTACTTAGGTCCATATATTGTTTCTAGAAGGTGTTAGTTGTCAAGATAGGACACATGATATATTATCTTTATAATATTTATTCAATTATAATTACATATACCATTTAATATTTTATTAAGGTAGTTGTCTCATTTTCTAGGATTACAACACATGTCACAATCTTGTCTAATCCTACCTCTTACCTTTCCTTTATAAGTTATATTTGTTATTTAGATTTTCATGTCCATTCTTTCTCATAATCGAACAATCTATTCTCACTACTTTCTCTTGTGGAATTTATTTTCGATCTTGTAAGGTTCCCATGAGTGTTGAGTCACCAATCAACTCCTACAAGATATTGGAGAAATAAAATTATAGGGTGAAATAGACTTTAGGAGGTTTTCAAGGATTCAATTGATTCAAAAACTAGTGAACTTTGTTGAATATCCTTTATTAATATCTCTCCATACTTTATTCTTTTCAGTTTTCAAATATTTTTATGATTTTAGAACCATGCCAACTCTTTGAAAAGGATGAAAACTCACAAACTTTGTGATATTTTAAATTTTGACGCTTTCCCTTTCCATGGTTTCACAAAGATCATAAACCATTTAACTCCCTAAAATATCAAGCCTTTGACATAGACAAAATATAGCGTAATGATGATATTAGCAAGAGAAGAGGAGGAAAAGGGAAAATTGGTAAATTAAGTGTCTTTTGGTGGTTATACCATTATCAAGGGTTAGGTTTTATGAATACCGCAAACTTAACACCATGTGAAAGGTTTTATTTCATGTATGACTCTAGCAGGATATATGCATGAAGTTATTCTAGGTATCAAAAATCAAAGATGCCAATGAGGAAGTACTGTAAAAGAAAGGGAATGAAAAATATTTTCTTGTAAAAGGTATACAAAGGAAACAATAGAGCTCAATGTTTAGGAATAACACAGAGAAAATGCATGGGTAGAAGTAATCCTAGAAGTATGAATTTGATAAAGTAGCTTGGTAAAACTATTGACCATGAATGTAGGTAGAACTAAGGCTAGAAGTATGATTTTGAAAAAGTAGCTTGGTAAAAAATATTGACCATCAATCAAGAATCATGGATTATCATTATAAGGTACTCATGTTAGGGATATTTTCAACCTTTGATCCTAAAAGAACGTGCAATAAAGTGAATCATGAATTAGAGTTCGAGGAAATGAGAGAATTGGTACTCAAGTATGGGTAAGCCTAAAAATAGGTTTGAAAGATCTTAACTTGAATTTCAAGATTTTAGATATTGGTAAGGAAAACCCTGAAATTATATAATACTTGGAATCCATATTAAAGGCATATGTGTGCCCATAGGTAGTACTATTGATGAATTAGGTCCTAGATCTTGACCAAAGTAATAATTTTGAGCACAACTAAGAAAGAAGAAAATGCAAACTAATATCATTTACACTCTCTAGATATTTCCCGTGCTATGGGGGATCATTTATTGTAATTTTATGATAGTTGCAGTACTTGGGGGTATCATTTCATCCTTCATACATCATTTATTTTTATATATTTTTTGTCTTTTTGAGAGGAGTTTCATTTGACTAGGTTTTCTCCTCTTTGTTTGTGAGAGATTGAAATTGCATTGTACATAAGTTATTAAAATGGTTCGTAGTTAGGAACTATCACAATAATCTGGCACCTTTACATAATAATCTACTTTGTAAGTTGTACTTAATGGGGGGTGTTGGTGTGAATAAGGTTTTGGATGTAGAAAAGGTCTTGTACTTAATGTTTTTACAAGTTCCTAGTAGGGGAATGATTCACATGACTTAAGTTTACTTAGGTCCATGTATTGTTTCTAGAAGGTGTTAGTTGTTAAGACAAGACACACCATATATTATCTTTATAATATTTATTTAATTCTGTAGACACCCAAAATTGTCTAGTATTTTATTTATTTAATTATCTAAGCTTAATTCTTCTATTAATTAAATAAATCTTTATTTATTTATTTATTTAATTCATTTATCCTCTTCTAGCCTTATTTCTCATTTAAATAAATACATTTATTTATTTAAATTATCCTTTTCCTAGATTAAATAAATATCTTATTTATTTAATTGATCTCACTCCTTCTATTAATTAAATAAATCTTTATTTATTTAATTAATTCATTAACCTTTTCTAGCCATGACACATGTCATTCATCTCTTAATTCCTACACTACCTACCCCTTTTATTATTTTATTATTTCTTTTACCTACCCTCTAATCATAGCTGACCTCCTTTTACACCTCTCAATCTTATCCCTCCATTTCATTTAGTGTCTTCTATATAAGGAGATGTTTCCTTCATTATCAAACCCCCCTGTTGACTACTTGACTACACTATGCTTTTGAACATAGGCGATCCTACTTGCAACCACATTTTCGTTCTTTGTTGAGCTCTTGTGCACACATAAAATCTGAGAGCAAATATATCAAGCAAGATCAATGGAGATAGGAAGAATGGAGATCCAAACCCTATTGGACATGTGATGGTATAATCTATGTGATTTCATTTGATTTTCATTGTCTTAGGTAATCTTCATATGTTATGGTGGATCTTTGTTGTTGTTAGGCTAGGGTTTTGTGGTTGAATTCATTTAGCCTTTCAATATCATTATTATTGTTATCCATTTTCACCATAAACATTTTGGCACACCCTGTGGGACATGTATTTTTGTTAGATATGTGTTTTTTGCAGATTTTTCTAACCCTATATTGCTGTTTTGTAAAACAATTTGGAGAATAACCTTGTGCAGCTAGGGTTTTGGACACAAAATCAAGATCTTAGAGAGTTTTGATCATATCTCACAAAACGCTTGTAAATTTTGCACCAAATTGTTTTTGCATGTTGACAAAAGTATCAGAAGCTTTTAATACAAAATTCAGAATTTTTGGATCACATTTTCATTTTCTATGAATTTTTTATGATTTTTCATAAAAAATTAATTTTGAGAGCAAATGAGAGAATTTTTTGGATTTTCTTACATTTTTGGAAATCTCACATAAATATACACAACATCTGTTCTTTATGATTTTAATTTTGATACAAAATATTTTCCTAAAAATCAGATCTTTAAAAATAAGGATTTTTCCTTATTTTGATCAGATCTCACAAACAGCTTCAAATTTTGGCATCAAATCTTTTGTGCAGGTCAGGAAATGTATCCGAAGGATTCAATAAAAATTTCAGATTTTTTGGATTACTTGTTCAATTTATATGAATTTTTTATGATTTTTCATAAAAAATTAATTTTGAGAGCAATTTTTTGGATTTTCTTACATTTTTGGAAATAACTAAGAATTATACACAAGATCTGTTCTTTGTTGTTTTAAATTTGATGCAAAATAATTTCTCAAAAATCAGATCTTTGAAAATTAGGGTTTTGCATTATTTTACTCATATCTCACAAACTGCTTGGATTTGTTGCAAAAACATTTTTATGCAGGTTTGGAAGACCATCAAGACTCTCCAGTAAAAATTTCAGATTTTTTGGATCGATTTTTGCATTTTATATGAATTTTTAATGATTTTTCATAAAAAATTAATTTTTGGAGCAAATTAGCAACATTTTTTGGATTTTCTTACATTTCTGGAAATCTCTTGAAATTTTATAGGTGGTCTTTTTTAATGATGAATCAAATCTTTGAATTGGTCAACAAAATGCATTGTTGAAGGGCCCTATTTCACAAAGTCTTTTGGATCTAAAATCTACCTAACTTGTGTGCTTGCAAGAAGGGGTGATTATTTCAAACAATCCAAACTACTAATAAATCTTTGTTGTAGGTCCTTGGCAAGGGTTTTTAGATTTTTATTCTGTGCCTTGTTTTCATAGACTAGAAAACACTTCAATTGGTGCACTAAAATTGAACCATTGTCTTTTGTGTCTTGAGCAATAAGCTCTTTTTGTTTAATCTTTAGAGGGCCTGTCTTCCCGTGTGGTCATTAGGACTACTAGTGAGAAGATAATGACCCAAGCGGTAGCGAGGAAAACCCACCTCTTCTGAACCACTATAAACAACTATATTCATGGTGAAAACTATGGATAACGTGTGCTGATTAGTTCATACCGACACTATGTCTCCCCATAAACCCGTTTGATCAAATTTATTTGATCAGTTGTAGGGCATAACCCCTACCGGCTAGGAGCCTTCTGTATTTACAGAGCTGAAAGTGCCGCATGTATGGCCACACGAGCAGATGCCCTTACTAGCAGCTTTTTGTTTTAGAAGCCAAAATCCTTCTAGTTGTTGAGGCAGGAGGTCGGACCTCTGGTAGCAGCCCACACACATATGGTTCTTAGTAGAGATACAAAGTTTGCCACGGGGAGTTTTCATGGGGACTGATGTTTGGTTGACCCGAGAAGTGAGTGCCAAGGGTGGAACCAGTGAGGTCAAGCATCTAAGTATCTACTCTGAATAGCGTAGCCTTGGGGGTAAAACCTCATTTGGGATCAACAACTATTGTCTTGGCTAGCCACAAGAATTGTGCTTGACTTATTTTATACATTCAAAACATTCAAGACCAAACAACAAACCATTGTGTCTTTTGTGTCTTCAAGTGTATGCAAAACATTTTTACATCAAACAACACATTTTTCTTGGAGTCATTTTGAGTCTAAACACTTGCAAACATTCAGTCCTCATCAACATTGTGTCCTCTTGTCATGAAAAATAGTCAAACATTCAAATTTGGTCACAACCAACAACTTCACAAATTGGAAAAATTTTACAGTCCAGCAAACAAGAGCAATCAGTTTCGGAATTCTTGAGCTTCCTAGGTTGTTTCTCTAGGTTTTCATCTAGCATTCAACTTGTCTTTGGGTCTCACAAAGTCCATCATTGCTTTACATCTTGTATTAAATTTACATTTGTCTAAACTTGAGTCAAAAGGTCACTTGCTTGTCCTCATCATACTTTGTCAACACACTACATACAACAACATTTTGCTAAGTGGTCCCTCATCAAGGTCTATCACCTTTGGGTCTCATTTGGTCTTACTTAGAGTCAAGGTCAACTTACCTCATCAAGAGAAACTATCCTCTCTTTGGAAGTCACCCCTACTCTACTACATGCATACTTGGTCTTACACTTTGGACATTGCAAATACACCTCAGATTCATTTACATTCCATCCAACTCTTGGTCTTCCATACTTTTTCCATTTTCATCTAGTCTCACACATCTCGATCAATACCTAGTTCATGGTTGAAACCCGTCTTCAAAAATATAGGAGAGAAACTAAAGAGGCTCAAGAGTCCGCAAACATGAGGTCCTATGAGTATGACAATGATATCTTTTTCAATTTTGATCATACTACATTACCTAACATGGATTCCTATAGAAACATTCCAAATGTTGAGAACATGGACACTACAAACAACAATGATACACACAATGACAATATGGACAATTTTTCCATACATTCAGCAGAAGTGGAAGACACCATTATGAATCCCCATTTTAATCGATTGGGTGAGGAAATAATGAGGAGAGATCGACAATATTTTCTACAAGTGATGGCACAAAGTGGAGCCAAGATCCCTCATAATTTTGACATGTCTCAAATAATGGAAAATCAACCTTTGCAACAAACTCACTCCACCATGGATCAAAGGAGGCCTAATAGTGGAGGCAATAGAGGACCACATATGGTGCCTGAATCACCATCATCTTTGTTTCAAAAACCAGAGGTCCCATACACACATGGTCAAGCATATGATACTCACCTTTGCAGACCATTATGGAAGTCTTATGCAGAGAAATATGCTCAATCACATATCAATGCTACAGATCAACCACCAAAGCAATTGGATATTCAAAGGCATGCTCAAAATTTGGACACAAGGAAACCCCATGTCAAATTTGGGGGCAACACACTAGAACAAACTCATGACATTCCTATAGAGTATGGTATACATGGACAAAGCAGATATTCCATTCCTCACCATGACTCTATACCAAGTGGTCCATATACGCAGCATCATTATAGACCTCCTCCATATGAACATGTGTATGATCAATATCATCCATATATGCAACACACTCCTCCTCCAATTGGTGCCTCAAGCATAGGGTATGGTCCAAGAAGTCGATCTCCACCTAAGAACAATTTGGAGCAACAAATCAGGGACTTACAAAAGAAAATGGAGGACATAAATACACCAAAGCCAACATACACAATGAGAGACATATGTCCTTATCCATTTGACAAGAGCATTCCAATGCCTCCTTTTCCTACATACTTTGTGACACCTAAGTTTGATAAGTATAGAGGAAAAGGGGATCCTAAGGCACACATAAGATAGTTTTTCATAGCTTGCATTGAGATAGCAGTAGAAGAGACATATTTGATGAGATTATTCCCACAGAGCCTAGGCGATCAAGCTATGGAATGGTTCTCCCAACTTCCACCTGGTATTAAGTCATGGGGTGACTTAGCAGAGGCATTTATTCAACATTTCTCCTACAATATAGAGACAGACATATTAGTCACTATTTTGTGCAACACCAAGCAAAAAGAGGGAGAGTGTTTTGCATCATTTTTACAAAGATGGAGGAATCTAGCTAGCAGATGCTCTTGTGAAATTCCACAAAAACAAAGAAGTTGATGAAACCTCCGTAAGTCAGCCACATAATGCACCTTTACACATTGAAGCCTTCATACACAAACATAGAATCAAACAAGTCCTGATAGATGGAGGAGCAGGTCTAAACATTTGTACATTGAGCACTATTAAACAATTGGGATATTTTGATAAAACTATGAATTCTACAAACAAAATCACCATTAAGGCATATGATGATGAAGAGTGTTCATCCAAAGGCACAGTCACCTTACCTCTCAAAGTTGGGCCAGTTACAAAGGATGTGGTTTGTCAAGTCCTAGACCTGGATCTCACATACAATATATTGCTAGGACGTCCATGGATTCATGAAATGAGAGCTATTCCCTCAACATATCATCGATGTATCAAGTTTCCACACAATGGAGTTGAAGTGACCATCAAAGCTAACCCAAATTCATTCATATATTGCAATAATTTGTGACCTAGATTAGAAATAACAATTCCAGCCAATTGAGAGGCTATTCCTTCATCGACATATGTGGATCCAGAATCCTTGAAAGCTTCTACATCAAAACAGGCAGAGAACAAAGAAAAGTTCAAGTTTAAAGACATGGGATGTGGTGAGTATATCTTTCATGTTGATCAACTCCCAATATCTCCTAAGATATTCAGTCAACAAGAAAAATCTATAAACAATTTGCAATATCAAGGAATTGGGTGTGAACCACCTAGTGTTGTGGCTACTAAGTCTAAATGCAAATCTCCTCTAGTGGTGCACGCATCTCTTGATATCAATTGTCCTAAGAGTGGTTCCAACAAAGAATCTATTGAGCATATCGCCATCCCTCTTGATAACTCACATAGCTTTTCCATTTCATCCACTCATTCCATTTCCACTCCACTTCCAGACTTGGATCAACAAGAATTACAAAAGCCCTTACAAAGTGGGGATGAAAAATCAAGCTATGAATAGAAAAAACTAAAAGTCAAAAATAAAGAGAAGTCCTTTAGTCCAAATCAAAATCAAAAACTATTGGACTCTGCAAAAATAAAAATCAAGGATAAAAATCTTATGAACAAAAAAGAGCAAGAGATGATCTCCCCTAATATCAAAATAACTAGGGGCAAAAGTTCTAAAATTTCAAGTCAAAAAGCATACTTGTTGATCCTAAGTCTCCATCATGTTATCCTACTTTCACTTCTTTTCACAATCATAAGCCTTCATAACTCATCCACTTGTTTCACACATCCATTCCCTTCTGGTGATACATCATGGACCTTTAATGGAGCTTCCTTGAAGGACTTTGTCATCAGGGATGCCCAAACTTCTTCAGGTGACACGCATATGGACCTACGTAGTCCACACACTAGTAATTCTATCTCAGTTCCTTTATCAAGGAAGACAGTCACTCAAGCTACACATCATTCAGTCAAGGAACATCACAACTACAATCATAAGGTTCAGTCTCGCACATTTGAGGTGGGTGACTTAGTTCTCAAAGAAAAACCTAGAAATCAGCAAGACAGAGAGAAGAAGGGAAAGTTCGAACCAAATTGGCTTGGTCCTTACATCATCACAGCAGCATATGGATCTAGTACATATCAGCTCTCAACCACAGAGAGTGAACCTTTGGATGATCCTATCAATAGCATGCACCTTCATAGGTTTTACACATAGCTCTTCAGAGTATCCCAATTTAAAAATACAAAAAAATAATAAATTTCAAAAATACAAAAAAAATCAAAAAATTCAAAAATTCAAAAAAAATTATAAAACAAAAAAATCATTACTTGGTGAAAACCTGGCAAACTGGCGCCTTGTGACACAAAAAAACATTGAAAAATAAAAAGTAAAGAGAAATCATTTCATCCAATGGTGAAAATCACTTCGGTGGCACCCTGGGCAAGTACCATGGTGAAAAATGGGTCACCAACGGCATGCGTAGAGACATTGCTCCTCCCTCCTTCAGGATTCACTTTCATCCTTTCACTTTGCACACACTCACAACCTATTCGTTCATAATAAACTTACCCATTCCCATCATGGCTTGTTATTGATCTACCCAAGATTGGTTAGCCATTCATAATAAACATTCCTTTTCACCTTTTTCCATCCACAATAAATCAGCTCCTATCTATGGCTAAGGAAAATCCTACGTCTAGTGATGGGTGTGGAATTGAGAACATCACATGTTTCAAGGAGTACAGTTTCTTATAGCTTTCTTTAGTTTATTTGCCCCCAATTCGCAATAAAGCAGCATCTGCATCGCCAATCCACAATAAAGTTCTGTCTTCTTCGCAATAAAGTATTAGTTTCATGGATTCAGTCAGTTTCAGATGAGACAACAGCAACAATGGGCTTCAACAAAATCAAATCTTTCAATAGACTCAGACAACATATGGTTCCGTGCTATCTATCCTTTTTGTGAAAGTAAACATTGTGACCACAATCAAATAAGACTTATACAAGTGACAAGAGACACTAAACTTGAGGACTACGGTGGATGTTGGTGTCGAGTCTTGGTTTTCTTTTGATTTTATCTTTTGGTGACATGTCTTTTAGCTTTTTCAGGATGTCTCTGACTAGAGATTCTATTTCCAGGATGTCTTTGACTAGAAAGGCGAGGATGGGGTATCGTCACCTATTTGTATTTGCTGTTTGTGGATTGTCTCTTAGTAATGCTATGACTTGTCCAAGGATATGAGGACACTATGAGTCTAGTGTGAACTGGGGCATTCCTTGTTTGTGACTATCTTATCTCCATGCAAATAGGTACAATGACTTTCTGGGTCGAACATATACCTCAATTGTCATTACCTACTTGCCATAATAAAGCTCAATGATGATAACGCACAAGAAGCTCTTTCACTTTCATATCTTCTGTCTTCCATCCCCCTTTCTTGATTGACTTCCATCATCCTTCTCGAGTCCATGTAGCCTGCTATCACATGACTGAGTATAATGACACACCAAAAGCATTTGCATTTCATGTAGTTGCACCTGCATTACCACATATAAGCATTTCATACATACATATAGATATCACAACTGCATCACATCCTGTACACAACACCTGTTAGCACAATTTACATTTGCATTATCATATTCATTTGCATTACATACATTCACATTTGTATCATGCATACACATATAAAACATAAAAGAACAAAAAAAAATTATTGCATTGCATCATATACATAATTGCATCCATATCATAAGCATCACATAAGAACATCTCATCACATAGGTACACATGCATATAGCTGCCACAAAGATGAATCATCTCATATATATATATAAAGTGTCATGATATAATGATGTCAAAATCATATGGCTACAATCACCCGAAGGTGTCTACATCATCATACAAAAATGGTACAATACTAATACATAGGGAGCCCTCTATGGCTATGATGAATTCCCTCCCTCGGAGCCGGCTAGCCTCGATGGAGTCTGAGCCCTAGAAGGACCTACCCCAAGATCATCTCTCCTGGCCCCTGTGTCCTCTGCAACCACCCCTCGTGTCGCCTTATCCAGATAGAGGAACCCACTGATAACTCCTGCCAACACTATTGGTAGTGCTAAGCCTGTCCATGTCATGGTATCCCATGCCACATGTCCCACACTCATCTCCAGTCTCAGATCCTAGAACACTCATCTAAGGGCATCCCTATCTCCGTCTTGATCATATGGAATCAGCTCCCCATCGATCAGTATCCGCAGAATCCTATATACAGTCTCCAGGGTGACTGTCATCTCCCCCATCGGCAAATGAAAAGTGCAAGTCTCAGAGTGCCACCTCTCTGCCAGTGCAGTTAGCAATCCCATGTTCGCCTGAAACTCAGGCACATACATAATATGTCTCAATCCCATAGCCTCAATCGCAGCTCGGTCCTCGGCTGTCAACTCAGGTCGCAACCTCTGAGTCGATGGGAATCTCTCTCATGACTCCAACATAGGCAAATACTCCTGCAGTCACACAAATCAATCATCTCAGTCCTAGTGACACTCACTGTTCATCACAAAGCGTTGCTTCTATCCTAGTGGTACTCCCTGTTCATCACAAAGTACTACGTGTTTGGCACTCCCTGTTCGTCACAAAGTGCTGCTCACATTTGCACTCACTGTTCATCACAAAGTGTTGCTCATATTTTAGTACTCCCTATTCATCACAAAGTACTATATCTTGGTACTCATTGTTCATCACAAAGTGCCTTGATCTATTTTATCCTAGGGCCTCTACTTGAGTGAATCCTCTTGAGAAGTTTCCTAATTGGCAATATATGTTCTATCACAGAATTGTAAATCCTAGCCCTATTTGTTATCCTAGTCTTCCCTAGAGGACCTGCTTGAGTGTATCCTCTCAGCAGCTTATCCAATCGACAACATATGTTCATCACAGAACTGTCGATTTGACCTAGAAGACACAAATTTACATTTTTGGACACAAGCGTGCTTTCTTGACATAAACATGCATTTATTACATTACCTAGCATGCATTAATGACAACAATAAATGCATCAAAGTACAAGGAGGTTTTGTGGTACTTACTGGCTCTCCTGCCTCTGCTGGCCTCTGAAATCAGTGAACGCAATCGAATCTATGAGCCATTGCCATCATTGCTGACTGCTACTGCTCTATCTCACTCTGCACTCTGATCTCTTGGATGTGTGGATGACAATGAGGATGTTTTCCCCTCATGGTCTATCTTATAGACTACCCTAGTCCTAGCCCTAGCCCTCATTTCCCGAGTCAGTCTTCATTATCTCGTGACTTTGTCACTCTATCCTATCTGGTCAGCCCTTTCTAGCCTTTCTTTCTTATCGAGAGATTATCTATGATCTTTTCACACATTTTCATCCAATCTCTCGAGGGGGCATATCATTCCCATCTTGGGGCAACTCTGTATAAGTTCATCTTATCTTCTTTGAAACAACGCGATAAGCCGCATTGTCTCAAAGAGGGGCAAAATGTAGACACCCAAAATTGTCCAGTCTAATTAAATAAATATTTTATTTATTTAATTATCTAAGCTTAATTCTTCTATTAATTAAATAAATATTTATTTATTTAATTAATTCATTTATCCTCTTCTAGCCTTATTTCTCATTTAAATAAATACATTTATTTATTTAAATTATCCTTTTCCTAAATTAAATAAATCTTTATTTATTTAATTAATTCATTAACCTTTTCTACCCATGACACATGTCATTCATCTCTTAATTCCTACACTACCCACCCCTTTCATTATTTTATTATTTCTTTTACCTACCCTCTAATCATAGCCGACCTCCTTTTACACCTCTCAATCTTATCCCTCAATTTCATATAGTGTCTTCTATATAAGGAGATGCTTCCTTCATTATCAAACCCCCCCGTTGACTACTTGACTACACTATGCTTTTGAACATAGGCAATCCTACTTGCAACCACATTTCCATTCTTTGTTGAGCTCTTGTGCACACATAAAATCTGAGAGCAAATATATCAAGCAAGATCAATGGAGATAGGAAGAATGGGGATCCAAACCCTATTGGACATATGATGGTATAATCTTTGTGATTTCATTTGATTTGCATTGTCTTGGGTAATCTTCATATGTTATGGTGGATCTTTGTTGTTGTTAGGCTAGGGTTTGGTGGTTGAATTCATTTAGTCTTTCAATATTGTTATTCTTGTTATATCCATTTTCACCATATACGAATTCTAATTACCTAGGTCATTTAATATTTTATTAAGGTAGTTGTCTCATTATCTAGGATTATGACACATGTCACAATCTTGTCTAATCATACCTCTTACCTCGCCTTTCTAAGCAATACTTGTCATGTACATTTTCATGTCCATTCTTTCTCATAATCAAGCAATATATTCTCACAAATTTCTCTTGTGCAAGTTATTTTGGATCTTGTAGGATTCCCATGAGTGTTGAGGAGTCACCAATCAAATCCTACAAGGGATTGGAGAAATAGAATGACGGGGGTAAAGGGACATTATGAACATGTGAAGGATTCAAGGGATTCAAAACTATTGAAGTTAATTGAACATCCTTTATTAACATCTCTCCATAATTTATTCTATTTGTCAAATATTTTGGTGACTTTGAAACCATGTCAAATCTTTACAATGTTTGCAAACTCGGTAACTTTGTGATATTTGAACTTTGACACTTTCCTTTCCCATGGTTTGACAAATTTTGTAAACTATTAAATTCCCTAAAATATTAAGCCTTTGAAATAGCTATAATATAGAAAAATGATGATGTTAGCAAGTGAAGAGGAGGACAAGGAAAAAGTGGTAAATTGAATTTCTTTTGGAGGTTATACCATTATCAAGGGTTAGTGTTCATTAATACCATAAAGTTAACACTATGTGAAAGGGTTTCTTGCACCTATGAATCTAGTATGATAGATGTATGAAGTTATTAGGTATCAAGAATTAAAGATAACGAGGATGAAGTACTCAATAAAGGGAATGAGAAATATTTTCTCGAATGGTATATTAAGGAAACACTAGAGCTCAATCTTTAGGAATAACAAGGAGCAAATACGTGGGTAGTTCAATAACACTAGAAGTATGAATTTGATAAAGTAGCTTGGTAAAAATATTGAACATGAATGTGGGTAGAAATAAGGCTGAAAGTATGAATTTGATAAAGTAGCTTGGTAAAAATATTGACCATGTATCAAGAATCATGGGTTATCATTATAAGGTACTAATGTTAGAGATATTTTCAACCTCTAATCCTAAAAGAAGAACACAATAAAGTGAATCAAGGATTAGAGTTTGAGGAAATAAAGGAATTGGTATTGAAGTATGGGTAAGCCCCAAAAAAGGTTTGTAAGAAATTTAAGTTGTATTTTAGTGTTTTAGGTATTGGGGGTAATGATAAAATTATACCTTGCTCTGGAAAACACTAAAATTCTACAATATTTGGAAGCCATGATAATGTCATAGGTGTGGTTATACGTAGAACTATTGATGAGTTAGGTCCTAAATCAAGCAATGTAATAATTTTGAACACAACTAGGAAGGAAGAAAATGCTAACTGATATCATTTACAAAATAAATTTTATTGAAGTGGTTTCCTATTACACTTACCTTGTTGTTCTGTTCATAGGACATCCTATTGGTATTCTCACTACCATAGAAGAGAAGTCTTATGTTGCACTTAATATGTTTAAGAAATAATGTTATTTAATATTCTACTTTTAGGATGCTAAAATAGAATTATAAATGTTCCATTTAGTATTTCCAGCTATTGTATGGTTGTGTAGTGTCATAAAATTGTGACCCTAGCAATTTTTGACCATATTAGGGTCCTCATGCATACAAAATTAAATCCCCTAGCCTGGTCGGAGACCGAAGACTGCTCAACCCCCAAAAACTGCATCTCATTTTCCCTCTGCACTGCCTAACCTGCATCCTGTCTTGCAAAAGAGGGCAGGACCCTTCCTAAGTCTGCATTGAAGGTTGTGCAGTGAGTAGGAAAGCTTCCTCGATGTTGGCCTATGACAAAAATTAGTTTCATTAACCCTAATTGACAAGTATAAAATTTGCATTTGCCCTCTCATTTTCATAAGTTCAATAAGGTGAAAATTTATGATCAAGCATTCAAGAGCATTCAAGCACTCAAGCACCCCTTTCAAGCTTTGAGCATCTCAAGTTTCCCTTCAAGGCCAGGTGTTGCATTCAAGTCAAGGATTCAACCATTGAAGAGGAGATCCATTTCAACATTCAACTTCATACAAGAATTTCCATCAACATGTCTATCACAACCTCCCTTCAGGTGATTTACATTTCACTCTTCCATTTACATTTACTTCCAAGTACCTTCTTTCATTACTTGGTTAGTTCCAAAACTAGGGTTTGACCTGAAGGCAAACCCCTAATCCCAACCCCTTTTCCTCTCTTTTCTGTGTGTAGGTTGTAGGTGCACAATTGTACTTTCAGATTTGGACTCCATTTGCAAAGGTGGAAAAACCCTTTTCATTTCACGGATTTTTTGGAGGACCATGTACACTTTCGCCACGGTCTGGGCAACTTTTCCTCAAATTTGCAGGGTGGCTTCATCTCAACACATTATTGCCAAATCCAGGTGCACAACTTCATCCCACACTCTGACCTTGAGTTATTATCAGTTCTTCATCTCTTTTCACTTTGTCTTAATACATAATTCAATCAATTCATTTCCATTCTGTGTAGAAGAAGAGATTGATTTATCATTCTCATTTCATTCAAAATTCTATCTTCTTCTTTGGAGGTTTAATCTAGTGAATTTTTCCCCCCCTCTTCCAATGTAACATGTGAAAAGTGTTTGAAGGGAAATCTGTAGTGAAACTCTCATCTCTCCTTGGAGGGAAAGGGTAGCTTTCCTCTTGATCTCTCATTCACACATTTTTCACCCACCATTACATTTTGGTGACCATTATAGGTTGTAAGATTTTGTGACCCAAAGTTTGAAGTATTAGTTGGGCTTGATTCAATAGTGTTCTCATTTTCATCTTATCCAAAAAATTATGAGAAAAATAATTAGTTCCACATGTAATTTTTTCATTGAATTTGTGTTATCCTTTTCATATTTTAAATGTATGTACATAGTATGTTGTTTCATTAAATAGGTTGGATGATAGATAATCAATTGGAAATAACAGATATGCATTTAGATTTCTAAACATTTTCCAAAGTGTCCCTATGCATTAGGTTTGACCTTTTTCAAATTTGCATTTCATTCCTCTTTTTCTTCAAAACCCTTATAGCGTCCTATTTTTAAATTTGAACCTGAATTTCGCCCATCTAGAAATTGTAAAATTCGCCAATTTTTTTGGGTTAGCTTTGAAATCATCATAATATTCATCCCTGAAATTTCGACAAAAGTTGGTCAGACCATGTGCATTCCCACCACGGTCCTCAGCTTTTTTCCTGAGATTTTGGGAGACTGTTATGACTGTATTTAATAGCCTAAATCTAGAAGATTGGCTGATTTTGTCGATTTTTTATCCCTCTACAATCAAAAATACCTCCAAAATTCAACATTTTCAATTTCATGAATTTTTTTTAAATTAAGAGGTTAATTATAAGCTGCCTTGATTTTAAAAATTCTGATTTTAAAATTAATTGGTATCCCCTTGGCCCTAATTTTGAAATTCCAATTGTGTCTTTTTCTTTCTCCAACAAAGTTCAAATTGTGTAATCATTATTTTCTTAAATTCTGCATTACTCAATTTTGTAAGCTTTGTTCCTATAATTCAAAATTCAATATTCAAAATTTATAATTTCCCTCTAGTGCATGAGTTTTACCACTATTAGTCCTACATATACTATCCCTGTTAAACGAAGCATTATAATTAAGGCCTCCCAAGGTTTAATTACTGAGGAGATGGAGCATAATTTGGGTGACTTCTTTAATGAGGATAATTCTAGTGCTTCCCATCCTAATCATGTCCCTATCTATCCAATTGGTGAATCCCATGATGAAGAAGAAGCTTTGAATTGAGTTTCCATAGACCAACTTTCAAAACTGGACAATCAATTTGATAACTTTCAACAATGGATGTCCCAAGAGTACCCTAATAGTGAAGCTCTTCCATTAATTGAAGGCCTTAGATGCATGATTCAAAGTGATAAGAATGGAATTGACATATTGTGTGGCATTGCTCATATTGTTGATTCTAATGTCATGCCTATCATGAGTTATGTTAATAACTTAGGTTATTCACAACCTTCAAATCAAATCAATCCTTCTATTCCATTGACTACTCTTATGACTAATATTCCTACTTTTACCTCCAATGTCATGGCTACTTCAACTCAAAATGTCATCCCTACAACAAATAGTCATGGGGTAATCCCTCTTCTTTATTAAATCCTCCATCTTGACCTATGTCTTCAATAAGTGTTCCTATTATCCCTCAGCCAATTAATGTGACAGAAGGGGGCAATTCCTTCAACAACATTGTTCCTCCTTTAAGTGTTCTTTTTCCTACCCAATCATCACCTATGCCTACTTATCATAATTTCCCACCACCTTATTCTTAGTCCATGCCTTCTTTCAATAACATCACACCACCTTCTCAATCAACTATGTCTAACATCAATTCTTCTACCGAAGCAACAATTAACAATCTTGCTCAAATCGTGTCTTCCTTACAACAAAAAATTGCTTCTATGAGTCAATCCAAGTTTAGTGTTCCCGCCATTGATGTTGAAAACCCACTTTCTCTTGATATTGTTAAATCCGTGCCACCTAAACATGTTGAGATCCCTCAATTAAAACTCTATAATGGAAAAGGTGGTCCTCTTACGCATGTCAAAACATTCCAAACCTTGTGTACTGACTTTGTTTATGATTAAAGATTGCTTGCAAAACTGTTTACAAGAACACTAAGAGATAAGGATTTACAATGGTATTTCTCTTTGCCTTCTTGTTCTAACACTTCCTTTCAACAACTGGCAAATTATTTCATCCAACAATTTCAAAACAACATTTGTCCTAAAATTACTTTGACTGATTTAATGCATTGTAAACAAGGTGTTAAAGAAAAAGTGATTGATTTCATTGGTAGATATAAGCATTTGTGTGCTCAAATTTCTTTTCCTAGACCAGATAATGATATTCAAGGAATTTTCATTTCTAATTTGAAAAAGGATATTAGGGAAAAGCTTCTTTTGTCTGAGTGTACTTCCTTTCCGTAGTTATGCACAACACTCCATAATTATCAACTGGATGTGAGTCAAATGGAGCAATCCAATCCTATAGCTCCGAGTGATAAGGGGGAGAGTGTTCAACAACCGTTTACGAAGTTCAAACCAACAAAAATCTTCATCAAGTTCCATGATACAATCAACAACAACAATGTGAATGCTTCAACAGGTGTGCCTTCTATTTCTAAATCTCTCCAAAGAGAAAGACAATTTACTCCTTTGAATGAATCTTTACATAGTATTATGTCTCAGATGTTGCAAAGAAATGTTATCAAACTTCCTCCTATAAAACCAACTGATCCTTTTAAACTTGCATCCCCTTATTTTGATAACAATTCATTTTGTCAATTTTATCGTTAGCTTGGTCATGATACTAAAAAATGTTTCGCATTGAAAAATAAGATTCAAGATTTGATTGATAATAATACTATATTTGTGGTAGGTGTGAATGATAAAGGGAATAAATTAGTAGCTCCTTCTAATCAAAATCTTAATATTTTCACTGATCCCTTACCTTCTCATACCTCTAACGTGATTGAGATTGTGCCTACTTCTTTCTCTTATGAGGAATTTACCTCTATGGCTCTGAACTTGATAAATATGGTAGAAAAACACGAAATGCCTAAGGATCCTTGTATTACATTTGACCCTAGTGAGACCATTAGAGAACTCAATGGCCCTTTATACATAGTTGTGAAGGTTAAGGATATCGCTTGCCGTGGTGCCTTTATTAATCCCTCTTGCATGGTTAATGTCATTACTGAGGAGTATTTTTTCACTGTATGATTGCATAAACCAATATATGATGCTTCTAATGTGGTTGTGAAGTTATTTGATGGATTCTCTTGTCCTACCATTGGCTCTATCACCCTTCTCATTGAAGTTCATACTAAATCTATGGATGTTAACTTTGTTATCATTCCTTCTTCTGATGAATTCCGTGTGAAGCTGGGATATACTTGGTTATCTTCCATCAAGGCTATTTCTTCTCCAATCCATAAGTGTTTAAAATTTCCTTACAATGGAAAAATTATAACTATGAACCATAGCTTATTTAAACCATCTGAAAGAATGTCCAGTGTTCCTATTGATTTCTATTGGCCTAAGAAATTTCAATCTCTTCCATCAAGGAGCGATGCTCTTTTTCAATCTTATTAAAAATGGAAGAAAGATATGATATTATCCTTAAGTCAACCTAGATCCCCAACACTTCACATTCCTATCATTCTTGAGATGAAGTTCTCCTCCTAATGGATAGAACTAATCTTCTTCCTAAGGAAGATCCTCAACCTATTCCTATAGATGTGTCTATGCCTTCTCCAAAAAAACAAAACAATATTCCTCATAATCTTAGACCCATACCTCCTCCTCATGAAGGACCTGGTCTCCTTCCTACACCTAATATTCCTCCTTTGTATGGCGCAGTTCTACCTCCTTCCTCTTATAGAGAGAACAAGCCTGCTTCTCCCCTTATTCAACCTAAAAGACCTCAACCTAAACCTTCAACTATCAAAGATGAGAATATTCCTCCTTCACCAAAAATTCCTCCTCCTTCTCTGTCTTCCACTAAGACTTGACAAAAATCATTGTGTGAGAGAGCACCAATGAAGACGTCATGTTCGAGCTTCTGAACCTATCCCTCAAACTATTCAATCTCCTAGAAATCCAACAGTAGACATGATTCCCTTTTCTCCTAAGCAAGCTATTGAACCTAAATCTTCAAATCATAAGTTGCAAACAACATGTGATGGTTTTACTTCTATTCATGTGCGAGCTCCTCTTTCTATAAATCTTGATGACGAAATGAGTGAACATGATATTCATGATGGAAATATAACTCCTAATGCTTCTGATAGTGACTATGAATATGTTGATGTTGACAAGTATTTATCAACAAAGTTTTCAAAATCCCTAATCCTATCTCCTAGAGCCAAACAAAGTGACTTACCACATAAGCATATTCCTTGTTTGGATCTTATGATAGCTTCATCTGCTGTGCTTGATGTCACTCCTTTGGCGTGTTGCTCACCTTCTCGAAAAAGTGATTAGGAAGATCGGGAGGTGGATGTCATGCTAGATTAGCAACATTCGCACTGTAGATTTTTTTTGTCTCTCTCTCTCTCTCTCCTCTCTCTTTTGTGACTATTCTTCTATGTGTATCCCTGTTCTTCTATTATCCACTTAATGTCTACTTGAGGATGATACAAAGCATTGAGATCTCTTTTGGTCTCTTTCATGTTGACTCAACAGACTCTTATCTTTCCTTTCTTCCAAGGAAGTTTCCTTTCTTTGGGGAATGATGATTATTATATTCACATACATATATGATATACATGGGTTATCATATAGCATACTGACCCTGAGGAAAGTGAAACTACCTCATGTTTTGTGTTCATTATCTTTGGGTGAATTCCTCAATTAGGGGCTAAATCATTGTGATAACGTGCTCCCTCTCATCTCTCTCTCTTAGGTGTATCCTACCTTAAAGAAATCACTCCTGATACGGTGCGCACGATCTCTTTAACATGGGGTCATACACTCCGCTCATATTCTCCTTCTTGATACTTAAGAATTACTTAGTGAACTTTGTTTTTCTTTATAATCTTTGGTATCATTGCTTTCATGACTCATAGTGAGGGGAACTTTGCTACTTGCAGTCATGGTTCTCCCCTTCTCGATCTTCCATTTTACTTTGTCAATCAAAGTCCTAAGATCCTAAGTCCACTGGGAGCTTGGTGCATCTTGCCTCCTTGATGTGGTAAAAGTCTTTCAATTGTGTTTCATTGTACTTTATCAATAGTATTGTTGTACACTCATACTCCCACTAAAGTGGGGGCTAAATTTAGTGTCATAAAATTGTGACCCTAGAAATTTTAGACCACATTAGGGTCCTCATGCATGCAAAATTGAATTCCCTAGCTTGATCGGAGACCAGAGACTGCTCAACCCTAAAAAATTGCATCTCCTTTGCCCTCTGCACTACCTAACCTACATTTTGTCTTGCAAAAATGGGCAAGATAGGGGCGTGGTGCCCCTGTCCCCTGCCCTATTTTGGGGTAGGACCCTTCCTAAGTTTGCATTGAAGATTGTGTAGTGAGCAAGAAAACTTCCCCGATGTTGGCCTATGATGAAAATCAGTTTCATTAACCCTAATTGACAAGTAAAAAAGTTTCATTTTCCCTCTCATTTGCATAAGTTCAATAAGGTAAAAAATTGTGATCAAGCATTCAAGAGCATTCAAGCATCCCTTTTGAGCTTTGAGCATCTCAAGTCTCCCTTCAAGGCTAGATAAGCCTTCATTAATGTGAGATATGTAAGTATGGTCCTTGGATACAGAGCCACACATTCTAACAGACTCAATTATGTTTCCAGTCTTTGTATTTATAGTGCACATGAAATGATAAACACCAATAATAAGATAGATGTGTGTGAATGGTTAAAAGACGAGCTTATTGATAACCTGGAAAAGATTAAGGGAGACAAAAAGGGTACTTTTCACTTTGGAAACCTTTTGGTATGTTTGATGTTATATTTCACCAAAGAGATCCCCGGTATAGGACCCAAAGAATTTGCTTATGATACACCGGTAGGAAAACAACTATAGGAAGCTTTTACCGGCAATCACAAAGACATTGCAACAGTCTGAGAAACCTTTACAAGTTGAGATGCAAACACAGACTAATCCACCAGAAGAAAATGCAAGCAAATTGGACACATCTGATGGAAGCAAAGAGGTAATAAAAATGATTGGTGAGACATTCGACACATCTACAGGTGAATTCAGACCTACCAATGTTACAGAGGTACTTTTGGATTCAATTAAAAGGATAATGGATTGCAATACATTGGCCTACAAGGCAATTGACAATACATTACCTATTCTTAAGTTGATTGCACCAAATTGCAACACACATTAAGGATTCTTTAGGTAAATTGGACACATTGTCCAAATTTATTGCTGATAATGTAATAACTATTGACAAAGTGAATGAGGACACAATTAAGGAGAGAGTTGAAAAAGATAAAAACACATTCTTTGCAGACACTATAAAGAAATGTATAGATCATGTAAATATATTATTACCTGTACTTAACTCTACAATTTTGGAGTACAAGGAGCTATATAGGGAAACATGCAAACCTCACCTTTTGTCAAAAGACATAGATGAGGAGATCAGAAAAACATAGAAAGAAATTGATGATATAGCAGATAATATAATTGGTTCATTCGGACATATATTAGTTTTTGAGCAGGAAATGACAGTTTTTGAGAAGTTAGAGAAACTTAAGAAAGAAAAGGCAAGGATAAGGTCAAATACACGAAAACTTAAAGATAAACTTGGTCCTAAGTTGGACAATCTTATCACTCAGAGAATTGAAATATCTAAGGCATTAATTCAATGAGAGCGATCACCGGAAGATCACATGCACTATCTCACCGACATGTTTCAATAGACTAAGGCAACTTTGAATGATAGAAAAAGGTTTATGTAGAGTATGAATTTAGTTGTGGCAAATATTTTTCAGATTGTAACCAACTGGTTACAGACTTTGAGGTGAAATTTTTGAACTTGTTTGACTATTTTGACAACCTTTGTCATTGATGTCAAAGGGGGAGTAGTGGCTTGAGAAAAATACATGTACAGAGGAGATCACTTGTTGAGGGGGAGCACATCTTTTTGGACTTCAGTTTTTGGAAACAGTTTTTGGATTTTTCTCATGAGTATTGCCATCAATGCCAAAGGGGGAGATTGTTGGCATTCTACACTCTTATGAGAATAGTTGATGCTGTTATTTATGGAAACCATCTGGTAACCATCTAGAAATCATCTAGAAACCAACCAATAGACATTGGTAGGAGCTATAGACTTCTACATACACTGGTAGGCACTTCACCGACATCGGCAACAATGCATACTGACACTCAGGATGACATGAAATAAATTTTTTTTATTGTATTTTAATGTAAATATCTTTAGTAAGTCGACATGGTACATTGTACAAGACTCATATATGTATGAGAACTTATAGGTCATTTTATAGATGATATGAGATAAGAGAGGTATGGATAGATGAGAAATATAAGGCATATTTTGTATAAGGTGATATAGTTGACAACAAAGGTTTTGGTTATTGCCTAAGCTTAAACTGGTACTGAACCTGACATATGAGATGGTGTTTTGAGCAGTACATTATATTGGATTTTGATAATCCATTTTGTAGTCATTGTGACTCCTATTTTGTGATTCAGCAGTGAGCTCTAGGCAGTTGGCCTCCCTACATGTGCAGGCCCCTCATTGTAAGTAGTATTTATTCATTGGCCAATGAGTAAGTATTGTGGGTCACAAATCCCATCGAGGTTTTTCCCACACCGATTTTCCTCATCAAATATCTTGTGTTATGGTGTGTTTCTATGCTATCACTATTATTTCTATTTATTACAATATTTCTTATTTATTAGTACACTATTTTGGATGCATAGATATTAATAAGTTTAAATATTTTGCTAACCGGTTAGACATTGATTCCCCCCCCCCCTCTCAGTGTATTTGGGACTGTCATTGAATCTAACAAAGGGTTTTGAAAGGCTCCCCTAACCTTCAACTTGGATTTTAAATTGGCTCCCAAAACCAGCAAAGAAAGGTTGTACCAGGTTCCCTTAAACTGAAACAAAGACCACAGGCCACCCAAAGCATCACATTATCCTAACCAAAAACATAATCTGGTTGGACTGGGCCCTTGAAAACTACTAGCAACCATCCTACTTGCAGGTTTTATAAGGCTCCAACAACCTAAACTAGGCACCAAAAGGAAAAGAAAAGAACAAAAACCTAAAAGAGGGGGGCTTTGAAAGGCTCCCCAAACCATTGAGATGGGTTTTGTAGTGGCTCCCAAAACCAACAGGAAGAAGCTAGCAACTGCACCACATCTGATCAATGTCCACCTTCTAGCACAACACCTCTCCACCTCTAAAGGATAGGGAACCACCTCAATAGTAGCTAAAAAGATGATGACCATCAACAGATTGATCATAGCTTTATACCACAAAACAAAGTCTAGCAATGAAAGAACAACCCCATAATGCTTAGCTGGACAAATGGGTTTTGAAAAGGCTCCCAAAACCTTGAACAAAAGAAGAGGTTAGAACCAGACATATTCCTAGCAAACAAGCACTGCTGATACCTCCACCTCTATAGGAGAAAAAGGAAAGAAACTTGGCACCAAGGGGAGAGACGCTAACACACCACCAGCCTCAAGAAACAGGGCATCCGAAAGAAAAGACAAGGCACTCAGATTTGAGAACAAAAGGCCCCCAAATATCACCACCTCAAAGGGTACAAAAAGAAGGGAGAAAAACCATAAAAAACAATCTCAACACCTTGCCATCCACAAGAATGAGCACCAACAACCTCCCACCATCTCTTGCCATCAAAAACCATAGTCTTCGTCTACACCTCAATAGGAGAGAAGTTATCTCCAATACCCACCATATCAACCTTAATAAAAGATGAGGCCAACTCAATATGAAAAACTGGAAATAACCCAGAGAACTAAGATAAAAGAGATAAGACCAAGAATAGAGAGGCAGATAGGGTAAAAACAAAAACAGGGCAAAAGACCCCCTCTAGCCTCATAGCCCAAACCCAACGTAGAAGGAGACTCGCCAAAACAACAATCAAAGGGGGAGAAAAATCTATGGTTTCAAAGACAACTTCGCTTGGATCTCAACCACCCATAATATCAGATGCCATCAAAGACTCCCCAACCTTAGCAATGAATACTCGAGCAACAACAAATATTATAATATATTATTTATTATTTTTATTTATATATTATTTAATAACATTTAAAATTTTATATATTTTATATTATAAAAAAAATAGATATAATTATTTAATGTAACAAATATACTATTGATCAATACTTAGTAATATTAAAAGGAAATAAGTTGGACTTTTCATTGTGAAACCCAATATTGAATTTTAACATTTCCTTCTTTTTATTTAGAATCTACTATCTTATTAAATTGTAAGTACAATTAACCATTTATTGCCAAAGGGTATTAAAATCTTAGTTATTTTTATAATATATTTATTATTATTATTTATATATTATTTAATAACATTTAAAATTTTATATTATCAAAAAGTTTTAATATAATTATTTAACCTAACAAATATACTATTGGTCAATACGTAGTAATATTAAAAGGAAATAAGTTGGACTTTTCATTGTGAAACCTAATATTGAATTTTAACATTTCCTTCTTTTTATTTAGAATCTACTATCTTATTAGATTATAAGTATAATTAACCATTTATTTCGAAAGGATATTAAAAAAATGAACATATTTAATTGCTAACATCATAAAGCAAATTTTATTGTTCACTAACGGAATTAATTTTAATAAATTCTTCAAAGAGTGAGTCAATGAAAACTAACTCTAACTCACTCATCTTCTTTAAATTAAAATCTATTTCATTCGGTATGTTTGAGTAAAAAGATAATAGTTTATAGAATTTTATTTCATTTTTGAGTATTAGGTTCAATTTCTTATTGGTCATTGTTTCTCTTTGTTGGAAAATGAATGTTGTAGTTTAAGAGAGAAATATTCCTTGAA
The DNA here is from genome assembly GCF_030272615.1 of Cryptomeria japonica. NCBI lineage: Eukaryota > Viridiplantae > Streptophyta > Pinopsida > Cupressales > Cupressaceae > Cryptomeria > Cryptomeria japonica. Next base: position 728,387,499 of record NC_081411.1, on the reverse strand, counting down.
ATCTATGGAATGGGTTATTCAATTATTTTTCTTACTAGTTTAAGATGATGTCCACTACCTATATATAATCTAAGAAGTTTTCATATATTGTCACAGATAACTATATTGATATTTATTCAATGGTTATTTGAAATTCAAAAAATCTAATTTAGCATTTGTACATTTATATATATTCAACAACCTTATATATATAATCCCCTTATTTGTCAACTATGGAGACAAATTCCACCCCATCTTGAAAGGAGTATTTGGAAAGAAAGGAATAATAGGATCTTCTATGGTGTGGAGAACCATACTTAGGTCCTTTGTCAAGCTCTTGTTGGAGAATCTCTTAGTCACTCACATCAAGCCCCCTCCTAATCCCCCTACCCATTCAAATGTTGAAGTGGCCGATACAAATTGAACTTTAATGGTGCTGCTAGATAGTCCCAGGGTTTCGCTACTTCTAGGGGTGTCTAAATATCACACCTTGGCGAATTGGTTCTTTCCTATACTTGTAATCTAAATGGTTGTGTAGACACCTAAAATTGTCCTATCTAATTAAATAAATATTTTTATTTATTTAATTATTTAACCCTAATTCTTCTATTAATTAAATAAATCTCTATTTATTTAATTAATTCATTAATCATCTTCTAAGCCTTTCCTCATTTAAATAAATACTTTTATTTATTTAATTGATCCCATTTCTTCCATTAATTAAATAAATCTTTATTTATTTAATTAATTCATTAGCCTTTTCTACCTATGACACATGTCATTCATCTCTTAACTCCTACACTACCTACCCTTTAATCCTAGCCAACCATTTATCTTTTACACCTCTTAATCTTATCCCTCCATTTCTTATAGTGTCTTCTATATAAGAGGATTCTTCCTTCATTATCACCCCTAAGCATTCTATTCAGCTCCTTAGTATTATAATTGTCTAATCAATCTTATGCAATCAAGTCTTTTTGTGATCAAGCTATCAACCACATTTCCGTTCTTTGTTGAGCTCTTGTGCACACATAAAATCTGAGAGCAAATATATTAAGCAAGATCAATGGAGATAGGAAGACAATGGAGATTCAAACCCTACTAGACATGTGAATGGTAATATTGCTTTACTTTTCTTGATTTACATGATCTTAGGTATCTCTATTGGTATTGGTGATTGTTTCATTGTAGGATCTAGATTGTTTGTGGTTGAATCTTTATGGTTTTACAATAGTTCATTATTCACTTGTCACCATACACATTTTGGCACACCCGGTGGGACATAGATTTTTGTTAGATCTATATTTTTTTTCGTGTTTTTCTAACCCTATATTGTTGTTTTGCAAAACAATTTGGAGAATAACCTTGTGCAGCTAGGGCTTTGGACACAAGATTAAGATCGTAGAGAGATTTGATCCGATCTCACAAAAGGCTTTGAATTTTTGCACCAGATTTTGTTTTTAGGTTGGGGACAGGATTAAGAGATCTCAATCCAAAATTCAAAATGTTTGGAGCATATTTGAATTTATTATGAACTTAATATTATTTTTCATAAAAAAATAATTTTGAGAGAAAATGAGCAAATTATTCAAATTTTTTTTATAGTTTTGGAAATTTCTTAGAACTCAACAGGGGGTCTATTTTTTGTGATTTAAATTTTGATGCAAAATATTTCATAAAAAAGCGGATTAGTAAAAATTAGGTTTTCTCATTATTTTGGTCAGATCTCATAAACGGCTTGGAAGCTTTGCATAAATTTGTTTTTTCAGGTCAAAAACAATATCATAAGTGATCAATAAAAAAATCAAATTTTTTGGAGTATATTTGAATTTTCTATGAAATTTTTACGCATATTTATAAAAAACTAATTTTGAGAGCAAATGAGCAAATTTTTTGGATTTTTTTTAGAGTTTTGGAAATTTCTCTGAATTATACATTGGATCTATTCTTTTTTATTTTAATTGTGATGCAAACTATTTCATAAAAAAATAGATCTTTAAAAATTAGGGTTTTGCATTATTTTGATTATATCTCACAAACTGCTTGGAATTTTTGTAGGAATGTTTTTATGTGGGTTTGAATGGCTATCAAAAGTGTCTAGTAAAAAATTCAGATTTTTTGGATCAATTTTGCATTTTCTATGAATTTTTTTATGATCTTTCGTAAAAACAATAATTTTTGAGCAAATTAGATTTTTTATTTTATTTTCTTACATTTAAGGAGATTTCTTGAAATTTTATAGGTGGTCTTTTTTTTATGATGCAAAATAACTTATGGAAAATTGGATCTTTGAATCTATAAAAGAAAAACGTCTTGTCGAAGGCCCTTATTTCACAAAGTCTTTTCGATCTAAAATTTACCTAACTTGTGTGCTTGTAGGAGGGGTATTATTTCAAAACTAGTAATAATCTTTGTGCAGGAACTTTGGCAAAGATTTGATTTTAAAATTGCTTGCTTTGTCTTCTTAGTCTAGCAAACCCTTCAATTGGTGCACTAAAATTGAACCAATGTCTTTCATGTTTTGAGCATTAGGCTCTTTTGTGTTTATCTTTAGAGGGCCTACCTCCCTATGTGGTCACTAGGACTACTAGTGAGGAGGGAAAGACCCAAGTGAGTATGGCTAAAACCCAAGCATTCCAACTCACTATAATAAATAGGCCTCTTGGGATGAAAATTTTGGAGGTTGGAGCTATCTGAGATTTATCTCATATCAAACACTTTGTAGGGCCCTTTAGGTCTAAATCATGCTTGCATGACTACTAAAGTGTATGGTACTTTGTTGGGCTATAGGCCTCAATCATTCTTGCGTGACTTCAAAGGATAGTGTCCTAACGGAAACCCTGACTAGCACCTTTTTGTTTTAGAAAGACCAAAAACCTTCTAGTTGTTGGCACAAGAGGTTGGACCTCTAAAGCGGCTCACATTCTTATGGTTCTTAGTAGAGATACAAAGTTTGCCACTAGGGATTGTTGTGGGGACTGATGCTTGGCTACCCCAGAGAAGTGAGTGCCGAGGGTGGAGCCAGTGGGGTCAAGCACCTAAGTATCTGCTCTAAATTGCGTAGCTCGGGGGAAACCCCACATGAGATTCAACAACTATTGTCCCGGCCAGCCCTAGGCTTTGTTCTTGCTTGATCAAAACACTCAAACATTTTCAAACAAAACAAAGAAACATTGTGTTTGTCATGTTTTCAAGCGTATGCAAAAACATTTCACATTATACTTCACATTTGGAAACATTTTGGATCCTTAAGACAAAACACCTTCAAACATTGAGTCTTCATTGTTATTGTGTCTTCTTACCACTAAAAAGTCAAAACATTAAGATTTGGTCACATTCAACAACTTTACAATTGGATAAAATTGGAAAACATTTTCAAAATCATGTCTAGATTTGTTAAAAATGCATCTGCATTGACAGTTGAGAGATTACAAGAAAACTCTTGAGAACAATAAGGACTTAAGTTTTCAGATCTAAAGAGCTCTAAGGCTGCTTCTTATAGGGCTTGATTCTTTATTCAATCTGTCTTGGTCACACATAGTCAATCATTTTCCTTCACTTGCATTGCCCTCATACATATTTTCCAAATTTGAGCCAAAAGGTTACTTTGCTTGTCCTCGTCAAACTTTGCAAACCTACTATAACACAACACTAGGTGAGTCCCACATCAAGATCCACCATCTTAGGGTCTCATTTGGTCTTCTTGAGTCAAGGTCAAATTACCTCATCAAGAGATCCATCATCTGTTTGGAAGCCACACCTTACTCTCACTCTCATACTTTGGTCTTGGGTAAAAGTACAAAGCTGTGTCACACTTTTATAAAGGAAATGGTCAATGCTGACTCAAATATTTAAATTTAATCAATAGAAACTGAAATATATGTTTTGAATTTTTAAATTATGTAAACTAATAAAATATATATTCTTTTGTCTATTTAATATTTGTAATTTTAACAAAATTTAAAAAAAATATTTGAATGTAATTTTTTATAAAGTAAACACTATAATTTAGTTGCTGATAAAATGTTGCAATTGAAGTTACGCAAGCCACCACACTTTAATTAGTAAATTTTACTTTTTTTTCATCATCTTTTTTTGTGTATATTGATAACTTGAAACTTTAGTGCATGGATATATTATTTACTATTTTTTATAAATATTTATTTTTCAATAAATTTGAAAAGTTGCATGTGCTAAAATATAACTCTTTCCAATTCCCACTAGCATTTTTCTTAATTATTTATCCAAATTAGAAAAGAATTATATCATATTGACATAGATTTCTTTCTCTACTACATCATATTTTTTTCAAATTTTTAAAATAAATTTAAGTATTTTTCCTTGACAAGATAATCGACCTTATATTTTAGTGTTGATGACCTACTTTCAATAAAAATAAAATAGAAAATATAAAAACTAATTAAAATATTAAAATTTATATATATTTTTAAAAAATCACTTATAGATCTATAAAAGGGTATTTTAATATTTAAAAATAAATATTATTTATAACAGTAGGAGTTGTTGAAACATCGATTTTTTTTTAAAAAATTTTTTTTGGCAATTAGGTGCAAAGTGGTATAAAATATACATTTAGTACAAATTTCCAATTGGAAAAGTTGTGGTCCATATATAACTTAGCTATAATGAACCTATATAGACCATATGTTTGACTAAAATTAATTTTTAGTTAGAATTACTTAAATTCACTTGTGATGATAAGTTAGCCTGAAACGTGACATAGTTTTGTGCTTTTACCCTCGTACACTCTTGGACATTGAAAGTTTACCCTAGATTCATCTACACTTCATACACCTCTTGGTCTTCCATAGTCTTTGCATTTTCATCCTACCTTTCATATTTTGGTCAAGACTTTAGTTCATGGTTGAAACCCATTCACAAAGGTCTAGAAAATAAGCCGAAGAAGCTTTAAGGTCTTTAAACATGAGTACCTATGATTTTGATGGAGACGAATTTTACAATCCATTTGTATACCGCAGTAATATACCAGACAATGACAACAATGACAATAACAATAGAAATGATAATGACAATGACAATGCATCTATGGATTCTGCAGAAGTTGAGGAAACTATCATGGATCCCCATTTTAACAAATTGGTTCAAGAGATCATGAAAAGGGATAGAAAATATTTCCTACAAGTCATGACACAAAGTGGATCAAGAATACCTCAAGGATTTCATATGTTACATATTTTGGAGGATGATCCAAATCAAGCAAATCAAGTTAATACAAGACAAAGGAGGTCCAATAGTGGTGGTAAGAAAGAGTGTCTCGTGCTTGAGTCACCTTCATCCATATTTCAAAAACCTAAGATTCTAAACACATACACTCATTCTCATGCCAGTTATGATAGAACCTCTCATGAACAACCCCACAACCGTCCTTTTCCATGGAGAAGAACTACCACTACACATGCTCATGATGATACCCAAGATCATACCAATACATATAATTACACTCAAGCAAACATTCAGATTCATGACACAAGGAGACCCCATGTCAGATTTGGGGGCAATATCCAAGATTATTCTTATGACACCTCCTATCCCCATGGTCATGACATGTATTGACATAGACCTAGTACTTCTCACTATAATACCGTACTAAGTGGTCCATATGCAAGCTATAACTATGTCCCTCCTCCATATGAACACATCTATGATCAATACCATCCATATATGCATTATATCCCTCCTCCTTTGTCTGGTGGCTTAGGCATGGAACTAGCTCAAAGAGAAAAGACACCACCCAAGAATGACTTACAACAACACATATAGGATTTATAAAAGCAAATGGCATACATGAATACACCAAAGCAATAATACACAATGAAGGACATATGTCCTTACCCATTTGATAGAAGCATTCCAATGCCTCCATTCCCTCCACATTTTCTCACACCAAAGTTTGATAAATATAAAGGCAAAGGGGATCCTAAGGCACACATAAGACATGTTTTCACAACTTGCATTGAGGTAGCAGAAAAAGAAACATACTTGATGAGATTGTTCCCACAAAGCTTAGGTGAACAATCTATGGAATGGTTCTCCCAACTTCTACCTGGAATTAAGTCATGGGGTGATCTAGCAGAGGCTTTCCTACAACATTTCTCATACAACATTGAAATAGATGTGTCAGTAGCTACCTTATGCAATACTAAGCAGAAACATGGGGAATCTTTCTCTTCATTTTTACAGTGATGGAGAGGTCTTTCTAGTCGATGCTCTTGTGATATACAATAAAACAAAATGATAGAAATTTTCAATCAAAATGTTAACAAGGATATCAGATATGAGTTAAGAAAAGCATGTTTGTCTACCTTCAAAGAGGTCATTGAGAAAGGAATGGCAATAGAGAAAGTCCTTATTGAGCAAGGTATCATCAAGATATATAAAGATAACAAAGAGGAATCAAATGGGAAAGATAAACCTCACTTTTGGAACAAGAATAAGAATACAGTCAATGATGGGGTAGTAGATGCAAATGTTGCGAAACCAAAAATAACCTTTCCTGATGCAAGTTCTTCTAACTCAAACAATCAAGTGAACAATAAAAGGCCATTAAAACCTCGAAGAAAATGCACCCCATTGGAAGAACCAATTTAAACAACATTCAAGAAGTTAGTGGCAAACAAGCTCATAACACTACTAGATAATCCACCATATGAGCCAAAAGTGAAACCAAATTGGTGGAATGATGATGAATATTGTGAATATCATAAGAGAAAAGGGCATTGAACTAGCAATTGTCATAGAATGAAGAATATCATACAAAATCTCATTGACAGAGGTGACATAGAAGGTTATGGACATACCTCCAATGAAGAGCATGCGATGTTTAAGGAGCCATTTCCTAAACATGACAAGGGAAAAACAAAAACTAGAGACAATCAAGCTAATTATACCAAGATGCCCTATGACTATGATTCTAATATTAATCATATTTAAATGGACAATCATGTTTCAACCATAATTATCAAAGATAAAACTCCTAAAGGTTCTACCCAAAGGAGAAAAGTTATTTTAAAAGGTATTGGACCATCTTCCTCATCTTCTAGAAATGGAACCTCTCAATGTAATGTCACAACCGATCGAGGTAAAGTCACCTTGAAAGGCATTCCATCCATGCCCACAACCTCATCATCCAAAAAGTATGAGTATGACCTTGTAGATCAGGTAGGGAAGACACCTGCCTTCATTTCTATCCTTGAGCTTTTATGCATATCCCATGCACATAAAGCCATCCTTGATAAAACTTTGAGAGAGACCTTTGTACCCACTAATCTAAACGTGGACTAGTTTCAAGCCATGGTAGGATACCTTTCTATTCCCCATACCCTCACATTTACCAAAGCCGGTGATGCCTCCATAACCCAGCATCATAATGCACCTCTACATATTAAAGCCTTTCTCCATAAAAACTGAATAAAATGAAACCTGATAGATGGAGGAGAAGGTCTGACCATTTTCACATTGAGCACTATCAAGCAATTGGGATATTCTAAAAAGGCTATGAATTATACAGATGCTATCACCATAAAAGAATATGATGATGAAGAGTACTCATCCAAGGGCACATTCACCTTACCTCTCAGAGTTGGGCCAGCTATGAAGGATGTGGTATGTCAAGTCCTTGATTTAGAACTCACATACAATATACTCTTGGGACGTCCATGGATTCATGAAATGAGAGTTGCTCCCTCAACATATCATCAGTGTATCAAGTTTCCATACAATGGAGTTGAAGTGACCATCAAAGCTGATCCAAATCCATTCATATATTTCAATAACCTACGACATAGATAAAAAATAATAATCCTAGTCAATCGAGAAGCTGTTCCATCTTCAACATATGTGGATTCAGAATCCTTGAAAGCTTCTACATCAAAGCAAGTAGAGCTCAAAGAAAAACTCAAGGTTAAAGACATGGGATGTGGTGAGTATATCTTTCATGTTGATCAACTCCCACTATCTCCTAAGACTTTTAGTTGACAGGAAAAACCTACAAACAATTTGCAATACCAAGGAATTAGGTGTGAACCAACTACTATTGTGGCTACTAAGTCTGAATGCAAATCTCCTCTAGTGGTGCAAGTGACTCTTGATATCAATAGTCCTAAGAGTGGTTCCAACAAAGAATCTATTGAATATATCACCAGCCCTCTTGAGAACTCACATAGCTTTACCATTTCATTTGTTCATTCTATTTCCACTCCTCTCCTAGACTTGGATCAATAGGAATCATAAAAGCCCTTACTCATTGGGGATTAAAAATCAAGCCTTGAAATGAAAAATCTGAAAGTCAAAAATAAAGAAAACTCCTTTAGTCCAAATCAAAATCAAAGTCAATTATAAAACTCCTATGAAGAATAAAGAACAAGAGTTGATCTCCCCTAATACCAAAATAACTGGGGGCAAAAGTTCTACAATTTTAAGTAAAAAAGAATACTTGTTGATCCTAAGTCTCCATCATGCTATCCTACTTTCACTTCTTTTCACAAGCATAAGCCTTCATTCCTCATCCACTTGTTCAAAAAATCCATCCCCTTTTGGTGATTCATCATGGAACTTAGTGGAACTTCCTCAAAGGGCTTTGTTATCAGGGATGCCCAAACTTCTTTAGGTGACATGCATACGGGCCTGTGTAGTCCACACGCTAGTAATTCTATCTTAGTTCCTTCATCAAGGAAGACAATCAAGGGAAAACATATCATTGAGTCAAGGAATGAAATAAATACAATCATAAGGTAAAGCCTTGCACATTAGAGGTGGGTGACCTAGTGCTCAGAGAAAATCCTAAAAATCAGCAAGACAGAGAAAAGAAGGGCAAGTTTGAACCAAATTGACTTGGTCCTTATGTTATTACAACAGTCTATAGATTAGGTGCATATCAACTCTCAACTTCAAAAAGAGAATCTTTGGAAGATCTAATCAACAACATGCACCTTTGCATATTTTACACATAGCTTTTCAGAATATCCTAAATAAAAAATACAAAAAAATCAAAAAATTATCAAAAATACTAAAAAAGCGTTACTTGGTGAAAACTTGGCAAAAAGACACCTTGTGACACAAAGAAAATTGAAAAATAAAGAAAAAGTATAGAGAAATATATTTGTCCAACGGTGAAAACCACTTTGGTGGTGCCGTGGGCAAGTACTGTGGTGAAAACTAGGTTATTGGCACCATGTGTAGAGACATTGCTCCTCCGTCCTCTAGGATTCAATATCATCCTTTCACCTTGCACACACTCACAACCTATCCATCCATAATAAACTTATCCAATCCCATCGTGGCTTGTTATTGATCTACCTAAGACTGGTTAGCCATTCATAATAACCCTTCCCTTTTCACCCTTTCCTTCCATAATAAATCGAGTCCAATATGCAATTGGGGTGAGGAGCATCGTTTTTTCTTTCCTTCTACTTTTTGTGCACTATCCGCAATAACAGATCCTTTACATCACTAATCCATAATAAAGTTCCATTCTTCTTCACAATAAAGTATCAGTTTCATGGATTCAACCAGTTTCAAATGAGATACAAGCAACAATGGGCTTTCAATAAATCAAATCTTTCAGCAGACTTTAGCAACAACATGGTTTTCAACATGATTTGTCCTTTATCAAGATGACAACATGGTGACCAAATCAAACATGTTAACATATGTGGCAAGAAGCACAACTAACTTGAGGACTTCATTGTGAGTTGGTATCAAGTCTTGGTTTTCTTTTGATTTTATCTTTTGGTGACATGTCTTTTAGCTTTTTCCGGGATGTATCTGACTAGAGATTCTATCTCCAGGATGTCTTTCACTAGAAAGGCGAGGATGGGATATGTTCACCTATTGTTTTGTTGGTTGTGGATTATCTCTTAGTAATGCTATGACTTGTCCAAGGATATGAGGACATTGTGAGTCTAGTGTGAACTGGGGCATTCCTTGTTTGCGACTGTATGATCTCCATGCAAATGGGTACAATGACTTTCTAGGTCGAACCTATACCTCGATTGTCATAACCTATTTTCCCTAATAAAGCTCAATGATGATAAAGAAAAAGAATCTCTTTCACTTCCGTATCTACTATCTTCCATCCCCCTTTCTTGATTTACCTCCATGATCCTTCTTAAGTTGGTGTAGCCTGCTACCACATGACTGAGTATGATGAAACACCAAACATATTTGCATTTCATGTAGCTTGCATCTGCATTATCACATATTAGTGTAGACACCTAAAAAATGTGTCATTGATCATGTACTAATTATTCCACTAATTGATTAAATAATCTTTATTATTTAATTAATTTAATTAATCTATTTCTTCTAATTTCATATTTTCTCATAATATTATTAATTCCTATTTCCTATTCTATCATCATTTAATCATTTTAATCATTTTCTAAATATTAATTAAATATTTATTATTTAATTAATTATGATTAATTCTCCAATTTAAATAATTTTATTAATTAAATAAATTAATTCTCAATTTCTATCTCTAATCATCTAATCATTCAACTCTTTTCTAAATATTAATTAAATATTTATTATTTAATTAATTGTGATTTAATTCCTTTAATTTAAATAATCTTTATTAATTAATTAAAGTTCATTTCTAACATAATTAAATAGTTTCTTTAAATTATTTAATTAACTAATTGATTCTTCTAGTTCTGCAAATTCTAATTTCATTTAATTTCATATTCTTCTAATTTCTTCCAAATTCAATTACATGTGCATGATTTCAAAAACCAAATTGAAAATCAAAGTCAAGTTCTAAATATATTCAAATGCTAAATTGAATTAAAAATTCAATTATTTGAATAATATCTCATGCAAAGATTAAATTGAAAATCTAAATCTAAATGCAAGCACATGCTAAATTAATTAATTCAATCAATTAATTAATTAAATCATGTATCTCTCCAACTTCTATTTCCATCTTTCAGTTATCTTTTTCTAAATTTAGCTCTTTGTGTCATCTTCTTTATTTCCTCCAATCATTATTTTTCTTCCTTTAGTTAACTCTTTCATCAATTAGTTGACTCAATTAATCTATTCAGCCTATTGAGTTTCACTCCTACAATCAGTAGTTCAACTATCAATTTGCATTTGAGCTCACCTGAGTTCACACCTCTTGATCATTCTGTTCCACCTTTCAATCAATCCTCTCCAATTTTCTATAAATTGAGCATCCATTCTCCATTTTCAACAATCACGAACTTTGAATCTTTGTGTCACTTGCAGGTTACTAGCGCAATATCTGAGAGCCATCATACCACGAAGAGGAGAAGAGCAATGGAAGCAATACACAATCATGGAATAAGGAGTTCTTGATTTTATTTGATTTATTTTGACTCCTATTTCTTAATTGTGTTATTCCATTGTATTGTTTGTTAAATTCTGATTAGGACAGGGATTCATGATTTCCCTTATTTCTAATTGATTACTTTATTAATTTGAAGATGAATTTTGCATCCGACATTTTGGTGAACTCGACGTGAACTAACAACAATCTAACATTTTTCTGTGTTCTGTGTAATTTTTGCAGATTGTGCAGATTTTTCATTTTTTTTGTAGGTTGCACGAATTTCAAGGAAAGATTTTCCATCATGCAATCAAGCTTACATCGTCATGCAATCGCATAGATAGAATTATGCATTCGACCCTTTGGGGTCACATATTCATCCAGACAGGGTCATGCAATTGCCCTATCCAGATCATGCAATCGCCCTTTCTGGGTCACGCATCTGTAGGGCTAATTGCTTTTTTATTTTTCTTCTGTCTATTATTAATTTTGTATAATTCTATCCTAAATTTGGTTAATCTGGGATCAAAATTACATTTTACTTCAGGATTTGATTAACAAAGTTTATGGCAAGAAAAGTTCAGTTCAAAATTTCAGGTGCAAGAAGGACGAAACAACAAAGGAGGGAAGCTAAACGATATCAAAAATTTCTCTAGGTAGAAAAATTGATACAGGATTCAAAGGAACAACTAGCCTTAGATAGATATAATAGCCTAGTTCCTTCTTATCAAGTTAAATATGATCTAATAAATATTGAATGGATGATGAGGGATTTGTCTAGGGCTTCACAATTGGTTGTGCAGATTCTAGATAGGGTTTAGTTTTCTTTAGTTGTATATTTATTTTTTTGTTGTCTGCATTCTATCACGTAATCAACCTGTCATTCCTACACAATCGAGCAGATAGCGTCATGCATTCAGTCTGTCAGATTTAAGCATTCGGTCTGTCAGGGTTATGCATTCGATCAGTAAGTATCACGCATCCACCCAGGTATCATCACGCAATCGCCTCTGTCAAGTTTTAAGTTTTTGTTTTTTGTTGGTTTAATTTTACTACTAATCTTCTGTTTATAGCCTATGACGGATTTTCAGAGAGGATTAGATTAGTAATTTTGCATGCACACCTCATACTTCAAGTTTCAGTGCTTAAAATTAACAATAGTTAAAAAGGACATGCATGCACACCTCACACTTCAATTTTTAGTGCTTAAAATCAACAATAGTTAAAATTGACATGCATGTATCTCACACTTGGTTTTTGGTGCTTAAAAATCAAACAAATGGTTAAAATTGACATGTATGCTTTCATTCTTGGATTTGGTGTTTAAAATTGACATGCACATGCGGATCTAACACCTAAATTTGGGTTATAAAATGAACATGAATCAGGCTGCATTAGATTAAATCATTTTCCATTTTCTTAAGGGAAAAGAAATTTTTTGTGTCTGGGGTGGACCTACTATTGCACTAACTGCCTTTCCACCCGCCTTCGGGGTCTTGGGAGAAAGAAGGAAGGTGACAACGACATCCAAAGTTTCTTTTATTCTACGTAGTGAGGGGTATCTTTGACTAGGGATTTCATCACCCAATAGAGGTACTTTGAATTAGGATGTGTTGGGGATATCATCTCTCCCAACGTACTCTCAAGCAGGTTTTTCGAGCTGCTATATAAATATATTGGTCAGGCGGCTAGAGTGTTGAGTGAATTCGACGTATGTGGGGGCCTTCCCTGCACCGATAAGCTCAACTAAAGCCTTAAGTGACTTGATCTGAGAATCTGTCATTGGATCGAGATCCCTCAAAACCTAATACTAAGAACCAAATTAGTTGCCAAAAATCCTACATTTAGTGGTTCCGGGAGTGCTGATCGTACCCCATAGATACCCCTCATGTACCTTACATTATGAGACAGAAATCTGTCGGTGATAAGATCTTCAGATCTTTGGGGTAAGAGAGACTGTTATGCCCGAGAAGTGTGTGCCGTGGGGTGGAGCCAATGCTGCCAGACTCTCTATCTGTCCATCTTGTTTCAATATTTTGCTGAGGGGGCCTCACTGAATGGTGTCCAATATCCAGCCTAAGATTGTATTCCATGCTTTTTTATGTATCATTGTGATAGACCAGTATTGAGTCAATCCCTTGGGCTAGTTCAGGCCCTATTCCAAGTATCTCCGAATTTTCTGAGATTCTATGAAAATTGAGTCAGTCAGCTATACACACTTGCCAGCCATTATTCTCAGATTTGTAAAACTGCACAACATTGTCCTACACACAAAGTTACCAAAAACAAAGTCCATTTTGAAACTGATTCTCAAAAGTCCTTACATACTTGTGACCATAGGCAGTCCTTTACATAGTATTTTGCATAGTCCCACTTACATCCTCATTATTATCCATAGTCTTTTTCATAGTCCCACTTACATCTTCATTGTCATCCTACATCTTTTGCATAGTCCCACTTACATCCGCATTATCATCCTAAGTATTTTGCATTATCATCCATATTAGTTGCATAGTCCTGCATTGGCATATACGTCTTCATCTAGGCCTCATATACGTCCAAGTCCATTATCAGTTATAGGTTCATATCATGTGCCTTCATGGACCTCCCAGGTGATGGTTTTGTCTCTTTCGAGCAACCTAATCTAGTTCCAAACGGCAGTCAACGAGAAATCATTGATGGTCTAGCTAACTTAGCTTGGGATTTAAGAAGAAGCACACCTCAATATATGGGAGTCATATACGAGATAGACATTGAGTCCAGGATTTCCTGTAAAATTGATACAGAGATTGAAGCTGAACAACTTCATCAACAAATGGAAAGACTTGCATTAGAGAAATCTAGAAATGCTAAAGATGTCTCACATCAGAATCCTTAATAGAGAGTCTAGTATAGTCTTGCATACCTCATATTTATGTCTACTGTCTAGTGTTAGGTCATCATCTTGCATAGAACCATCCTCATATAGGCAATTTTAGATGCCCATCACAAGGTCCCAGAAAGCAAAAGGAATAATGGACCCGAACAACACACAGTCTATAAACTCTACTTGGAACATGGACATGTCAACATGTCAACACTCAGGTCCACCTTAAATGAATTGCAACAACATCTGACAAAGGAAGAAATTGAGTCTGCACAACAAGACCCTCATGTCCTCATGATCCTAGATGCACTTATACATAGCGATAGGGACAAGTATCTTTCATTGTTAATACAAAATGGGGCAAAACTACCTGAAGATTTTGATGTCACAAATATTTTACCGCCAAGAAAAACTTTAGGTCAAGATAAAAGTCAAACAAAACCCTTGACACAAATACAAGCAACGACCTCTAGTCTTCCTCAAAGTGTACAAACAAATGTCAACACAAATGCAAAATTTCAAACTAGCATGTCATCTTTAGCGGTCAATATACCATCATAGAGCATACCGATAACATCAAGTGTCTCAACACCTATTCAAATGCAAGCAAAAAGTGCAACCCAACCTCCAGTATCATATTCTATGGGATCCACATATAGTTATCAGAATGCAAGTCTAGGTATTGCCAATATAGCAAGTGCAACTCAACCAAACATGGGTTCGCATATCGTCTATTTTACAACACCTAGTGGAACACACAACACACAAGGTTATAATCTGGGTACCTTCCAACAACCTCCTAGTTATGCAACCATGAATCCTTTTATGGGACATACACAAACACAAGGTATACCTTTGACACCAACAGATATTCTAACACAACAAATTCAGAATTTACAACAACAGATGACAACCATGCAAACTAGTAACAACAAAAAGAGCTATACAATGTAGGACTTACGTCCTTATCCATTTGATCATACATTATACATGCCACCGTTCCCACAATATTTTGAAATGCTCAAATTTGATAGATATCATGGGAAGGGTGATCCTAGAGATCATATCAGAGAAGTTTTTATGGCATGTATAGAAGTTTCCTCAGAAGATACTTATCTATTGAGACTATTTCCTAAAAGTCTGCGAGGTCCAGCTTTAGAGTCATTTTCCCATTTACCACCAACCATCACGTCATGGGGGGAATTAGCTGAATAGTTTATTGCAAACTTCTCGCACAACATTGACACCTCGGTTACTTTGATGGACTTATGTGCCGCTAAAAAAAATGAAAATGAAACATTTGCATCCTTCATACAACGATGGAGGGCTCTCTATAGGAGGTGCAAGACAATTATCCCTGAAACAGAGCAAGTGGATATGTTCACAGAAAATTTGATCCCTAAGATTAGATATCTGTTACAAATGCAATGTCTAACCACATTTAAACAAATCACAAAAAAGGTTCTTAAATGTGAGAAGGGATTAGTAGAACAAGGTCTTATTAAGTATGGAAACACCAACAACAATGACAAATCCAAGTTTTGGTTGAAAAACAAAAATGTGACCAATGATGGTGTTGTGGATGCTAGAGATAAACAAAAATCAACCCATTTTATCTTTGGGAATGACTCAGTCAACAAATCCACATACAGGGAATAACACAACATCAACAAATGTAAATGCTATGCAAAACACGAACACGAGATACCCCAGGATAAATGCTCCAAGAAGAAATTACACACCTTTAGGAGAACCTATTGAGTCAGTGCTCAAAAAGTTAATACAGACAAATATGATCACTCTACCTGAAGTAAGTGTTGGCATATGGACACTCCAATGAGACATTGTGTGTGATTGAAGGTTTTGTCATTGATGGCAACCTTGCAATCCTATGGCACTGGCAAGACACTATACCAACAAAGCATTACACAGGAAACCTTGCAATCCTATGGCACAGGCAAGACACTATACTGGCAAAGCATTACACAGGCAACCTTGCAATCCTATGGCACCGGCAAGACATC
Source organism: Cryptomeria japonica (assembly GCF_030272615.1). NCBI lineage: Eukaryota > Viridiplantae > Streptophyta > Pinopsida > Cupressales > Cupressaceae > Cryptomeria > Cryptomeria japonica. The sequence continues at coordinate 728,371,301 of NC_081411.1, read as the reverse complement.
ATATCGACAAAGCATTACTCAAATAGATGAGTGCTTCGGCATCAACAAAATCAATCTACACTGGCACTGGCACAAAAGATGTACACCGGCACAGAAGGAGATATGTATACCGACATAGAGGCCGACAAGATTTTTGATATGTAATATTTTGTTTATCATTGTAAGCCGACTTGGCAAATTGTAAAATGACTCTTGTATATAAAAGAGATCATTGTAGGCATTTGTAGGATATGGATAGAATGTAATAAATAAATTATAAGGCAGACCTAATGTGCGAATTATAGGTCAAGGGTATATGTAAAGAATAAAGCAAGAACCGGTACTAAATCTGGCATTGAAGATGCTATTGTAAAGCAGTATAGAATATTGGATTTGTGTAAATCCTCTTTGTAAGTCAGTGTGACTTCTTATTGAGCAGTGAGCTCTAGGCAGTTGGCCTTCCTGCATGTGCAGGCCCCTATTGTAAGTAATATTCTCTTACTGGCCAGTAAGTGAATATTGTGGGTCACAAATCCCACCGAGGTTTTTCCCACACTGGGTTTCCTCATTAAACATCTTGTGTTATGGTGTTCTTTTCATGTGGATTCTTTTGATTCTGTTATTTGCATTAATTCTTGCATACCGGTATACTGCTACTTTATATTCTGCATATTCAGTTTTAAGAAAATTTCATTACCGGTCAGATATTGATTCACCTCCCCCTTTCAGTATCTGTGGGAACCCTAAAAATTGGTATCAAAGCTTGGTCCTCTATTTTCAAAAGCCTAACAGCTTGAGGAAGATCTTGACACTGGTAAAGATGGAAAATCTGATGAAGCAACTTGAAGGAGATTTTACTGACTATGATGCAGAGAAGCTAAAAAATATCAAATTAGAAGATGATTTAAAAGAAGCTCAGGACATTATTCAGGCACTTCAAGGAAATCTTACTGTTACAAGAAACAAGAGAAAAGAACTTTGTGAAAAATTGCAAAATGAAAATGATTAAAAGGAATCACTAAATGATATGATAAGCAAATTGAAACAAGAGATCATGACAACAAAAAATGAAATGCACGATATGACTATGAGATTCTGCAAAGAGATTGAAGACAGAAAGAGGAATGAAGAAGAATTGACCAGAAGACTAAGTGATGTAGCAAATGAGAACACAAGACTTAGCTATGAAAATGATATGTTGAAGACAGATCTGATGCACACTCAAAATGACTCGAATGAACTAATGAGACAAAAAGAGATCTTGGAAAGGGAATTGGAAACTGCAAATCAACACAAAGAAAAAATTCAAGAAAAGCTCAGAAGAACTTGGTACCTTATTGAAGAATCAAAAACCCAAAAGTGACACTTCTGGAGTTGGATTTGAAGTTGGAGAAAGCTTCGGTACTACAAATACTCAGGATCAAAGGAAACCGGTAAGAACCTCTAATACTTACAAATTCAATGGAAAATGCTTTGACTGTAATAAATATGGTCATAGGGCAAATGAATGTAGATCTAGGAATTATCAGAACATCAATCCTCCCACTGGTCAATGCACCAAATGCAATAAAATTGGTCATAACTCTGAAAATTGCAAATGAATGTAAGATGTTATGTTTGTGGAAGATTTGGTCATTTATCAAATAAATGCAGAACACAAACCGGCATAGGTTATGGGAAAGCTATTTAGAAAAATAATGTAACTTGTTATGCATGTAACAAGATTGGTCATATTGCTAAATTCTGTAGAAGTAAAGGTACATTGGTAGATAACAAAAGCACTAGCTTGAAAGGTAAAGAAAAGGTTGAAGAGGTTAAGCAAGAATTTTCAAAACAATGGATTAGAAAAGGTGATCTAAATATTGGGGTTACTCCTCCATCGGTAGAACCAACAAATACTTCACAGGAAGGACAATATAATGCTCCACCGACAGGATGTTCTTCATCAAATTGAAGAAAATTATCTTGAGGGTTTTGCAATTTAATGACACATGTGCTATTATTCCCTCGGTTAGAGAAAAGAAGTTGAAAATCCTTCATTACCGGCAAATAAAGTTGAGTTAATACATTGTCGGCAAACAATTAATGTGGTAGGTGGCAGAAAAGACTTTATAAAATAAGGTTTTTGGCTCCATTTCATTTCACCGTGAATTCAAACTTTCAGATAGCACGAAGATTTCTAAGCTAAGGCATTCCGAGCAAAGAGGCAAAGCACTTTAGCAGTCAATCCATCCAAAGGCAGAAAAAGGTATTTATCATCATAGTATCCTCCTCTGCACCTGAATTCATAGCAAACCCTACAGTAGTCGAGGTTATAAAATGACCTAGGCCCGTGTTTGAGCTAGTTCCCGAGGTAGCTAAGAAAGATGACAACACAGGTGCTTTTTCCCAAATTCCAAAGGGTGTTGTTTATGCAGAAGACCCTAGAATGTATATTCATTGCAACATAGAAGAATTAGGTGATGAAGAAATCAAAAACATGTACAAATCTGTTATATGTGACAATGCCGGAAATGTGAAACCTAAACATAAAATTGTTGAAACCCTAGGATTCACTGAAATCCTCTGCATTCTTGAATTTCCCAAGGAAGTGATTAGGATAGTTCTCAGCAGGGTACATGGCTCATTCTTTTGGCTTGACTCTGTGCACAAAACTACAAAGGTAGCTGTGAAAGTAGTAACAAGTTTACCTTCCACTGGTACCAGACCCGACAAAACCAAGAAGGTCTCCAATCATCTAGTAATGAAATTAACTGGTGCAACATCCGACAAAAGATCATTGAGGGTTAATGATGTGACCGATACAAATGTGAGATCCATTAGCATGATTCTAGGCTACAAAGCAACTCATGCAAATAGGCTTAACTCTGTTTCCAGTTTATGCATAAAGAGTGCTCATGACATGGTTAAGAACAATGTAAAAATTGATATCTGTGAATGGTTAAAAGATGAGTTAATTGATAACTTAGCAAAAATCAAGAAGGATAAGAAAGGAACCTTTAGATTTGGAAATTTACTTGTATGCTTAATGCTACATATAACCAAACAGGCTCCCAGTATAGGCAACAAGGATTTTGGATTTGACATATCGGTAGGAAAACAATTGTCTGACTTATTCAACAACATGGGTGAAAACAAAGAAAAGAATATCCATGAATATTTTCAAGCACTAAAGGTCAAAATGAATAAGAGGATCAGCCTATCATAGGAAATTGTCAACAAATATAAGAATGACATATGTTTTGTGATAAAAAAGGATGAGATCTGGATGGAAGCAGTCATCCCAAGAACAATCTGGGTTACAGAAATGGGGTATGAAGCAGATGACCACATAGTGGAAACTTATGCCAAAGCACTTCTGGAAGCCCCCCATGAACCAAAGGAAGAAGTATTTGGTAGTGCTGAGCACATTGAAAGTCAAATTCAATCTAAAAAGAGAGTAAAGAAACTTGAGGCATCTGTGAGGAAAGGAAGCAGGAAAGCAAAAGCCTTAAAAGATGATGTATTAAAGAAAACTAGCATAACAGAAGAAGAGTTTGGAGCCCAACAACTTGAAACTCATCTATTGCTGGTGGATACCTCCTCTGAAGGAGATATGCTAGCAACTTTCAAAAGAGTTGTTAGGAAAAGAGACCCCTCACCAGTATCCACTCCTTCACCTAGAAGGACAAGACAGAAGCAACAAGCTGTAAGGTCTCTAGTCAAGAAAGCCACACCTAAGAAAAAGCTGACCCCCAAGAAGAAGAAGAAGATAGACACTGACTTGGCCCCTTTTGACATATTACTGAATGAAATCACAGCGGAAGGTAAATTGAAAAACATAGGGAAAATCTATGACACCCTATCAGAAGATGAGAAAGGACAAATTGAGGAAAGTGTTATACTACACATGGACATGTATAAAAAGTTTTTGATGCAAGTCCTAAATGAAATTCCTGATGAATTATATAAAAGAATTGAGGCCAGAAGGCAAGGAATAATTGAGTTGGATAAGAAAATAAAAATAGAGAAATTACTTGCAGTATACCCAGCCAACTCACTTAAGGAAATTGATGATTTGATAGCTCAGGCCAACCGGACAGTCTTTTCCACTGTACACCGGCAAATATCATTAATGGCAGGTAGAGTTACTGAAGTTTCAACTGAAACAGAAGATGGTTGGGATAGATTCTTGGTTGAAAAATAAAAACAAAAAGAATATATGAATCCCAAGCCCATTCTGGTATATCAAAAGGACAAAGGGAAAGGTAAAGTTGGTGGACCGCCAAGTATCAAGATTAGAGACAACTTATCCCCACCTCCTTTAAATACTCAACTGGTAAAAACAACTGCAGAAGACCAACCAACAGCTGAGAGCATGGACACAAAGGATAACAATCCTAATCTTGAAGTCCTATATACTGTGAATGTTGATACTCAAAAATCAACATAGTGGTAGATAAGGATACCATAGATAAATCTGATAATAAAGAGCAACCGACAATAGGAAACCAAGAGCAACCGATAGCAAATTCAGAGAAAAAGATGGAATATGGAACACAAACAGAGCAACCAACAAAGCTAAAGGCTCCAGAATAGATGCCACCGGTAAGAAATGATGCAAGAAAAACTGTGGAGACACAAACAAACCTACTAGAGGTCAATACCAGCATGGTCCCTTCCACCGGCACTCAGTTTACTGGGTCACCATCAAATGTAACAGAGGTATTGCTTGATTCTATCAAGAAAATAAATGATTATAGCTCACAAGCCTATAAAGCAATAGATGATTCGATTCCAATTTTGAAATTAATAGCTCCAAATTGTAATATAGCCAACAAAGATTCTTTAGGCTAGTTGGATACACTTTGTAAATATATTTCTAGAAATTTTGAGCAAACAAAGGGAGAAACTGTAAAGGAAAGTGTAGAAAAAGAGAAACATAAATTCTTTGAGGAAGGAATAAAGAAGTGTAATAGGGAATTTGACACACTTCTACCGAAACTGTGCAATTTATTGAAAGAGTACAAAACTCTATATAAAGACACCTGTAAGATAAACTTTTTGACCACGGATGTAGACAAAAAGATGAGCAAGGTACAAGAAGAGATAAATAAACTTGCAAATAATTTTGTTAACTCACCTGATGCATTATCAGTTTTTGAGGAAAAGATAACAAATTTTGAGGAAGAATTGCTCAAATTAGAAAGAGAAAAAGAGAAAATAATAAACAAGGCAAAATTTTTGAGATCTAAACTAAGTCCAAGATTGGACTATTTATCATCTCAGCATAAGGAAATCTCAGAAGCACTAACATAGGGTAGCAAAACACCGACAGAGCACTTACAACATCTCACCAGTACAGTACATAGAACTGAGATAGCAATAAAGGAGAGCAAGAAGTTTATGGATGGTATAAACTTAATTTTGGGAGATATTCTTCAATTAATAACTACCCAACTACAATGCTGAGGTTATGTATTGGTACAACTACAAATCTACTAACCTTTTTCATTTGATGCCAAAGGGGGAGTAGTAGATGAGAAAATTCAAAACACAGGGATCACATGCTCAGGGGGAGTCCTCATATTTTTGCTAAAAAATTTTTGGTATACACATTTTTGGATATCTTTTTGAAATTTCTCATGAGTGTTGCCATCAATGCCAAAGGGGGAGATTGTTGGCATATGGACACTCCAATGAGACATTGTGTGTGATTGAAGGTTTTGTCATTGATGGCAACCTTGCAATATTATGGCACCGGCAAGACACTATACCGGCAAAGCATTACATAGGCAACCTTGCAATCCTATGGCACTGGAAAGACACTATACCGGCAAAGCATTACACAGGAAACCTTGCAATCCTATGGCACCGGTAAGACATCATTCCAGCAAAGCATTACTCAAATAGAACAGTGCTCTAGCATCAACAAAATCAATCTACACCAGCACTGGCACAGAAGATGTACACCGGCACAGAAGGAAATATGTATACCGGCACAGAGGCCGATAGGATTTTTGATATGTAATATTTTGTTTATCATTGTAAGCCGACTTGGCAAATTGTAAAATGACTCTTGTATATAAAAGAGATCATTGTAGGCATTTGTAGGATATGGATAGAATGTAATAAATAAATTATAAGGTAGACCTAATGTGCGAATTATAGGTCAAGGGTATATGTAAAGAACAGAGCAAGAACCGGTACTGAATCTAGCATTGAAGATGCTATTGTAAAGCAGTACAGAATATTGGATTTGTGTAAATCCTCTTTGTAAGTCAGTGTGACTTCTTATTGAGTAGTGAGCTCTAGGCAGTTGGCCTTCCTGCATGTGCAGGCCCCTATTGTAAGTAATATTCTCTTACTGGCCAGTAAGTGAATATTGTGGGTCACAAATCCCATCGAGGTTTTTCCCACACTGGGTTTCCTCGTTAAACATCTTGTTTTATGGTGTTCTTTTCATGTGGATGCTTTTGATTATGTTATTTGCATTAATTCTTGCATACCGGTATACTGTTACTTTATATTTTGCATATTCAGTTTTAAGAAAATTTCATTACCGGTCAGATACTGATTCACCCCCCCCTCTCAGTATCTGTGGGAACCCTAACAGTAAGAGTATATGAACAAATTCCTTTCAAACCCATATGGTGGAATGACAATGATTTTTGCGATTATCATAGGACTAAAGGTCACAAAATGGCAAGTTGCTACAAATTGAAAAACCTGGTCCAAGATATGATCACCAAGGGGACATCACAATTGATAATGATAAGACCTCAGCAAACATGAATCATATGATTTTTAAGGATCCTTTTATTAATCATGACAAAGGAAAAGCTACCACATCAGGTTCCCAAGATAATACAACTAACTACATGAAGGTCTCATATGACTACACTATTCATGCCATTACCTCAGGAGATACAAAAAATAATGACTCACAAGAAACACCTGCTTAGGAGGACCATCATCAAGATACTCATAAAGATGACAACAAAATTTGTATGATATCCGAAGCACCAAAGTATGATGATGACACAAATCTTTGTCTCAGAGACTAGGGGCATGATCAACCATCTCACTCAGGTTGGTTTGAAGACGAAATCATAGAACATATTATGGATCTCAAACATATACATCAAGACTATGAAAAGGGATTTGACATAAATGTTGATAAAACAACCTATAATACAAATGATACAATTGCTACAATCACAATTACTCCTAGATACAGAGATTGTGTAGTGGTTACTCATAGGTCAAAGGTAACCTTACAAGGGATACCACAAAATCAACCACCAGTAATAGGGACCTACAATGTAGTCGAGCAACTTAAGAAAACTTCAGCACAGATATCATTATTCGAACTATTGGGTATCTCACCCAAACATAGAGCTATACTGGACAAAGCACTTCAAGAGTCAGTTGTGGACAAAGATATAGATGAACATGCCTTCCAATCTATGGTAGGAAGTCTGACACAAGGCACACATATTGCATTCACAAAACAAGATATTCCTAGTGATAAATTGCTTCATAATGACCCACTACATCTAGAAGCATACATTCATAAGAAAAGAATCAGAAGAGTACTCATAGATGGGGGCGTCGGTCTCAACATTTGTACTTTAAAATTGGTAAAAGCACTGGGATATTCTGAACTCCACATTGATTCTTCTAAAAGGATAAATATCAAGGCTTACGATGATGAAGAACGTCCATCCAAAGGCATTGTAACATTACCTATTCAAGTAGGACCAATAACAATAGATGTTGTTTTCAAGTCTTGGACAGAGAGCTGGGATATAACATGTTATTGGGCTGCCCATGGATTCACACCATGCAAGCAGTACCATCCACATTTCATCAGTGTGTCAAATTCCCATACAATGGTATTGAAATCACCATAAAGGGTGATCCAAACCCATTCCAACATTGCAATTATCTAAAAGACAGTGTCGATAATCAGGTACCTATCAATCAGGTTGCACCTCTCACTACACAGTTGGAAACATTAAAGATCACAGAAACAAAAAAATATATGCCTACAACATCCTCCTTGCAAATAAAAGATATGGGTTGTGGAGAGTACTCTGTTGTAAATACTTTAAATGGGAAACATTTGTCTCTTTCTCCTAAGTCCTTTGGGAAACCTCACACCACAGTGCAAAAGCAAGACAAAGGAAAAGAAATTGTTAGATACACAAACTCATGCTTTTTCATTAGATGGGGTGACTTATAGGAATAATCCTTGAACGAAGATGTTAACCATTGGATATATGGAGAAGAAGATCATATGAAAATACCCAGAATACACACAGATTAGTATGGCAATGGATTCAAAATACTCCAAAGACATGGATATGATGGTACCGCAGGCCTTGGGTTACAGAAACAAGGAAGACTAGAACCTGTTGTTCCTAATGATAATCCATGAAATCAATGATTGGGATACAAGCATGTACAACATATCACTGAAGCAAGACAACATACTCTTGATATACTAAATCAACCAAGAAAATTGTTAGATTACATATCACAAAGGAATTTGTCAACACAAGTGCTTCTATCTTCATCTCAAAATCAAGTATCTACATCACCAAGCACAAAATCAGATGGGGAAGACATGAGACAACTCTTGCAAGAACCTACCACTGAGTTACAAAATGATGTAGTTATTGACACAACAGTATAGGAAAATGTGGCAACAGAGGTAGGATTACCAACACCTCTTGAATCCCACCCATGGTTATTATCACTACTTTTACCACGAGAAGCAACTCAGGCTCAACCTAATGAAATAGATGAAGAAAGATTGCAAAGGCTTATACCGGGCTTAAGAATTGTCAATAATATGCAAGGAAGACCAGTCAATCTACAACAAAGTCAGGAATAGGAACAAGAAGAAATAAGTGATGATAGCTCATATGATGGAACATATATTGAAAGTGAGACAGACTCTCATGACTACGAGTTCTTATCACTCCATGATTCTAGCCCACCAAAAAGTGTAATATTAAGGAATCAAATAAGGCTTATAGAGGATGAAGATACACAAAGCCAGTCAAACAATCAAGTCTTCATGTTATCCGAGTCTACTAAAGACGGGAGTAATGATTTACCTTTAGTACATTCACACTTGATTGATTGGGGGCAAGAAGGAAAACCAACACTGGATTGGTTTGAAAATGATGAAGCAATTTCAAAATTTCTAGGAGTCAGAGAGGGATTTCCGCAAGGTGATCATAAAGAAGGGTTTGCTATAGACCTAAATAGAATGACATACTTTGGAGAAGAAAGTACTTCTCCAACAGAAGATAAGGATCAAACTACCCATAATGACAAAGGTGACTTGGATAATCTTCCAATGGAAAGAGAAAGTTCAGCATTACTTACAAAGGAAACAGAAGAAGTAAACATAGTAGAAGGAGAAGTTGTACATAACATCCATCTGGCTAAATCACTGAGCAAAGAAGAAAAAGACAGATTCATTCATTTCTTCAAGCAATGACCTATCAACTTTGCATGATCCTATTTAGACATGCCGGGTTTAGACTCTAAATTAGTGTTGCATCACTTAGCATTGATACCAAGAGTTAAACCTTACAAGCAAAATTTGAGAAAGATGCATCTAAGTATCGCATTACTAGTTAAAATAGAATTACAAAAGTTGTTGGATGTAGGTTTTATCAGACCTATTGACTACGTGGAACAGATATCCAACCTGGTACCTATGACTAAGCCCATGGGAGGCATCAAAATCTGTACGGATTTTTGAGATCTAAATAAAGCTTGCCCTAGGATGATTTCCTACTACCGAATATCGACATGATAGTTGACCTAACAACTGGAAATGAGATGCTATCCTTAATGGATGGTTTTTCAGGATACAACCAAATTAAAATTGCACCAGAAGATCAACATAAAATGACCTTTACATGCCCATGGGGAATGTACTACTAGAATGTGATGCCATTTGATCTCAAAAATGCCGGAGCAACATACCAAAGAGCCATGACAACATTGTTTCATGACATGATCCATAACATAATGGAAGATTATGTAGATGACATATTGGCTAAATTGCAAACCAGAGAAAGTCACCTTGCAGTTCTTACACAAATATTTGATCAGCTGGAACAGTATAATGTCAGATTAAACCTGAAGAAGTGTATGTTTGGCGTAACAATAGGTAAACTGTTAGGGTTTATAGTATCAAACAGAGGAATTGAAATAGACCTTGCCAAGGTCAAGGCAATCATTGATATGCAACCTCTGTCAACACTTAAATAGCTCAGAGGATTACAAGGAAGATTACAATCCATAAGGAGATTCATAGCACAGTTGGCAGATAAGTGCCACCCATTCCAACATTTACTCAGGAAAGGAGTTACTTTTAAATGGATAGAACAATGCTAGGAAGCTTTCGAAGCTCTAAAAGATTATCTTTTGAACACACCAGTGTTAATATCTCCTACTCTAGGATGACCTCTATTGCTATACATATCAGCAACGAACTCAGCTTTGGGAGCTCTATTGGCATAGCATGACAAAATTGGAAAAGAAAGAGCCATTTATTATTTAAGTAGGACTCTGATTGGTTATGAGCTTAATTATACCCCATAGAGAGAGCATGCTTAGTAGTAATCTTTGCATCCCAAAAACTCAGACATTACATGTTGAGTCATTAGGTACAACTCATTGCATGCTTTGACCCACTCAAGTACCTATTAAGTAGAGCAACATTGACCAGGAGATTGGCTAAATCGGTTATGATCTTGAGCGAGTTTTGAAGAGGGGAAAACAGATTAGAAGGTTAAATGATCAAAACATAACAAAATACTAAGCACCCAATGTGAGAGTGAACTCTCATATAGCCCCAACCATCTGACACTTTCGCATCAATGGCCTATTCATTATAGTGAGTTGGGAACCCCAAGTCTAGGTGTACTCACTTTGGTCCTTCCCCTCTTACCTTCTCAAAGAGAAAGTTGGGAGGGCAGGCCCACTAGAGATAAACACACAATCAAACAAGAAAAGGTTGGAGGGTCTGGATTTCTTATCATCTAGTGAGATGAGAGCATACTCTCCTATCTTTACACTTTTCTTAAAGACACATAAGACAATGGTTCATTCCATTTTAATTAACATCTAGGTGCCTAACTTAAATAAATGCACAATGTTTGGTTGAATCAGCTAGGCAACCTGCAAAACAACTTGATTAGTAGTTTGAAAAATGGAGTCTTCAAAAAGTGTCTTGCAAAACAACTAGATTAGTAGTTTGAAAAATGGAGTCTTCAACAAGTGTCCTACAAAACAACTTGATTAGTAGTTTGAAAAATAGAGTCTTCAACAAGCGTCCTACAAAAGACAACAAAATGACAAAATATTTATTTTTTTGATTTTTTGGGAATAAGTAGAAAAACATGAATAAAAACTTTTTTACTAATGACAAATGTGGATTGGACGAAGCTTTGATGGGTAAATGGGTTTTGACTAGGTTTTTTGCTACTTTCCAAGGGATAAGCAAGCAAAAAGTGGGGATTTTGGAGGAGAGATGAAGGAATGGAGAAATTTGTCCAAGAGGGACAAAGAAGCAAAAGTTGGAGATGGACAATATGGGAAAATTTGGAGGTGATTGGATAAAAGGGGAAGAAGTTATGGCAAACCCTAAAAATAGAGAAATATGGGATTTAGGATTCAAAAACTGGATTTTTGAGATAAGGCCCCCAAGGAAGAAAATGTGGAAAATGGCAATGTGGAGAATCTGGTGAAGTTTGGAGGAAAATGGAGTCAAGATAAAGAAGATATGGTGAAAATCATTTTTTTTTTTAAACTAGATTTAGTACAACAAACAAAAACCCTAGATTTAATAGAGCAAACAGAAACCCTAGATTTAACAGAGCAAACAAAAACCCTGGATTTAACAAAGCAAACAGAAACCCTAAATTTAACAGAGCAGACAACCTCACTAAACAGAATAAAAAAAAAATGCCAAAGGTCTAGATTTCTGATTGTCTAGATAGACAAGCATACTCTCCTACTTTCACACTTTTCTATGGTCAGACAGATTATGATTAAAAAGAGAAGATAACACGAAATGAAAAGAAAATGCAGACTACTGTTAGCGCCTAACAAATTTTAGACATATTAACAGAGGAGACAGTCGCACTAAATAGATAGAAAAGTGCCAAAAATCTGGATTTCTGATTGTCTAGATAGACGAGCATACTCTCCTATTTTCACACTTTCTTGTGGTCAGAGCATACAGTCACGCTAAACAGAATAGAAAAGTGCCAAAGGTCCGGATTTCTGATTGTCTATATAGATAAGAGCATACTCTCCTACTTTCACACAGATTATAAATAAACAGAACAGATAACAGAGGTGTCGTGTTGAAATAGAAACAGAAACAAAAAAGTAAAAGAATAAGGAGGAGCTGTCACGCAGAAATGCAGAGCCGCTATTCTGGAACCTGCGAAAAAGATAATTTTTTTTTTTTTTTTTTTGCAGTCGTGCTATTCTGGAACATTAGTTCTTAAGGACGTGGGTCCCACCGAGTGTGCCAAAATGAAGAGGGGAAAATAGATTAGAAGGTCAAATGATCAAAAAACATAATGAAATAAACATGCAAAATGCTAAAATACCATGAAAAGACCATTTCACCTTGCTATTTTACCTTCTCCTTCATATTGAGCTTGATAAAGTGAAGGTGCCCCTTGATAATGCTCCACTTGATGTGCTCCTTTGATTGCTGGATATGGATGGCTCTCCAATGTTGTGCACAAATGGAATGGATTTGGAAAATGATAAGGATGAGATGATCAAGTTGCCAAGATGATTTCCTGGGCTCAAAAGGGCAGTATAAGCTTACTAGATTTTGAGATGTCTAATGAAGGGATGGAGCCCTTTTATTTATAGGAAGAGGAGAGAAAAATGGATGGCTAGGGTGGATTCAAGATGAAGGGCTAGATTTACTTGTGAGCTCACACAAGCTCCAAGAGAGGGTGTGGAGACCAAGAAATATGCCTTAAAGGCATTTCGTATCTCCACACTCCACAAGGTGCATTGGAGGAATTAAAAAATTCTCCCAAAAAGGATATCATGGGGATTGGAGGAATAAAAAAGAATTAAAAATTCCTTGGGAGAGGGGATGCTTGGAGGAATGTGAGATTTCAAAAATCTTACATTCACCTAGGAAAAGAGTATTTAAAAGTAAGGAGTTGACTTTGTGGCTAATCATGATGATTAGCCATTAATGATACATTAGGAGGGGGATTGGAGGAAATGTTAGGTGGGATTAGGATTAGACTAGGAGAGAGAATGAGTGGAGGGAATAAAAAATTAGAAAAATAATGTTAAGTGAGTTTAGGGAGTTTCTCGAAGAATTTATTAGGTTAATGATGAATTAAGAAGATGATTTGTAGGAATCATGTAGGTTAACTAATTAATTGAAATTAATTAGCTAAGAGGAAGATTTGTGAGGATTTGATTTTTTAGAAGAATAAAGAAAGGGATTGATTTATTAAATAAATCAATCACATGCTATAGTGACAATATTAATTATATTTTATTAATATTGAGGAGAATTTGAATTAACTTAGTTAATTAATTAATTATGTGAGGCATTAAAAATAATTAAAATAATTATTTTTAAGTGTCTACAAGTTTGATATAGAATACATAGATAGAAAAGCTATCAAAGGACAAATCATAGCAGATGATTTAGAAGAGGCTCCTAAACAAGACAATCACCCATTGCTGATAGACTTTCCAGACGAATCCGTGTTTACACTAACTGCCTCAGTAATGTGGAAATTATACTTTGATGGATCATATACAAGTCACAGATCAGGAGCAGGCATTCTCTTCATTACACCTCAAGGGGATGTTATACCTAAGTCATTTAGGATCAATTTCCCATGTACCAACAATATGGCTGAATATGAAGCTCTCCTCATAGGGATTCGTACAGCTGTACAATGGAAAATACAAGAGTTACAGGTCTATGGTGATTCACAGTTGATTGTAAACCAGGTCAATGATGATTACAACACGAAGGATGACAAACTCATGCCTTATAAGAAGCTGGTCGAAGATTACAAGGAGCATTTTAGTAAAATTACTTTCGAACAAATCCCAAGAATACAAAACAAGGTAGCAGATGCAATGGCGACCATAGGATCTCTTTTGAATATGCCTGCTAACGAAACTCAGTTTGAGTTTATCATAGAATAGCTAATGCTACTTGCATATGAGACTCCCCTATCAGACTATGTATGTGCAATTGTGGGTCAAGAATCACCTTCGTATAATGAAATATATACATATTTGCACACCCAATACATGTCATCGGATCTGTTAAGAAATCAAAAGAAGACCTTTATTCGTCAGCCATCTAGATACACCATTATAGCTGATACTTTGTATAGAAAGGGTTTTGATGGAACTCTTCTCCGATGCCTAGATGAGAAAGAAGCACACCTTACTCTAAAAGAAGTCCATGATGGAATATGTGGGGCCCACCAAAGCGGTCCACCATTATCAAAGAAATTGTTGAGAATAGGGTATTACTGGCCAACCATGGAAAAGGATGCTTACAAGTATGTACAAAAGTGTAAACAATGACAAATGCATGGAGGCCTTATTCATGCACCAGCACAAGATCTTCAACCCATCACATCACCGTGGCCATTCTCACATTGGGGATTAGATCTAGTGGGTAAAATTAACCCTACTTCTTCCAACGGGCACAATTTTATCTTGGCAGCCACTAAATACTTTACCAAATGGGTTGAGGTGATTCCTTTAACATACACTACTAGAAAGCAGATAGCAAAATTTATGCTAAATTACATTATATGTAGATATGGAGTTCCAATGTGTTTTGTTATAGATAACAGGCATCCATTTAAAAACTAGGAAGTGAAAGAATTGTGTGACAAATTTCACATACAACAGAGATTTTCCACACCATATTATCCACAAAGTAATGGACAAGAAGAGGCTACAAACAAAACAATATTGAAAATCATTACGAAAGTAGTCACAGACACATGATGGGACTGACATCTCTAGTTAAATCCCACTCTCTGGGCTTATAGAACATGAGTACGTACACCTACAGGAGCAACACCATATTCTTTAGTCTATGGTACAAAAGCGATACTCCCCATTGAAATAGAAATACCATCTCTAAGAGTATCCTTATAGAACATTATATCAGAAGAGGGCTATAGGGTAGCAAGGTTGCAAGAACTAGAGACCCTTGATGAAAAATGACAAACAACATTCAATCATTTACAAGGATATCAAAACAGACTGAGACAAAGTTATAATAAAAGGGTCCGCCCATGAAATTTTCAAGTGGGAGATCTAGTACTTAAAGAGAATCAAAGGAACCTAGCAGAATGAGAAAGGACAGGAAAATTTGAACCTAATTGGCTAGGTCCTTTCATTATAACAAGGGTCATAGGCAATGGAGCCTATCATTTGGCTACCATGGAGGGAGATCCAATCTCTGACCCTATGAACAACATGCATGTTAAGCGATATTATACCTAAGGGTTGTGTAATTTAGGATTTACTTTTTGCATTGCATATCATATCATTTAAAACACTGCATTTCATATAGTTTCCTTTTTGTGATGCATCACATTCTTAAAAGTTTTCACATGTTCATATAAAAGCATCAATAAAACAAGGTAACTGTTCAAGTTTATCATTCATTTGCATCTAAAGGAAAACAAGGGTCATCTCCTTTCTTAGATATTCGAACATGAAGTCTTTGAGGTCCTAAGGTCATTCATTTTCAACATCACCCTGGGACAATGCTTTACTTATGGTTGGGTAGTGATTTCACTATCTGAGACTTGTTAACCCACAATCTATCAATTGCTATATCTCAAACACACAATAAATCTCTAATTCATTATAGACACCTAGTTGATCATATGACTAAGTGAAAAATCTAAAATTCTGCTTCAGCGCCGCTATAATTATCACACCCAAGTAGATTTCATATACTTACAAGTCAAAGCAAGAGAAGAAAAAAAGAAAAAAAAAAGAAGAGTTATGCCAAATATCCATCTAAAAGCAAAGAGAGCAATGATATAGAATTGAAATATCATGTATACAAATGCGATAGAAAAGCTTGACTATGGGAACATACAAGTAACTCCATCAGGGCTATGAACTCCTATTGGCAATGGAACAATATTTGAGAAATTACACTTTATAACCTCGTCAGAGCTCTCAAGGCTTGCTGGTAGTGAGGCTCTATTCGGGATGCTTTTGAAGTTAGAATAATCCATGTAGCTAGTCATATAGGATTCTAGGGATCTTTAGTGAACACAAGAGTAGGAATTAACTCATTTGCACACACATGGGCAAATGAGATCAAAGTTTCAAGAACCAATGGAGAAGTTTTCCATGTCTCCATTTGTAAATCCTAGTCACTAAGTGTTTTGAGATGAATGTTCCCAAGGACCTTAAGGATTGATTGGTCATTTATCTATGAAATTTTTTGCACCTCTATTTCAATTGGTGTATTAAAAATGCTAAAACAAGCACAGTCAACCTTGTTCGAATAGGAAATGCATCTTCATCCTGTATATTGCATTCACATTGGTCATGTCAAAAATTCATTTGTCTCCACATACATTTTGCAAATCATCATATAGATTTGCACATTGCGGGCATAACTGAAAAAATCCAAAAAAAATCATATAAAGTCCTGAAAAAATCCAAAAAATCATATAAAGTCTTGAAAAAATCCAAACACATTAAAAAACCAAAAAATCCAAAAACATTGAAAACTCAGAATACAAAAAACATTCAAATACGATCTTGAAAAAATCAATCAAAAACATTCAAATATGATCCTGAAAAAATCAATCAAAAACATTCAAATATGATCCTGAAAAAATCAATAAAAAACATTCAAATACGATCCTGAAAAAATCAATCAAAAACATTCAAATACGATCCTTCAAAAATAAAAAACATCCAAATACGATCCTGAAAAATCAACCAAAAACATTCAAATATCGAGCTACATAATCCAAAAACATCGAAAAAGCTCTTCGAAAAGAACTAAAAATCGAAAATCAATCAATCAAAACTTGCAATAACATGTCTTGTGAGAAACAAATACCCTAGTAGATATCCAGCAAACACTTCGCACGAAGTTAACAAAGGATACAACTATCCAGTCAAACATCTGCAATCAATTGATCAAACTGTCTTATCAATCATATCATATCCATATCAACGTGATCATTATCATGTCTTAAACAGAAGAGGATACACTCGAAATCAGACAGGTCAGTCTTAAACGGGGTCCGCAACTTTCTAAGATCAGACATTATCAACCATCATATCAAACAACTAAGAACGAAGGCACAAGGTCAATATATCTGCTGAATTTTGTCCAGGTCAGTCTTTATCTTTTTATCATTTGGCGATAGATATTGTTCCTATGCTACTCAAGGATGTCCATGAGTGACTAGAGGAGCTATGATGGGCATTATCTTTTTCTTTGTTTGTTGTTTGTGGTGTGAACCGATGAAATTCTAGGGAAATTGCTCTAGTGGGTGTCTGTGATAAGAGCCCTCACATCAAGGTGAAATCGCCACACATACCTCGACCCCTAACACAATTCCCAGAATGGAGGGTTCACTCCTTGTCTGCTATGTGTTTGTTTCTTCAATGAGATATCTTTACATCTTGGTTCCTTATACCCTGAAGTGCTAAGCTTCAGTGATGAATATATATTGACGCAATAAAATATGTGACATAGGTTTGTGATTCATTCAATTTCATTCTCATTCTCATCTCATTTGTTTCTTGATAGTCTGTTGGCTTCTCATCTTCTATCTAAATTGCATTTTTTCTAACATTCTTTCTATCATCAATTTTTCTCTCTATCATATGACTAACATTTCTTCAAAGTTTATCTGAGTTAAAATTGGTTCAACCATTATCATACAAAAAAAAAAGATTCATTTGCATTTCATAATAGATTCATTTGCATTTCATAATAAGGTTCATTTGCATTCATCTTTCATACATGTGTTACCATTACACTTAGAAACATATAGAATTCAAATAGATATACATCATAGAACTCATAAGCATACATGGAAAGCAAAACAATACATAGATCATTACCAAAAACCGAATGCTATATATATATAACTAAAAAATGATAATGTGTGTGAATACAATAAATAAGCCTGAAGGCTCAGATAACATGATCATCCAACACTGCCTCTATCAGCAGGTGGATCCTATCCACTAAATCCTACCCCAGGATGTCAAGGTGGTCCCATAACGCCACCACTTCTAGTCCATTGTGAAGTAGATCTACTCGATCTCCTCCCCATAAATGCACTAAAGCTAGGCTCTCTCTGACCCTCAAGGATGGCTCTCTCATATGCTTGTCTATAATAAATAGCCTCTTGTGCAGCAGTGAAATATCTCTCTCCCTAGTCATGCACATCTGTACCTACTCTAAAAGTTGGTCAAAGGCATCCATAGTGATCTGACATCATCGCACTGCCTCATCTCTCTCCCTCTGGAGATGAACTTGCTTAGCCTCAAGGGCACCATAATATGCATGATAGGTCTCTCACTTGACATCTTGTCTAGCGATCTCATCCTCCAAGCTCTGGACCCGTGCTCTAAGAGTCTGCAGCTCATCCCCATCACCAGCCTCCCCTATCCCACCCTCTACGACAGGCACATCCTCCAACTCTGGCATATCCTCATCATCATCCCCACCATCACTACTTGATGACTCTAAAGAATCATTGTTGTCCTCTCTGCTAATAGACTCAGTGTCTCCACCAATGTCTATGTCCTCATCTCCCTCTCCTCCCTCACCACCTCCCCCATCTCCACCATCTCCTCCCCTATCCCCACCATATCCTCTGGCTCTCTCCCTTGCATCTATCCTCAACTGCTGTCTCGGATGGTGAATCTGTTGTGCTATAATAGGAACAACAGGATCGGTCAAAGGCACTGGCCTATGCCTAGCAAACCATGTATCATACTCCATCGTCATCCCTGGATCTGCTCCACCTCTACCCCAACCCTAGAGTAATGGCTGCAAAGAATCAAACTCCATAGAAGCAACATGTGGCTGAATGCACACACCCCAATCAGACACCTCTCGTGAAACATGAGCAAAGTATACAGTAACCATAGGTGTCACCTGTACCTCACCAAACTATTTGAGAACCCTCCCAGGAAGATACATCTCTATGATCCACTTAGTCTCAAAGGTCCTCCCAATGAGATATCTCTGCTATCGATAGAAAGACAAGTGCACTACATCATCAGGCCAACTAGGGCAATCTAAGTAAGGTCTCCAAATGAAATGCTGCAATATATCAAACTGATGTCTCCAGTACAAAGTGTTCCCCAAACCCCTATGTCTGATACCTATTGTATACCTAAAAGCATAAGGCTCACCTGGCTGCAAGTCTACATGAATGATAGGCCTAGATATAGAAATGTGTTCCCATGCCCATGTCTAAAGCAAAGTAACACCACAACTGATAGAACGGTATCCCAGATACACAATACCATGCATCTGATAATACAACATGGCAAGTAGACAAGGACCCCAAGCATACAGTCGATAATGCACAATCATATCATGGAGCACTCTGCCCCATCCAGCTAGAAACCCATGACCTCGTCTATCAGGTATCAGTAAACCATCGACAATACCACATAATACAATGGTCAGGTCATCATAATCTAATTGGGCCCAAGGGATCTCATAACGGCCACTGATCTGCAAATCCTAAATCTCACACTCAAAAAGTGCACATAGTTTGGCAATGCCATCATCATGGTCATATATAACTCTCTCACCATGAATGGGAATACACAATATACGCCATACATCCTCTAAGGTAATGGATGCCTCACCAGTTGGAAGATGAAAATAACAAATCTCAGAGTGCCACCGCTCTATCAAAGCTGTAATCATGGCCCTGTTGGCTGTAATCTCTGGCAAATGCAAAACATGGTATAGACCAAGCTAGTGGATATGCTCGATCTCATCATCCGATAAGTCAGCTTGAAATCAAGACCACTGGGTCTACTCTGGCGACAGTATAACACTCCAATGTTCTCCTGCAACAAGATAATGATCACATTATCAGATATCAGATCTAGAAAAAACCTAAAATTTTTCAAATGCATGACAAAAAGTTACATATACAACGAATGTGTAACAGTTATGGCTTATGCGGTACAGAAATCACTCTTGTGTGACGATTAAAGCTAATGCGTGACAAAATGAGCGCATGCATAACAAAAAACACTTATGTGTGAAGCTATAAACGAATGCGACATGTTAACACTATTGTGTGACACTTACAACACATGCGTGACATTTACAGTGAATGTGGTACAGATAATACTATTGCGTAAAAATCGACAAGCGATTGCGTAATGGAGAGCAAAAAATCATCAAGGAATTTTTTTGAAACAACAGGCATAAAACAGGCAAAAAAAAGGAAAAAGATGGAAAAGTACCATGCCACCAATCCTAGGAGGTCTTTGATATGAACGTACTCAGTCTGATAGGTGCAATCGAGCTCTATAACCAGCCATGATGATCAAATACGCCAAAAAAAGCACACAAATTTCACAGAAACCAAGGAATTACCAAATTATAAATGAGCAAATGAAATCCTAGAATTCTCTATTTATAGCTCAAAAATTAGGGTTTTACGATACCTCGACGCCCGTGGTCCCTGCTAGCTTCAAACAACTTGTAGCATATTCAAACGATCTCGAAATAACACAAAATTTCACACGCTTGCTCTTTATACTAATATCAAAAACATGGTCTCAATTTTTGAATTTTTTGACCACATTTTCCGAGGGGGCATATTTACACTATACAGCAACACCGGGGCATACTGGGGCAAAATTTTTTCATTTTCTTTGAAACAATGTCGTTCTGACTTTGTCTCAAAGAGGGGCAAATGTAGACACCTAAAAATGTCTCATTGATCATGTATTAATTATTCCACCAATTGATTAAATAATCTTTATTATTTAATTAATTTAATTAATCTATTTCTTCTAATTTCATATTTCCTCATAATATTATTAATTTCTATTTCCTATTCTATCATCATTTAATCATTTTAATCATTTTCTAAATATTAGTTAAATATTTATTATTTAATTATTTATGATTAATTCCCCAATTTAAATAATCTTTATTATTTAAATAAATTAATTCTCAATTTCTATCTCTAATCATCTAATCATTCAATTCTTTTCTAAATATTAATTAAATATTCATTATTTAATTAATTGTGATTTAATTCCTTTAATTTAAATAATCTTTATTATTTTATTAAAGTTCATTTCTAACATAATTAAATAGTTTATGTAAATTATTTAATTAACTAATTGATTCTTCTAGTTCCCCAAATTCTAATTTCATTTAATTTCATATTCTTCTAATTTCTTCCAAATTCAATTACATGTGCATGATTTCAAAAACCAAATTGAAAATCAAAGTCAAGTTCTAAATATATTCAAATGCTAAATTGAATTAATAAATTCAATTATTTAATTAAATCATTTATCTCTCCAACTTCTATTTCCATCTTTCAGTTAGCTTTTTCTAAATTTAGCTCTCTGTGTCATCTTCTTTATTTCCTCCAATCATTCTTTTTCTTCCTTTAGTTAACTCTTTCAACAATTAGTTGACTCAATTAATCTATTCAATCTATTGAGTTTCACTCCTACAATCAACAGTTCAACTATCAATTTGCATTTGAGCTCACCTGAGTTCACACCTCTTGATCATTTTGTTCCACCTTTCAATCAATCCTCTCCAATTTTCTATAAATTGAGCATCCATTCTCCATTTTCAACAATCACGAGCTTTGAATCTTTGTGTCACTTGCAGGTTACCGGAGCAATATCTGAGAGCCATCATACCACGAAGAGGAGAAGAGCAATGGAAGCAATACACAGTCACGGAATATGGAGTTCTTGATTTGATTTGATTTATTTTGATTCCTATTTATTAATTGTGTTATTCCATTGTATTGTTTGTTAAATTCTGATTAGGACAGGGATTCGTGATTTCCCTTATTTCTAATTGATTACTTTGTTAATTTGAAGATGAATTTTGCATCCCACAATTAGCATTTCATACATACATATAAATATCACAATTGCACCATATCCTGCACACAACACATGTTAGCACATTTTACATTCTCATCCTGTAAATAATCATATAATATCATTACCATATACTCATCTACATATAAACCCATAAAAGAATAAAAATATATTGCATTTCATCATGTACACACATCCATATCATAAGTATCCTAACATCATCGTCAAGCATATAGAAACATCACATAGGTACACATGCATATAGCTGTCGTAAGGATGAATCATCTCATATATATCTCAAAAATCATAATTGTCATGATACAATGATGCCAAAATCTCATATGGCTACAAAATCACCCAAGGGTGTCTACGTCATCATACAAACATGGTAGAAAAACTGATACATAGGGAGCCCTCTAAGGCTATGATGAGCTCCCTCCCTCAGAGCCAGTCAGCCTCGACTTAGTCTAAGGCCTGGAATTCCCCACCCCAAGATCATCTCTCCTACCCCCGCTATCTAGTGGAGGAGGAGGACCCATGACCCCACCACTAGATGCCTGTCTCCTATCTCCCCCTCTAATGGTTGTCATAGTCTGCGATGTTCTCCGAAAGCTCCTAGCCCACTGATAAGGTGGCACAACTCCATAATATAGGTTTCTCCAGTAGGCTATCTCCTCCCCTACTCATAAAACATAGGCATATCTAGCCCCAGTGTCCTCTGCTACCCATCTCCCTACCCTCAGTGCTGATGGGGTTCACCTAGCTTGCTCACACTTCACCTAGTTGGTGTTGCTCAATTCCACCAACCACTCCGGGTCTGGATTTTTTCCAATACCTCAAAGTCTCTCTCAATCTCTTTTAGTTCTTTCTTTTTTCCAATCTCAAGGTGTTTGCAACAAGTGCTTAACTAGGAACCCAACCATTACCAAGTGACTTCCATATACTCAATTGTGCTATCTTGACAAAAACTTGTCAAATTCACCCCCATACTATTGTGAGTCATCACAGAGGTGTGGAGGTAGAATTTATCATGGAATTAATTCCATTTGGGTCCAGTTGTGCTTTTCATTCATTATCTTTCCTACCAATTTCACCATTTTTCCTAGAAATAGGGCTACAAGGAATGAGCCCCTATTAGGCCTCCAAAATCTGGTTTTCAAGGGTTTTGAGGAAAATGGACCAAAATACCTTGCAAAGAGTTTTATTTTTCTTTAAAAGTTCACCTATCCCTAAGAGGTTTTGGTGGTTTTGGTTTCCCAACTCGTCATACAATTCCCTAACCCAAAAATGAGGGTTTTGAAGGGTTTCTAGGTCTTTTAACCTGCAACGACTGTTCAAATTTGAGAATTGGGTATCTAGAGGTATTATCAAGGCTTCTCCCTATTATGGCAAGTCTATATGGACCTCATGAACCTCTTCACATTATTTGGCCAAGGTTTTGTGTTCACCTCTGCACTATGCACTCAAATTTCACCCTGTCTTCTCTAGTCGGGTTGCTCCTAGACTTGCCTAGAACAAGATGATAACCATGTCAATCTTCACTTCCAAAACTCCTCCCTACATACATACATTTTACAATGGGTTTCCTTCAATTTTCCAATAGGTCGTGATGGTAGCATTGAGGGATTTTATGGGGCAACCATTTTTACATGAAATTGCTATTTACAAGCCAAAACTAGTTGATTGGAAACAAAACAATGAAAACACTAACACAACATATCTAAAAAGAATGAAATGAAACAAATGACACTAGAACACAACAAATAATTTCAATCCATAACTGGATCAATGGATTCAATCTATTATCATTCACATTTTATGCAAAGTAAGACCAAAACAGTGATAACAGTCCAAAAATGAGTAGTTTCATATTGTTAATCTTGTAGACACCCAAAATTGTCATGTCTAATTAAATAAATATTTTATTTATTTAATTATCTAAGCCTAATTCTTCTATTAATTAAATAAATTTTTATTTATTTAATTAATTCATTTATCCTCTTCTAGCCTTATTTCTCATTTAAATAAATACATTTATTTATTTAAATTATCCCTTTCCTAAATTAAATAAATATTTTATTTATTTAATTATCCTACTTCTTCTATTAATTAAATAAATCTTTATTTATTTAATTAGTTCATTATCTTTTTCTACACATGACACATGTCATTCATCTCTTAATTCCTACACTACCTACCTCTTTCATTATTTTGGTATTTCTTATACCTACCCTCTAATCCTAGCCGACCTCTCTTTTTACACCTCTCAATCTTAACCCTCCATTTCTTATTGTGTCTTCTATTTAAGGAGATGCTTTCTTCATTGACAAACCCTAATATCCTAATATCCTAATATCCTAATATCCTAATATCCTAATGCCTAATGACATATCCTAATGACTGATTTTGGAGGACTTGGCTACACTACAATTCTACTTGCAACCACATTCCGTTCTTTATTGAGCTCTTGTGCATACAAAAATCTGAGAGCAAGCATATCAAACAAGATCAATGGAGATAGGAAGAATGGAGATCAAAACCCTAGTGGACATGTGATGGTATAATCTTTGTGATTTTGAGTTATTTGCATTGTCTTAGGTTATCTTCATATGTTATGGTGGATCTTTGTTCATTGTTAGGCTAGGGTTTGGTGGTTGAATCCATTTTAGTCTTTCAATATTGTTGTTTATTGCTATCCATTTTCACCATATACATTTTGGCACGCCCGGTGGGACTCTTGTCCGTTTGCATTTAACATTTTGTTGCAGATTTTGCATTTTTGAAGTTGCAGATCGGACGATTTCGACGACATTTTAGGTTTTTTCCGCGTCTGCGAGTGTTCGGATCGCGTTTTTGTATTTCAGAGGCGTCTGTGATATCTTTGATCGCGTCTGTGTTTCTGTCATTTCTATTTTTTTTGCAGGTTTCCGAAAGTCGCGTCTGTGATCCCTAATCGCGTATGTGCACCATCTGATCGCGTCTGCAGAATAAAGAGGCGTCTGTGTTCTGAGACCGCGTCTGTGAATAACAGAACCGCGTCTGTGTCAGACAGACGTGTCTGTGTCTGGTATAACAGCGTCTGTGCATTCTGTTTTAGCAAATTTTTTCAAGTTTTTCGATTCGGGTTTTCGGATTTTTGTACTTAGGGTTTCAGATCTGGTTTATTTTCGGCTAACCTTTGCAGATCTAGCTAACCTGGTTTGTGCAGCTTGCTTTGGAGGCAAATACGTTTTTGTTGAAGGCCCCTTTTTCACAAAGTCTTTTTGGGTTTTCTTAAAATTTACCTAGCTTGTGTGCTTGCAGGAAGGGGTTATCATTTGAAACAACCCAAACTACTAACAATTTTGTTGCAGGGCCTTAGCTAGGGTTTTGTAATTTTATTGTGTGCCTTGTTTCATAGCTTAGCAAACACTTCAATTGGTGCACTAAAATTGAACCATTGTCTTTTGTGTCTTGAGCAATAGGCTCTTTTTGTTTATTCTTTAGAGGGCCTGTCTTCCCGTGTGGTCATTAGGACTACTAGTGAGAAGAGAATGACCCAAGTGGTAGCAAAAGAAAAGCCATCTTCTTCCAAGCCACTATAATCAAATGTATTCATGGTGAAAACTATGAATAACGTGTGCTGATTAGTTCATACCGACACTATGTCTCCCCATAAACCCGTTTGATCAAATTTATTTGATCATTTGTAGGGCGTAACCCCTACCGGCTGGGAGCCTTCTGTATTTACAGAGCTGAAAGTGCCGCATGTATGGCCACACGAGCGGATGCCCTTACTAGCACCATTTTGTTTTAGATGCCCAAATCCTTCTAGTTGTTGAGGCAGGAGGTCGGACCTCTGGTAGCGGCCCACACACATACGGTTCTTAGTAGAGATACAAAGTTCGCCATGGGGAGTTTTCATGGGGACTGATGCTTGGCTGACCCGAGAAGTGAGTGCCGAGGGTGGAGCCAGTGAGGTCAAGCATCTAAGTATCTGCTCTGAATAGCGTAGCCTCGGGGGTAAAACCCCATGTGGGATCAACAATTATTGTCCTGGCCAGCCATAAGAATTGTGCTTGACTTATGATAAACATTCAAACAATCAAGACAAAACAACAAAACATTGTGTCTTTTGTGTCTTCAAGTGTATGCAAAAACTTTTTACATCAAACAACACACTTTTTGGAGTCTAAACAGTCTGCAAACATTGGGTCATCAACATTGTGTCCTCTTGTCACGAAAAACAGTCAAAAAATCAGATTTGGTCACAGCAAAACAAATTCACAGATAGGAAAGATTGCACTAAGGTTACAGAAACGCGTCTGTGTCTGTTAAAACCGCGTCTGTGTCTGATAAACGCGTCTGTGAAGTACAGAATAGCGTCTGTGTTTTTATCAGCGTCTATGTCGAACAGAGACACGTCTGTGTCTGGAAATCGCGTCTGTGAAGTATACAGGCGCGTCTGTGTCCACAATTGCAAAAAAACTGTTACAGTCCTAGCAAACATCAACAGGAAAATCTCAGAATCACGTCTGCGTCAAACAGAATAGCGTTTGTGTCTTAAAACCGCGTCTGTGAAGTATACAGAGGCGTCTGTGTCAGGATTTGGAAAAGTTTAACAGTCAAGCAAACAAAGAAATCAGTTTCGGCATACTTGAGCTTCCTAGGTTGTCTCTTCAGGTTTCATCTAGCATTCAGCCTGTTCTAAGGTCTTACACAGTCCATCATTGCTTCATACCTCATTTTACATTCATACTTGTCTAAACTTGAGTCAAAAGGTCACTTGCTTGTCCTCATCATACTTTGTCAACACTACATACAACAACACTTTGCTAAGTGGTCCCTCATCAAGGTTTCTTACCTTTGGGTCTCATTTGGTCTTACTTAGAGTCAAGGTCAGCTTACCTCATCAAGAGAAACTATCCTCTCTTTGGAAGTCACACCTACTCTACAACATACATACTTGGTCTTACATTTTGGACATTGCAAGTAAACTTCAGATTCATTTACATTCCATACAACTCTTAGTCTTACATACTCTTGTCATTTTCATCTAGTCTCTCACATATTGCTAAACACCTAGTTCATGGTTGAAACCCGTCTTCAAAAATCTAGGAGAAAAGCTAAAGAAGCTCAAGGGTCCGTAAACATGAGTTCTTATGAGTATGACAATGATGTCTTCTACAATCCTGAGCACACTACATTACCAGACATGAATGTTTATAGACATAATCCAAATGTGGAAAGCGCAAACGCTATACACAACGCTACACACAATGACAATGTTGACAATTCTTCAATACTTTCAGCAGACATACAAGAATCTATAATGGATCCTCAATTCAATAGATTGGTTGAAGAGATAATGAGGAGAGATCGTCAATATTTCCTAAACATGATGGCACAAAGTGGAGCTAAAATACCACATGATTTTGACTTATCTCAACTTATGGAAAGTAGACCTTCACAACAAACTCAACTTAATAGTGGAGGACCCAATAATATGATGCCGGAGTCACCATCAGTTTTGCTTCAGAAACCAGCAATCCCACATACACAAGCTCAAATGCATGATACTTACACTCAAAGACCATCATGGAGGCCCTATGCTCAAACACATGCTCAAGATATGGGTCAACCAGGACAAATGGATACTCAAGGACTTCCTCAAAATTTTGACACAAGGAGACCTCATGCCAAAATTGGGGGCAACACAATGGAAAATGAAAGGCCCATTGAATATGGTTTATATACACAAAACAGATATGGGGTCCCTCAACAAGAAGTTATACCAAGTGCTCCATATATGTCGCAACAATATAGACCTCCATATGGACATGTCTACGATCAATATCATCCATATATGCAACAAGCTCCTCCTCAAATGGGTGTTTCAAACATGGGATATGCTACAAGAAATCCATCTCCTCCCAAAAATAATTTGGAGCAACAAATTAGAGATCTACAAAAGAAAGTGGAAGACATGGGCACATCAAAACCCACATATACTATGAGAGATATATGCCCTTATCCATTTGATAAGAGCATTCCAATGCCTCCGTTTCCTCTGCACTTTGCAACGCCGAAATTTGACAAATATAGAGGGAGAGGAGACCCCAAGGCACACATAAGACAATTCTTCACAGCTTGCATTGAGGTAGCAACAGAAGAAACATACTTAATGAGGTTGTTCCCACAGAGCTTAGGAGATCAAGCGATGGAATGGTTTTCTCAATTACCTCCTGGTATTAAGTCATGGGGCGACTTGGCAGAGGCATTCATCCAACATTTCTCTTACAACATTGAAACAGATGTCTCAGTTACTACCTTGTGCAATACGAAACAAAAAGAAGGAGAATCTTTTGCGTCATTTTTACAAAGATGGAGAAACTTAGCTAGCAGATGCTCTTGTGAAATCCCGCAAAAACAAATGGTGGAAATGTTCACACAAAATGTTAACAAGGCTATTGGCTATGATCTCAGAAAAGCTTGTTTGTCTACATTCAAGGATGTCATTGAAAAGGGCCTAGCAACAGAAAAGGTCTTGATTGAACAAGGAGTTATCAAACTATTCAAAGAAAACAAAGAGGACTTTAAGGGAAAGGACAAACCAAAGTTTTGGAACAAGAACAAGAATACAGTTAATGATGGTGTTGTTGATGCCAACACAGTGAGACCAAAGTTCGTCTTTTCTGGATCAAGTTCTACCAACAATCAAGTGAACAATCAAACGGCTGCTAAACCACGAAGGAAATATACTCCATTGGGAGAACCACTTGAATCAGTATTCAAAAAGCTTGTAGCAAACAAAGTGATCACGGTCCCAGATTTTCCTCCATATGAACCAAAGGTAAAACCGAATTGGTGGAATGATGATGAATATTGCGAGTTTCATAAGAGCAAGGGTCATAAGACAAGTAATTGCCATTGATTGAAAAACATTGTACAAGATCTCATTGACAGAGGAGATATTGAGATTGAGGGACATTCATCTAACCAAGAGCATGAGGTGTTTAAGGAACCATTCCCAAAACATGACAAGGGAAAAGGCAAAGTCACAGATGATCAAGCCAATTACACCAGAACATCTTACAATTATGATTCCACTATTAATCACATCTCAATGGACAATCATATTTCTACCATTACTATCAAAAATAAAAATCCTGAGAATCCTCCTCAGCGACCTAAAATTGTCCTAAAAGGTGTGGGATCTTCGTCCGCATCTACCTCTGAATGTCATGTTACAACCCGTCGAGGTAAGATCACATTTCCTGGTGCCTCCACTAAGAATACCAATCTTTCATCTACCAAGCCTGAGTACGACCTTGTAGAGCAATTAGGGAAAACACCCGCACTCATCTCTATTCTTGAGCTCTTACGTATATCTCCTGCACATAAAGCTATCCTTGATAAAACCTTGAGAGATACTGCTGTCCCTACGGATCTGAACGTGGATCAGTTTCAAGCCATGGTGGGATACCTATCCGTTCCACACTCCCTCACATTCACAGAAGCCGATGACGCCTCCATAAGTCAGCCTCATAATGCACCTCTACATATTGAAGCCTTCATACATAAACACCGAATAAAACGAGTCCTGATAGATGGAGGAGCAGGTCTTAATATTTGTACATTGAGCACCATCAGACAATTGGGATATTCTGACAAGGTTGTGAATGCTATGAACCAAATCACCATTAAGGCTTATGATGATGAAGAGCGTTCGTCCAAGGGCACAGTCATCTTACCACTAAGAATAGGGCCAGTCACAAAGGACGTGATTTGTCAAGTCCTGGATCTAGACCTCACGTATAACATATTGCTAGGACGTCCATGGATTCATGAAATGAGGGCAGTCCCATCAACGTACCATCAGTGCATAAAATTTCCTCATAATGGAGTCGAGGTAACGGTCAATGGTGATCCAAATCCATTCATATATTGCAATAACTTGAGATCACATACTGAGACTATCATTCCTAGCAATCGTGAGGCTACTCCTTCTTCAGCATATATTGATCCTGAGTCATTAAAGCCCTCGACATCCAAACAAGGTGAACTTAGAGCCAAGTTTCAAGACAAAGGCATGGGAGAATACACTCTGAATCAAACAATGTTCTTACGACAAGTCATGAACTCCCCCAAGGAATATGGGAGGCCACATCCTAATAAGCAAATCTCCATCATGCTACTCAAATGGGATCCTACCGTCTTTCAAAAATGGGGCGAACTAGAGGAAGAAAATTTATATAAAATGCTATATAAGGACGCTGAAGATGATACACATGATCAAATTATAATACCCTGTGAAAACTATGGTAAAGGTTTCAAAATTCTGCAGAGATTCGGGTATGATGGAAAGAGTCCTCTCGGACTACGCAAAGAAGGTGTCATGGAGCCTCTACAACCTGAGCTAACTACAAGAAGGGAACGCTCCAAGGGGCTTGGTTTTCTAAATCCCAAGATTCAAAACAAGAGAACAAAACAGATATGGCGAGTCAAAGTGGCTGAAGTTCAACAAGAGGATAATTATTCCACAGACTCCAATGAGTGGGAATGGGGTTCAGAAAAATCCTCCAGCGACTATGAACTCGATGAGACGTTTAGAGAGCCAGAAGAACCTACAGAGGAGGAGGAGTTTTACAAGAAATTCAGAGTTGGTCAAGAACCGACCCATAAGGATCCCGCACAAGCTTCGTTTCAAGGCCCTAGGTCAGGATCACATAGGATGAGGACACCTGTCCCTGAGGGTGCTACTAGTGATGATAATTTGGACTCACTCACGATCGAAACTGATGAGGAGAGTGCCATTGATGACCTCGATGACTACCTTGACATACCTGAATATAACCACATCTTCACTATTAGTCTTGCGGACTCTAAAAACACTAAAGACCTTCCCCTCGTTCACCCCCAACTCATTGACTGGGATCAGGATGGACCACCACAGTTTGATACATTTCAAAATGACGAAGCTATTGTTGATTATCTTGGCATTCGCGAAGATCTTCCTCTTGGAGACCATAAAGCAGGATACGTCATAGAGCTAAACAACATGGCATACTTTGGTGAGGGTGTCGGGCCTTCTAGTCGCAAAAATGTGAAAATAAAAACAAAACAAGGGTCTTATGGCGAAAACCACACTGTGGCGCTCTCTGACTCTAAAAAAGTAAAAAGAAAGGACGTATCTGAGGGTGAAAACCTCTCTGAGGCGCTCGAAGATGGAAGGCTTGACATTCTCCCAGCATCATACGAGGAAAAATCATCCATGTTGGTAGAGGAGACTATAAAGACAAACATTGGTACAGCAGAGGTTCCACACAACATATTTTTGGCTCAATCATTGACAGAGGCCGAGAAAGCAAGGTTCATAAGCTTCTTTAAGGAATGACAAGTCAACTTCGCATGGTCTTATGCTGATATGCCTGGACTAGACCCCGACTTAGTAATGCATCATTTAACAGTCAAACCGGGGGCAAAACCAGTAAAACAGAAATTGAGGAAAATGCATCCACAGGTGGCATTGCTAGTCAAGGCAGAGCTGGAGAAATTACTAGATGTCGGATTCATACGCCCAATTGATTATCCTGAATGGATTTCCAACTTAGTACCTGTTAGCAAACCAGATCGCAACATCCGAATATGTACAGACTTCAGGGATATCAACAAGGCTTGTCCGAAAGACGATTTCCCATTACCAAACATTGATTTAATTGTTGATCTCACAGCAGGCCATGAGATGTTATCTTTAATGGACGGATTTTCTGGATATAATCAGATCAAGATTGCACCTGAAGATCAACATAAAACATCATTCACTTGTCCATGGGGAACCTTCTGCTGGAATGTCATGCCCTTTGGGCTGAAAAATGCAGGTGCCACGTATCAACGAGCCATGACTACTATCTTCCATGATCTCATGCATGTAACGGTGGAAGATTATGTTGACGACCTTTTGGTTAAATCAATAGACAGAAATACACACTTGGACATACTTTCAGTTGCTTTTGATAGGCTGGAAAAATACAAGGTAAGATTAAACCCAAAGAAATGTGTCTTTGGAGTAACCTCCGGGAAGCTCCTAGGATTCATTGTGTCTAAAAGAGGAATAGAAGCGGATCCAGCAAAGGTCAAGGCTATCTTGGACATGCCGCCACCCAAGAATATCAGTCAACTTCGGTCTTTACAAGGGAGACTCCAGTCTATACGAAGATTCATAGCACAACTTGCAGATAAGTGCAATCCTTTCCAGCACCTGCTACACAAAAACATTAAGTTCAAATGGGATGAGAACTGTCAACAGGCTTTTCAGGCACTTAAAGACTATCTTTTGAACCCACCAGTTTTGATGCCACCAATTCAAGATCAACCATTGTTACTTTACATATCAGCTACTCCAACAGCACTGGGGGCACTTCTAGCACAGCAAATACCCGACGGCAAGGAAAAAGCAGTCTACTATATCAGTCGCACATTGGTGGGATATGAGCTAAACTACACACCAATTGAGCGTGCATGTCTCGCTGTGGTCTTCGCTTCACAAAAATTACGACATTACATGCTTACTCACAAGACCAAGTTGATTGCCAGAATTGATCCACTAAAATATCTGCTCAACAAAGCTACACTTACTGGGCGACTGGCCAAGTGGGTAATGATTTTGAGTGAATTTGACATTGAATACATGGACAGAAAAGCCATAAAAGGACAAGCCATCGCAGATCAATTGGCAGATGCTCCCATGATAGATGATGTTCCTCTACAGTCAGAATTTCCAGATGAGTCCATTCTAACAATATCACCTGCAAAGCCATGGCAACTATACTTTGATGGCTCATACACACAGCATGGGGCAGGAGCGGGTATACTCTTTATAACTCCCCAAGGTGATTCTATACCAAAATCATACCGCTTATCATTTCCTTGCACCAACAATATAGCGGAATACGAGGCATTAACAACGGGGCTAAGAATTGCAGTTCAGTGGAAGATCCAAGAACTTCGTGTTTTTGGGGATTCTCAACTTGTCATCCGTCAAGCAACTGATGATTATCAAACAAAAGATGAAAAGCTAATGCCTTACAAACAACTGGTAGATGATCTGAAACAGCACTTTGCAAAGATAGAGTTTGAGCAGATACCAAGAGAACAGAATCGTGCTGCTGATGCCATGGCTACAATTGCTTCGCTCATTGACCTACCGCAAAATGAGACTTGCTATGAGTTCCTGGTGGACAACCTGCTGATTCCGTCATATGAGATCACTCCTACGGAAATGATATGTGTTGTTGGTCCTGAATCCCAGTTATATGGTTCCATATTCACATACCTTCGCGACAACATCTTACCTCCCGATTTATCGAACAACCAACGCCGCACTTTCATCCGCCAATCCTCTCGATACGTTATCCTAGATGATATCCTATACCGACGAGGTCTAGATGGCACCCTCCTTAGATGTTTAGAGAGTGACGAAGCTCAGATTGCGTTACGAGAAGTGCACGAAGGGATATGTGGTCCGCATACTAGTGGTCCTACCTTGGCCAAGAAACTTATCAGGACTAGATATTACTGGCCTACTATGGAAAAAGATGCATATCAGTTTGTCAAGAAGTGTAAGCAGTGTCAAATTCATGGAGACCTCATACATGCACCAGCACAAGAACTACAGCCACTTGCATCTCCTTGGCCCTTTTGTCAGTGGGGACTCGATCTCATAGGCAAGATTCACCCTCCTTCTTCCAACGGACATAAATTCATTATCACAGCCACAGAGTATTTCACAAAGTGGATTGAAGCCGTGCCTCTCACACAAGTTACTGGGAAACAAATCGCTACTTTCATCCTGAACTACATCATTTGCCGATACGGGATTCCTACTTCCATTATCACCGATAACGGGCGTCCTTTCAAGAACCAGGATGTTCGTGAACTTTGTGAGCGCTTCCATATCTCTCACCGTTTCTCCACACCATACTACCCCCAAGGTAATGGCCAAGCTGAGGCGTCTAATAAAACAATTCTCAAAATACTTAAAAAGACAGTCGACGACGCTGGCCGTAACTGGCATGTCCAACTCAATCCCGCACTTTGGGCCTACCGTACCAGTGTCCGCACACCTACAGGAGCTACACCCTACTCACTTGTCTATGGCGCTGAAGCCATCTTGCCTATTGAGGTCGAGCTACCTTCTTTACGGGTCTCCTTGAGAAGCATAATCAACGATGAAGACTACAGGGTCTCTCGCTTACAAGAACTAGAACTGCTGCAGGAACGACGACACACTGCTTTTAATCATCTCAAGGCTTACCAACAACGAATGAGTCGCAGTTACAATCACAAGGTCAAGCCTCGCACATTTGAGGTAGGTGACTTAGTCCTCAGAGAGAACCCCAAGAATCAGCAAGATAGAGAAAAGAAGGGCAAATTTGAACCCAACTGGCTGGGTCCTTACATCATCACAGCAGTATATGGATCTGGGGCATATCAGCTCTCTACTGCAGAAGGTGAATCCTTGGAGGATCCTATCAACAGCATGCACCTTCGCAGGTTCTACACATAAGCTCTTTTTGAGTATCCTAATTTCAAAAATACAAAAAAAATCAAAAATTTCAAAAATTAAAAAAAATTAAAAAAACAAAAAAATCGTTACTTGGTGAAAACCTGGCAAACAGGCGCCTTGTGACAACAAAAAAATTGAAAAATCCAAAAAAGTAAAGAGAAATAATTTCGTCCAACGGTGAAAACCACTTCGGTGGCGCCCTGGGCAAGTACCATGGTGAAAACTGGGTTCCCAGCGCCATGCGTAGAGACTTGGCTCCTCTCTCCTTCAGGATTCTCTTTCATCCTTTCACTTTGCACACACTCACACCTTATTCGCTCACAATAAACTTGCCCATTCCCATCATGGCTTGTTATTGATCTACCCAAGATTGGTTAGCCATCCATAACCCTCCCCTTTCACTCCCTTTTCCATCCATAATAAATCGGATCCTATCTGTGACTACGGCCAATTCCTACGTCTAGTAATGGGTGTGGAACTGAGAACATCACATGTTTCGAGGAGTACAGTTTCTTTCAGCTTTCTTCAGTCTATCCGCGCACAATCCGCAATAAAGCAACATTTGCATCGCAAATCCGCAATAAAGTTTCGTCTTCTCCACAATAAAGTATCAGTTTCATGGATTCAGTCAGTTTCCAAGGCAACACAGCAACAACAATGGGCTTCAACAAATCAAATCTTTTAACAGACTCAGACAACATATGGTTCAGTGCTATTGATCCTTTTTGTGAAAGTGAACATTGTGACCACAATCGAATAAGACTTAAACAAGTGACAAGAGACACTAAACTTGAGGACTACAGTGGATGTTGGTGTCGAGTCTTGGTTTTCTTTTGATTTTATCTTTTGGTGACATGTCTTTTAGCTTTTCCAGGATGTCTTTGACTAGAGATTCTATCTCCAGGATGTCTTTGACTAGAAAGGCGAGGATGGGGTATCGTCACTTATTTGCATTTGCTGTCTGTGGATTGTCTTTTAGTAATGCTATGACTTGTCCAAGGATATGAGGACACTGTGAGTCTAGTATGAACTGGGGCATTCCTTGTTTGTGACTGTCTTATCTCCATGCAAACAGGTACAATGACTTTCTGGGCCGAACAAATGCCTTGATTGTCATAACGTATTCTGCCATAATAAAGCTCAATGATGA
The DNA here is from genome assembly GCF_030272615.1 of Cryptomeria japonica. NCBI lineage: Eukaryota > Viridiplantae > Streptophyta > Pinopsida > Cupressales > Cupressaceae > Cryptomeria > Cryptomeria japonica. The sequence continues at coordinate 728,335,470 of NC_081411.1, read as the reverse complement.
TAACGCACAAGAAGCTCTTTCACGTTCATATCTTCTGTCTTCCATCCCCCTTTCTTGATTGACTTCCATCATCCTTCTCGAGTCCGTGTAGCCTGCTACCACATGACTGAGTATAATGACACACCAAAAACATTTGCATTTCATATAGTTACACCTGCATCACCACATATAAGCATTTCATACATACATATAGATATCACAATTGCATCACATCCTGCATACAACACATGTTAGCACATCTCACATTTTCATTATGTAAATAATCATTTGCATTATCATATTCATTTGCATTACATACATTCACATTTGCATCATGCATCACATATACAACATAAAAGAACAAAAAAATATTGCATTGCATCATATACATATTTGCATCCATATCATAAGCATCACATAAGAACATCTCATCACATAAGGTACACATGCATATCGCTGCCGCAAAAATGAATCATCTCATATATAATCAAATGGGTCATAATACAATGATGTCAAAAGAATCATATGGCTACAAAAGAATCACCCGCAGGTGTCTACAATACAATAATGGTACATATACTGATACAATGGGAGCCCACTATAGCTATGAGGAACTCCCTCCCTCGGAGCCGCCTCGCCTCGACGGAGTCTGAGCTATAGATGGACCCGCCCCAGGATCCCCCTGTCTCTCTGGTGGTGGTGGAGGCCCCATGACTCCACCGCTGGATGCCTATCTCCTGCGACTCCCTCCCGTAGCCGTCGCTGTGCGCGACGATCTATGGAAGCTCCTAGCCCGCTGATCTGCTGGCACGGCTGCATAGTATAGATCCCTCCAGTAGGTGATCTCCTCTCTGGCTCGCAAAACATATGCATAGCCTGCCCCTGCATCCTCTGCTGCCCGCCTCCCTGCCCTCAGAGCTGTCTCGGCCTCGGTATATCTCTGGATGGCCTGATCCCTCTCCCGCTCTGTATCTCGGACCCTAATCCTGAGGTGGTTCCTCTCTCGAACCAAATCCTCAATCTCATCTGCCTGGCCCTGGCAGATCTCCCGCAGCCTAAGCACCTCATCCTCCTCAGAGTCTCCGCTCTCTGTCCCTGCCTGTGGCTCCTCCTCTACAGGTGCCTGTCCCTGTGCCTCTGCCTGCACTTGTCCCTGTGCCTGTATAGGTACCTGTGGCTGTACCTATCTCTGTCCCTCTGGCTGCACTTGTCTCTGTCCCTCTCTAGGACCCTGTGCTGCTGGCACCTATAGGGGCAGTCCACCCCGTCCTCTAACCACTGGAGCTGCTCTCTCCTGACCTCCCTCCCTCCGAGGTGCTACCCGTCTCTCTCCCACCACTCCCCTTCGCCTCCGCTGGCCCCTACCTCCATCCCCTCCTCCATCATCATCCTCTCCTCCACCCTCTCCATCCACTGGCTCTGCTGGATCTGTCAATCTAGGAAATGGATGCTCTGCCCAGTACGCAGAGTACTCTGCGTCCATCCCTGCATCATCTACCTCTGGCCACATGTCCCATGGCATTGGCATCATCTCCGCTAGCTGCATCACTGCCTGATCATAGGATAGCAGTGGGCCAAACTGCACCTGATCTCTGACCGTACGGGCATACATGCCCGAGCCTCGCGGCATCCTCTGAATCCTGCCATACTGCCTGCATACCCTGTCCACCAGCTGTCTCTCTAATATATAGGGCGTCCGCCCAATCAGGTACCTGCTCCGGAAGGTGTAGGGCAGCTCCAATGCGTCGTCCTCCCACTCCTCGCACCCCAGGTACGGCCTCCAGATCACCATGTCAATGTCATCAATGACTCTCCTCCAGTGCTCCAATCTCCCAATCCGAGGCTGGGATGTAATCATGGCGTATAGGTGCACAAAACTCTGTCCCTGTCCTCTGCCTCTGAAGTGAATCGGCCGTGTGATGGGAAGGTGCTCATAGGCCCACACCTGCAAGAGAGTCACACCGCAGCCCAAACCCACTGATCCATGGTATACAAACTGATGCAGCTCATAATACAAATGTGATAGGACACATGGCCCCCATGCAGACCTAGTGTGCTCTGCCATCAGCGTCTCCAAGGCCCCTCCCCAACCCACTGCCAATCCTCGGGTGGCCCTGTCTGGACACAAGTATCCACTGATGACTCCCCCAACAACTGCCGGCAATGCTAATCCTGTGGCAGTCATGGTGTCCCAGGCTACATGACCTGCTCGCATCTCCAACTCAGGATCCTGAAAAACCCGTCTCAAGGCCTCCCTGTCACCGTCACGGTCGTAGGGAATCAACTCTCCATCAATGGGAACATGTAGTATCCTGTATACATCCTCTAATGTCACTGTCATCTCACCCATCGGCAGGTGAAACGTGCATGTCTCTGAGTGCCATCTCTCGGCCAACGCAGTCAGCAACCCCATGTTTGCCCGAAACTCGGGCACATAGAGCATATGTGTGAGACCCATCTCCTCAATGGAAATCATGTCCTAGATAGACAACTCTGGTCGCAGTCTCTGAGTCGACAGGAATCTCTCCCGTGACTCCAACATCGGCAAATACTCCTGCAGTTAAGCAAATCAATCTTGTCAGTTATCGTGGCATTCACTGTTTATCACAAAATGCTACTCGCTACCTAAATGCATATGGCTATCTACCCTAGTGACACTCACTGTTCATCACAAAGTGTTGCTATTTATCCTAGTAGTGCTCCCTGTTCATCACAAAGTACTACGTGTGTGACATTCCCTGTTCATCACAAAGTGTCACTCACATTCGCACTCCCTGTTCATCACAAAGTGCTGCCTATCCTGGTGCTCCCTGTTCATCACAAAGTGCCTTGATCTATCCTAATCTTCCTTGAGGACCTGCTTGAGTGTATCCTCTCAGCAGCTTATCCAATCGACAGCGTATGTTCATCACAGAACTGCCGATTTGACCTAAAGGACTAAAACCATGCATTTAAACACACAAACGCACTGTTTCAACACACACGCGCTTTTAACTCATAAACGCGCTTATAGACTGCATAAACGCGCCTCTGCAACACAGACGCGCTTTCTGAACACAAACATGCCTATGACAGACACAAACGCGACCAGGGAACACAGACGTCCCTACATGACATAAACGCTACTAAAAATCACAGACGCTGCTACATTTCGCAAACGCGTCCGCATTCAACACAAACGCGGTTCCAGACACAGACGCGCCTGGACCCGACACAGACGCGCCTGTTGGACACAGACGTGCCTGGCGCTGACACAGACGCGGTTGCGCGTTTTTGCACTTTTTAACTATCCTATTCCTAGCGCATTTATTGCTCCTAAACATGCATTTATGACAAAACTCAAAATGCGTGAAAGTACGAGGAGGTTTTCGGGTACTTACCGGCTCTCCTGCATCGGCTGGTCGCTGGAATCGGCGGACACGGTCGAATCTATGAACGAATGCCATCGCTGCTGACTGCTGCTGCTCTTTTCTCGCTCTGCACTGTGATCTTCTCAGGGTGTGGATGACAATGAGGATGTCTTTTGCCCGTGGCCTATCTTATAGCCTACCCTAGCCCTCGCCTGCATTTTCCCGAGTCAGTATTCTTCATCCCGTGACTCTGTCACTCTATTCGCTCACCCATTCTCTCCCATCTTTCTTATCGAGAGATTGTCTGCAATCTTTTCAGACATTTTCATCCAATCTCTCGAGGGGGCATATGATTCCTTATTCTGGGGCAACTCTGTATCAGTTCATCTTATCTTCTTTGAAACAACGCGACAAGCTGCATTGTCTCAAAGAGGGGCAAAATGTAGACACCCAAAATTGTCATGTCTAATTAAATAAATATTTTATTTATTTAATTATCTAAGCCTAATTCTTCTATTAATTAAATAAATTTTTATTTATTTAATTAATTCATTTATCCTCTTCTAGCCTTATTTCTCATTTAAATAAATACATTTATTTATTTAAATTATCCCTTTCCTAAATTAAATAAATATTTTATTTATTTAATTATCCTACTTCTTCTATTAATTAAATAAATCTTTATTTATTTAATTAGTTCATTATCTTTTTCTACACATGACACATGTCATTCATCTCTTAATTCCTACACTACCTACCTCTTTCATTATTTTGGTATTTCTTATACCTACCCTCTAATCCTAGCCGACCTCTCTTTTTACACCTCTCAATCTTAACCCTCCATTTCTTATTGTGTCTTCTATTTAAGGAGATGCTTTCTTCATTGACAAACCCTAATATCCTAATATCCTAATATCCTAATATCCTAATGCCTAATGACATATCCTAATGACTAATTTTGGAGGACTTGGCTACACTACAATTCTACTTGCAACCACATTCCGTTCTTTATTGAGCTCTTGTGCATACAAAAATCTGAGAGCAAGCATATCAAACAAGATCAATGGAGATAGGAAGAATGGAGATCAAAACCCTAGTGGACATGTGATGGTATAATCTTTGTGATTTTGAGTTATTTGCATTGTCTTAGGTTATCTTCATATGTTATGGTGGATCTTTGTTCATTGTTAGGCTAGGGTTTGGTGGTTGAATCCATTTTAGTCTTTCAATATTGTTGTTTATTGCTATCCATTTTCACCATATACAAATCTTACAAAATCAAACTTCCAATCTTGGTAACCATGCAAGAGGAGGTTTAAATAGCCTTCCCCACATGTGGAGGCATTCAAGGGCATTTTGATATCCCTAAATCCACAGTTAAGCTCCTTTAGGACAAAAGTTGTCATGACAACTTTTACAACTTTCCACTTTTTGCCTTGCCAACCTAAACAACCTATTACAAGTCATTACACAAGACTTTTTAAGAATTCCTAAGACCATTATAAACCTCTCTAATTATTACACCAATTTATGCCACCTTTGACCATCAAGAAGGCCATTTCAACTACTCAAGCTACTACCTATTCACTAAGTGCAACCTAGGAAGAAAACCAACTCAACTAGGCCTACACTTGACTCAAATAAAACATCACACACACACACCTTGGACCATCCTAGATTCCTTATTAGAAACTTGACTTAGCTAAGGTCAATACAAGCCAAAATTGTGGAAGGACTATGAGCCTAAGTCCTAGGTACTCCTGCACCATTCTCCGAAACAAATGAAAAGTAAGTCACCTTCTTGGGGATCAGATTCTAATCAATGCCTAACTTCTTAAATTCTAACTCAAGAACCCATGTAGCCTCAATATCATCTATACCCTACCACTTGATTAGGTGCTCCCAATAGATTTGGTGTCTTGTCTTTTTAGCGATCCTTTAACTCAATACCTTTTTAGCATTTGGATTTGCTTTTGTTGGTATTTGAAGGTTATTTACATCATCTGATACCTCTGAGTGACTACTATCTGAACCTTGAATGTGTCCTTTGTAAGCAACTAAGTCTGCTATGTTGAGAAATGATGACAATCCTATGTCACTAGGTAGGTCCACCTTGTATGCATTTTCTCCACACTTGGCTAGGATGGCACATGCACCCAACCTTCTCATTTGCAACTTGTTAGGTACTCCTTGTTGTAGCCTTTCTTTGTTTAGGTGCACCATGACAAGATCTCCTACTTGGAATTGTAGGTCCTTCCTTCTCTCATCAACTTTTTGTTTAATCTTACTTGTGTTCTCCATCAATGCTTGCTTGACTGATTCATGTACCTTCTTCATTGACTAGGAAAAATCTTCAGCATATCCACTTCTTGTTGCTGCATTACCTAAGTCCCTTAGCTCCAATATACCCCTTGGGTGAAGACCATAGACCACTTCAAAAGGAATCTTGTTGGTGGTCCTATTTATTGTGTCATTGTAAGCATCTTAATCTTGTGATATCACTTGATCCCATGTCTACCCATACTCTCTGGTAAGGCACCTCAATAAGATCCCCAAGCTCCTATTTACCACTTCGGTTTGCCCATTTTTTTGTGGATGGTAGGTTGATCCAAAAGAGAGGTTGGTGCCAAGATTTTTCCAAAGTGTCTTCCAAAAATGACTCATGAACTTTGAGTCCCTATCTGAAACAATGCTCATGGTTAAACTATGTATCCTTATCACTTCCTTGAAGAACAAATGAGCTATATGACATGCATCATGAGTAGTCTTGCAAGGTACAAAGTGGGCCATCTTACTAAATCTATCCACAATGACATAAATGTTGTCAAATCCCTACTTTGTCCTTGGTAAACCTACTACAAAGTCCATACTAATGCATTCCCAAGGTCTATTTGGTATGGGAAGAGGCTGGTATAAACCGACATTCGAAGAAGTACCTTTGGCCTTTTGACAAACAATACAAGTCTCCACATACTTTCTCACATCTTGATTCATCCTAGGCCAATAGTAATACCTTTGAACTAACTCTTGAGTCTTATTGACTCCAAAATGTCCACTAAGACTGCCATTATGCTTCTCTTGTATGAGATTTTCTCTCATTGACCCTCTAGGCACACAAAGTTGTCCTCCTCTAAACAACAGCCCATCTTGCAAGGTAAAATCTGAATACTCACTATGAAATTGATTTTGATACTCTTTGCATACCTTGTAGTCATTTGAGAAGTCTTCATCATCCAGGTATAGGTCTCTAAAACTTTCAACACCTATGCTTTTAAACTAAATTTCTTGGACTATTAGGAGTCTTCTGCTCAATGCATCAACAACTCAGTTTAATTGACCTTTTTTTGATTTATTGTGAATGCGTAGGCTTGCATGTACTCCATCCACTTCATGTGTTTGTGACTGAGTTTGTCTTGTGAGTTTATAAAACTTAAAGCTTCATTGTCGGTATAGACTACAAATTCCTTAGGAAGGAGATAGTGTCTCCACTTCCTCAAAGCCTGCACTAAAGCATATAATTCCAAGTCATATGAGGAGTATTTCCTCTTTGCATCACTTAGCTTCTCACTATGGAAAGCTACTGGTCTTTCTTCTTGGCTTAGGACAACACTTATTACAACATTGCTTGCATCACATTCCACTATGAAGAGCTTCTCAAAACTAGGCAACACCAACATCGGTTGAGTAGCTATCTTCTCCTTCAAGGTTTAAAAACCCTTATTTTCTTGTTCATTCCATTGAAACTTTGCCTTCATTCCACCTCTAATTGTGTCCAACATTGGTGCACATATAGCACTAAATTGCCTAATGAACTTCCTGTAGTATTGAGCTAGACCATGGAAGCTTCTCACCTCTGTTGATGGCTTAGGAGTAGGACAATTTACTATGGCCTCAACCTTGCTAGGATCCATCTTGAGGTTTCCTTGAGACAACACAAACCCAAGGTAAACCAACTCCTACTTAAAAAATTCACACTTGTCCAAGTTCATGGTTAGCTTCTCTTCATACAATCTTTGTAATACATTTTGCAAATGATTAATATGATCTGCCCTATCCTTACTGAAAATGACAATATCATCTAGGTATACCACCACAAATTTACCTATGAAGTCCTTCATCACCTCATTCATAAGCCTCATGAAGGTGCTTGGAGCATTGGATAAGCCAAATGGCATTACAAGCCATTCATAAAGACCTTCTGTTGTCTTGAATGTTGTTTTCCATTCATCACCCTCCTTAATCCTAATTTGGTGGTATCCACTTTTAAGGTCAATCTTGGTAAACTATTTGGCTTCCCCTAAACAATCCATTAGGTCTTCTATTCTAGGAATTGGAAACCTATATCTAATGGTGATCCTATTCATGGCCCTAGAGTCAGTGCACAATCTCCAAGTACCACCTTTCTTTGGGGCTAAAATGGTAGGTACAACACAAGGGCTAATGCTTTTCCTAATTAGGCCTTGATCTAAAAGCTCTTGGATTTGTTTAGCAATCTCAATATTTTGTTGGGTCATTTTGTAAGCTTCCTTGTTAGGTAAGGATACGTTGGGAATAAAGTTTATTTGATGGCTTATGGCTCTTTTAGGAGGTAAGGTGGTTGGTTGTCCATCACTCACTATTCCTTTGAACTTCTTTAATAGGTCTTCAACCTCTATTGGCAAATATGACTGCTATTTTTTGTCTTCCTCTTTAGGCTTCATTACTAATGCAAACCCTACACCTTCACCTTCCTCAAGTGTCTTCAAGAATTGTTTTTCACTTACCAAAAGGACATTAGGACCCATTGCTCTTTTTTCACCTTCCTCAAGGATAGACTGGATCTTGAATGTGACTCCATCTTTCTTGAATGAGTATGCATTCTTGGCTCCATCATGAATAGCATGTCTATCAAATCGCCATGGTCTTCCCAATAGAAGATGGCATGCATCCATGGGTAAGACATCACATAACACTTTTTCCTTACACCTTCCAATGGTAAAATCCACCCATGATTACTCATTGACTAGGAAATGCTGGCCCTTGTTCAACCAAGTGACCCTATAGGGGTTGTTTTGAGGTATCCTTTGCAATTTAAGCTTACTCACTGCCACTTCTAACACAATGTTGTCTGTTGACCTTGAATAAATGATCACTTTGCAAACTTTGCCCATAATCTTGCATTTGATCCTAAATAGACCATTGTCCACTAGACCTTCCTCTAAAACCAATGTTTGACCCCCTTCCTCTATTGAATCCTCCTTTGCTAGTGCCACTTTCTTGCTGCTCAGTGGGTTTAAAGTCACCTTGTGTTCTTTGCTATGAGTCTCTTCCACCAAAGCCTCCCCTATGGCCTATGTTTACTTTTCCTCTACCCTTGCCCCTATTACTACTTGAGTCATGTTTTCTTTTTAGTTTTTCTTCCACTTTAAGGTCAAGTTGATAGCTTTGATGATCTGTCTTTGGGCTCATTAGACTGATTTCCTCTTGGATGTTCCACCATAGTCCATTTAGGTACCTAGCAAATTTGAGACTTTTTTCTTCCACCACCTGAGATCTAATGCTAAGTTTGTGAAACTCCTCCATATAACTACTTACATCAAGGTATTTTTGTCTTAGATTTTATCTTTTCCTATGGATCTGCACTTCATAGTCATCAAGGAGATAGACTTCTTTGATTTTAAATAACATCTGTTTCCAAGAAGAGATGGGTGTTTTGCCCATTTTCTTTCTCTCATCCTACACAAATTTCCACCAAGTGAGAGAAGCTCCTCTCATCCTATACTTGGCCACTTTAACTCTTTGAGCTTCAGTTATACCTTCACACTCAAAATGGTTCTCCATGCCCTCTATCCATTCTAGAACCACTTTTGCTTCCATTTTACTAGTAACCAATAGCAATCCTTCTAGTGATTTACCACTTAAGGCTTTCAATGCCTTCAGGAAAGGTTCTTGTTCTAAAACAGGACCAGGTTTAGTTACTTTGTCCATCTCTGACATCTCTTTACCTTTTCCCTTTTCTCCTTCAACCTTTACCAACACTTCATCTACCTTGGTTTCAACTACACCAAGCTTGCTTTCCAATTCTATCAACTTTTCCTTCAGGAGTCTATTCTCTTCCTCCTAATCATCCACTTTCTTTTCCAACTCTACATTGCTCACCTTGGTGTTTTCTCCTATAGATTCCATTGAGGACATCAACTCTTCTAGCCCAAATCTTATAGGCTCTGATACCAATTTGATGGGGTTCACCTAGCTTGCTCACACTTCACCTAGTTGGTGTTTCTCAATTCCACCAACCACTCTAGGTCTGGCTTTTCTCCAAGACCTCCAAGTCCTTCTCAATATCTTTTAGGGATTTATTTATGCCAATTTCAAGGTGTTTCCAACAAGTGCTTAACTAGGAACCCAACCATTACCAAGTGACTTCCATATATTCAATTGTGCTATCTTGACAACAACTTGTCAAATTCACCCCCATACTATTGTGAGTCATTGCAGAGGTGTGGAGGTAGCATTTATCATGGAATGAATTCCATTTGGATCCATTTTTGGTTTTCATTCATTATCTTTCCTACTGATTTCACCATTTTGCCTAGAAATAGGGCTACAAGGAATGAGCCCCTATTAGGCCTCCAAAATCCGGTTTTCAAGGGTTTTGAGGAAAATGGTCCAAAAGACCTTGCAAAGAGTTTTATTTTTCTTCAAACATTCACCCATCCCTAAGAGATTTTGGTGGCTTTGGTGTCCCAACTCTCCGTACAATGCCCTAACCCAAAAATGAGGGTTTTGAAGGGTTTCTAGGCCTTTTAACCGGTAGTGACTATTCAAGTTTGAGAAATGGGCATCTACAGGTCTTGTCAAGGCTTCTCCCTATTGTGGAAAGTATGTATGGACCTCATGAACCTCTCCACATGATTTGGATAAGTTTTTGTGTTCACCTCTACACTATGCACTCAAATTTCACCCTATCTTCTCTCGCCAGGTTGCTCTTGGACTCTCCTAGAACAAGGTGATAACCATGTCAATATTAACTTCCAAAACTCCTCCCTACATATATATACTATAAAATGGGTTTCCTTCCATGTCCCAACAGGCCATGATGGTAGCACAGAGGGATATTATGGGGCAACCATTTTTACATGAAATTGCTATTTACAAGCCAAAACTGGCTGATTGGAAACAAAACAATGAAAACACTAACACACCCTATCTACAAAGAATTGAATGAAACAAATGACACTAGAAAACAACAAAGAAATTCAATCCATAATTGGATCAATGGATTCAATCCATTATCATTCACATTTTATGCAAAGTAAGATCAAAACAATGATAACAATCTGAAAATGAGTAGTTTCAGATTGTTAATCTTACAAAATAAAACTTCCAACCTTGGTAACCATGCAAGAGGAAGTTTAAGTAGTCTTCCCCATGTGTGGAGGCATTCTATGGCATTTTTCTATCCCTAACTCCACTGCTAAACTCCTTTAGGACAAAAGTTGTCATGACAGCTTTACAACTTTCCACTTTTTGCTTTTCCAACCTAAAGAACCTATTAAAAGTCATTACACAAGACTTTTTAAGCATTCCTAGGACCATTCTAAACCTCTCGAATGCTTACACAAAGTTATACCACCTTTGACCATCAAGAAGGCCATTTCAACTACTCAACCTACTACCTATTCATAAAGTGCAACCTAGGAAGAAAACAAACTCAACTAGGCCAATACTTGACTCAAATCAAACATCACACACACACCTTGGACCCTCCTAGAGTCCTTATTAGGAACTTGACTTGGCTAAGGTTAGAACAAGACAAAATTGTGGAAGGACTATGATGTAGAAAAGTTGAAGAATCTCAAACTTGAAGATGATCTGAGGACTGCATGGGAATTCATTCAAGGACTTCAAGAAAATATCACTATTGCTAGAAATAAAAGAAAAGAACTTCATGAGAAGATGTAGAGTGATGATGATGAAAAGGAAACTCTTAATGATATAGTGAACAAATTGAGGCAAGAAAACAATACTATGAGGAATGAAATGCAAGACATGAGTATGAGGTTTTGTAAAGACATTGAAGACAAGAAAAAGAATGAAGATGACTTGACTAGGAGATTCAATGATGTTGGAAATGAAAATCTAAGAATCAGTCATGAAAATGATATGTTGAAGATAGATCTGATTCACATGGAACATGATAAAACTGAACTTATGAGATAGAAGGGAATTTTGGAAAATGAGCTGGCTACTACAAATCAACATAAAGAGAAATTCAAGAAATGTTCAGAAGAACTTGATGATATGCTAAAAAGTTAGAAACCTAATGGAGATACTAATGGACTTGGATTTGAAGTTGGTGAAAGCTTCAGTACTACAAACAATCATGATCATAGTAAACCGGTAAGACAACCTAATGCTTACAAATTTAATGGGAAATGCTTTAAATGTAACAAGTATGGTCATAGAGAAAATCAATGTAGATCTAGAAACAATCAGAACATTAATACACCCACCGGTTAATGTTCCAAATCCAACAAAATTGGTCATAATTCAGAAAACTATAGAATGAATGTAAGATGTTGTGTTTGTGGAAGATTCGGGCACTTATCTAATCAATGGAGAACACAAACCGGCATAGGATATGGAAAGGCTATTCAGAAGAACAATGTGACTTTTTATGCTTGTAATAAAATTGGACATATTGCAAAAGTTTGTAGAAGTAAGGCTTCACTGACAAGTAATAAAGGACCTAATTTGAAAGGCAAAGAGAACGTAGATGAGGTAAAGCAAGAATTTTCAAAACAGTGGATTAGAAAAAGAGATCAGAATGTTGATGAGACTATTCCTTCACCGGTAGAATAGAGTATTACTCCACCGGTAGGAGATTCTTCATCTAACTGAAAAGAAACCTTTTGGGGGTGATGCAACAAGTTGAAAATCATGTAAGTTTACCCTCGATTGATGGTAAGAAGATGGATTTCTTCTTTACCGACAGATGTGTTAAGTTTCACTCAACCGGCGAGCATTAATTGTGGTTATTGAAGGAAAAGACATTATAAATCAGTGTTTTTCCCTCTTTTTCATTCACCGAGCATTCAAACTTTCAAAGAGCATGAAAATCTAAGTGAAGGGATCCAAAGCGAAGAAGTGAAGCAAGTTCTTTCAAGCATTCAAACCTATTAGGCAAATTAAGGTAATTATCAATGGCTTCCTCCTTTGCTCCAGAATTTATTACAAACCCTACTGTTGTGGAAGTAGTGAAACAACCTAGGCCAGTTTTTAAGATCATTTCTGAGATAGAAAAACAGGATGATTCTCGAGGTGGTTTTTCAAAAATTCCAAAAGGTGTTGCATATGCAGAAGACCCTAGAATCTATATTCATTGCAATATTGAGGAATTAGGTTCAGAAGAAATATTGAAAATATTTAAAACTGTTATTTGTGATGAAAGTGGAAATGTGAAACCCAAACATAAGGTTATTGAGGCTTTAGGTTTTGTGGAGATCTTAGACATCCCAGAATTTCCCAAGGAGGTAGTAAGGATTGTGCTTAGCAGAGTTCATGGAGAATTCTTTTGGCTAGACTCTGTTTGCAAAATCACTAAGGAAGCAGTTAGGGCAATGACTAGTTTACCCTCCACCAGTAGCAAGCTAGATAAAACTAAGAAGGTTTCCAATAACACAGTGATGACATTAACAGGGGAAACCTATGATAGCAGATCCTTGAGAGTGAATGATGTTAAAGATGTGAATGTTAGATTCATAAGCATGATTTTAGGTTATAAGGCCACACATGCAAACTAACTGAACTCTATTTCTAGTCTTTGTATTAAAAGTGCATATGATATGGTTAACAATGATGCAAAGATAAATGTATGTGAGTGGTTAAAGGATGAGTTAATAGATAATCTGAAAAAGATTAAAGGTGATAAGAAAGGTACATTTCATTTTGGCAATCTACTTGTATGTCTAATTTGTATCTCACCAAAGAGGTTCCTGGTATTGGTATGAAAGACTTTGGTTATGATATACTGGTAGGCAAACAACTATTAGATATCTTCACTGGTATGGGAACTAATAAGGATAACAATATCATAGAGTATTTTAAAGCCTTCAAAGCAAAAATGAAAACAAGAGAAAGATTACCATAAAGTGTTGTAGACAAAGGAAATCTATTTTGTAATAAAAAAGGATGAGATATGGATGGAGGCAGTTCTTCCTAGAATTGTATGGGTGACAAAAATGGGATATGAGGCTGATGTGAACATAATTGAAACTTATGCCAAAGCCCTACTAGAGGCCCCTAGAGAAATAGAAGAAAAAGTTTTTGGAAATGCTAAGACAATAGAGAGTGGTGTACAAACACTAAAATAGAGGAAGAAAAGAGAAAATTACATTAGAAGTGCAACCAAGCAAGTTAAGGAAATAAAAGAAAACATTATGAACATAACTGGTATTAAGGAAGGTGACTTAGAAGGATTACAATTGGAAGCTCATCTCTCACTGGTTGGTACATCCTCAGAGAGTGAAATTCCTGTTGAATTTAAAAGAGTAGATAAGAAGAGAAAACCATCACTAGTACCCTCTCCTACACCCAAGAAGACAAGGAAGAAGCAACAGGTAGTGAGGCCACCGGCCAAGAAGTTGACACCCAAGAAAAAGCAAAAATAGGTCATACCACCATTGGACAACTTACTGAATGAGATAATTGATGATGATAACTTATCTAATGTGAGCAAACTGTATGATACATTCACCAATGAAGAGAAAGAGATTATTGAGAACAACATTATCTTACATCTTGATATGTATAAGAAAGTATTAATTGAATTTGTAGATGATTTACCTAGTGAATTATATAGGCGGTTAGATGTTAAAAGGTTAGCAATTATGGAGTTAGATAAGAAAATCAAAATTGAAAAACTACTAGCCGTACATACAGTCAAATCTGTTGAAGAAATTGATGAATTAATCAGTGAAGCTAACAAATTAGTTTTTGCAAGTGGACACCGGCATGTGAGCCTAATGGCTAGCAAAGTAAATGAAATAACAGAAGAAACAATAGACAAGTGGGACATATTCTTTGTTGAGAAAGAAAAATAGGAAGAGTTGAAAAGACCTAAAACTTTCAAAGTATATCGAAAAGACAGAGACAAGGGGAAAGGTAAGGTAGGTGGATTACCCAATATAAAAGTGACTGATAACCTACCACCACCTTTAGTTACTCCATTGATACAGACTGATAGCATATCGACAACTAAGAATGTGGAAACACCACATGAGGATACCAACCCTGAGTCTGAAATTTTGTACACTATGAACATTGACACTCAGGAAGTAAATATTATAGTTGTTAAGGAAAGCACAGAGGAAAAGAAAAATTATGTTGTTACTGAGAAACTAGCAGATAAGATTGAGGTTGAAACACAGGCAGAACATACTAGGGTTGATACACAAAAAGAGAGAGCAGAACAAACTGAGCATTCAGTGGAACCCTTGGACAATGGCATGGTTACTGATACTATTGATGCAAGCACAGAGAAACTTGCAGAGACAATAACTGAGATACCGGTAGTGGATAATGCAGAGAAACAAACTAAGATACTGACAGATAACACCATGAGACAAGTAGAGAAACCGACAGATTCACAGGGACACATTGAGGTAGTGCAATTGGTAGACACAGATAAACTAAAACCATTGCTAGTGGAAATGCAAACATAGACTGGCCCACCAAAGGTTGAGACAAGCAAATTGGTTACTCCCACCAAAAGCACAAAGATTGTAAAGGTAGTTGGGCAGACATCTAGTATTTCATTGATAGAATTTAAACCCACCAATGTGACTGAAGTACTTCTTGATTCAATTAAGAAAATAACAGATTGTAATGCATTGGCATATAAGGCAATAGATGGCAAAATACCCATTCTTAAGTTTATTGCACCCAAATGCAATTTGGATAATGTAAAGGATTGTTTAAGTCAATTAGACACATTGTCTAAATATATTACTGGCAATATACTAACAGTTGACCAAATAAATGAAGAAACATTCAAGGAGAAAATGGATAAAGAAAAAGGAAAATTCTTTGAGGAAACAATAAACAAGTGCACATAACACATCAATACACTTTTACTGGCACTAAATGCAAAAAATATGGAGGATAAGGAAATGTACAGAGATACATGCAAGACAAATCTATTGATAGTTGATATTGATAAAGAAATAAAAAAAGTTCAAAAGGAAATAGATGATATAGCTGATAATATAATTGGTTCATCTGAACCAATATTAGTTATTGAGCAGGAAATTGCTAGATTTGAAGAAAAATTGGATAAGTTAGAGAAAGAGAAGGAAAGGATAAAAAGAAAATCCACAGAGCTTAAGTGCAAACTCAGTCCTAAGTTAGATAATCTTATCTCTCTACGGAGAGAAATCTCTGAGGCACTAATTCAAGGACAAAAGACACCGGAAGAACAAATGCATCATCTCACTGATACAATTCAGAGAAATGAGGAAGCTATGAAGGAAAGTAATAGATTTATACAAAGCTTAAATTTGGTTTTAGCAGACATTTTCCAGATTGTAACCAACCGGTTACAAAGTTCAAGCTGAAAACTGCATTCATTTGACAAATTTTCACAAGCTTTGTCATTGATGTCAAAGGGGGAGTAGTGGGATAGAGAAAAATGACTTTTAGAGGAGATCATCTACTCAGGGGGAGCACACATTTTTGGTAAATTTTTGGACTTCATTTTTGGGACAGATTTTTGGATTTTTCTCATGAGTGTTGCCATCAATGCCAAAGGGGTAGATTGTTGGCATTGCACACTCCAATGAGACTTGAAGGTGATTGAAGGTGTTGTCATTGATGGAAACCTTGCAATCTTGTGGCACTGGCAAACACCAACACTAGTAGACACTTCACCAACAACGACAATAATGTATATTGACACCCAGCTGATAGGAACAAGACTTTGATTATTGTATTTAATTCTAAATATCTTTTTGTAAGCCGACATGGAATATTGTAATAAGACTCATATGTGTATGAGATCTTGTAAATGATTTTGATATAGGATAGGACATGTAATATGAATAAGGCAGAAGTGATGAGCAAATATTAAGGCAGATTTTGTATAAGGTTATGGTTATAGTATGAGCTTAAACTGGTACTTAACCTAGCATAGCCAATGGTAAATTATAGCAATACATTATACTAGATTCTCATTATCCATTTTGTAAGTCAGTAAGACTTCCTTTTGTATTTGAGTAGTGAGCTATAGGCAGTTGGCCTTCCTGCATGTGCAGACACCACATTTTAAGTAATATCCATTCATTCGCCAGTGAGTGAATATTGTGGGTCACAAATCCCACCAATGTTTTTCCCACACTGGGTTTTCTGATTAAAATTCCTCTGTTATTGTGTGCTTTCTATGTTGTCTTTATTGTTCATATTTACTACATTAATTCTTTTTTACTGGTACATTATTTTGGAATGCAAAA
This sequence comes from Cryptomeria japonica, assembly GCF_030272615.1. Lineage (NCBI taxonomy): Eukaryota > Viridiplantae > Streptophyta > Pinopsida > Cupressales > Cupressaceae > Cryptomeria > Cryptomeria japonica. The sequence goes on along the minus strand of NC_081411.1, from coordinate 728,318,654 downwards.
AACTTAATAAGGTCAAATATTCTATTAACCGGTTAGATATTGATTCACACCCCCCTCTTAGTATCTTTGGGACTATCAATAATCCTAACACTCCTCTCCTCCCTCCTCCCCCTATCCTTGTGGATGCTCCTGTCCCTGTCCCTGTCCCTATCCTAGAACCTATGCTACTGGAACCTGTAAAGGAAGTCCACCTCTACCTCCGACTACATGAGCCTATCACTCCTCTCCTCCATATCTCCTCTGAGCTACCCTCCTCTCTGCTACTACACCTTGCCTCTGCCATCTGCCTCTACCTCCACCATCCCCACTATCATCTCCACCATCTCCACCTTCACCCTCTATTAACTCTCCTGGATCTGTTAGCCGTGGAAATGGATGATTTTCCCAATATGCATTGTACTTAACATCCATCCCCACATCCTGTACATCTACCCAAATATCCCAAGGCATGGGAACCATCTCCTCAATCAGTGCCACTACCTAATCATAAGACAATAACAACCCTAAATGTGTCTGATCTCTCACTATCTGTGCATACATCCCTAAGCCATGTGGCATTCATTGTATCTTGCCAAACTGCCTGCATACTCTTTCTATCAACTTCCTCTCAATAACATATGGTGTCCTCCCTATCAGATACCTACTCTTGAACACATACGACAGCTCCACTGTGTCATCCTCCCACTCCTCACAATCTCGATAAGGCCTCCATACCACACTGTCTACCTCATCAATCACTTGGCACCAATACTCTAGCCTTGCAATCTGTGCTTGGGAAGTAATCATATAATACAAATGCATATAACTACGCCCATGAACCCTACCTCTAAAGTCTATCGACCATGTCACTAAAAGATGCTCATATGCCCATACCTGTAATAAGGTCACTCCACACCCCAATCCTCATGATCCATGATACACAAACTGATGTAGCTCATAATACAAGTGTGCCAGTAGACACAATCCCCATGTAAACCTAGCGTGCTTAGTCACTAATATCTCTAGTGTCCTCCCCCATCCCACAACTAACCCTCGTGTTGCCCTGTCTAGATAGAGGAACCCACTAATCACTCTTGTGAGCACCACTAGTATAGCTAATCCTATAGCTATCATGGTGTCCTAGGCCACATGTCCTGCCCCGATCTCGAGTCCTGGATCCTAGAACAATCATCTTAGTGCCTCACAACCTCCCTCTCGATCATAAGGAACCAAGTCCCCATCAATCGGTAACCATAGTATCCTGTACACATCCTCCAACATGATTGTCATCTCAACCATTGATAAATGAAACATGCTTGTCTCTGAGTGCCATCTCTCAGCTAATGCGGTCAACAACCCCATGTTTGCCCAAAACATAGGCATATACATGATATATCATAATCCCATGGCCTCAACTGCTACTCTATCCTCGAATGTTAGCTCTAGTCATAATCCCTAAGTTGAAAGGTATCTCTCCCATGACTCCAACATAGGTAGGTCCTCTTATAGTCAAGAAAATCAATTGTGTCAATCCTAGTAGTACTCCTTGTTCATCACAAAGTGCTGCCTTTTTATCCTAGTGCTTATATCTATCATATGGCACTCTATCCTAGTAGTACTCCCTGTTCATCACAAAGTGTTTCTTTTATCTTATCTTTTAGGGCACGTACTTGAGTGTATCCTCCTAAGTAGCTTATCTAATTGACAACATATGTTCTATCACAAAATTATCAATTTCAGCCTTATCCAATTGACAACATATGTTCTATCACAAAATTGTCAATTTCTATGGTACTCCTTGTTCATCACAAAGTGCCTTGATCTATCCTATCCTAGGGCCTCTTCTTGAGTGTATCTCTTGAGTAGTTTCCAATTGACAATGTATGTTCTATCACAAAATTTTCAATCCTAGCTCTATCTATTATCCTAGTCTTCTCTAGAGGACCTGTTTGAGTGTATCTTCTCAGCAACTTATCTAATCGACATCGTACGTTTATCATAAAACTATCGATTTGACCTTGATGACATAAATGCGCATTCATGACACAAATGTGCTTAAATACTACTCAAATATTCCTACATTTCATAGACATGCCTCTTTCATGCATATACATGCTTACCCTGTACAAACATTTCCGCATTTCACAAATGCACTTGCATTTGTCATAGATGCCTTTTGACCAAACACATACGCGCCTAGCCTACCTAGACATGCCTGGTACCAACGCAAACATGTCTTAACATATTTGCCTTTCTTGACAAGTTTCTAAGATATACCTAATATGCATTTATTGACCTGCCTAACATGAATTTATGACAACAATTAATGCACTAAGGTACAAGGAGGTTTTGTGGTACTCATTGGCTCTCCTGCATCTATTGGTCTCTAAAATCGGCGAACATGATCGAATCTGTGCACCAATGCCATCATTGCTGAGTGCTTTGTATTCTCTCCAAACTTTGATCTCCTAGATGTGTGGATGATGATGAGTATGTTTTCTCTCGTAGTCTATCTTATAGACTACCCTAGCCCTAGTCTCCCATGTCAATCTTCTTTATTGCGTGACTCTGTCACTCTATCCTATCTTGTCAGTCCTTTCTAGCCTTTCTTTCTTATTGAGATATTGTTTGTGATCTTTTCAAACATTTTCATCCAATCTCTTGAGGGTGCATATCATACCCATCATGGGGTAACTTTGTATCAGTTTATCTTATCTTCTTTAAGCCAACATGACAAGATGCAGTCTCAAAGAGGGGCAAAATGTAGACACCTAAAATTGTCTTCTCTAATTAAATAAATATTTTTATTTATTTAATTATTTAAGCCTAATTCTTCTATTAATTAAATAAATCTTTATTTATTTAATTAATTCATGAATCCTCTTCTAAGCCTTTCCTCATTTAAATAAATACTTTTATTTATTTAATTGATCCCATTTCTTCTATTAATTAAATAAATATTTATTTATTTCATTATTTCATTATCCTTTTCTACCTATGACACATGTCATTCATCTCTTAACTCCTACACTACCTACCCTCTCATCATTTTATTATTTCTTCTACCTACCCTTTAATTCTAGCCAACCATTTATCTTTTACACCTCTTAATCTTATCCCTCCATTTCTTACAATGTCTTCTATATAAGAGGATGCTTCCTTCATTATCGAACCTAAGTATTCTATTCAACTCCTTAGTATTCTAATTGTCTAATCAATATTATGTAATCGATTCTTTTTGTGATGAAGCTATCAACCATATTTTCGTTCTTTGTTGAGCTCTTGTGCACACATAAAATCTGAGAGCAAACATATCAAGAAAGATCAATGGAGATAGGAAGACAATGGATTTTCAAACCCTACTAGACATGTGAATGGTAATATTGCTTTATTTTTGTTGATTTACATGATCGTAGGTATCTTTATTGGTATTGGTGAATGTTTCATTGAAGGATCTGGATTGTTTGTGGTTGAATCTTTATGGTTTTACAATAGGTCATTATTCACTTTTCACCATACATAGGTTGTACGAGCAATCAAGCAGAGGGTATGGCCTTAGTTAGGGGTATTAGGATAGCCCTATCTATTGGAGTGTGTGCCATCACCATTAAAGGTAACTCCAAATCATTATTGATATTGTCAAAGGGCTGAAAGAAATTGATTGGGCTATTGACGACACAATCAAAGACATCCAAAGGCTAATATTTTGTTTTGATTATTTCAAGATTGGTCATGTTTTCAAAGAGGGAAACAAGGTGGTGGATGTCTTAGCTACAATTGGTCTTCAAATTGAAGACTTGAGATGTTGGAGGAGGATGGATTCCCTCATAAACACTATCCAAATAGTCCTAGATGGATACCAAAATGTAAAGACATAAATTAATCTAGATCCAAATAAGACATAATATACTCTTTATTCATAAATAAACTCATAAATCAGATAATAAATATATTTCATTCTTAAATTTAAACCAAGCTTGCTAAATCGAAATAATAATAATAATAGATTTATTAGAAGATAAGGAAATTTTCATAACAATGAAATGTATAAATATCTCATTACAATATCTCTATACCATGTTTAGGATTTTTATTGCCATAAGTATAATCAAAACATAAACTGAAAGAGAGAGCATCCGTTGATCTCCAATCTAAGTCTCTTCAAATGAGTCCTTCAAATGAAGATGAGAACATGAATCAGGCGCTTTTTCCGCACAACCTTGAAGTTTATGCTTCCCCGGAATTCTTGGTCAATCAAGAATACCCGACCCTGCACGAATTGCTTAGCAAAAGAATTTGAAAGACAAGATGGAATCTGGTGTGTGCCTAGATGATACATGCATTTTCATTTTTCTAATTCTAATAAGAAACAAGAAAGATCAATCAAGGATATGGTAGAGAGTATAAATAAAATAACTTCATCTATTTTAATGGTTTATTCAATTGGTTTACTTGGTTGAGTATACTGCCATGCATAGAAAAAATAGATAGTTTGGAAAAGCAAACTATTCCCTCTAAGTTTCCATATTCGGCACCCGTCCCGGAAGGTAACTTTCCCTATACACAAGCCTATCTAGCTTGGTTCACATAAATCATGAATACAATTTCATAAAGAAAACAATCTTTTGTCTAATAAAACTAACATCTTTCCTAATAATTTCGTTCATAAATAAAGAACTTTTTCATTCCCACATATCTGAAAACAATCTTTCGTAGAATAACTATTTCGCAATTTTGATAAGCAAACATAATTTCATTTCTAAATAACAAGATAATTCAACTAAGTTTAAAATGAAGAAGGTGTAGCACAAGTATGAATCATTTCATATAAATGAGTTATATTTGAGTACACATTCTTTAAATGATTATCTATTCTAACCCATTAGCACTAAATACCATTCTTTAACAATATATATGCATTTCATAGCTATTTCATCCCATGTACCACCTAATGTTTTCCCTCTATGTCTATTCAAAAGAATAATTAAAAAAATTCAATGTTAACATGGAATGTCTTAAATCAAATCTCATTCTACTAACCATAACACCATTTCACTATCATTTCTAAATGCAAAATGACCATAAATAGATGAAAATCCTACCTCATTATGCTTCAATAATGGCTTGCGGTGAAGTCTCGCGTGCCTCCTCTATGTCAGCCTACTTCTTCCTTGATTGATGGTTCAAGATTCTCTATTGATTCTTCCTCTATTCCTATATATATTCTAAACCTCTCTCTCTAATATCTCTTGTCTTTCCTCTATCTTGCTTTACCTTGCTATCTTTCTATCTTTTTTCTCCTTCTCTTCTCTTGAGCCCTTGCCTCTATTTAAACTATTTTTCTCTTTATTGTCTACTATATTCTTGGCTTAGCTATTTCTATGGGTTCGATACCTTGGCTGCATCATTGACAGGTCTTTCACTTCACTTCCCCATGTCTACTCCTTCCTAAGAGACTCCCTAGTCTATCTACCTCTAATTAACTATCTTATCGACACCTTTGGGTGCTCGGGTTCTAACTGTTGTTTTCTGTAGTTGAGTCAACCTTGGATCGTAGAGGAGATGGTTTGCTTTCTCCACTATCATCATGGAGATTGTAGTCTTTCTATTGCTACCATGAGATATGGAGAGGTATGTGGTTTTCATACTACCATGGCACTTCATGCCAAGTTGCTTCCTTCCCATCAGTCGCCTTAATCTACAGTTCAGTTGAAATGGGATTAACTTCAGTTCATGTGAAGTTGACTTGTCGACTTCTACCAGTCGACCCACTAACTGCCACCTTTGCTAATTAATGCATAAGCATTAATATATATATTATTCTAAACTTAAACAATAATATATTCATTAATTCATTCTTTGCATTTAATCATTATATATATATATATGTATATACATATATGTATATATATATACATATATATATACATACATATATATACATATATATATATATATAAATTTATATTTATATATATATATATAGTTTGATTTCATTTATAAAAGGTTTTAAATTAAATATGGTAATATATACTCATGAACTATTGCTTAAATCGACAAGAGTATTTTATTCTCTTTCAAATGAAAAATAACTTATAAAATAATAATCAAATTTATACATACGAACTCCATACAATTGTAATCACGTCAACCATAATTAACATAAAATTTGCATGCTAGAACACTAAATCATCTTTAATAAGAACATTAAGTAGATATGTTTCTTAACTCTAAATATCCAACTAATTTTCATTTTCATAGATGCAATAAATATAACGACTGCCAATTACTCAAATCATTTTAATTTAAAATAATGCATCGATGAAGTCACAATTGCACAAACACTTTTCTGTTGTTGTGTCTGAGATTCCTCTAGTCTACCGAAGTCATAAGCTAAAACAACTCTATCTGAGTCTCATTCCCACCTTCATTTTTGTTCACTTGTCCCTACATCACTTGCACTCAATAATTTATCAGTAATGACGATCCCCAATAAAGATAATACTAGCCATCTAATTACATATTGCATGAGTAAAGTACATACATCATTTCTTATCATTTGCATACAAACTGCATTATCATCAAAATAAACGTTCATATTCATTTCAATTTCAATTCATAATGAAAGGCTTACATTATTTTCCTAATAACATATTATTGAAAATACGGTTCATGACAATGTCTTAACCAGAGTTCCCATGGGTAGTTCTCTCCATATCAGAGTTTGATTGCTTTATTCTAGTCATCTTGGTTGGAGAAGGTGGGACTTTTTGAATTTGAATTGGTCCAACTTTGTAGTAATTGGGGCAGGTAGAAATATGATGTGGGCTACTAGGTGGAATGATGACCTTGGTGGCTAAATTATCATCATGATTTGGCATTGCTTCTACTTGATTTTGTTTATGTGGTACCTTGCCTATATTGGCGAGCATGTGACTCCCTCAAAAGATCATTCTTTCATAAATGGGACTAGGCTTTAGTGGACACATGGGTATAAGAGCTATGATGATATTTTAATCCCCAAAGAAGGCAAGATGGAGAATTTAAATTTAAATGTCCTATCTCACGGTAAGATGTTTCTTTTGCTTGAGCCACATAATTTAGGGGTAAGGAGAAGTAATTGCACCTTTCCTATTTCACACGATTTTGAGAATCAAAACATTAATGAAAATGTAACCCCCATTTTAGAAATCTAGTGTTCTTTTTTGGCTATCTCTTTTGAAAAAAGGTTCATGTCCCTATTTTTTTATGGTACCTATTTTGATAATATTGGTGAATCTATTATGGATGGTGATAGAGTGCGCTATGAGCCAAATAGGCCAAATGATTTCAAAAATGACCCTTTTATCTAGAATCACTATATGGAGGGAGGGGTAGCTGAATATTTGGATAATTTGAGAGGGCTTGATGAGAAACTTTCAATCCAATTTTCCACTTCTTCAACCAATAGAATGATTGTTTTGGGGGATTTCATTTGAAGTCTCTGACAAGGTCATTGCCCAAGCTAAAATCCTTTCCTTGGAAGGAAGAAGATGGAAGAGGACCAGTCATGTCACTAATAGAAATAGTCTAAAAAAATTATTTCACAGGAAGGAAGCCCTTGTAAATCTATAGGGTAGCTTTGCTAGGGAAGAATTACTAAACCCGTGGAATTAGGTATGGCTATGGTGATGAAATGTTTTACTCCAGAGGGTCATCAGAAGGTTTATTATTACTATCACATGCATCTGTATAATAATTTTAGGAACAATGAAACCATTTATCTTTCCCACTATCTACTCCAATCTCTCGAAAGCTCCATCAAGGAAGCTTTGGACCCTAAAAAATGAAGATAAAAGGCCCATTCATCTCCAACAGGGTCTCATTTATAGATGTATACACCTAAAATTGTCCTATCCCAATTAAATAAATAATTTATTTATTTAATTATTTTATCCTCAGCCTTCTATTAATTAAATAGATTTTTATTTATTTAATTAATTCATTAATCCTCTTCTAGCCTTTCTCTATTTTAAATAAATATTGTTATTTATTTAAATTATCCTTTCCCTAGATTAAATAAATATTTTATTCACCCAATTTCTTCTATTAATTAAATAGACCTTTATTTATTTAATTAATTCATTATCTTTTTCCCTCCATAACACTTGTCATTCATCTCTTAATTTACCTTTAACCACCTTTCTAATATTTTTCATTTTTTTTCTACCTACCCTCTAATCCTAGCTGACCATTTATCCTTTCACGTCTTAATCCTATCCTTTCATTTTCTAAGGTGTTCACTATATAGGAGGATCCTTTCATCCTTGCCTAACCGTAACAAGTGAATCAATTTTCATACAACCTTTCATAGTGATCAATCAATCAAACATGTACACAACCACAATTCATTCTTTGTTGAGCTCTTGTGCACAATACAAAGTTTGAGAGTAACCATATTAAGAAAGATCAATGGAGATAGAAGAAAATGGAGATCAAACTCTAATGAGCATTTGAATGGTATAATCTTTTCATATTTTGTGTTTTGTAGATTTTTAGGTTCTTCATTGGTGTATGGTAGATTTTAATTGTAGAACTAGGGTTTTATGTGGTTGGATCTTTGTTTGTTTTTAAAATAATTGAATCTCTAGTTCTATCCCCCACATTTTGGGATGACTGATGGGACCGTAGTCCCCTTCTTTTTTAACAATATTTTTCATTCTGAATGTCATTTTTGTCAAGTTGCAAATCTGATTAGTGACATTTCCATGCCAAAATTGCATCTATGCAACATTCTTTCATGTTTGTGTTTTCTTGATTTATTTTTATTTTTATAGGTTCACCAAAATTGTGTATATAATTTGTCAATGTGTTTGTGTTTATTGTTGATGTGTGTGTTTATTATTAACGTGTATATGTGTCCTTTTAACATGTATCTGTATCCTTTTGCCATGTTTATGATTTTGGACCTGCTAGCTTTTTGATCAGTTATTTCTATGTTTCGGTTTAGTTATGTTGCATTTGGGTTTCATAGATTTGACTATATGCAATTTCTTTCCATGTATGTGATATTTATTATCGCGTATGTGATCTATTCTACCATGTATGCATTTTTTGTGTTTTTGCATGTTGAAGGTTTTTGACAAGTTGTTTAGGGGGAAAAGTGAGACTAAGTAAACAAACCCTAATCTCACTCTCATGTACACACTCATGGAATATAAAAGAGCCTAGGGATGTAATGCACTTTGGCTACTTCTTGTAAGGAAGAGAGAGCCAAGGATTACCTCTTAGGGTTTTTATTCCTTTGCTATAAATGAGAGATAGGAGAAATGAAAAGTGTAGATTTGAATGATTAACTTAGAATGCAAGTATACACAAGCAACCCTAATACGGAAATGCAGAAATGAGAATAATTGATATGCTACTGAAAAGTATAGATTAGCAAACAAATACAAAGGTGCACATGTGCCAGAAATCTAAGCCAAAATTTCTGAGACAGAAGTGCTATGCCCCTGTCCTGATTCTGCAGACTGGAAGCTATAAGTGATAGGCTGAGATTTGAAGTTTGTGAACTTTTATTTGTTAGATAGTTCAAATAACCAAAAGACAACTGAGAGGGGGCGGGGGTGAATCAGTTGTCACAAATTTGTAATGGTGGAAAAATGGTGAATGATAGATCAAGAAGAAAACTAACCTTTCCTCAAAGAGAGATGAGAGTTTCGCTATTGATTACCATTCAAGCACTTTTCACCATGTTACATTAGAAAGAGGAGAGGATAATTCACCAAATTCAATCTCTCCACATGAAGATGGTAGATTTAGTTCTCAATGAAATGGATGGGAATGATGAGTTGATCCCCTCTTCCTTGTTTGAAATGGAAAGGAATTGATTGAATTATTTAGTGCAAAAGTGGCAGAATTTATTATAACTTGAGATCAAAACATGGGATGAAGTTGTGCACCTATATCTGGAAGTAAAATGTCAAGGCCAAGTCACCCTTTGAATTTGAGGAAAACTTTCCCAGACCATGGCGGGAATGTACATAGTCCTCCAAAAAATTCGTGAAATAAAAAGAGTTTTTTCGCCTCTACAAATGAAGCCCAAATTCAAAAGTACAATTGCGCACCTGCAACCTACACATAGAAAAGAGAGAAAAATGGGTTGGGATTGGGGGTTTACCTTTAGGTCAAACCCCAGTTTTGGAATTAACCAAGTAATGAAAGAAAGTACTTGCAAGTAGATGTAAATGAAAGACTGAATTGTAAATCACCTCAAGGGAGATTGTAGTAGAAATTCTAATAGAAATGCTTGTGTGGAATTGTATGTTGGAATCAATCTTCTCTTCAATGGTTGAATCCTTGACTTGAATGCAACACCTAGCCTTGAAGGGAGACTTGAAAATGCTCAATATTGGAAAATAATGCTTGAAAGCTTGATCTCTTGTGCAAATTGAACTTATCCAACTTTGACCCATCCAACTTATCAAAATTTCCACTTATGCAAATGAGAGGACGAATTCCCCTTAAATACATGTTAGTGGATTTGAATTTTGTCATGGGTCGGCATAGGGGGAGATTCTCACCCAAGGCACAATCAACAATGCAACCCTAGGAAGGGTCCTACCCCAAAATAGGTCAGGGATAGGGGTGTCACTCCCCTGTGCAAGGGGGGATAGTGGTACCATTCCCATATCCTAGCCCTTTATCCAAGGTAGAAAGTGGATGAGGTGATACAGAGGCCAAGGAAGAAGCTGTTTTCACAAGCTGAGCAATCTATGGTCTCCGATCAGGCTAAAGGATTTGAATTCGCATGCGTGAGGACCCTAATGCAGTCAAAAATTGCTAAGGTCACAATTTTATGACACTACATTTAGCCCCCACTTTAGCAGTAGTATAAGCATACGCCAACACTGTCAATAAAGTTCAAGGAAACAAGATTGAAAGACTTTTACCATGTCAAGGATGAAAGATGCACCAAGCCCCCAGTGGACTTAGGATCTTACGACTTCAATCGAAAAAGTAAAAGGGAGGATCGAGAAAGGGACAACCATGACTGCAAGTAGTAAATTTCCCTTCACTGTGAGTCATGAAAGAAAGGATACCAAAGATTACAAAGAAAAATAAAGTTCACTAGGTAATTCTAAGTATCACAAGAAGGAAAGTATGAGTGGAGTGTATGCCCCCACATTAAAGAGATCACGTGCGGCTTATTGGGAGCGATTTATTTAAGGTAGGATACACCCAAGAGAGAAAAAGAGGGAGCATGTTATCGAAGGATTTGGCCCCCAATCGAGGAATAAACCCAAGGAAAATGAATCACAAAACACAAGGTAGTGTCACTTTCCTCGAGGTCAGTATGTTGTATGATAGCTCATGTATATCATGTATGTATATGCATATAATAATCATCATTCCCCAAAGAAGGACACTACCTTAGAAGAAAGGGAAGAGAGGATGTCTTTTGAGTCAACATGAAAGAGACCAAGAAAAGATCTCAATGCTTTGCATCATCCCCAAGTAGACATTAAGGGAATAATATAAGAACAGGGATACACATAGAATAATGGTCACAAAAGAGAAAGAAAGGAGAGAGAGAAAGATCTCCAATGCTAATATTGATAATCTAGCACAACATCTGCCTCCATATCTTGTTGACCACTATTTCAGGAAGACAAGAAACATGCCAGAGAAGCAACATCAAGCACAATAGATGGAGCTATCAGAAGATCCAAACAAGGACTATACTCATTTTGTAAGTCACTTTGTTGGATTCTAGAAGCTAGGATTAGGGTTTGTGAAAACTCATCCAATAAATGCTTGTCCACATCAACATATTCATACTCACTGTCAGAAGCATTAGGATTTGTATTGCTATTATGAATAATGTTTTCACCCCTTTCTTCATCAAATTTTAGAGAAAGAGGATCAAGAACACAAATAGGAGTAAAACCATCACATATTTTATGCAACTTATGATTTGGAGAGGTTGGTTAAACATCTTGCTTAGGACCAAAGGGAATCCTGTCAACTTTCAAAGTATGAGGAGATTGAATATTTGAGGGATAACTTCACAAGATTGAACACAACATCTTGAAAAAGTAGGAATGTTTCTCTCCCTGATAGTGGAAAGTTTAGATTCAGGTCTGTTTGGTTGAACAAGAGGAGAAAAATGCCTTTTCTCTCGATAAGAGGGAGGAGGTGGAACTACGCCATAGAAAGGAGGAATATCAGGTGTAGGAAGGAGATCGGGTCCATCATGAGGAGGATTTATAGGTCTAACCTTAGGAAGAATATTATTGTTCTCCTTAAGAGAAGGTAAAGTCACATCCATAGGAGTAGGTGGATGATCTTCCTTAGGAGGGAGATTAGTTCCATCTATGAGGAGAAGAACCTCATCTTGAAGAATAATAGGAATGTCAAGTATTGGTGATCTAGGTTTACTTAAAGATAAGATCATATCATTCTTCCATTTTTGATTAAATTGAAAAAGAGCATCACTCCTTTATGGAAGAGATTGAAATTGTTTAGGCCAAAAGAGATCAATAGGAACACCAGGGCTTCTTTCAGATGGATGTAATAAGCTATGGTCCATGGTTATGATTTCTCCATTGTGAGGAAATTTAAGACACTTGTGGATTGGAGAAAAAATAGCCTTCATGGAAGATAGCCAAGGATAGCCCAACTTCACATAGAATTCCTCAGAAGAAGGTATGATAGCAAATTCAACATCCATGGATTTAGTATGAACATCAACAGGAAGGGTGATAGAACCAATGGTAGGAAAAGAGAAGCCATCAAATAACTTCACATCCACATTAGAAGCATCATAGATTGGTTTATCCAATTGTAAAGTGAAAATATACTCTTCAGTTATGACATTAACCATGCAAGAGGGATCAATCGGGTCACCACGGCAAGGGATATCCTTAACATTCACAACTATATATAAAGGGCCATCAGGTGCTCTAATGGTATCACTAGGGTCAAATGTAATACAAGGATCCTTAGGCATATCCTATGTCTCTACCATTTTAACCAATTTTGGAGATATAGAGGTGATTTTTCTAGAAGAGAGACAATTAGGCACAATCTCAACAATGTTAGAGGTATGAGATGGCAACGGATCAGTGAAAATCTTAAGATTTTAATTAGGAGGAGCTATTGATTTATTCCCTTTATCATTCACACCTAGAACAAATATAGTATTATTATCAATCAAGTCTTGAACCTTATTTTTCAATGCAAAAGATTTCTCAGTATCATGACCAGGTTGACGATGAAATTGACAAAAGGAATTGTTATCAAAATAAGGAGATGAAACTTTGGAAGGAGAAATTTTGATAATATTTTTGTGCAACAACTGAGACATAATACTATGTAAAGATTCATTCAAATGAGTAAATTGTCTTTCTCTTTGGAAAAAATTAGAAATAGAAGGCACAACTGTTGTAGCATTCAGATGGTTGTTGTTGATTGGATCATTGAAATTGATGAATCTTTTTTGTTGGTTTGAACTTCACAAACGGTTGTTGAACACTCCCCCCCTTATCACTCAGAGCCATAGGAGTGTATTGCTCCATTTGACTCATAGCCAATTGATAATTTTGGAATGTTGCACACAATTGCAAAAAGGAAGTAAACTCAGATAAAAGAAGCTTTTCCCTGATATCTTTTTGCAAATTAGAAATGAAAATCCTTTGAATATCATTATCAGGTACATGAAAAGGAATTTGAGCACACAAATGCTTATATCGACCAATGAAATCAGTCATGTTTTCTTTAACACCATGTTTACAATGCATTAAATCAGTCAAAGTGATTTTAGGACCAATGTTGTTTTGAAATTGTTGGATGAAAGCATTTGCCAGTTGTTGAAAGGAAGTGATAGAAAGAAGGCAAAGAGAAATACCATTGTAAAGATTTATCTCTTAGTATTCTTGTAAACAATTTTGCAAGAAATTGTTGATCATAAGAAAAATCAGTACACAAGGTTTGAAATGTTTTGACATGTGTAAGAGGATCACCTTTTCCATTATAGAGTTCTGATTGAGAGATTTCCACATGTTTAGGTGGCATGACTTTAACAATATCAAGAGAAAGTGGGCTTGCAACATCAAAGGTGAGCACACTAAACTTGGATTGACTCATGGAAGCAATTTTTTGTTGTAAGGAAGACAGAGTTTGAGAAAGATTGTTGATTGTCATTTTGGTAGAAGAATTGATGTTAGACATAGGTGATTGAGAAGGTGGTGTGATGTTATTGAAAGAAGGCATGGACTGAGAATAAGGTGGTGGGACATTATGAAAAGTAGGCATTGGTGATGATTGGGTAGGAAAAGGGACACTTAAAGGAGGAATAAAGTTGTTGAAGGAATTATCCCCTTGTGTCACACTAATTGGTTGAGGAATAGTAGGAATATTCATGGAAGACATAGGTAACAATGGAGGATTAAATGAAGAAGAAGGATTTCCCCCATGACCTATGGTTGTAGCAATGACATTTTGAGTTGAAGTGGCCATGATGTTAGATGTGAACGTAGGAATACTAGTCATAGGAGTAGTCAAAGGAATCGAAGGATTGACTTGTGTTGAAGGTTGTGAATAACCTAGGGTTTCGGCACAACTCTTGATAGGCATGACATTAGAATCAATAATATGTGTAATGCTACACAATATATCAATTCCATTCTTATCACTTTGAAGCATGCACTTAAGACCTTCAATTAATGTTAGAGCTTCCCTTTTAGGGTATTCATGGGACAACCATTGTTGAAAGCTATCAAATTGATTGTCCAATGTAGAAAGTTTATTTGAAGAAACCCTAGTTAAAGCTTCTTCTTTACCATGGGATCCATCAATGGGGTGAATAGGCACATGATTAGGATGGGAAGCATGATCCTCATTAAAGAAGTCACCCAAATTAGGCTCCATCTCCTCGGTAATTAAACCTTGGGAAGCCTTAATTCTAATGCTTTGTCTAATGGGGATAGGATAGGTAGGACTAATAGTGGCAAAACTCATACACTAGATGGAAAATTTGAATTTTGAATTGTGAAACAAACATTACAAAATTGGTTAATGCAAAATTTAAGAAAATAATAATTACACAATTTGAACTTTATTAGAGCAAGGGAATGACACAATTTCCAAAAATGAAAGAAAATTGGAATTTCAAAATTAGGGCTAAGGGAATGCCACTTAATTTTGAAATTAGAATTTTTAAAATCAGGGCAGACTATAATTAACCTCTTAATTTTAAAAAATTTCTTGAAATTTGAAATGTTGAATTTGGGAGGTATTTTCAATTCTAGAGGGATCAAAGATTGATAAAATCAGGCAATCTTCTGGATTTAGACTAGTAAATACAATCATAACAATCTCCCAAAATTTCAGGAAAAAATCCAAGAACCGTGGCGGGAACGCACATGGTCCGACCAACTTTTGGAAAATTTTACGATCTCTAGATGGGCGAAATGAAGGTACAAATGTGAAAATAGGACCCTATTAGGGTTTTGAAGAAAAAGAGGAATTGAATTCCAATTTTGAAAAAGGTCAAACCTAATGGATAGGGACACCTTGGAAAATATTTAGAAATCTGAATTGGAATGAAATTGATTTGAAATTTGCACAAAATCCAATTAATATTAAAAATTAGGGTTTGATGACCTAACCACCTAATTTTGGAATTTGAATTTTGGGAAGAAGGGGGGAAATTGAAAATTTGAATTGTAGGATTGAAGACAAATCTAAGAACAATCAGAAATCTAAAAATTAAGTTGAAATCCAATTTATGCACAAGTTCAATATGATTTTTGAAAATTAGGGTTTTAACAATTAACCTCTTAATTTTGTAAATTTTATTTGCAAATTAAACAAGACAAGGAGGAAATTGAATTTGAAAAACAAAACAATTTTTAGATCTAAGATAACCACAAGCAATTTTTACAAATCACAAGTTCAATTTTAATTTTAAAAACTAGGGTTTTTAATGATTTAGCCACTAAGTTTGCATAAATTTGAAACTTGTAAATAAAAAATATGCAATGTTGTTATAAGGAAAGCATGCTAGATGTTGGGTTCACCAAAATGTAATGGTGGAAAATGATAACTCAATGATGGACGGTTAGTACCAAACCAGTACTGAGAGGGGGGGGTGAATTAGTACAAACAAAAATACATTCCTGAACCAGTTTGTTAGAAAACACTTTGCTTTGGCAAGCAAATAGTAACACCAACAAGACTCAGAATAACTGAGACAAGCATAAATGGGTTGACACTTATCCTTTCAAACAATCGAGTACTTCATTTCCAGTTCACCCTAGTGCATGAACAGGTAATCTATCATCAAAAACATAATAACCGCTAGTTCAACATGTTTTACTATCAGACATAAGACACTGAACCATCACATGAAAACATCACACAAGACACACAAATTTTCATGTGGAAACCCAACTGGGAAAAACCATGGTGGGGATGAATACCCACAAGTTGTTTTGAACTCTTTAGAAGTCTGCTCTGTTAGGAGCCTTGTCCAGTTAAGGACTGATACAATAGGTTTTGTTAAGAACCGTTCCTGTTAGGGATCACCTGGTTAAGGGATGGCTAGAATACCCAATTTAGGGTTAAACCTGGTAAAAGGTTACCTTGTTAGAGGATTTCAAGAACTTAATGGTTTTGAGTCACCCTGTTAAATGATTTACAGTAAGCCAGTTAAAGTTACCCTATTAAGGGATTTCTCAACTGTTGAAGTGGTTTAGAGATCAACAGGTATTATAATGACCAGGTAACAACACTTAATGCCAATGCAGATCTGCTTTAGCTCCTCTTCACCTTCTACACTTTCACTCTGTAGGTATCACTTCTCTCTTCTGGTCTAGCAAGAATCATGTATTACTTCACTTGGATACACACACAACTTTTTGCCAACAACCTCTGAAAGAAACACAACTTAGACCTTATTTGAAACAGATAGGTCAGTAGCATAAACCCTAAACCCTAAACCTGTTAGGTTAAGCAATTCAAATGGTTCAATCCTAACCATTGAGCACATTGCATTAAATGCAACAGTCTTGAACCGATCTCAAGACGTTCTCCATCGTTCATTTTCCACTGCTTTCATGGTGGCTGATAACCCATCACGTGTTTTTCCCGTTTACAGACTTTGTACATTCTCGAGGTAGATAGGAACAATCTTCTTCATGCAAGATCCTTCACACACACAAGGTTGACTCATCACAAAGCTACAAAGCTAACTCATCACACAAAGTTATCAGTTGAGTCACACAAGCTTGAAGCACTTCAACTAGAAACCCTGAAGTTGAGACAACCAACCGGTTGTCATACAAGGCTTCCATGTACCGGTTCTCATATTGACATGTCGGTTCACTTTGAACAAACATACCGCTTCAATTTGGCACATATACCAGTTTACAATGTTATACCAGTTCTTGGTACCATACCGGTTCAATCTTCTTCAGCATATTAACATCAATGACAACATACAATGTCATTATGTCCTCATGCCGGTTCACATGATGCCAACAATCATCATGTCCTCATACCGGTTCACATAATGCCAACAATCTCCCCCTTTGGCATTGATGGAAATATACAAAGATATCTCTCCGCTTCACATCTTCTCCCCCAATTTCTCCAAATATCTTCTCCACTTCACTAATTCTCCCCCTTTGACAACAATGCCAAAGTGGAGACACAAGCTTCCGTGTTCCATTGTGTTGCTCCCCCTAAGGAGTAGCATCCTTCAACAAATCAATCCAAAAAAAATGACTATGCAATACCTGACTGATGTGGATCAAATACCTTTAGTTCACCTCCTAAAGGGGCAATACCCGTGATTCACCTCTTAAGTACATAAATGTAACCTTTGGGAGAGGCTTGGTGAATATGTCTGCTAACTGCTCCTTATTGGAAACATGTTCCAGTGCAATCTCTTTGTTCTGAACCTTTTCCCTCAAGAAATGATACTTAAGCTCAAAGTGCTTGGTTCTAGAATGTAAAACCGGATTCTTTAAAATATTGGTAGCACTTATGTTATCACAGAATATGCTTACCAGTTCAGATATAGGAACTTTGAAGCCATTTAATACATGCTTCATCTAGATTGTCTGAGTGCAGTTCATGAAAGCTGCAACATACTCTGCTTCCACTGTAGATTGAGAGATACAACTCTGCTTCTTACTCATCCATGAGACCAGTCTACCACCGAGAAAGAATGCACCACCGGTTGTGCTCTTTCGGTCATCCACATTACCTGCCCAGTTAGCATATGTGAATACTTTCAAGTTGAAATTATTGCTATATCGATACCACAATCCATAGTCAACTATTCCCTTCAGATACCTAAGAATCTACTTGACTACAACCAAGTGGGATTCTCTTGGACTTTTCTGGAACCATGCAGTAATGCCAACTGCATGTGCAATATTCGGTCTGCTATGCACTACATAATGTAACTTACCAATCATTGATCAGTATTCCTTCTCATTAACCAATGCTGAGTCATCCTCTTTTGATAGTTTACAATTGGTCACCATCGATGTACCGACCAGTTTGCTATATTCCATGCCAAAGGTCTTCAACACCTCTTTGACATACTTCGACTGAGTGATAAAGATTCCATCTTTCATCTACTGAATCTATAGTCCAATGAAGAACTTAATCTCCCCTATGAGTGACATCTCAAACTCTTTCTTTATCTCATTTGCAAACTCATGACTCATCTTGTCATCTCCACCAAAGATAATGTCATCAACAAATACCTCATAGATCAGAATCTGATCTCCTTCAGTTTTCAAGTAGATATTGCTATCTTCACTTTTTCTCTCAAATCCAATTTTCACAAGATGGGAGTGCAGACATTGATACCATGCTCTAGGTGCTTGCTTTAGACCATATAAGGTTTTATGTAGCCTGCACACCATGTCACTATCTTTAGATAGGGCAAACCCATCTGGTTGCTCTATATATACCTTCTCTTCAAGTACACCATTTAGGAATGCAGATTTTACATCCATTTGATATAATTTGAATCCTTTAAAAGTTGCATATGCAAGAAGCATACGAACTCCTTCCAAGCTGGCTACAGGAGAAAACGTTTCTCCATAGTCTTCTCCTTCTTCTTGGGCATATCCTTTACACACTAGTCTGGCTATGTTTCTAATCACTATGCCATCCTCATTCAACTTATTTCTGAAAACCCATTTGGTACCTATGACATTTTTATGCTCCAGTCTGCGTACCAAAGACCATGTACCATTTTTCTCTATCTGATCAAGTTCCTCTTCCATTGCCTTGATCCAGCCTTCATCTTTATGTGCCTCTTTGAATGATTTAGGCTCAAATTCAAAGATCAAACATGAGTTTTCTTTGACCTTTCTTCTTGTAAGGATTCCTGTATCCTTATCTCCTATGATCTGCTTAGGATCATGATTCATCTTAACATACCAAGGAATGGTCTTAACAGATTCCTCTTGCTTTTCTTCTTCATCCTTTTCTCCATCAGTATCAACATCTGCATCTGCCGATGTTGGAACATTATTACTGGTACTTGGTTGACTGGCAACCGGTTCCCAGAAGGTTACAACCAATTCATTTACCGCTTGCTCACTGTCGGTTTCCTCAATTTTCTCAGAGGTTTCATCAATTCTCACATTAATGCTTTCCATAATTCTTTGAGTCATATTATTGAAACACTTGAGAGCTTTGCTTTTGGTAGAATACCCTAGGAATATTCCCTCATCACATTTGACATCAAATTTGCTCTGGTGTTCGCTCCTCTTGATGTAACATTTGCTACCAAACACTCTAAAGTAGCTAACCACAGGTGTCTTACCAGTCCAATACTCATAAAGAGTTTTATCCTTACCTTTCTTGATGAGTACTCGGTTCATTGTGTAGACTGTAGTGCTCACCGCTTATCTCCAAAAGGTGTGAGCGACCTTTCCTTGAATCAGCATTGTTCTTGCTACTTCAACCACTATCTAGTTATTCCTCTCTACTAGGCCATTCTATTGTGGAGTCCGGGGGGTAGACAGTTGCCTCTTGATGCCATGTTCTTCACAGTACTTGTTGAATTCACCAGAAGTGAATTCCCCTCCTTGATTAGTTCTAAGGCATTTGATCCTTTTACCACTTTCCTTCTCCACTAATGCTCTGAAAGCTTTGAACTTTCCAAAAGCTCCAGACTTATCTTTCAAGAATGTGACCCACATCATTCTTGAGCAGTCATCAGTGAGAATCATGAAGTACCTATCACCCCGCACACTCCTAGTTTTCATAGGACCACACAAATCAGTATGCACAAGATCAAGTAAATTGTCAGCAGTGAAAGGTTGACCTTTAAAGGTTGAGGAAGATATTTTCCCCAGTTGACATTCTCTACACAAGGTGTTTTCCAGTTTGCTCAGCACCGGTAACCCTCTAACTGCCTTGATCTTACTGGCCTTTACAATCTTGTCAAAGTTTACATGGCAGAGTCTCCTATGCCATATCCAACTGTCATTAAACTTAGCCATAAGACATGTACTGATATTTGCATTCAACTGAAATAGGTTACCTTTGGTTTGCATGTCAATGGCCACCAATTCACCATTCTTTCCTTTGATTTTGCACACTCCATTCTTGAATTCTAGAGTGAGACCACTATCATTCAACTGGGCAACACTTAGAAGGTTGTGTCTAAGACCATCAATCCAATACACATTGTCAGCACTTCTCTTTCCATTCAGAGAGATGGACCCTCTACCTTTGACCATACATGGTGCATCATTACCAAAGCGAACCACACCACCATCATATTCTTCCAAGGATATAAACTTGCTCCGGTTACCAGTCATATGGTGAGAACAACCACTATCAATAATCCAATCATTGGAATTATCAAAGCGAGAGACAAGAGCCTTCTTGTCTGACACATCTTCCTTGACAGCAACAAACACGATATCTTCATTTTCTTCATCTTCTGATTCCTTGTCTGTGACACCTTCATCAACTGCCACAAAAAAGCTTCTCCGGTTTCCTCCTTTGAATTTCTTGAACCTTTTCAGTTTGTCCTTGTTGTCACCATAAGGATAGTTTACAACAATATGTCATATCCGGTTGCAAGAAAAACATTTCAAACGGAGCTTACCTTTGTATTTACTGGTTCCTTTAGGAAGTTTCTAGGCAAGAAGAGCTTCAAATTCCATCAGAAACTCCTCATCATCCATTACTCTGCTCTGTCTTGTTTCATCACTGGTGCTTGCTTCTTTTCCTTTTCTAGATGATACAACAAAAGTTTTAAAAGTTGATTCAGTCTTTTGAACACTTCCATCAAAACTATTCAGCTCATAGGCTGTCAGCTTTGCAATGATGGAGTCTAGGGATACCTTAGTCTTGTCTATCGATCTCAACTCCTGAATAGAAGCAACCCTTATTGCATAGACCGATAATAAGTATCTCAGAACTTTGCTTACTAAAGTGGAATCTTCTATTTTACCACCGGCACTCTTGATATCTTTGACAATAGTTTTGATTCTTATTCCATACTATTGAATGGTTTCACCTTCAATCATCCGCATGTCTTCAAACTTCCCTCTAAGGCTTTCTTCCTTAGCTTGTTTTACATGCTCATCACCGCCATATATATTTTCAAGAGTATCCCATACTTCTTTGGGATTTACTTTATCTTCGACATCAATAAACTCAATGTTAGATAAACTACTAATTAGGGCTTCCATGACTTGCCCATTCTCCTGCATCTCTCTCTTTTGGTCATCGGTGAGAGTACCAGTAGGGGCAACATAAGCATTCTCAACATAGCTCTAGTGTTGAGCACCCATGCTTTTGATGAATATCTTCATTCTGTCTTTCCATATACTAAAATTATCTCTATTGAACTTTGGCCCTTCCCTCTTCATCATTGGACTGGGATCTTTTCCTCAAGTGGTTAAGCTTATAACACAGAGGACCTGGAGGACACTCTGATACCAATTGATAACTTAATGATGGATAGTTAGTACCAAACCGGTACTAAGCGAGGGGGGTGAATCAGTATAGACAAAAATACATTTCTGAACCGGTTTGTTAGAAAACACTTTGCTTTGGCAAGCAAACAGTAATACCGGTCTTAATCAGAGAACAACCGGCAAGACTTAGAATAACTAAGACAAGCATAAACCAGTTCACACTTATCCTTTCAAACAATCGAGTACTTCATTTCCAATTCACCCTAGTGTATGAATAGGTAATCTATCATCAAAAACATAATAACAACTAGTTCAACATGTTTTACTGTCAGATATAAGACACTGAACCATCACATGAAAACATCACACAAGACACACGGATTTTCACGTGGAAACTCAACTGGGAAAAACCATGGTTGGGATGAATAACCACAAGCTATTTTGAACTCTTTAGAAGTCCACTCTATTAGGAGCCTTGTCCGGTAAAAGACTGATACAATAGGTTCTGTTAGGAACCGATCCTGTTAGGGATCACCCAGTTAAGAGATGGCTAGAATACCCAGTTAAGGGTTAAACCCAGTAAAAGGTTACCTTGTTAGAGGATTTCAAGAACTTAATGGTTTTGAGTCACCCTGTTAAAGGATTTACAGTAAGCCGGTTAAAGCTACCCTGTTAAGGGATTTCTCAACTGTTGAAGTGGTTTAGAGATCAATAGGTATTATAATGACCTGGTAACAACACTCAATGCCAATGCAGATCCACTTTAGCTCCTCTTCACCTTCTGTACTTTCACTTTGCAGGTATCACTTCTCTCTTTTGGTCTGGGAAGAATCATGTATCACTTCACTTGGATACACATGCACAACTTTTTGCCAACAACCTTAGAAAGAAACACAACTTAGACCTTATAGGAAACAGATAGGTCGGTAGCATAAACCCTAAACCCTAAACCTGTTAGGTTAAGCAATTCAAATGGTTCAATCCTGATCGTTGAGCACATTGCATTAAATGCAACAATCTTGAACTGATCTCAAGACGTTCTCCATCATTCATTTTCCACCGCTTTCATGGCGGCTGATAACCCATCATAGGTTTTCACCGTTTACAGAATTCGCACATTCTCGAGGTAGATAGGAACAATCTTCTTTGTGCAAGATCCTTCACGTGCACGAGGTTGACTCATCACAAAGCTACAAAGCTAACTCATCACAAAAAGTTACCGGTTGAGTCACACAGGCTTGAAGCACTTCAACTGAAAACCCTGAAGTTGAGACAACCAACCGGTTGTCAGACAAGGCTTCCATGTACTAGTTCTCATATTTACAAGCCTATTCACTTTGAACAAACATACTGCTTCACTTTGGCACACATACTGGTTTACAATGTTATACCGGTTCTCACATATACCAGTTCTTGGTACCATACTGGTCCTCTCTTCTTTAGCATATTGACATCAATGACAACATACAATGTCATTATGTCCTCATGCTGGTTCGCATGATGCCAACAATCATCATGTCCTCATACCGGTTCACATAATGCCAATAGAAAAATGGTGAATGATAGATCAAGAAGGAAACTACCCTTTCCCTCAAAGAGAGATGAGAGTTTTTCTATTGATTACCATTGAAGCACTTTTCACCATGTTACATTAGAAAGAGGAGAGGATAATTCACTAGATTCAATCTCTCTACATGAAGATGGTAGATTGAATTCTGAATGAAAGGGATGGGAATGATGAGTTGATCCCCTCTTCCTTGTTTGAAATGGAAAGGAATTGATTGAATTATGTAGTGCAAAAGTGACAAATAACTGATTATAACTTGAGATAAAAATATGGGATGAAGTTGTGCACCTGGATCTAGTAGTAAAATATCGAGGCGAATTCACCCTATGAATTTGAGGAAAAGTTGTCTGGACCATGGTGGGAATGTACATAGTCGACCAAAAAATCTGCAAAACAAAAAGCTTACTGAAGCCCAAATCTGAAAGTACAGCTATGCACCTACAACCTACACATAGAAAGAGAGGAAAATGGGTTGGGATTGGGGGTTTTCCTGTAGGTCAAACCCTAGTTTTGGAATTAACCAAGTAACGAAAGAAAGTACTTGCAAGTAGATGTAAATGAAAGACTGAATTGTAAATCACCTCAAGGGAGGTTGTAGTAGCAATGTTGATAGAAATGCTTGTGTGGAATTGTATGTTGGAATCAATCTTCTATTCAATGGTTGGATCCTTGACTTGAATGTAACACCTAGCCTTGAAGGGAGACTTGAGAATGCTCAATACTGGAAAAGAATGCTTGAATGATTGAATGCTTGATCGCTTGTGCAACTTGAATGTATCCAACTTATCCAAATTATCAAAATTTCCATTTATGAAAATGAGAGGATGAATTCCCCTTAAATACATGTTAGTGGATTTGAATTTTGTCATGGGTCGACATCAAGGGAGTTTCCTGCCCAAGGCACAACCAACAATGCAACCCTAGGAAGGGTCCTGCCCTAAAATAGGGCAGGGACATGGGTGCCACAGCTTTGTCCTAGGAGGACAAGGGCGCTATGCCCCTATCCAAGGGGGGATAGTGGTGCCACGCCATTGTCCTACCCCTTTCTCCAGGGAAGAATGCGGACGGGTTGATGCAGAGGCCAAGGAAGAAGTTGTTTCCCCAAGCTAGGCAATCTCTGGTCTCCAATCAGGCTAGAGGATTCAAATTCGCATGCGTGAGGACCCTAATGGTGTCAAAAATTGCTAGGGTCACTATTTATGACACTCCAAGATTAACAAAACATTTAACAATTAAACTTTAATACTGGAATCCAAAACATTAATACCGAAATGCTTAAACCAAATACTGGAATAGCAGTTAAACCAATTAAGCATAAACATAATCACAAAATAAATACCATCCACATGACACCAAGATTTATATGTGGAAAACCCGGTAAAGGGAAAAACCATGGTGGGAAGCCTACCCACAGTCAGATAACACTTCTGCAGTAAGTATGTTAATTATAATTGAGGGGCTTGCACTTGCAGGATGGCCAACAACCTAGAGCAAACTGCTCATCACAAAAGGAGTCTCACTGACTACAAAGAAATTCAGACTACAATCTGGAAGAAGGAACGAACTGCAAAGATAACATCTCCTATGCCTGAGTATAGTTTTGGTTAAGCTCAATATCGGAGGACTATACCTCTTACATAAACCCAATTCGATCTCCAATTATCGACCAAATCCTTTGCCTGAATGATATTACATTATTCACACATTACATATCCATATCCCATTCCTTGACCTTATACCTATGATAATCTGCAATGAGATCTTACAACATATATATACAAACCCTTGACCATAATTAATCAAGTCGGCCACCAGACAATAAACCAATTACATAATTACAAAACATGTCATCCTTAGACCAAACAAATAATATCCAACTCATAAGACATCCCAGAAATACATCGAGAGCTCCAATCCACACGTTACATTAAGTCGGTCCATAAGGGTATGTGCAAGCTAATGAGTCACAAATTCGCAGAAGTTTGTGCATTGGAAAATGCACTCCACAAAACGGGCCCCCGTTTTTTTAAAATGGGGCCCGTTCTAAAAAACGGGGCCCGTTCTAAAAAATGGGGGCCCATTAATGGTTCGGCCTCCCGAGCCAAAAGGTCACAGGGTGCCGAAGCTAAATAAAACGGGCCCCCGTTTTGTCACAAAATGGGCCCCCATTTATAAACAAAACGGGTCCCCATTTATAAACAAAACGGGGGCCCGTTTTTAAAAAATGGGCCCCCGTTTTGAAATTCTATTTTTACCATTTTTTTGGACAATTTTTCATTTTCACCGTGACAGTAAGTTGACAAGAAGAGATCAAATAGGAGCCCCCGTGCTGTGGTTTCCACTTCAAGCCTCCACCACTATCCCAGGTACACATTCAGTCATCTATTTTTACATTTCATAATTTTCTTGTATATTTTTCTTTTTTTTTTGTGTATTATTTAGTTTTTTTTTTATTATTTTAGTTTTTTTTTATTGTAGCATATAAATAAATTATTTTTTATATTTGTAAATTCTTGATTTTGATCTAAAATATTTTTGAACAGTTAACCCTAAACCGTAATCAACAAATTTAGAAACCAAAACCAAACCTAGATAATTAACAAAACGAAATCGACACAAATAAAAAATAAAAAATGAAATGGAAACAAAAACAAAAACGTTCGAAAATGAAATTGAAATAAAACCGAACATATGTACCTAAATTGTTCTTAATCCTCATTAGGCAATACAAAAGTTACCACTAAATTAGTATAACCTTAAAAGTAATTAACATTACTCTTCAAATTTTAGATATGATAGTTTAGGCTTAGGTTTATGCCATGTCATGGCATAAAGGTCCTATTATGGTCCTGTTATGTCATGTGATGGTATAAAAGGATCAATTATGGACTCAATTTTATAGCAAAGCTAGATAAGTTACTAAAATTGGAGTTTGGTTTACATAGGTTCATAACGGAAGCTAATATGCCAGATATATATTTCATTTATACAAAATAAAAAATATTCTTGATTTATAATGTTGATTGATAATGAGTTTTCTAAATGGGGTGCAAATTATATATACATCTGAAAGATTTGAAAAATATAATTCCCAAGAAGTATTTTGAATATCTTTAGAAGTATATTGGTATATCTAGAATGTAATTTATATTATAAAATATTTGATATATGATTTGAAGTTGGTAGATATTTTGAGGAAGATTTATTAGATTATGTTATGATTAAGCTAATATTAGAAGAATGGTTTTAACAACATCTTTTGGTTTTAAAAGGTGCACAAGGTTTGAAGTTGAAATCATATTCGATTGTATATAATATTAAATTGTTAAGGAGCTATTTTTTTTTAAATAGTTAATTTAAGATATTAGTTGAAGCTATTTGAGAATGTGAGATAGTCCTAATGAACACACGAATTAAATTAATGAACCTAGGACAATCACAATGAACATATGATAGTCCCAATGAGCCTCAAATGATCCTAATGAATGTAGGGCAGTCTTAATGAACCTAAGAAAGTCCTAATAAGCCTAAGAAAGCCATAATGAACTTGGGACAATCCTAATGAACCTAGGATAGTCCTAATGAACCTACGATAGTGTAAACAAGCCTAGGATAGTGTAAGAAAAAATCACTACAAAAAAGACCTCAAATGCGTTAAATGAATTTCCCAATAATGCACTCTTATTTATCTTTTTTTGGTCATTTGGCTACCTTTTTTTTCAACATCTTGGTGTATACGCCCCTAAGAAGACCTTTTCCTCAAAAATTTCTTGGATCATGAACTCCTCATGTGCACCAAACATAAGTTGCCACTTGGAAGCTTCTAGTGCACACAATCCTTTCAATCAATCTACTCCATTGATCTCTCAAAACAATCTTAGTCTTTAATCCTCTATCCTTCATGACTATAAATAAATCATTATATGAGCTATTTTCAAGAACTCTTGTAATGCAATGTTATGTTGCCAATTTAAGCAACTTACATCCTATCTTGGTCACAAATCCATCTTGAAGCCATCAACCTTTAGCTACAACAAGAGTTTTCTTTCTGAGATACTATTGTCTTTCATCTTTTATACATTATCCTTTAACTCGATCTAAAGGTGGTACTTATGCATAGCATAATGGTTTGAAATTCATAGTTTAAGTCCTTTATTGATTTTTTATGCTTGCTTGCATACACATATATTGCTAGAATTTGGCAATTCTTTATAGCTTCTATTTTAGTTTATTCATGAAAGAGTATAAATGAAGCTATATTTAAAGTCAAAATTGTAAGATCCCCTCAATCATTGAGGTAGAATTCAAAATTGATTTCACCTCTAATTATATGAAAAATTTAATTTGTCTGTACATATCAAAATCTTTCAAAATTTTGCATATTAAACAATAAAATATTGTGATGAAGAAGTCTCTAGAGTCTTAGAAACCTTTATTTTCATAAAGTGCCAACACTGCATTTTTTCCCTAAAATATTCTCTTTGATTAATACGAAATTTTAAAATGGTTGCCACTAAAAGTATTAGGTCAGCGAAAGGAATTGGGATATTTAAAAATAGGCTTGCATCACTTTTTTAGCTTCATTGAGTTGTAGTTTGTTCATTGACTTAATAATTAAGTGCTTGCAAGTATGATAGTGGAATTTAGGAATGAGGATCATATAGTATGTTAGGAATTTTATTTGGAATGTTAGTCAAAATAATATTCTAGTTGATAATTATAAATGCATGTGTAAAATATTGTTGAAATTGATTATTTTAAAAGTAAATATTGCAAGGTTAATTTTGTTTTTAATTGTTGGCATGTTGTGTTGATTTTTATGTAAGAGTTTCATTTCTTATTCAACTTTGTAAGAGAATTTGTGTATGAATTGATATCTTAAATTTTATAGAAAGATTATATATGAAAACAAATGATTGCGGAGTTTTATAATAAATGATTTATAGAAAATAATATTTTTTGAAGGTTTTGTAAATTATAATCTTGTGTAGATTTGATTATGGGAGAAATTTAATGGTGAAATATGCCTAACTCTTCAAAAGTTTTGATGTTTTGTCTTTACATGACAACCACTTAGAATATAATATGTTTTAAGTATGTCATTTATAGTCATGGGAGATTAGTTTTTTTTTAAGATTGTTTGAAGACTAATCAATGTAATATGAATTGATGGCAATTATCTCAAAACTATGTAATTGAATTCTAATAAATTATCATGTACACTAAAACACTAGAAATATGGAGCATCCAAACACACACGTGCATTTTTCAAAATAACTTTAAGTCAAAGTTAACAAAATATTATGTTGTCTTAGTAATATTGCTTCCATGCTATATATTCCTACACTAGAAGGAGGATCATCTTATTTCTCACTTCTTTATTGATCTTATGTATGAAATATTTTATATTGATTTTAATAGTTGATGCATTTTACAAGAAATGAATTTATTAAATTGAATATATAATAGATTTATGATGTTTCATTGAAAGTTTTTATTAAGTTTTGTGCGCAAATTTTATATTTCAAGATTCAATAGTATGTACATGTATATTTTTTTAAGTTCAATATTATATTATATATTTCATGTGTATCTCATTCAACAACATAGAAATGTTACTATTTATAAATGTTTTTTTTTTTAATTTAGTAAAATAGATTCTTCTTTGACATAGAGTTGTATATAATTCATGTATATCTTTATATATGCAGGAGTTCTTTGTTATCATGGATGTCTTTGACATAGATGAACTATTAGGTGAAAATCCCCCACCACAACCCCCTCCTCCTTCTCCTCCACCTCCACCACCACCACCACCACCACCACCCCCTAGATTGGATGAAATTCATTTAAGAGAACGAATTAATGAAAACCTACAAGTGATTGAACAAAACATTGCTGCTATCCAAAATGAGCAAGTCACGCCACCCCATCTTGTAGACTTTGCAAAATCAATGCAAACTGTTGTCGAGTCAGTTAGATCTGTTGATTCTCAATTAGATCAATTTCATAGACGATGACAAGAGTTGCATGATTTTTATGTCGATGGTTTAACTTATAGGCAAATCACTGATTTGACAATAACCAAAGCTCATTTATGTCCATATTTTACCAACCCAAAAACAAGAGAACCAATGCAACCTAACCAGAAAAGAATTTCAATTAGGTGGTGTGTGCATCCAGAAATGGCTAGATATTTTTGGGATAGATGGTGGATGGTTTTTGATTATCCACCACATCATAATTATGAGGTCCCTTTTTATTTTTTGAAGAAATTATACTGTGAGTTTGTAATGAACCAAAAAACTAGATTATTTTGATATTAAGTCATTCCAGGGTGTTCGTCGTGGAATGCCATAGCATAGATTAGGGGCACGGAGTAATAATCCCCTACCGGATCCACCCATAGTTCCACTTGTTGCTCCATCGATTCCTGCAGATGTCCAAAATACATCATTCATTTCGACATTAGATGCTTTGACTTCCCTCACAGGTAACCTAAGTGAGCAAGCTGCTCACATGACATCTGCTCCTCGATGGATGCCACATATGTGTTCGAGATGTCATGAGACGTGTGTAGGTCCTACTACTGCTGCAGGATCTACTTCAGTTCCAGATGAGCATGATGCAGTAGATGATAGTATGATGACATCTTATATGGATTTTCTTTGCTCGGATGTTCATCTTGACCAGGTATAGATATATATATACATGTACATGTCAATCTTTTTATACTTCATTAAATATAGGTATAAACTAAGTGCATCTCTTTTTTTATACAATCTAATACTTCATTAAATAAATTTCATTTATGTAGATAAGGACTACACTAAATATTAGAGTCAATATTGCATCTACTGGAACACAACTCGGCACACCTTATGGGGTATAGTATAAATTTCTATCTAGACATTGTACTAGATCTTTTTAAGTTAATATGTTATCATTGTATACTATATAAATTTTCATGTTCATACATTGAATGCTTCTTTCTCCAAGATTCAGGTCATGAGGGACCCTCTACATCACATCGAGAAGAGGGTCTGACTATTGTGACACCATCTATGGTATGTATCTTATAATTCTTAAATTAAATATGAACTCTTACAATATTGTAACTTAACTTGAAATTACTTAGTACACATATATATGTTCACTAAATATAATTTCATTAAATGCATGTATGCAGGTGGACACTACCATTAGGATAGGTTATCCTCATAATTTTGATCAAAGCCAATTTGAATGCACATCGACATCCTTTGAGTATTAATATGTAATACTTAATTTGATCTTATTTTGACTCTTAATTTAAGATTTAATTGGACACTTTGAATTTGACCTTGTATAGGAGTTAGCTAGCACTACATTTGGTGTTGATACTGCACAAGATACCGCTAGAGGAGATACTGCTAGAGGATCTGATGAGCATATGGTAAGTTTGTAACTTAATTTATGAATTCTAATATATTTGATAAATGATTCTTTTAATAGTTAATTTCAAGTAATATTTTAATATTATTTTTTTATTGTATAGCATGAGACAGGTGGATCTGGACCACGTCCCGGGGACAAGAGAGATACTGCTAGAGGATCTGATGAGCATATGGTAAGTTTGTAACTTAATTTATGAATTCTACTATATTTGATAAATGATTCTTTTAATAGTTAATTTCAAGTAATATTTTAATATTATTTTTTTATTGTATAGCATGAGACAGGTGGATCTGGACCACATCCCGGGGACAAGAGAGATACTGCTAGAGGATCTGATGAGCATATGGTAAGTTTGTGACTTAATTTATGAATTCTACTATATTTGATAAATGATTCTTTTAATAGTTAATTTCAAGTAATATTTTAATATTATTTTTTTATTGTATAGCATGAGACAGGTGGATCTGGACCACGTCCCGGGACAAGAGATCACGAGATGTTATTGATGATAGCACTTAGATTTTACTGTTTATTTGGCTTTGATATGTACTTTTTTATGGACTTTACACATTTGTTTACACATGCACATACTTTATATATATGGATAGTTGCCTAATAGGATTAGATCATATATATTTTGTGCATACTTTATATATTTTGTGCACATTAGATATTATGTGGAGTGAACATCATGTTACCATCTAGACATATATATGGATTATGTGGACTTGAAATTTTATTGTTTATTTGGCTATGATATGTACTATTTTACGGGCTTTACATATTTGTTTACACGTGCACACACATACTTTATATATATATGGATAGTTTCATAATAGGATTAGATCATATATATTATGTGCATACTTTATGTGTATTGTGCCCATTAGATATTATGTGGACTTGAAATTATGTGGACTTGAAATTTTGTGCATACTTTATATATTATGTGGACTTGAAATTTTATTTATGGAAGTTGTGCTTAAACAACTTTATAGGCATTATGTGGACTTGTAATTTTATTCTTGGAATTTCATTTAAATAGTTCTTGTGATTAGATAAACTAAATGTGCATACATCATGAACTAAGTATCGAAACATATCTTATAATTATAACATATTCTAAATTAAAAAGTATCATTTAACAAATATAATGAATAGAACTTGATTAAAACATAATTATCTCATTCATAAATTTGACCAATAGTCTCTAATTTATGTATATTGTACACAAAATGTAATCAAGAAGACATATCTAAAATAAAATAAACAGTCTATTTAAATAACTTTGTTTTCATTGATGCCTTCTACTTGTGGTACACCTGAAACAAAATTTTACTAGATTCATTCCGTTATACCATCTGCATCCTCTCTCTTTTGCAAAGCATCTATAATTGTCTCATGCTTTTCTATAGAGAGAGTCCATAATTGTTTATTAGCAGGCCTGCCACGATATCTATCCAATTTTATATTAGTTGCCACTACCAAATGCGAGTAATGTATAATCTTCTTCTCTAATTCATAATCTTCAAATGCAGGCAATCCATTCTTTCTTGTTAGATATTTGCGTAGCCAAGTGCCAACAACAACCACAGATCCTATTGGATAGTCATAACCATCATCATCTACTCGAGGAGTAGTTAGCTTATGTTTTGGCTCTACACATCAAGCCAACCAATACTCTGTCCCCTCTTCATTGTCCTCTGGTGCAACAATAGCATAGACATGTCCTGTGCACAAAACAATTTTATTTTAATATTTAATGAGAAATAAAAACAAAAATATACACTCTAAGATTTCATAAATTTATGTACTATTTAATAAATCAAAACAAATTTCAAAAATAATTTTACCTTGTTGTATAAGATTTGAAATGTGATCATAGTCATTTGATGCAAACATTTGATCCATATCTTCATTAGTTCTTTCATGCGGATCATTTGCATCTATGGGTGTCAATGATCTTTGTTGCCATTCTTCAACCCATTCTTTATTCTCACAAAATTCCCAATCTCCGAAAACACAAAATTGACAAAAGCAAGCAAGTTGCCTTGTGAATATAGTCCATGTGTTTGAATTAGAACTCTTAAATGAATTCCATTTAGCTAATCCAATGATGGTATTACAATCATGCCGAATAGGAATACTATCTTCCTCTATCAACCAGAAGAAACGTCGAATTGCAGAGTTTTCAGTTGATCCTTTTGACAACTTTGAATTGCACCAATCTACAACTGCATGAGCATCTCTGAATTTCACTGCATCCTCAAATTTCAATTGTTCTCTAGCAAGAGCTCTTTTTATACAGGCACCGACTCCATCGTGTTCCCCCTTACCATGTCCCGCTTCAAAAAAACTCCATAAATGTTGGACATTGGTTATCTTGTGAACTTTGCATAGCCAATAAAACATTCTTGCATTTTTGAATTGTCTAGTGTAGTTATCTGACCATATCATATGTCGTTTCATGTCAATTTCTCTTTCCTTAAGATTATCATAAAATACCTCGAAGAAATGTTGGACAAACTCTGAAGAGTGTAATCGATTATCGCTAACATAGAAATGATACTCCCTCAAAAATTTTCTGTTATCTTCTGTACTGTCATGGTCATGTCTATATATAATGTGCACAAATATGGCCACTTGCACTGAGTTGTAGTATTGTGATTGAGTTTCCTCTTGTGGTTTTAGAGTATAATTTTCTGCAAAATCCACAAATGATACTATTGTTCCAACTGGAAATGTGTTCTTGCATATACGAAACTATCCATCAAGCCATCGGGCATGTTGTGAATGTTTCACATATTTTGGAACAATACGAGTTTTAAACTCACTAATAAATGCATTCACACTATTCTGTTCTGTAATCAATTCTAAACATTTCCCCATCTTTCCATCCTTTAGAGGGTATTCTATATTTTTAAATCTCCTAACATCAACCATTTTTTGTCCAAACTCAGATGAAACATGTTCATGCAAACATTCACCTATCGAAGAATAGTTCCCACATAAATTGCAAAGACCATAAATGCATGAATTGGAAAGAAATAATTGTTCATTAGATGGTTTACAAAATAAACTTCCAATAAAATCTTTTATAGTTTCAGGTGGAACATAAACACCACAATCCTGCACAAGATCATTACCATGCAACATACAAGAATATATCAAAAAACATAATAATACTAACGAAACTGGACATGAGTTTTACAACAACAAGATATTCTTTGTTTATTGATTTTAACATACCAGGGTTTGCATTTTTCAAATGATCTTTAACTAATTCATAAATTCATTAACACAGATTCATCACTAAATTTTTTAAAGAATTCAGTTTGAGTCATGTCAAGAAGATGTTTTGGATGAGGATCACGAATTTTTGATCCCACCCTTAACTTTAAAACATCTCTAGCATTTGATGAAACTCTAGTGTTATCATGCCAAAATTTTGCAATTAATTGTTTAGTTTCATCATTTAATTTCATGTCCGACCTTTGAAGTCTACCACTAAAACTCCAACTATGGTTTAGTGGATCAATCTCAATTGTGTCTCTTCTTTTGGCTGCTCTTGACAAGGTTCTACGATGTAAGTTCAAATAGCCACTTATATCACTTAACATTCTTTTACTAACAATCATTTTGTCAACTATAGCAATCATTATAACTCTACGTGTTGCATTCTTATCTTTAGATTGACTTGTTTTTCCTATAGAATCGATGGCACTGGCAACAGTAGATACAACTTTCTTATATGATTCATCTTTTCTTTTTGGTTTTGCATAAATACCTATTTTTTCATGACTTTATGCATTTTTAACATTTTTATTAATTGTAGCATTAATTGACATTGGAATCCTAACTTTTTATTATAGAAAAATTGTTTATATAATATGTTTGCATGTGTTCTGATTTGTCTCCAAGAAACTAACCCATT
The DNA here is from genome assembly GCF_030272615.1 of Cryptomeria japonica. Taxonomy (NCBI): domain Eukaryota; kingdom Viridiplantae; phylum Streptophyta; class Pinopsida; order Cupressales; family Cupressaceae; genus Cryptomeria; species Cryptomeria japonica. The sequence continues at coordinate 728,283,790 of NC_081411.1, read as the reverse complement.
AAGATTATCTAGCACATTGCTATCAATAGTAAAAAAATTACATTCATTTTCTTTTAGAGAGGGTGGTGTAATATTTTCAATTTTTATTTCTTTTCGTATTGGTGTCTGAAATTTATATCCAGCTTCATTTAAATCAGCAATTTGATTGGCATCATAGTCATCGGGATTTAAAAACATACCAGGATTTACATCCACATCAACATTTGCATCAACAGTCATACCCGTGTGTGGTTCTACATTTCTTGCATCCATCATGATGTCTTCAATGGTCTCATCTACAACGGGCACTGAACTAGATGCTTCAGAATTGTTATTCAATTGTCGTTGTTGTGATCTTCGATCTCTTTGGCGTTTTGCCTCCTCTCTTTGTGCTTGAATTTCATCCACTGTCATTGTCCTCTTTTTTTTCTTTTGACGTTGCTTAGAACCCATTTTTACAAACTTGTCTTCAAAAAATAATATCTTTTTACTGAGTTCTTCAAAAAATCGTGTAAAAAATATTAAAAAGTACTGCCAAATGATGTAAAAAATCTTTGTCAGTATGGATTTCAATGATAGTGTGGTAAATCGATGCAATCTATCTTTTTTATTACAGTAACGGTTATTTAGAAACGGGGGCCCGTTATTTAAATAACGGGCCCCCATTTTTAAAACGGGGGCCCGTTGTTAAATCCAACAGGCAAAAAATGAAACGAGCCCCCGTTTATAAAATGGGGGTCCGTTATGCAAAATTTGAATTCACAACCCGCCACTTGCCTTGGGATTAGGCCCGGGATAGGCCTAGGATGGCCACACCTAAGACATGAACCTGCAAATTCAAAGCTCCATGAATGAAAGCACAAATATGATGAAATGAAAGAGTTTATGTGCCTCTAATCAAAGAATTTTTATACAAAATTGAAACCCATTTCAGATTATACTGTCTAGATTCTAAATATGTAAATTAATTTAAAAATTGATTATTTTAACTATTTTTCATTTAATTTATACTAAATCAGGTTCATAAATTTGAAATATTAACTAATTTTCTTAATTTAATAACTTTTTTATTTTAATGAATTTTGAAAACAAAATTATATGTCATCAATCTACACAAAATTCTTTTCAATTTAAAAAAAAAATAATTCAAAAAATGCTAAGCTTACTTCAAATTATGTGGGTCATACACGTCAAATTTTTAAAAAGATAATTACGGCCATTAAAAAAAAATATTTGAAAAAAAAATACAGAAAAATATGCTCATCAATCTTCAGTGTGTTACAAACCATTTCCCAAAACGGTTTGAGAAAATAATTTTAATTGTGTCAAAAAGTGTGGGTCGTACACATGCATGGTATGGTCCTGAAACAGGCATTTTTAAAACATAGTTTTTAGAACTCCATTCAAAAAGTTATTTTTTATTATGTGGGTATTAAAATAAATTACATATTTGAAAAGTACACTTAGAGAGCTATCTTTTATATTGCTGACTTTTTCCAAGATTCAATCTCTAAGTGTTTCAAAATTTAAACTCAAGTGAGACAAAATCTGAAAAACAGGGAAAACACTTCCACTTTTTGGCCAAAAAGTGGACTCATCTTCTTGCACTGACCCATAACCTAGATAAACCGGGAGCGAATATAGGTCCACACACTAAATTAATGATCTCCATTCACCATGTTTTGAACATGATCACCAACACCATCCTGAATCTCCACCAGAAGCTACACCAACACCACTTATGCATATCATCAAATATCTTCATCAAAAGCTCTATTGGTGAAACCCTTGCCGGACCCGCAAGCCAAGCTTCCAAGCAAACAGGATAGAATTTGATCACCAAAAGAAAATGAACTGACTGAATATGAACATGAGTATCATGAATAAGCCAATTGCATAACCAAACTATACCAGAGTCTATCGGATCATGCTGGATCCAAACCAACCAGAAACTATTCAACCTACCAGGACTAGAAGGGTGTTGGTAAAGCATCCAAAATAGCTAGTGTTGACATCAATGATAAAACATCAATGCAACAGATAATCAATTCCTCCAAATCGCCAAAAACTTCCCCCTTTGGCATTGATGGCAACAATAGATGTGAAAAACATCTAAGTACCAAGAAATGCCAAACAAGTCTCTCCCAATGGAAGACAACCAACAATCTCGCACTCAAAGATATAGCAATGAAGTTCTGAAACAAAGACCAAAATCCCCATGTGAATGATATCTCTATAAACCTTTTAATTAGACATATATCTCTCCCCCCAATGTATACAACTCCTTAAGTTTTTATTTTTCACATCAATATATCTCCCCCTTTGACATCAATTCTAGAAATCTGACAAAAATATCAAAGAAAAAACATAAACCATTGAATCACAATGCTAACTACTCCCCCTGAGTAGTAGCATCCCCACATTAGTGCCAGAATGAAAAATATCTCTGATAATGCATACTGGACTGATGCCAAAAGGAATCAATGAGTTCTCTGCGAGAGAGGCAGAAACCCCTAGCCTGTCTCTTAGGTACTCAAATGGTTTCTTAGGCAAAAGTTTAGTGAAAATATATGCACTCTTCTCTTTAGTGTTCACATAAACCAATCTAACTTCATTTTCTTCCACCTTCTCCTTCAAAAATTTATACTTGATAGATATGTTCTTTGTCTTAGAGTGAAATGCTGGATTCTTTGATATGTCAATAGCAGTAGAGTTATCATAGTGAATAACTACCAGTCCGATGCAATGCACTTTTATATCCTTCAACATTTACTTCATCCATAAAACTTGTATATTGTTAGTAGCAGCAACAACATACTCAACTTTAGCAGTAGATAAAGAAGTACATGACTATTTCTTGTTGATCCATGAAACCAACTTCTTTCCAAGAAAGAAAGCTCCACCAAAAGTACATTTCCAATCATCAACATCTCCAAACCAATCAACATCTGTATATGCACATAACATAAAGTCATCATCCTTAGGGTACCACAAACCATATTCTGATGTACCTTGCAAGTATCTAAAAATCCTTTTCACTGCACTCTCATGATTTTCTCTAGGATCGCTCTGAAATCTAGATGCAATACAAACAACATTCATTATATCAGGCCTAGTCTGAGTCAAATAAAGAAGACCTCCAATCATAGATCTGTATCTTGTAGGATTTATCGGTGCAAAAACATCTTTTCTTGTCATTTTCTCACTTGTAACCATAGGAGTACTTACCAGTTTAGAATCTCCCACACCAAATTTCTTCAACAATTCCCTAGCATAGTTAGTTTGACAGATGAAAATACCTTTATCAGTCTGAGTAATTTGTAAACCTAAGAAAAATTTCAGTTCCCCAATCATAGACATTTCAAATTCTTTCTCCATATTCTTAGAAAATTCCAAACATAACTTCACCTCCAAAAATGATGTCATCAACAAATAATTCAATAATCAGTATATCATCATCACTGACCTTATAATATAAATTACTATTAGCATTACCCTTAGTAAAACCAAGCTTCAAAAGATATTTATCCAACCTTGCATACCAAGCTCTAGGTTCCTTTTTCAATCCATATAAAGTTTTCCTTAACTTGCAAACCATGTTTGTATCATCTGATAGTGAAAAACCATCAGGTTGCTCAATATAAACTTCCTCATCAAGATCCTCATTCATAAATGCACACTTAACATCCATCTGATAAACCTTGTAGTTTTTATGTGCAACATAGGCAACAAATAATCTTACAACTTCAATCCTAGCTACACGTGCAAAAGTCTCACCATAATCAATTCCTTCCTTCTCAGAATATCCTTTACAAACCAATCTAGCCTTATTCCTTACAAATTGACTATCCTCATTCAATTTATTCCTAAAAACCCATTTAGTTCCAATAACATCCTTATTTTTAGGCTGGGGAACCAATGTCCATGTGTTATTTTTCTCAATCTGATCTAATTCTTCTTCCATAGCTTTCAACCAATATTCATCTTTACATGTCTCAATTACTGATACCAGTTCAACTTGAGAAATTAAACATACCTCATTAGGTGCTAGTCTTCTTCTTGTCATTACTTCATTGTTCTTATCCCCAATGATTTGATCTTCTAAATGATTCAATCTCACATACCTAGGAGTAATCTAACTCTTTGTTCCTCTTCTCAGTTCTTCAGTTATTGTAGAATTTTTTGATACTGTCGGAGTAACTGGTTCAACTCTTTGTTCTTGTAAAGGGGCTACCGGTTCAGATATAATAATTTCCACTTTTGGTTCTTTCTCATAAACTCCGATTTGACCTCTATTCAACTCATCCACCTTGACATTAGCACTCTCCACAGTTCTCTGCAATCTCTTGTTATAACATCTATATGCCTTTCTTTCATTAGAATAACCAAAAATTATGCCTTCATCACATCTAGGATTAAATTTTCCAATGATATCATCTCTCCTAATATAACACCTACTACCAAATATTCTAAAATACTTAACTATAGGTGTATTGCCAAACTATAATTCATAAGGTGTCTTAGCAGTTTCTCCTTTGATATGTACTCTGTTGAATGTATAAACTACTATGCTCACTATTTCTCTCTAGTAGATATGAGGTAGACTAGCTTCCATCATCATTGTTCTAGTAGCATTCAAGATAGTCATGTTCTTCCTTTCCACAAATCCATTTTGTTGAGGTGGCTGGGGAGCAGAAAATTGTCTCCCTATACCATGCTTGTCACAAAAGTTATTAAACTCACCAAATGTGAATTCTCCACCATGATCTACCTCAAACATTTAATCTTCAATCCTGTCTTAGTTTCAACTTTAGCTTTAAAGATTTTAAACTTTTCAAATGCTTCAGATTTCTCCCTTAGAAAAGTAACCCACATCATTCTAGAATAATCATCAATGATTAGCACAAAATATCTATCACGTTGAAAACTTTTAACTCTAGCAGGGCCACACAAATCAGTATGAATAAGATCAAGAACACCGTTAGATTTATCTTGTATACTCCTAAAAGAGGTTTTGACCTATTTAACCATTTGACATTCTTTACATACCTGATTATAGGGCTTCACAATCTTAGGTATATCTCTAACTGCCTTAGTTTAACTGATCTTTATAATGCAATCAAAATTCACATGACACAACCTTTTATGCCATATCCAACTCTCATCAATTTGTGCAATCAAACATGTCTTCTCATCGGAATTCAAATGAAATATATTACCTTTTGTATGTGTACCAAATACAATCTCCAAACTAGATTTGTTACTGATTTTGTATTTTCCATCCTTGAACTGTAATTGAAATCCCTTATCCACCAATTGTCCTACACTCAAAATATTATGCCTTGAACCTTCAACATAATAAAAAATGTCAGTATTGTTCTTACCATCCAATTATATAGTTCCTTTTCCTTTGATCATACATGCTTTGTCATCTCCAAATCTAACTAGACCGCCATCAAATTCCTACAAAGATAGAAACTTCCCTTTATCTCTGGTCATATGATGTAAACAACCACTCTCAATTACCCATTCATCCTTGTCTTGAAATTTAGCAACAAGTGTCTTCTCTTAGGTACATTCTCTTCCCATGCAAAAACATCTTCTTTGATAGCCAAGAACACCCATTCCTTTCCATTGCTGAAACCACTAGTAGAATCTTCTGTCGGTTTATCATTAGAATCAGTAATGCCTTCCTCATCCACTATGTAGCATGATTTTTCTCCGTTTTTCCTATACTTATACTTGTTCTGATATCCAAGGTTAGGATAAAAATATTTTCTAACTCTTTCTTCAAATCTTGAATTTCTTTCAGGATATCTAGATGCAAAATGACCAATCTTATTACATGCAAAACATTTAAAAGGTGTTTTTCCTTCATACTTACTTCCTACCGGTCCTTTAGGCACTCTTCTAGGAGATAGTGGTTCAAGTTGCTCAAATTCATCATCTTCTCTCTTCATATCATCCAATTCCTTTGCATATAAAGCTTTCTAATCTTGCTTACCAATTGCTGATGCAGATGCATGAAAAGTAAGTTCAGTCTTCACAACTCTAGAAGGTCCAAATTCTTCAAGCTCAAAGGCAGATAATTTACCAACCAAAGTATCTCTGTTGATAGATGTATTAGCCATTATTCTCAATTCATTAATAGTAGTAGCCTTCATCTTGTAAGCCATTGGTAGGGCTCTTAGGACTTTAGAAACTATTTCATCTTCACTCAGAGTTTCACCACAACATTGAATTCCCATAACAATCTCATTTACACTTTCCATGAATGCAGTAATCCTTTCATCTTCTTCCATCTTCAGGTTTTCATATCTCACTCGGTAACCATCAAGTTTAGCAATCTTCACTGTAGCGTCACCTTCATTAAGAGTCTCTAGCTTATCCCATATAGCCTTTCGAAATGATTTGTTAGTTAATCTCATTATTTGTTGATCAAAAAGTGTAGACAAGATGGCTTCTCTTTCTCTACAATCATTCTTGAGCTCCTTATCCAGATTTGTGGGAGGAGGATTGCCAGATGCCAGATTATGAGGTGTAACGCCATTCTGTGTGATCTCCCAAATCTCCTTACCAAGACATCAGATGAGTCTCCATCTGAATCTTCCATATTGTGTAATTTGTTCCATCAAGCCTAGGAATATCTCTCCAAAAGATATCTCTAGATGAACTGGATGAAATTGAATTGTTAGTAGCCATAGGATCTTCCTCAAGCGGTTAAGCTTTTTGCAGAGAGGACCAAATCTCTGATACCAATTGTTAGACAATTGAAATAACCGAAAGACAATTTAGAGGGGAGATTTAATTAGATGTCATAGATTACTAGAACATTTAGCAATTAAAACTTTAATACTGGAACCCAAAACACTAATACAGGAATGCTTAAACCAAATACCAGAATAGCAGTTAAACCAATTAAGCATAAACAATAATCACAGAATAAATACCATCCACATGACACCAAGATTTATATGTGGAAAACCTGGTAAAGAGAAAAACCATCATGGGAAGCCTACCCATAGTCAGATAATACTTCTATAGTAAGTATGTGAATTACAATGGAGGGGCCTACACTTGCAGGAAGACCAACAACCTAGAGAAAACTGCTCATCATGAAAGGAGTCTCATTGACTACATAGAAATCCATACTACAATCTAGAAGAAGGAATGAACTGTAAAGATAGCATCTCCTATGCATGAGTATAGTTACGGTTAAGCTCAATACCAGAGGACTAAATCTTCTTACATAAACCCAATTTAATCTCCAATGATCGACCAAATCCTCTACCTGAATGATATTACATTATTCGCACATTACATATCCATATCCCATTCCTTGACCTTATACCTATGATAATCTACAGTGAGATCTTACAACATATATACAAACCTTCGACCATAATTAATCAGGTTGATCACCAGACAATAAACCAATTACATAATTACAAAACATGTTGGCCTTTGACCAAACAAATAATATCCCACTCATAAGAAATCCCAAAAACACATCAAGAGGTCCAATCCATATGTTGCATTAAGCCGATCCATAACCTAGATCAACCAGGACCCAATATAGGTTGACACACTAAAGGAATGATCTCCATTCGCCAATTCTCGAACATGATCACCAACAACATCTTGAATCTCCACTAGAAGCTGGACCAACATCACTTATGCATATCATCAAAGATCTTCCTCAAAAGCTTTGCCAGTGAAACCCTCATCGGAATCGCAAGTCAAGCTTCCAAGCAAATAGGATAGCATCTGATCACCAGACCCAAACCAACTGACAAAATATGAACATGAGTATCATGAATAAGCCAATTCCATAGCCAAACCATATCGAATCCTACCAGATCATGCCATATCCAAACCAACTAGAAACTACTCAACCTAGTGGGACCAGAAGGGTGCCGGTAAAGCATCCAAAACAACTAGTGTTGACATCAATGACAAAACATCAATGCAACACATAATCAATTCCTCCAAATGACCAACACTATCCTGCCAAAATATAAGAGGAATAGGGTGCCATGCTCCTGTCCTGGGTAGGACCACGGTACCATGCCCCTGTCCAAGTGGTTTCTACTTAGATTTGGTCACTGGAACTGTGTATGTGTACTTTGCTTGTCCTGAAATTTGCAGTGATGCTCAGATCCTGAATCTACACCTGTGTTTGAAAATAGGGTTTTGGGTGGCTATATAGGGTTTTTTCCTTACTCAAACCCCTATTTCGGTGATTTCCACCTCAACAAATTGCCAATTTGTATAGTAACATAGTATGTGCAAAAATCTTGTGTGTGTGCAAGACCCTAGGATGGCTACAAACAATCTAAAGCAACCCTAAAGAGTAAACCCTAAATGCTTGTAATTGACAAAGTAAATGCTCTAAATCAATTATATATAGTGATCTAAGGCATGAATGTAAATCAAATTGATTTAATGAAGCTCATACAAAGACATGGAAACAACATGAAATCATACCAAACCCTAAGGGAGAGGTTCAAGCCAATCTTCAGTCGTTGATCTCCTATTGCTTTCCTACATCTTCAAAAGCCCCCAATTGATGAAAGAATTCTTGATTTATGCTTGAAAAGTGTTTTTGAATGTTGTTCAAGACTTCAAAAGATATACTCTTTCGCTACAAACAGGGCTCCTTATGATCGCTCCAAAAGCTTTTTTCCTAGATCTTAGATTCTCCCTCCAAAATAGAGAAAGAGAGATCTTATGTATGAAACGTAGATCTTAATTTCATCTTTAGGATGACCTAGGATTTTAATTTCCCACTAATTTATTGGGGTTAAGCATTATAATATCATAAAATTATGCTCTCAAAATTTTGGGAAAAATGTCCCAACTTTTTACCAAATTTTCATGACCATTAGATATGATGATATTAGAGTGAATCCCAAAGTTACAACTATTTCTGAGATGTTTTGATATGCAAAATTGGGCCTTAAAGGTCAAAATAGGACATAAATAGGGTTTATGATTTAATGATTTATTGAATGAATAAAATGAAAAGGGGAATGCTTAGGGTGAAGGGCCCAACTTTATAATGTGTGAAGTGATGAAATATAAATTTAGATCTAATTTAATTAATTAATTAAATGCTTAAAGGAAATTATAAATGCAAGATGCAAAACACACTAAGGCGGGTGCTAAACCAAGTGTGGAATTGTACCAGCCTAGCAAGGGTGTACAATTTACGACGCTACAAAAGTTTTAGCCTTGGTCTTTCTATGTCTATGTTAGGTATAACAACATATGTCTTTTTATCATTTGTTTTTTGTTTTGTAATTAGTGTTAAATTTCAAATTGGATTTTCTTTTGTTTAACCCTTGTGGCCTAACGTAGTGGTGCAACTCTCTCTATCGTTTTGTCGAAGGCCCCTTTTCACATTTCATTTTGGGTTTTTTTAAAATTAATCTAACAAGTTTGCTTTCAGCTTTAGGTAATTATTGAAACTACTAATAATTTGGTTGCAAGGGTAATTTAGATGTGTGTTTATTGTTTTCTAGTTTAATTCAACTCACATGACTTTCATTGATCATTTTATTTATTTGTTAAAGGGTAAATGAACTTTGTTTGAATTGTCTTGTTCTTTTGGCACATTTTTGTTTACAACCCTAAGGTGATAAAAAAATGTATACTCTCCCCTCACCTTCCATTTGATCTTGGGTGTAAGAGAAATTGTTATTATCCTTTAGAGGTCCTACCTCTCATCTTGTGAGATGGAATGACCCAAGTCATACTTTGTTTCCATTTGCTATATAAATAATTGTGATTTTTGATGAAAGTCTCTTATTACCTGGTGTTGATATGTTATATCAACGGATGTCTCCTCCAGTATCCTTGTGATGTGTAAAACCCAAAATTTTTGGGAGACCTCTTAATTGAGAGAACCACCACATGTATGATCACCAATATACCCTGAAACGTTATTGGACACCAATTTCTTTAGTGTCCCAAAATCCCTTTTTTCTTGTTGGTGTAAGAGGTCGGACCTTGAGATAGATTTCCCTCGATTCATAAGATCTTTGGGGTATGAGACTTTGGTATGCTTGAGAAGTGAGTGTCATGCAAGGGGGGTGGCAATGCCACCAAGTCCCTTTCTATCCACCTTGTTTTAGTATTTGGAGAAATCCAAGTGGGGACTCAGTAAGTAGCACCCTATTTCCAAGCCTAGGTTGTGCATGTTTTTTAAGTGTTTTCGATTTTGTTGAGACCCATAGAAATTGGGCTATTTTGGCCTGTAGAACAGACACATTTACACTTAGATTTTGGACAAAACTCTTTTAGACATTGTGTCTTCTTGTTTGCTATGTTTTATTGCCACAAAAACATAAACATTGAGATCTCCTCACTTATCAACAACATTAAAAATTGTACAGAAATCAAAATTTTATAGAAATGTTCCTATGTTCACTTTCAAGATGTATATGATCTCTTTGGCCATGTTCATGCTCATTTCCAGGTTGTATACAATATTGAATCGTCCATGTCTTTTCTCATTTCCATTGTGTATAAAACTCATCTTGACATGTCTCTGTCTATTTATGACATGTACTTGAACAAAACTAAACAACATTATCAACAATGAGATCACATCTATGTATTATCTTATCTCATCTATGTCACTTTGTGGTGTGTATTTGGAGAGAAGTGAGAAAATATTATCAATAATGAAATCACATTTTTGCATTATCTTGTCGTATTTGTGTCATATTTTGGTGCGTATTCACAACTTTATACTGTGTATTCAGACAAAACTGAGAATTACATTATCAACATTGAATCCATGTCTATGCGACTATGAATTCATACTACGTCTATGTTTTTGAGATCATAAGAGCTTATATGGATGAGAAAATATTATCAATAATGAAATCAAATTTTTGCATTATCTTGTCGCATTTGTGTCATATTTTGGTGTGTATTCGCAAGTTTATACTGTGTATTCAGACAAAACTGAGAATTACATTATCAACATTGAATCCATGTCTATGCGACTATGAATTCATACTACGTCTATGTTTTTGAGATCATAAGAGCTTATATGGATGATTCCATAGGATTTCATTTAGGTAAATCATCATTTGGTCTAGGCTTTTCATCCACTTTCAAACATTTTCAGAAATCATTTTCAGTCCCCCATTTACATCTTTCAACTAGAGTCAAAAGGGTTGTTTAGTATTCCCTACCATATATTGAAAACATATTACATTACAATATTAGGTGATTTCCACATAAGATTTATCATATTGGGTACTATTTGGGCATATCTAGTTAAGTTCAACTTACCTTACTAGGAGTATATCATCTCCTAGTAAGCCACACCTTGCTTTAGATCATCACATTTTGGAATAACGTTTTGGGACATTGCAAGACAATTATAGATTTATTTTTCATTTCATAATCCTCTTGGTCTCCCATGGTCTTAATTTTATTCCATCCTATATTTTAGCCAAGGTTAGTTCATGGTTCAAACTCATTCAGAAACAATTAGAAGACAAGTTGAAGAAGCTCAACAATTTCTCAACATGTAAACATGAGTTTGACGAAGATGAATTTTACAACCCACAATATTTTGAGAATCACAGTAATCCACCAGAAGTTGATAATGAGTCTATTGCTACAATAGACATTCAAGACACTATATCTAATGTATGATTTAATACAATGGCTGAAGAAATCATGAGAAGAGACTATCAATACTTTTTACAATTGTTTGTTTAAACTGGTGCAAGACTACCCCATGACTTTGATGTGTTACAAAATTTTGGAAGAGAATCCCAATCAAGCTAATGCTGGTAGTCATGATGGTGGACATGGACATGAGCGTACCATGCCTGAGTCACCCTCATCCTTGTTTAAAAAACTTGAAGTGGCTGATACTCACGCTTCTACCAATGATGCTAGAAATACTCATGAATAATATTGTGCTCGTCCTCTCCAAGGAAAAAGGAATAATAATGCATATGCTAAACAACAAGAGAATAACCAAGATCATGTCAATGCCTATGCAAGAAGACCACATGTTAGATTCAAGGCACAATGCTTAAGGTCAAGCTTACAGTACCCATTATGGCCATGGTCATGACACATACAATTGTCCTAGGCCTAGTGGTCCTCATCATAATACATACCAAGTGGCCATTACAACAATTACATGCCTCCCCATATGAGAATATCTATGATAAATATCACTCCTACATGCATTGCATTCCTCCTCCACCTCCTGGTGGCTCGAGCATAGGAATAACTCAAAGAGACAAAGAACCACCTAGTAGTGATTTGAAACATCAAATTAAGGAATTGCAACAATAGATGGCGAGTATGTTAAAACCAACCAAAGACTACACAATTAAAGACATATGTCCTTATGGTGTCCTAAGGGGTATGTTGTACCTACTAGGACTTTAAAAGGGGTCATATGGGGTCCCAAGGGATCACACATGTGTTCTAACACATGTGTGATCCCATATGACTTCGTACAACACTATATGACCCTATGGGGTCATATGGTATCCTAAGAGGTATGTTGTAGGTACTAGGAATTTAAAAGGGGTCATATGGGTCTTAAGGGGCCACACATGTGTGGCTCTTTAAGACCCCATATTACCCCTTAAGACTCCATAGGATCATATGGTCTCCTAAGGGGTCATAAGGGGCCACACATGTTAGAACACATGTTTGGCCCCTTAGGACCCCATATGACCCCTTAGGACACTATATGACCCTATGGGATTAGATGGTGTCCTAAGGGGTATGTTGTACCTACTAGGACTTTAAAATGTCTCATATGGGGTACTAAGGGGTGATACATGTTCTAATACATGTATGACCCCTTAGAACCCCTTATGACCCCATACGACACTATATGAACCTATGGGGTCATATGGTGTCCTAAGAGGTATGTTGTACCTACTAGTACTTTGAAAGAGGTCATATGGGGTCCTAACATGTCACACATGTGTTAGAACACATGTGTGACGACCTAGTACCCCACACAATGTCCTAACACATGTGTGACCACCTAGTACCCCACACAATCCCTTAGGACACTTTATGACCCTATGGGGTCATATGGTGTCCTAAGAGGTATGTTGAACCTACTAGGATGTTAAAAGGAGTCATATTGGCTCCTAAGGGGTCACACATGTTAAAACACATTCATGGCCCCTATGGACCCCTTCGGACACTATATGATGTCATGGGATCATATGGTGTCCTAAGGGGTCATATGGTGTTCTTAGGGGTCATACGGGGTCCTAAGTGCCCCTTGGGACCCCATATCACCCCTAATGACACCATATGACCCCTTATGACACTATATGAACCTATGGAGTCATATGAGGTCAATAGGAGTCATTAGGGATCATAAGGGGTCTTAAGAGGTCATAAGGGGTCATTACAATCATAACAGGTCTTAAAGGGACTCATGCTGTCATATGGGGTCTTAATATCTCCTAGGATGTACTAGGGGGTATCATGTACCTACTAGGAATTTAAAAGGGATCATATGGGGGCCTAAGGGGTCACACGTGTTAGAAAACATGTGTGGCCCCTTAGGATGCGCCCCTTAGGATGCCATATGACCCCTTAGGACACCATATGACACTATGGTGTCCTAAGGGGTCACACATGTATTAGAACACATGTGTGACCCCTTAGGACACCATATGACACTATGGTGTCCTAAGGGGTCACACATGTATTAGAAGACATGTGTCACCCCTTAGGACTCCATATGCCCCCTTAGGACACCATATGACACTATGGTGTCCTAAGGGGTCACACATGTATTAGAACACATGTGTCACCCCTTAGGACTCCATATGCCCCCTTAGGACACCATATGACACTATGGTGTCATAAGGGGTCATATGTGGTCTTAAGGGGTCACACATGTTAGAAAAAATGTGTGGCCCCTTCAAACCCCATATGACCCCTTAGGACACTATATGACCCTATGGAGTCATATGGTATAGTGTCATATAGTGTCCTAAGGGGTATGTTGTACCTACTAGGACTTTAAAAGGGGTCATATGGGGTTCGAAGGGGTCACATATGTGTTCTTGCACGTGTGACCCCATATGACCCCATACGACACTCTATGACCACATGGGATCATATGGTGTTGTACTTACTAGTACTTTAAAAGGGGTCATATGGGGTCCTAATGGGTCACATGGCCCCCTACGACCCCATATGACCCTTTAGGAAACTCTATGACCCTACGAGGTCATATGGTGTCATAAGAGGTATGTTGTACCTACTAGGACTTTAAAAGGGGTCACATGGGGTCCTCAGAGGCCACAAATGTGTTCTAACACATGTGTGGCCCCTTAGGACCTCATATGACCCCTTAGGACACCATATGACCCTATGGTGTCCTAAGGGGTTATATGGGTTCTTAAGGGGTCACACATTTTAGAACACATGTGGCCCTAACATGTGTGACCCCTTAGGACCCCATATTACCCCTTAGGATGGGGTCATATGGTGTCCTAAGGGGTATGTTGTACCTTCTAGGACTTTAAAAGGGGTCATATGGGGTCCTAAGGGGCCACACATGTGTTCTAACACATATGTAACCCCATATGACCTCGCACGATACTATATGACCCTGTGGGGTCATATGGTGTCCTAAGAGGTATGTTTTACCTACTAGTACTTTAAAAGGCATCATATGGGCTCCTAAGGGGTCACACATGCGTCAGTACACATGTGTGGCCCCTTAGGACCCCATATGATCCCTTAGGACACTATATGACCCTATGGGGTCATATGGTGTCCTAAGAGTTATGTTACACATACTAGGACATTAAAAGTGGTCATATGGGGTCTTAAGGGGTCACATGTGTTTTAACACATGTGTGGCCCTTGAGGACCCCATATGACCCTTTAGGACACTACATGATCCTATGGGGTCATATGGTGTCCTAAGGGGGTCATATGGAGTCCTAAGGGGTGTCAGCACCTTAGGACCCCATATGACCCCTAATGACACCATATGACCCCTTATAACACTAGATGATCCTATGTGGTAATATGGGTTCCATAGGGGTCATTAGGGGTCATAAGGGGTCTTAAGGAGTCATTAAAGGTTAGAAGGGGTCATTACAGACACAAGGGTTCTTAAGAGGTCTTATGGTGTTGTATGGGGTCTTAATTTATACATGCTAGCATGCTAAAAGGGGTCAAAATATGTCTTAAAATCTCCTAGGATGTACTAAGGGGTTGTATGATGTCTTAAAAGGTCCTAGGATGTACTAAGTTCTCCTCAGTGTTTTAAGAGGTCCTAGTATGTGCTAAGGGTTGCAGGATAACATTTTAACATCTAATTTATATGTGTACAACATTTATAAATAATTAAACAATAAAATACTTTAACCATTAAATAATTTTAAAACTAATATATTATTAAGCATTAAAAGAATTTAAAATTAATATATTATTAAGCATTAAAAAACTAAAAAACTAATAAACTATACAAAATTATGAAAAAAACTAAAACATTAATATATTAACATTGGTTTATTTGCCCCCTTCTTCTCCTCCATTGATAAACTCTAAGACGGTTAGTGCAAAATGAGGCCAAAAGCCTTTTTTACAACTTATATAGCAAAGGGGTTTTGGTCGAAACCCTTTCGGTCAGAACCGTTTCGGCCAGAATGGTTTGAACCAAAACCCCTTTGCCATGCGGCCGCCATGTGACTGCCACATTGGTTAGGTCAGAACCATTTCGATGGGATCATACAAATTATCTCCAAGTGCGACAAAGATCTGTACTTTTACCCACATGTCCATGCTTCCACATGACTTGGGTGAACTTCAAGTATACCTCGCATCTTTCTTTATGTGGTGGACTTGGAAGATGACAAGCCAACTTGTTTGTGCTTTAATCTTTCCAAACACTTTATTTGCTTTCCTAACCTCATGTAACCCATGCTTTATCTTATGCAAACCTTTCTTGCCATCTTTTCAACTTGGTCTTACTAGCTTAACCTCAAGCATGAGTTTAATTAACTCTTACCACCTTCCTTAAATTGTAGATCAGAGTTTAGTTTCTATTTACCAACTTGGTTTGTGCATAGGTAGACTTTACATGTCTTTGGACATTCCCTTCAAGTGCCAGTGTAGGGCAGACTTTGAGTAGGCTTGGTCATCTTGTACGTCATGTCTTAGGCAGATCTTGAAGAGTATTGGATCATGCTTTTATCCTTTCCAACTTAGGCAGTCTTGAGAGGTCTCTTGGACAACCTCTAATATACTGGGTGGAATTTAATCTGCTTGTGCCAAGGTAGGGTGGAGTTTAGGAGATCCTGGATATTGCTTTTTTATGTGCCAACTTCCAAACTTTTAGACAAGGTAGTCTTCATGCTGTAACTGCCATCTTCAATGTTCCAAGGTAGAATTTGCCAATCTTAGGACAAGGTTGAGTTGGTAGGTGTTTAGACTTGTCTTGATCTTCATCCTTCCAAAGCGAACTTTGTCTTGTGTTGTCAGTTTTTCATAGGGTGGAGCTTGGAGAGTGCTAGATGAAGGGTGGAATTGAACTCACCTTAGACATGGTGGACTTTGCTAGCCTTTTGTCATTCCTCTCTTGCCTAAGTCAGACTTTGCATCATGATGGACAGTGCTTAGAAGGTAGACTTGGAGGCCACCTTTCCAAGGTGGACTTGGCACATGTTTGGACATCTTTTCCATGGTAGATTTCAAGATTGTTTTGCCATATTTGTATGTCCTAGGGTGGACTTTGTCGTGGTTTAGACATTCCAACCTTTCATCTTCCTTGGTGGACTTCATACCTCCATTGGATTGGGTGAAGTTTGAAGATGTCAGGACAAGTCTCCTCATCCCTTGGGCAAACTTTACCTTCTTTTTTCCACTCTTTCATGTGCTTGGCTAGTCAAAATTTTCATCTTCATGTCACTTTTCTTCCAAACATCTTCATTCAAACTACCATGTTCATCTCTGACTTGCCATGTTCATACTTGGATCATCTAGAACAAAACCCTAATTAGGGTATCCACCTTGTTTTTTGCACTTAGAGACCAAATTTTTTGATTCTGAAAACATGGGCAGTAATGATAGGGCCTCAGGATCGAAACCCTAATTCCACAAAAAAACATAAAAAAAACAACCCTTTTTTTGTGCTCAGTGGCAAAAAAGCTCGAATCTGAAGACATGGGCAGTGGCCAAATGACCTGAGGAACAAAACTCAGGGTCTACTTTCAAAAAAGCAGAATAAAACAAAAAGCAAGCCAAAAAAGATGCTTCTCGGATTGTGCCCAAATTGCCAAAAACAAAAATTTCTAAATTTAGAAATAAGTAAAAAGTAAAAATTTCTAAAAATGGAAAGTTGTCAGAAATTACCAAAAGCAATTGCGATCCTTGTCCTTCAGACCTTCTAAGCACTTTGACAATGTTAAAACATGATTTCTCTACTTGCCTCGGGATGATTTCTCAAAAACTCTAACTCCTCATTGTAAAAAGACTGGTGATTAGCAGCTGCGATGCCAAAGCAAAACCCTAAAAAGAAAAAAACAAGGGATCCCCATTTGCAATGAGACGATATGTGAAATAGGTCACAACAGGTCCTTAGTCTACTAGTGAAGCTAAATGGCTCCAAATGAGCCCACCAAGGATCAAATCTTGTTGAGTGCAAGGCTTTGACATCATAAGGTGTGAGATCAGGATCGTGCTCTGGGCTAATTTGGCAGAATGGATACGCCTCTATCCTTTGCTTCTTAGACGAAGAGGTTTCAGCCTGTAGGCTCATGCTCCTGTATTGAATACAGCTAAAACTATTTTGTGAAGGTCCTCCTTGGATTGATCATATGCTCATGGACTTCATGTTTTTCTGAACCGCCATGCTCATGATTCGAACCGCCATGCTCATGATCTGAACCTCCATAAGAAAAATGACTCTTTAATTAATAATTTCTGAAAATTATCGAAAAGAAAGAATATCTGCTTTTATCGATAGTATTCTTAGCAAGAAAGGATATCAACTTCTATTGACAAAATATAAAAAATAAAAAATGTATATGCTCAAAATGGAAAATTAACTACCATTATGGGGTTCGGAGAAAAATATGTTCCATTTGTGAGATCAAAAAATTGATATCTTGTTTGCGTCAGCACTAAATTTTTTATCCCCCATCAAAGTCGAGGAGGAACCGAGACCACAACATTCTTGAAGTTGCTTCAAGATCATTCTCGACAGGCCAATCTCTGAATCCTCCAATCTCCAGTCAGCTAGTTGTGGGATTATTTAACGCACGATTAAATAATTGAACCTTCAGACAATTGTGCCCGGAATCATTTGTATAAAATGGCTAGTTGCACTGCTTTTCTCTCCAGTCTTTTTCACCTTCGTAACGGCGATTACATTTCCTAATTTTGTAATGTAATGGAATATTATGGTGATGCCAACATAATCTATTGACAAATCCGCTATATCTATAAATCATTACCACAAAAAGGTGGTGGGAAGGTCTAGCTATTCTTAAACATGTCAGCTATGGGGTAATTTTATTGTGGTGTTGTTAGAGTTCATCATGGTTTACAAGGCCATGGTGGTTTATCTCTGGTTTGGCCGCTCTTATAGTTTTAGTGTTAATAATTGTACAAGTAGTTTCACTTTTTTTAATCTTGTTAACACAAATAAACACTTCTATGCCCATATTACTAGGTGTGTCAAATCTTATTATTTTGTAAAGAATTACAGTGGTAGCTTATGTATTAATTGTTCTGAATAGTTATCTCACAGTTGTCGTTATACAAAAAGATCAATCTATTAATGTTTGACACAACTATTATTTTTAATAAATCTATGGGAGATAGTTAAGCCATGTGACAAACCCGAGCGGTACACTGCACAACACAAGAAGACCAAGGGCGAACACCTTGAAACATAAAGAACTTACACTTCAAATTTTCTTGAAATTATATACGTTAAGCAAATGGTTGAATAGTAAAATATAAATAATTTGAATGTCAAGAGATTTTAAGTTTTTTTTTGTTATTTTCAAAATAAGCATATACATAGAAATGATAATAATAAAATTATCTCAGATGAGTGATGAAATTATCATTTATATATTATAAATTTTGTTCTCTTGAAAATTACATAATCAATTAGTTTATTCTTATTTATGTCAAGAGGTAAAATATATACATCTCTACAACCAGTAATTATCATTTCTCATTTGATATTAGAGGACCCTTTCTAGAGCTCTAACAAACTACAATTTTAATATTCAAAGAAAAATGTAGACGAGAAAAGTGTGCATTTTATTTTTTCATTTCTATGTTTTGGGTTATTTTATATGCATACCATTATGTATGATTCTAACGCACATTTTGGTTTTTCTTGTGCACTCATTAGATGCATAAATTTAGTATTTTGTTATATTAAATCATCCATATAAAAGCAGATTAGACTTAATTCTCAACACCTTGAACTTATTAAATTGGACCAAACTTAGAATTCAATCCATTTAAAGAAATTGTCGGTATGATCTTGTCCCCAATTTTTAAAATTCAAATTTTCATTTTTCAAGGCTTATAAGGATGAACACCAAAATTTGTAAATTTGGATCTATGTTTACATAATTAAAGGTGTCATCCTATAACCTTTTGGATGAAGGTTTGGAGGATGAGGAGTCAACGAAGAATTAGAATTTGGGTAAGGAAAATGATGTGGTTATGGGTGAGGGTTCCTTGGGAGCTGAACCTTCCCCTCCCTCTACCAAGTGGATTGATGATGACAAAGGTAATCTTCCTCCCTTTCCAAGGTATTTGTAAAAATATTCCCCCTTCTCAATGACAATCATGACAACCCTCTATACTTATTGGGCATAGCTAGAGATGCAATAGTCAATTATTTTTTGATATCTAAATGGTTCTTCCTAGAAATGAATTAGGTGATTATCAACATTTGGTCCCTAAAGGGTAAAATAGGTGCTTTGGAAAATTGTAGTGGTCTCTCTATTTCTAAAAATTGGGATGGTAATCAGATCATGAAATAAAATAAAAAAAGAGATGCTAGTAATTCTTGAAAATGTGCCTAAGGATGTTACTCACCTAATAAATAGATTATGGAGGCTGCATTGGGATGCTGGAAGTGAAATTGGAAAAGGATTGATGACAACTTCACTAACCCAGTGAATATGAGCTACAAAATTATCAAGAATATTGCTAAAGGGATAAAATTCTTTTGGATAAAAGGAAGAAATTACAAGCCTAGAAATCTAGGGAGAATATTGTCATTGATCTTGAGAAGGTGGATAAGGGCAAGAAGGTCAATGATGACAATGACCCTTCTACTTGTACTTGCGGGAACCTTAAAAAGTCTAAGGAGTAAGGAAAGGATGAGTTGCAAGATTTGAAGAACTCCTCATAATATGGACTAGATACAGAAGTAGAAGTTGTTGAAGCCTTTAAAAGTCTTTGTTAACTTTTCATTGTTTTTTATTTTGGGCTTGTTATGTTAGAGGTGTATTTTTTTGGTTTTTGTTGATGCTTAATTGTAGTTTGGCTGTGTGTTTCCTATTGATAACTCATTGTATTTAGGATTTCGAGGTCCCTTACAAACTTGATTTTCCTTTAATTAAAAACAATAACAAAATAATCTTAAAATAATAATGAAATTATCATTTATATTATTATAATATTTCTTCTCTCAAAAAAAGATAACCAATTAATTTGGTTATATCTATGTAAGTGGTTAAATGTTTTTATCCTTTCATTTAATTCATTTTTGTTTATTTAATATTATTGGACCCTTTCAAAATATTTAGTAACCAACAATTCTAGAAGATTTTGAGATAATTGTAGAGGACAAAAAAATTACATTTTTTTCTTCATTTCTATGTTTTGGGTTATTTAATATGAGTGTCATTATATATGATTCTAGAACACATTTAATTATTTTGGGTGCATTCTCTAGCTCTATAAATCCCTTATTTTATCCTACAAAATCTTGTATCTCAAAACACAATTGACTTAGTTCTCAACACCTTATACATATTAAATTGAACCAATCATAAAATTCTATCACTTTGATGTGATTGTAGGTATAATCTTGTCTCCAATTCAAAAATTCATATTTCTACTTTGAAAGGCCCATGATATGACTATTATTCATCAACATGAACACCAATACTTATAATTTGTGCATCTACAATTTCATAATAAAAGGATCCATCCTTAAAAAATTACACAAAATAAGAGATAAGAAGAATATAATCAAAAGATCACACAAGAACATATCCTCCTACAACAAATAGTCATCAATTTGTATCAAACATTACAAATAAATAAATTGGTATTTATTGTCATCCTTGTAAAAACACCTATTTGTCACAACTTGCATTTGACTAATTGGAATTATACATTTGATCTCATCATAAACAATGACTAATAATTTTTATTTATTGCACCACAATAGATCTATTTTTTTTCAATATTGTTAAATCAATCTAGGGACTAGAATCAAGATGAAGGGAAATTCATATTTCAACACTCTTATGGTAGGATCCGAATAGTGGTCCTTAGTATCACATTATTTTTCTAGCACATATTTCATTAAGTTGAATATTTTCCATTTAGATATTTATATGTGTAAATAAAGTTTATTTTACAACTAATCTATTTCTTAACTAGTTATTCACTTAATTCTTTCAGATTAAATGAAGTGTGCATAAGGACTTTTTATACACTATTTCATATTGGTTGTATTTCTATTCTCATGGGTGGTATATCCTATATACACTCACATATAGTTCATTTATAATCAATATTTTGATATCGCTTTTATTTTTAGTTGAATATAATATAATTTAACTTTTCAATTCAAAATTTTAATTTTTGTTTTCTTGTAGTCATTTAGTTTTTAGGGAGCTTCATAGTCAAATCTTATCTGATATTAGAATAGATTACAAGTTGTAAGATAATAATTTTAATAAATATTTAGGGATATAGAGATGTTTCATTGAAGCACAAAATATGATATTCTCTTGCATTCTTGAATAATCCAAGAAAATAGAAAGATATGAAACAAACTTTAAAATTGTGTACAACTTCTGGATTTGATTGTGTAATTTTTTTTTAGCTATCAACGTTTCGAATCACACTCTGTGATTCATCATCAGGATGTAAGAGAGATCAAGGAGTTGTAAGATAGATAGTTGTAGACCAAAGCTTCACTAAACAGAAGGGGTGGATGAGGACCAAGGAAAACAAAAAAGCCAATTACCAAAAAAATAAAAAATAAAAAATAGAACCCCTCAAATAAAATACAAATCTAAATAATACTCTACATACTCTAAGAAAATCCACCAAATGTAACAAGCAAAAAATAAGATACTATAAAAATAAAACCACCATGGAAAGAAAGACCAAACTAAAAGCACTAAAAAATAATTAAGAAGAAAGAAAAGGAAAAAGAATAATGAATATAAATTAATGAACAAGGACAATAAATTATATATATATATATGTGTGTGTGTGTGTGTGTGTGTACATATTTATGTCAATATATATATATATATATATATATATATATATATATGAGAAGGGGAAGTTAAAAAAAACAATAATAATAAATAAATAATAATTATAATAAAAACTGATATATATATATATGAATGAGAGACAAAAATTAAATAATAATATCATAACTTGAAAAACTAATTAAAAGAGAAGATGCTAGAAAACCAAAACAAAAGAAAAATATAAATGTAATTGTAAAATGAGGGAGACAAAAAATAACAAAATAAGTACCGACAAAATAGAGGCCAATTAAAATGAAAAAATAACGAAGAAAAAGAGAGTAAGAGGGAGATAAAAATGAAAGACAAAAGACAAAAATAAAAAGACCAAAAACAAAATAAAAAGAGCGAAAGAAAAAAATAACAAGAGGGCCCAGACAAAAGGAGGCAAAGAGGATAGGGGAGGGAGGGTAACAGATGACCACAACAAGAGGTGGGGGAGGGGTTGGGCAAAGATGATTTTGGGGGGGGGGGACTTGAATGTGAGGACCTGAAAGGGGGTGGATATGAGGAGGGGGGGGGAGGGGGGAAGGTGGTGCAGGAGCACCGAACACAAAGGCACAAAAGGAGTCTATAAGAGGATAAAAATCAATTCATAAGTATATTCAATTACATTTTCATTTGTAATGTCATTTTGAGTCAATATGAATCAATATGTAAGGCTAAAAAAAGCCCATTGTAATGAGTTGTCCAAATTGTCCCAATAAGGTCTTGAATTAGTCATTTGGTAATATTTGTATAAAACAACCTTTGAGGGGTAAAATGGTGACAAAAATACATTATTATTCCATCCTAATATGTTTTGAAGGTTCTTGTGAAGGTTTAAAGTCATTTGAGTCAAAAGTTGTAAAAAGACCAAAATGGGAAGTTGTATGGTCATAAGAGGAAGTTGGGTAGTTGTAAATTCCATGTGAAGATTAAAAGGCTATAAAACCTCTATAATAGTCATTCATAAGGGTATGTAAAAGTTGGAGAAGGAATTGGAAAGCATTGGAAACATTTTGGTATCATATTTTCATTGTTTCAATCGCTTGTTTTGTGGTCTTGAAAGTTTTTCCTCTTGTTTCCAAGCCTTGTACGACCATGTAAAGCCTGGAAACAAGTGTATTTTTATCATTATAGTGTAGTATATTGAATAATATTTCCATTTATTTTTGTTTGAGTTGATTTCATGCATTTGTGAGAAAGTTATGAGAGTTTTGGTGAAAACCGTTCGGAACTACCCAAAACCCTGATTCACAGCGACTAGTTTTGGAAAAATAATCACAACTTTGGATTTAACCATTGGATATTTCTATAATTTTGAAGAAGATTTCATAACTAGCTTTGATATAATATTATAGGAGAGATTATCCCAGTGAATAATATTTTAAGAGTTATTAATGACTGTTCATGACTGTAATTTCATGACCAGAATAGAGTAAATTTCATAGTTTGGGAAAATTATTGGTTTTCATTTGCAATAAATGAATAGAAGAAGGGTTTAAATGATTCATATTTAATGCATAATATATGGATCTACAATATTGATGGATTGATATCTTTGGAGAAGAAATGATAATGGTTATTTGATTGATGATTTTCTTGGGAAATATATGAGAATGCCTCTAACATGTTGGAAGATTTGTGTTGATGATTGAACTTCTCGAATGATTTGAGGTTCTTGGTTGGATTATCAGGATGCTCTGCATCAGAAGGCCAATTGGGGTCCAAGACTAAGAGACCAAGAGGAGAGAGGTTAAGGTGAGGAGTGATGAATTTTTTTAATGATAGATAATAATAGATGCCAAGAGAGGCTTAAGCTCCAACCTTCATCACGATTGAGGTTGGTAGGGTTATTATAGATTTCAATGGCCTCCTTGAGTTTGATTTTAAAGAAGTTGTCCACCTTAAACACAATTTTAGTGTCTTCTAGATGAATGTGGTGCTTAGTGGAAGAGGAATTCTTTGCTAAAGTCGATTTAAGAATACGTTCATGTTTGATGTTGGAACCATGCTCTTTGACTCTGGTGTTAAAGAAGCACCATGTTTCACCTATGAAGGGGGTTCCATAGGAGCAAACAACGTTGTAGACTCTAGATTCAAAGAAGACATCCCTAGATTCTTTAATAAGGGGGATGCGATTATTTAAGGTGGATAAGGGTTTGAGGGCACAACAAAGACTTTTTTGAGCAAAATTTTTGAGATCTTGTGGGAAATGCCTTCGACATAAAGAAGAGAAACAATCAGGAGTAGTGCAGGTTGAGAAGAATAAGGACTGGAAATGTAATAGAAGAGAGATATGGCTTGGTGGAAGGCTCTAGAAATTTTCTTGTCGATATAGCCATTCCACTTAAAGAATTGCCAAAGATAAGAAAGCTCCTTGTTTAAGTTAAAACCATCACAAATTTGAACGACTCTCAAGGTTAGGGTTTTAAGGATGCCAACTTTTTGGCTAGGATGGTGGTGGGAAGAGGCATGAAGGTAACGGTTAGTGTGGGTGGCCTTGCGAAACACACTGTGACCAAGGGAGCCATTTAGTTTTTTAAGGATTAGAACATCTAAGAAAGGTAAATGGTTGTTTGATTCTATCTCTTTGGTAAAGGAGATGCAAGGGGCTAAATTTTTTAGATGAGCATGAAACTCTTCTAGTTTGTCCAAGCCATGAGGCCAACAAAAATTGGTTTCATCCATGTATCGCTTCCACCACATTGGTTTGATCAGGAAAGAGCACAGGGTCATTTCCTCAAATTATTCCATATACAAGTTTGCTATGATAGGGTATAGGGGGGAACCCATAGCCACACCATCGACCTTCTCATAGATCACACCTTGGAATGAGAAAAAAGTGGATCTCAAGCATAGATCCACCAAAGATGCTATCTCAGCACTAACCTTCTTCTTGACGATCTTGATAGAATCAAGAATGGAAACTTTGGTGAAGAGGGAAACAACATCAAAGCTTACCAAGATGTATTGAATCTCTGATTTAGAGTCCTTGATGAACTGGACAAAATGGTAGGAATCGTTGATGAAGAAATTTGACTTTCCCACGAGAGGGAAAATTAATTTAGCGAGGAAGGAGACTAACTTGTAAGTTGGATACCCAATGGTGTCAACAATGGGTCTTTATAGAATGTTAGCTTTGTGGATTTTGGGAACCCCATAAATGTGAGGGGTCAACTCCTTAGAAGGTAAAAGGCATTTTTTCATGGACTCATCAAAAGAGGAGCAATAGATGGTTGATTTAACTTTTCTCATGATGTTGGAACAAGGGTTGGGTGTAATTTTATAGCTACTGTCATCTGAGAGGAGGTCAAGCATTTTGGAAATGTAATCTTATTTATTCAAGATGCCTATAGCATTGCCCTTGTTAGCTTTGAAAATAATAAGGTCATCATTTCCCATGAATTGTTTTAAGCCAAGGATCTCGCCTTTAGGGATGTTAGCTTGGGAGGTTTGGAATGTCTGAGAAAAACAACACAATTTTGCCTAATTTCCTTAGCAACATCGAATGGGAGGGCATGAATCACATTCTCAATTTTGACGAGGAAGTCAATATGAGGGATGGAATGAGGAGTCAAGGAAAAATCAAGGCCTTGTTTAAGAAATTTATAAGCTAAGGGGTCTAAGGTGGCATTGGATAAGTTAACCACTAACTTAGACTCCCAATTATTAATTATTGAAATATATAATAACCCTACCAACCTCAATCGTGATGAAGGTTGGAGCTTAAGCCTCTCTTGGCATCAGTTATTATCTATCATTAAAAACTTTCATCACTCCCCACCTTAACCTCTCTCTTCTTGGTCTCTTAGTCTTGGCCCCCTGTTGCCCTTCCCCCCCACACCCCTCCTCTTAGCCACCCCCTTTCAAGTCCTCACATTCAGGTCCCCCACCACTAGTTCATCTTCGCCCCACCCCTCCCCCCCTCTTGTTGTGGTCAGCTGTTACCCTCCCTCTACTTTCCTCTTTGCCTCCTTTTGTCTTAACCCTCTTGTTATTTTTTCCTTTCTTTCTTTTTATTTTGTTTTTGGTCCTTTTGTTTTTGTCTTTTGTATTTCATTTTTATCTCCCTCTTACTCTCTTCTTTTTCATATTATTTCATTTTAATTGGCCTCTATTTTGGTGGTGCTTATTTTGTTATTTTTTATGTCTCCCTCATTTTATAATTACATGTATATTTTTTCGTTTTGGTTTTCTAGCATCTTCTCTTTTAATTAGTTTTTCAAGTTATGTTCTTATTATTATTATTATTTTTCTCTCTCATATATATATATATATATTTTATTTTTTTATTATTATTTTTTATTTATTATTATTGTTGTTTTTAACTTCCTCTTAACAACAATAATAATAAATAAATAATAATAATAAAAACTACACACACACACACACACACACACACACACACACACACACACACACACACACACACACACACACACACACACATATATATATATATATATATATTGTAGCATCATAAAATTCCAGCCCTTGCAATTTTCACAATATTTTAGGCCCTCACCTTTGCGATGACATCTTCCTCACCCGATTAGGACCCATATTTTCCCTATTTCTTCAAAGTTGCCATTTATTTTAAACCTGGTATCACCTCAGGTTCTTGTCGAGGCCCCAAAATAGGGTAGGACAGGGGCATGGCATCCCTGTCCCCCTAAGATAGGGGTGTGGCGCCCATGTCCTCCCTCTTAAGGTGGCCCTAAGATGTGTCCATCCGAGCCTTGGACATAAATCTGCTTTCAGGAATTAAACTCCCCTATGACGACCTTTGATTAGAGGATAATTAATCCTCCAAGGCAAGTATAAAAGAGGGCTTCATTCTCTCATTCGGGTAAGAAAAAGAAAGAAGGATAGAGGTGAACAAGCAAGAGGTCTTCATTGTCATCATCAAGCATTCAAGTCTTCAAACATCTTCTTCTTCATGTCTCTTCTTCATTCATCCATTGGAGCAACATTGCAACATTCATTTGCAAGCATGTGTGTGTGTTAGGGTTTTTTCATATTATATGCCATTTCATGCAACACTTGTGATTATATTCAACAAGCAAAGCAACCATCATCAACAAATTGCAGATCTACAATGTATACATTTCCATTGTTCACATTTAAGCATTTGCAATTACTTTCTTTCGAGGTTGATTCCTCAACTGGGGTTTGACTAATGCGAACCCCTATCCACAACCGTTCTTCCCTTCTTTTATATGTGTAAGCTACAGGTACGCAGCTATAACTACAGGTTTAGGCTTCAGTTTCAGAAATGGAAAAACCCTTTTCAGTGCGCGGATTTTTTGGAGGACCGGGTGCAACTTCAACCCACTCCTGATGACATTTCTCCAAATTTGCAGGGCAGATCTGTATCAGTCTAAATATCCCAGATCTGAAGTTATAGCACGATTGCGAACCTATAGCTCCTTATTTCATCCATTTTGTCTCCCTTTTCTACATAGTTAGCAAGTCAACATATCTATTTACAAAAGAGGGAAATCACATTCCAACACTTTCAATCCACTTGGAATTCACATCCTTATTTCTCTTGGATTTGGATCTAGTGGATACAACCCCTCTTTTGAATGTAAAGTATCTTCCAAGTGAAAATCATCCTAGTGGTTTCCTTTCTCTCTCCTCGGTGGGGAACCACCAGGATCCATTTTTCCATTTTAAATTTTGGTGAACCCGACATCCTACATATTACTTCTGATTTCTTATTGTTAGATCTGAATAATTGCAATTTGAGTTTCAAAATTTGATTTCCAAGTTTGATCTTTTTGCAAATTTTAGAGGTTAATTGCATAAAACCCCTAATTTGTCATTTTAAAGAAATTAACCTTGTGAAAAAATTAGTATTTTAGTTGAGTGTTCAGATCTGATTTATACTTCAAAATTGCAATTCAAATCTATCTTTTTATTCTAAAAATTATGTGGTTAAAAAGAAAAACCCTAATTTTTAAGAATCTCCTATTTAGACCTTTGATTGCTAATTTGACCAATCTAGATATCTCCAAATCAGCTATTTTTTTGGTTTTTGCAATAAAATCATAATTTTAATAAGCCCCAAAAAATTTTGGGAAAAGTTGGTTGGACAAGGTACACTTTGCACCTGGTCCCTAGCTTTTTCCTCAAAATTTTGAGAGTCGCAATTGACTATATTTTTCTGCTTAAATCCAAGAAATTGGTATACTTTATCAATTTTTAAACCTCTTAAGATAGAAAGTAAATTCAAATTTCAACAACCTCAACTTTTAAATTAATATTCAAAAAAAGGTCATAATTTTAGATCTTCTTTTTCAGCAACTTAAGATTTTCAATAAGAGACTTTCAATAGCAATCAATGGATTAGATTTATTTCCTATTTTACATTTCATTATATTGTTTCTAACATATATTTATTACAATAATGTGTTGGATAATGGCTTCTTTCATTTTATGTTGCTTCTTTTCATTCATACCACTTCGTCATATTGTGTTGCTAGGATTTCAAAGTCATTTCCTTTTCAGTTTTATCTCAAAGCTTTTATGTATCATTTATGTTGTATTATGGTGATGTTATTAACAAAATGCATTTCATATGTTAATCACCTTAAGGATTTTGTAGATCCCAATCTTAGATATCCTAGTCCTTGTACTTCTCCTAGAAATGAGATGAGAGTTAATGTTTCAACCAATGATCTTTTTAAAAGAGAGCAAGCATTGGAAAGCCATATGGGAACGTCTTCTTCTCATACACATACCCTTGAGAAAGGGGGACAAAGTCAAAATATCAACATTCTTACAACTTTAGACCCCTTATTCTCATAGGGCCTATCTTCAACATAAAAATATATGCTCATTCCCAATGAAGGAAAGAAGAATATCCTTTCACATGATATTCCGTCTTCATCCACAAAACCTTTTTTCCCCCTTACACATCAGATTTCAAATAAATTCATGATCCTATTCCCCCATCTAGTCATTTGCAACATTCTTATAGTCATGGCTTTCGTCTAATAACAAAACGAGGTTTTAGAGGACAAGGATTTGGGAAATTTGAACAAGAAATTTGTGTCCCTATAAACCCTCCCACAAAAACTATAATGGAAGGCATAGGAAATGAGACTCCTCTCTTTATAGATGAACTCCTTAGGCTCCAAAACTTTAAAAACCATCTCCAAAGACAATAAATCAAAATAGCTCGCAAGAATGCTTCTTCTTCAAAACGTCCTTTTTGCTCATTTTATCAAACCCATGATCACAATGCTAACGATTGCCCTGATTTTCAAAAGTCTATTCAAGAAGGAATAGACAATGGCAAAATTAGAATCGTGGATATTGATCCTTCTTCTTCAAACAATTTTTATCCCCCATGTCAAGAAGATGAATTAAAACATATTTATCATCCTAGAAGACTAGCTACGAGAATCTATTGGAGACTGAAATATGATAAGAACATTTCCTTTCCACTTAAACAATAGAACAACAATCATAAGCAAGTGAAAGGTGATTCATATTACATTTTTCATGATTCATATTCCCATTCTCTTGGGAAATGTCATGCATTTAAGAAATTTGTTCAAAAGCAATATGATCTTGCATGAATTTGTCTTACAATAGATCTAGATGTCTTTCTTGGCAAAAAAATAGTGCCTTAGCACTTCTTTTCTCTTCATGTTGCTCTTAACTCTATGACATAAGTAGCCAACTTAATTAGGGGCTCTCTATTATTTGTGGTGGTATTATTTTAATTTTAAACACCTTGGGGTAGCAACATGAAGTTCACTTTCATTCTTCTTTCCATGGATTTATCTCTATCTTTGTGCATTGTTCATTATTAGATCTCCTTTATGGCATAGGGTTATCATTATGTGTGCATATAATTGTTCTTTGGTTTTTCTCTTTTCTTGAAGAGGAGCATCTTTAATGAGTAATACACTTCTTCTCTTTCCTTCATTCTCATGGAAAACTTACCTCTCCTATGGTTTCATTTATTCAAAAGTATGATATGCCCCTAGCATGGAATGGTCTCATGTGAAGTACATGTCCCTTCCTTCAGAGGATTTAATCCATTAGGAAGGCATATCACTTGAAAATAATCACCATTGGAAGATGTGTAATGCTTCTTCTTGTTATTCTCACCTAGGGGGCAAGGATTTCGCTCCTTTCTCTTTCCTTTCTATCTCCTTTATCATTATTTCCTCTAGGGCCTGCATTTCTCATATGTGATTATCATTTCTTACAATGGTATGTTCTTATGGCTAATCCCTCTTGGGGAATATGTGATACTCTTTCTCTCTTCTCTTAGAAGATTACCACTTCTTGAGACATGTGTTTTACATATACCAATGTCTTTTCTTGCATATATTCATGTAAATGCATTGTGCATTTGCTTATGTTTAATGTCTCTTTGGAAGATTGTGTAAGTTCTTCTTATTGTCCCTACACTTGGGGGGAAATGAGCTCTCTCTCTCTCTCTCTCTCTCTCTCTCTCTCTCTCTCTCTCTCTCTCTCTCTGTGTGTGTGTGTGTGGATCCATTCTTTCCTATATTGCGGATGGTGTGAGTTTTATTACTTGATGTCATTCCTTGTGCGAGATTGTTGTTGCTTGCTCAAGGGTTCTCTCTTATAAAAGAGGTGTAGGTCCTTGAATATAACCTCTTTCACACTTGGTAAAGTACATCTATAAAGAATTCACCCATCCCCATCAGGTTAAAAGTGAGTCATCCTTCATCAAGAATCCCTTTCACCTAGCACTAAGAGGAAGAATTGAATTCTTGTTCTCTTCTACGCTTCGTTCTAGAAGATGTTATGTTTGTCTAAGACAACTCCTCTTGGAGGTAGATGTCTTTTGAGAAAATATCTCTTCTCCTCCAAGGATCTCCTTTACACTTATAACAAGATATTTCTTTTCAACTATCTTATTCTTGCTTGAAGAATATTCCCTCTCTTGCTTGGATTTATGACATTGTTGCATGATGGATATCTTCTTGGTGTCGAAGGTAGGTATCCATGTTCTACTTTCCTTAAGATATCAACATTGAACTATGTTGACATCTTAGGGGGGGGCACCCAAACTACTCCTTTTGTATTATATTTCTCTCACACATTGTACCTTTTATACAATGGTTCATTCTCAGAATGAGATGTCACCACTTTTCCCTTATACAGTGGGTTATTCTCAAAACCAAAGGGTAGCTTCTTAGAGTGAGATGTCGCCACTTTTCTCTTATATAGTGGGTCATTCTCAGAACCATAGGGCAACCTCTTAGAGAGAGATGTTGCCACTTTTCCCTTATATAGTGGGTCATTCTCGGAACTAGAGGGCAGCCTCTTAGAGCAAGATGTCACCACTTTTCTCTTATACAGTGGGATATTATTGGAACCAAAGGGCAGCCTCTTAGAGCGAGATGTCGCCACTTTTCCCTTATACAAGGTGATGATCCTTGAAAATAGAGCATAGTCTCTTAGAACAAGATGTCATGCCTTTCTTGACATTTGTACTATACATCTTATACAAGTTGTATCATACTCGAGCATAGAATCCTATGATCTACTTCGAACCTCACTTGCACACATGCGCACGAGGTTGAGTGGAACTAACGGTATTCTCACCCTCCTCCCTTACATGGATCACCTAGACAAAATCTAGGGGTTAGTTTTTCATGTCCTCTTTTCTCCATGGATCACCTAATTCTAGGGGCGAGATTTCCATGGTTCATTTTGTTCTCCTTTCTTCTCATGGATCACCAAAGTGTGTATTCATGTTTTTTCTCTTCTTCTTCTCATGAGCTCATAGTTTTACTATTGTTGGTTCATGGATGATGTCGACTTTGCTCTTTTATGTGATTATTGGTGTTTATGTGATGGCATTTGTCTTTGTGTTTCAATTAGTTCTTGAGACATTTGAGTATCGAGGTCTCTTCGGCTAGTTGATTTGTGGTCTCGTGTTTTGTTTTGTCATGTGTCTTTTCTGCTTGGTCTTGTCTTTGTTTGTATTGTTCTTTTTGTTTTGTGTGCTCTTGCATATGTTTGAGTGAGTTAAGCTCCTAATATTGGGGGATTTGTTCCTCAAGATTAGTGATGTCTTATACTCCTTGTGATATTGCTCTACATCTCTCATCTTCATCTCTCTCTTTATTTTACTTTGCCGACAGTATTGGCATAAATCATACTCCTGCTAAAGTGTGGGATAAATGTAGCATCATAAAATCACAACTGTTAAAAAAAAGATTGCATTTTAGGCTCTCACCTTTGCGACAACATTTTCCTCACCTGATTAGGACCCCTTTCTGCCCTATTTCTTCAAATTTGCCTTTGTTTTAACCCTAGTATCACCTCAGGACCCTATCGAGGCCCCAAAATGTGCCCTTGTCATCCCTCTTAAGGTGGCCCTAAGATGGGTTCATCCGACCCTTGGACCTAAATCTGCTTTCAGGAATTAAATTCCCCTATGTCGGCCTTTGATTAAAGGATAATCAATCCTCCAAGGCAGGTATAAAAGGGGGCTTAATTCTCTCATTCAGATAAGAAAAAGGAAGTAGGATAGAGGTGAACAAGCAAGAGGTCTTCATTGTCGTCATCAAGCATTCAAGCATTCAAGCATTCAATTCTTCAAACATCTTCTTCGTCATGTGTCTTCTTCATTCATCCATTGGAGCAACATTACAAAATTCATTTGCAAGCATGTGTTTGTGTTAGGGTTTTGTCATGTTACATGCTATTTCATGCAACACTTGTGATTATATTCAAGAAGCAAAGCAACCATCATCAACAAATTGCAAATCTACAAGGTATACATTTCCATTGTTCACATTTAAGCATTTGCAATTACTTTCTTTCAAGGTTGATTCCTCAACCGGGGTTTGACTAAGGCAAACCACTATCCACAACCCTTCTTCCCTTATTTTTTGTGTGTAGTTTGTAGGTGCGCAACTATAATTGTAGGTTTTGGATTCATTTTCAGAGATGGAAAAACCCTTTTTGGCGTGCGGATTTTTCATAGGACTAGGTGTAACTTCAACCCGGTCCCGATGACTTTTCTCCAAATTTACAGGGCAGATCCGTATTACTCTAAATATCTCAGATTAGAAGTTACAACGCGATCTCGAACCGGTAGCTCCTTATTTCATCCATTTTGTCTCTCTTTTCTACATAGTCAACAAGTCAACATATCTATTTACAAAAGAGGAAAAATCACATTCCAACACTTGCAATCCACTTGGAATTCACATCCTTATTCCTCTTTTGGATCTAGTGGATTCAACCCTTCTTTTGAATGTAAAGTATCTCCCAAGTGAAAATCATCCTAGTGGTTTCCTTTCTCTCTCCTAGGTGGGGAACCACTAGGACCATTTTTCCACTAGGACCATGCATGTATATGTATGTGTGTATATATATATACATACATACATATGTATGTATGTATATACATACATATACATATATATATATATACATACATATATATATATATATATATATATATATATACATATATATATATATACATATATATATATATACATATATATATATATATACATACATATACATACATACATATATATACATACATATATATATATATATATATGTATATATATATATATATATATATATATATATTTATATGTATATGTATATGTATGTATATGTATGTATATGTATATATCTATCTATATCTATATATATATATATATGTATGTATGTATGTATAATAATTAAAAAATAATAATAATTTCCTGTCCTTGTTCATTAATTTATATTCATAATTTTTTTTTTCCTTTTTTTAAATTATTTTTTAGTGCTTTTAGTTTGGCCTTTCTTTCCATGGTGGTTTTGTTTTTATATTATCTTTATTTTTGTTTGTTACATTTGGTGGATTTTCTTAGAGTAAGTAGAGTACTATTTAGGTTTGTATTTTATTTGAGTGGTTCTATTTTTTTTTTATTTTTTTTTTATATTTTGGTTATTTTATTGGCTTTTTTTTTCCCTTGGTCCGTGTGCACCCCTTCTTTTTATTGAAGCTTTGGTCTACAACTATCTATCTTACAACTCCTTGAGCTCTCTTACATCTTGATGATGAATTAGGTAGTTTGATTCAGAATATTGATGGTTAGAACAAAAATTTACACAACCAAATCCAAAAACTGTACACATT
Organism: Cryptomeria japonica; assembly: GCF_030272615.1. Classification (NCBI taxonomy): domain Eukaryota; kingdom Viridiplantae; phylum Streptophyta; class Pinopsida; order Cupressales; family Cupressaceae; genus Cryptomeria; species Cryptomeria japonica. Next base: position 728,249,107 of record NC_081411.1, on the reverse strand, counting down.
TATCAAATGGATTGTGGAAATCTAATAGCTTTGGACTTTAAAATTATTTAGGAGTTTCTCTCCTTGAATTTGTTAGTTGTAAATATTTTGAAACTTCTTAAAAATATTCTAAACTTATCATCAATTTAAAGTAGGTAAAAAGGTTAGATTAAGATTTTATACCATAACTTTGTACTGGAGGCTAATTTTATGACTTAAATATAAGTTTTCATTGTATATCTTATAATAGATACCATTTTTAGAGTAATTTGAGATCAAAATTATCTTTCGTCGCATCTAGAATGTCTAATCTCCATAAAATTTAAAATTGAGAAAACCTTTTGCAATTATCTAGAAATAATAATATCGGTTTTCATCGATAATATTCAACCAAGAAACGACATCATCCCCTAATGAAAAAAAAAATGTGAAGGATGTGCATAAGATGGAAAATTAACTACCATTATGAAGTTTAAAGAAAAATAGGCTCCATTTATGAGATCAAAATATGATATCTTGTTTGAGTGGGCACTAAGTTTTTTATCCTCTATCAAAGTTGAGAAGGGAGGAATTGAGAACACAACAAAGAATCCCTAACAGGGAAATCCCCGAATCCTCCAATCTCTAGTGAGCTAGTTGTGGGATTATTTATTATAAAATAATTGGTCTTTCACACAATGATTCCCAAAGCATTTGTATAAAATGGCTACGTGCACTACTTTTCTCTCCATTTTTGGTCACTCCCATATCGGGGATTACAATGAAAGGAAGCCTAAGTGTGGAATAACACCTCCAAATGCTAAATCTACTAGGAGAGGTGATGCAAAAATTTCTTGCAAATTTTAAAACTATTACAAATTAGATAAACATATATAAAAATAAATTTAACAAATAAAACCTCAACACTAGCAATACGTGCGAAAACCCTTTTGGGAAAAAACCCACCACACTCAATTGTACTATCCAGTGACAACAACAATTATAATACAAAGCACGTAGCCAATACTCTTCAGGAGTAGTTACAATAGAGATTTCAATAATAATTCTAGTAGCATAACAATGACTTCAACTCATCGCATAGAAAACCACTAAGGCGTCAACATATAAATAGAGCTCCTCACATAGTGGTATGTGCCCATGGTTTCGAAAACCAGCTTCAAATCCCATGAGGTAAGTTGTATCACAAGCAAAACCTTGTTAATCCAATGAAATGTTGCACATAGCAACTTTTAAAGCAACAACACCTATCTCTTCCATAATGGTCATCTTGCCAAATGCAATGTAAGTACAACATAGAAGTTACCATGACCAGATAGATGCCTTCCTTATCTCATACCATTTGTAAAAAGTGAACTCAAAACATAAATACAAACTACCAAAATATAACTCTCCATGAATCTTCTGCCAAACTAGAAACTGCCTATAGTCATAATAGAATTTTTTTTTCATAATCTGAACATAGAAACCTATGGCACTAGTTACCAAAAAATAGGACTTCCAAAGGATTGAAAAATAAATCAAATAAATTAATTAGCATGTTTGGACTCTAAGGTTGAGACACCTTAATACCAACATTCTCCCACTTGTTCAAGACCTAACAAGAGTCAAAACACTCTATCATCTGCTCAAGGCCCCAAGGCCCATAGAATTGGCACACTATCTGAACTTATCAATTCTCAAGGGCTTTGTTAGTGCATCTGCAAAATTTGCCAAAGTTTCAACTTTCTCCAACTTCACCTTTCCATCTTCATAGATGTTGTTGCTTTGTTCTGGCATGGAAAGTAGGATTCTCTGCTAAACAAATAACACTCTGGCTGTCACAATAGATTGCAATCTGTCCTGCATCAAAACTAACATTCAAGCACAATCTCTTAAGCCAAATGGATTCTTTGTATGCATGAGTAGCTATCATATACTCATCTTTAGTTGTAGATAAAGCAACTATAGCTTGTTGCTTGCTCATCCAACGCACTGCACCACCAAAAAACGTGAACACATATCCACTAGTGGATCTTTTGTTGTCAATGCCACTTACCTAATTTGATTCTACATACCCATGAATACTTAAGGAATGCTGAGGTCTAGTTAAATTACCATGAAAATATAGGGAATACTTGGAAGTACCCCATAGATATTTGAACACCCTCTTCACTGCATCCCAATGCACTCGTCTAGGATTAGCCATAAACCAACTAAGAACTCCCACTGCATGTACAATATATGGCCTCATACAGACCATAACATACATTAGGCTACCAACAACACTTGCATAAGGAACTCTGGTCATGTCCTCTATCTCGGTAGGAGAATTTGGATAGTCTTCCATAGAAAACTTCATCCCCTGTAGAATAGGAACAACTAACTATCTGCAACTTGTCATGTTGAATCTCTCCAACACAAATTTCACATAATTTCTATGATTGACCCAAGGATTTTTGCGAGCTCTATCCCTTTTGATCTTCATTCCCAAAATGTACCTAGCTTCACCTATATCTTTCATCTCAAACTATGCTAATAATTGAGACTTCAAAATTGAAAACATTCTCTTCCCATTCTCAATGAATAACATATCATTGACATATAGGACAATAATGATAATATGACCATTTTTAGCCTTGTAAGAAATACAATGGTTAGATTTAGATCTGAGAAATCTCAACAACAATATATAGGTGTTGAAATTATGGTACCACATTCTAGGAGATTGCTGAAGACCATAAAGAGATTTCTTCAGTTTGCATACCGGATTGTCTTTACCTTTTTCCACAAAGTACTCTAGTTGTGACATGTAAATCTCCTCCTTCAAGTCACCATGAAGGAAATTTGTCTTCACATCCATTTGCTTGAATTCCAAATCATAAGTTATAGCGAGTGATAAATAAAGCCAAATAGATGCCAGCTTAGCTACAAGAGAGAATATCTCTCCATAATCAATTCCCTCCACTTGGGAATATTGTTGGCATTATGTGAACCGGTATGAGGACATAATGACATTGTGTGTTGTCATTGATGTCAATATGATGAAGAGAAGAGAACCGATATAACACTGTGAACTGGCATTTGTGCCAAAGTGAAGCGGTGTGCTTGTTCAAGGTGAACTAGCACATGGAAGCATTGTATGACTACCGGTTGGTAGTCTCAACTTTAGGGTTTCCGGTTGAAGTGCTTCAAGCCTATGTGGCTCAACCGGTGACTTTGTGTGATGAGTCAACATGATAACAAAGAATAGATCGTGTTGCCACATAAAGCCTTGTGTGCATGAAGGATCTTGCATGAAGGAGATTGTTCCTATCTACCTCGGGAATGTGCGAAGTCTGTAAACAGTGATAATGTGTGATGGGTTATCAACCACCATGAAATCGATGGAAAATGAATGATGGAGATTAATGCAGTGTGCTCAATGGTCAGGATTGAACCATTTGAATTCCTTAACCTAATAGGTTTAGGGATTAGGGTTTATGCTACCAACCTATTTGTTTTCCTATTAGGTTGATGTTGTGACTCTTTCTAGGGTTGTTGGCAAAAGTTGTGTGTGTGTATCCAAGAGAAGAGATACGTGATTCTTGCCAGACCAAAGAAGAGAAGTGATACCTACAAAGTGTAAGTTTAGAAGGTGAAGAGGAGCTTAAGCGGATCTGCATTGGCATTGAGTGTTGTTACAAAATCATTGTAATACCTATTGATCTCTAACCACTTCAACAGTTGAGAAATCCCTTAACAGGGTAGCTTTAACAAGCTTGTTGTAAATCCTTTAATAGCATGACTCAAAATCATTGAGTTCTTGAAATCCTCTAACAAGCTAACCTTTAACAGGGTTTAACCCTTAACCGAGTATTCTAACCATCCCTTAATTGGGTGATCCCTAACAGGATCGATTCTTAACAGAACCTATTGTATCAGTCTTTAACCGGACAAGGCTCCTAATAGAGCGGACTTCTAAAGAGTTCAAAAACAAGCTTGTAGGTATTCATCCCCACCGTGGTTTTTCCTAGTTGGGTTTCCATGTGAAAAATATGTGTGTCATGTGTGATGTCTTTTTCATGTGATGCTATATTGTTTATGCTTGTCTCAGTCATTCTGGGTTTTGTCAATTGTACTCTATTTAAGGACCACTGTTACTGTTTGTCTGTCAAAGCACAGTGTTTGCAGACAAACTGGTTCAAGAGTGTGTTTTTGTTTGTACTGATTCACCCCCCCTCTTAGTACTGGTTTGGTACTATTTGTTCATCATTGAGTTATCAAATATCCCTTTGCGATCAGCGTGCCTTGTACTTCTCAACACTACCATCTAGACCGAGTTTCTTTTTGAACACCCATTTACAACCAACAGGTTTCCATCCTTTAGGCAAAGGTACTAGATCCCATATAGCATTCTTCTTCAATGCAACCATCTCTTCATTCATGGCTTCTACCTAAGAATCTGCATCATGTATACACATCGCCTCTCTAACAGTCCTAGGCTCATCTGTGTTAGCAATCAAAGCATAAATACAACTCGAATCCAACAATGAGTAACCAAACCTTTTTGGTGAATATCAGTATCTGTCAGGTTGCCATCTATCATAGGTAGACCTCCTCAAAGACTGAGTTTGAGGATCTTGTTCCCCTTCAGAACTCTTTGAACTACTAGAGCTCTCCTCATTATTAAGTCCCCATGAGAATACGTAGTTCAACTCTCTTAGAAGTGGGTGGAATCTGAACTACCTCCTTTTGTTTCTCCTCCTTCTCTAGCTGTAAGTCTACTATGGAATGTTTTAACTCATAGAAGATAACACTTATTCTATAGAGAACCTTCTCTGCAACTAGATCCCAAAGATTGCATCCCTTCACATCAACACCATAGCCAATGAAGATGCATTTCACTGCCTTGTTCTCCAATTTAGATCTATTTTCACTAGGCACATGAGCATATGCTTCATAGCCAAAGACTTTCAGATGTATTAATGAGGGATTTTTACCAGACCATGCTTCAATAGTGGTCTTTTCAACGAGCACCAAAGTAGAAGATGTATTAATCAGATAACATGTAGTGGCTACCGCCTCAACCCAAAAATTTTATTCAATCCTAGCACCACTCATCATACTCCTAGCCCTCTCCGTCAACATTTTGCTCATCCTCTCTACAACTTGATTTAGTTGTGGTGTATATGGAGTTGTCTTATGTCTTTCAATCTCATGGTCTTTACAAAACCTGTCGATCTCAACATAACAAAACTCACCATCATTATTCGTCCTCAAACACTTAATTTTTCTACCAATCCAATTTTCAACCAAGAACTTAAATTCCTTAGACCAACTAAAAACTTCATATTTACTTATGAGAAAATAAACAAATGTCCTAGAATAGTCATCTATGAAAGAAACAAAGTACACAAATCTATTTCATGAAGGAAAATTAACTGGACCAATAACATCAGAATGAACATAGTCCAAAACCTTAGAAGACTTATGAGAACTGGAATAAAAAGAAACATGGTGAACATGCTTTCCATAAACATAATGTTTAAAAAACTCAAACTTGAGGTTACAATTATCAAGGCCTTCAACAAGGCTCTTATTTTTCAAGGCTCGTATCCCTTTTCACCTATGTGGCCAGGTCTTGGGTGCCACAAAATTGTCTTCTCAGCTAGGAGCTTCATCTCCAAAGCATTAGCACTCTTAGGTACCCAGAAAGCATGACCATCAGATGATGATTCAATAGTTTTCTTCTTTGCTTGATTTGACAATGAGGTTGAAGAATCCAAAGCCCTTTTCTTAGACTTCACAGAAGCACTAAATTGCATTGAACCGTGCATGCATCTAGCTTATACAAAGTGCCAATTTGAACACCCTTAGTAAGAACCATAGAAACTCTGGTCATCTTACATCCACCTTGCGAGAAATTAACCTACACTCCCACATTTCTCAACTTGCTAACCAAAAGAAGGTTTCATGCCAAACCAAGGATATGCATGACACCATCAATCCCCTTCACTCTACCATCAGGGCATCACATCTTGACTCTTCCATGACCAACAACCTTCAGGTGAGAATCTTCACCCAAGTACAACTTCCTACCATCATATTCTTCATACTTTGAAAACCAACCTCTATGAGAGGTCATGTGGAAAGAATTACCCAAGTCAATCAAAGATACATCTTCTGATGCATGGGTTGCCTAGGTAGCAAAAAAAGCATCCACATCATCTTGAAAGGATTTATTGGAATCGGAATCAAAGGCATTCTTATTTTTCTTTTCCTTCTCCTCATTACAATCTTTCTATAATTGACTGGATTTGTCGTACTTCCAATAGTTTGCCTTATATTTTCTTCACATTTTTGTAGATAACAGTGAACTGACCACATCCTCCATCTTGAAAGTGGACGCTGTGCTTCCAATGGCCATCATAAGGTGATCCCATGATTCTAGAAACGAACATAACATAAGCATTAATTGATATTGGTCATCAATCTTATCAGCAACAAAATTCAATTTAGCAACAAGCATGTTGAATGCATTCGGGTGATCTGTAGTGGACCCTCCTTTCTCCATCCTCAGAGAGTACAACTTTTTTCTCAAGATTAACTTATTTACCAAGGATTTCCTTTGATAAATATCACCATTTTTTCCAAAGTGCAACTGCAGTCTTCTCTTCATGGACATTCAGGAGTGCTAAATCAGCCAAATAGAGTCTTATCAAACCTTTGACTTTCTGATCCATTTTATCCCATTTATCATAAGTGCATTTTGGGGTTTTATGAAAGAAACCGCAACCCATAGATCTCTATCCATGAGCGTGTCCTCCACTTTGAGTTTTCACAACTCAAAATTGCTGCCATTAAATTTATCCATCTCTATTTTGCTAGATGTGCTTGCCATATCTAACCTACAACAAAGTTATGAAACCTTCCACTGCAAAACTCCTATTGAAACTAGATCAGTACAAAAAACACGTCAACCCAACAATAATAACAAAGCTGGCCAGGCTCTGATACCAATTGAAAGTAATCTTAAGTGCAAAATAACACTTCCAAATGCTAAAGCTATCAAGAGTACAAAAATATCTTACAAACTTTTAAACTATTGTAAATTAGATAAACATATATAAAACTATATTTAATAAATAAAACCACAAAAACTAGATATACATGGGAAAATCCTTTCGAGAAAAAACTCACACTCCAAAAGCCATACTCAATTGTATTATTCAGAAACAACAACAACTACAATACAATGCACAAAGTCAATTCTCTTCAAATAGCTACAACAAATATTCCAAAAATAATTCTGAAATAGCAACGCCTTCAACCTCTCTCATACAAAACCACTAAGGCATCAACATATAAATAGAGCTCATCACAAAGTGGTATGTGCCCATGGTTTCCAAAACCAACTTCAAATCCTGTGAGGTAAGTTGTGTCACAAGCAACACCTTTATAATCCAATGACACGTTTCACATAGCAACTTCCAAAGCAACAACACCTATCTCTTCCATAACGGTCATCTTGCTAAATGAAATGTAAGCACAACATAGAAGTTACCATGACCAAATAGGTGCCTTCCTTACCTCACACCACTTGTCAAAAGTGAACTAAAACCATAAATACAAACTGCCAAAATATAACTCTCCATGACTCTTCCACCGAACTAGAAACCGCCATAGTCATAATAGAAATTTTGTGTCATAATCTCAACATAGAAACCTATGCCATTGGTTCCCAAAAAATATTAGGACTTCCAAAGTGGAGTAAAAAATAAAACAAATAATTAAATTAGCATGTTTGAACTCTAAAGTTGAAACACCTTATCTCTTTTATATCTTTCTGTAATAGGGTTTCAGGATCCCTTCAAAACCTTCTTTTCACTTAATCAAAAACATTAAGAACTACATATTTCACCTTTTGCAGTCTATTACAAACTCTCTACCTTGTAGAGAAAAGGAGATGAAAAAAACATGTACCATCGATAGATGAGTTAAGAAGGGGAGGAATGAAATTCAAGAAATTGGAGGGTGGGATCAGTCATAGTAAGTTCAACAAGAAGAATGTCACACTGCATTTGCCTGAGTTTAAGTAGAACAAGATGAGTAGAAACCCTTTACAAGTTATGTCATTTTAATGAGTGACCTAATTAAAACCAGCGTGGACATGGGTATGTTGAGACGAGAGGGTGTCATCGCCAGCAACCTTGTAAGTGAGGAAAAAATCGCTCGGCTTTGGTCTTCTATCGTGATGCCCACATAATCTATTGATGAAGTTGCTAAATACATAAATCATTACTAGAAAAAGTTGTGCAAAGGTCTGGCTATTCTTAAACATCGTCAGCTATGGGGTAATTTTACTGGGTTGTTGTTACAGTTCATCATGGTTTACAAGGCCATGGTGGTTTAACTCTAGTTTGGTCGCTCTTATAATTTCAGTGTTAACAATTGTACATGTAGTTTTGCTTTCTAGTCTTGTCATCACAAATGAATAGTTCTATGCCCACATTACTAGGTCTGTCAAATATTATTAATTCATAAATAATTACAATGGTAGATTGTGGATTAATGGTTCTAAATATTTATCCCAACTAACGAGTTTGAAACTTAAAGCTTGTATATTTGTTAATGTATATTGAGCGAACTGCTTCTTCATGTCCTTCAAGATTAAAGAACTTACACTTTCAATTTTCTTAAAATTGTATATTTTAAAAATAAAATGATTGAATAATAAAATTAAAATAACTTAATGTGAATGGATTTAAAGAAAAAATATTTTTAAAAATATAAATATATAAAAAGGGCAATAATAAAATTATTTTAGATAAATAATGAATTTATCGATTATTATGTGGATGAATTTAGAGAAATATCATCTATTATTATGTGGATGACTATTCACTAATTATTACTCATCTAACTTCTTAGTAACACATCCAAACCATTTTTTTGCTTCAAATTTACAACATATTCAAATTCAACATCTTGCAATCGCAATACCATTTTATCTTCTACATTACTCAACTAATCTAAGTTATGTAGACCAACTAGATCATTGATAGTCTTCATGAAGTCAAACTAAAGTAGATGTAACATGTCTTTTACCATCAGCCCAAAAATGATGTGCAGAGATCAATATTGAGTCAACCCATCCTCTAAAAAGGATTCTATGTATATACCACACACAACCACTCACACAAGACATCTCCAAGAGATAATCCATTGTACACAAATTCTTACTCCGAACCAAAAAAATAAAAAGCACAACACCACAATAAAAATTGAGGCATTCTATGAAAATGATCCAACAATCTGTAACACCCTTTACGTACTAGCAAGACGAGGAATGCAACATATTCCTCCACATCAACTTGAACGTTTACAAACTATACATTTATCCATCTAACACAACTCTTACACTAAGCAGACCAAATATGACTATCATTCATTTTGGATACACATCATGCTAACATCATTTAACATCTAGAACACCTTCAGATAGATTTAGACCATCCGCACAATATCTAGCTCATATATGCATTGTCTTTGCTCAACTAGATTACTCTAGATATATAACCAGGCTACTTCCAAACTAGATATTTGACATTAATAAAAAGATAAAAGGCATATTTGCAACAATCACCCCCTTTGTCATTGATGGTGACACTTGTGCGAACACATATCCTTTCAAAAAGTGAAACAAAAATCTTTTCGCATGAGAACTTCTCCCCCATTGACATCAAAGACAAAGAGCATACTATACAATTAATTTACTCCCCCTATGTGCAACACTCCATCAATAGAACTATCTCAAGAAAATATGTACACAACAAAAATGAAAACTATACAAATATGCTCATGCATTCTGCAAAGTACAAGTTAAGATGGCTTCGTAAATAGCTCTTAATTCTTTCCAAGAGAGCTCCAGCCAACCTCCATAGACACTTGTGTGAACACATATCCTTTCAAAAATTGAAACAAAAATCTTTTCGCATGAGAACTTCTCCCCCATTGACATCAAAGACAAAGAGCGTACTATACAATTAATTTACTCCCTCTATGTGCAACACTCCATCAATAGAACTATCTCAAGAAAATATGTACACAACAAAAATGAAAACTATACAAATATTCTCATGCATTCTGCAAAGTAAAATTTATGATGGCTTCGTAAATAGCTCTTAATTCTTTCCAAGAAAGCTCCAGCCAACCTTCGTAGATACCAAAACCTTGATCTGATTCTCCATCTCCAGGGTAAATTATTCTGCAACATTACAATCTACTAGGATAGGATTAGATGCACTTAATGTTTGAGAATCTTTCAAAACTTCTACCATATTGGAGAGATGTATGTCGATAATTTCCCTCAATCTATAAAAATATTTTTTCACGTGTTCTTTTTGCACCACTAGCTCATTCAACTATTTGTATTATTTCTCAATCTTTAGTCTTTCTTTTGCATCCTCGTTATTCCTCAAATCAATATCTTTATATTGTTTGAGGATTTTAGCTTCAATAACATCAATCTCCTTCTAAATTTTGCTTATGGGTTTAGGCCATGAATGAAAAAACTTATAAACTTGAATCACACTATCAACACTTTTCTCAAATACAACAATGTTGTCCTTTACATAGTTATGTGTCTCTATGTGTTCTTATATTCATTAGCTATTGTAGTTTTGTTATCTACTAGTTTCTTCTCCACAATATTTGTAATCTTTGTCTCAAGGCTTGAAGACTATTCCTTCAAACTTTCAAATAAAGTTGTCAACTTTTCCTCATCACTCAAAGAGTCATGAAGGTAAACATCTAGAAGTTTCTAATGGAGAAGCTTCATCATGTATTCAACTAATTCTCTAGATACAAAAATTTTCCTCCTAGCTTTCAAATACAAACCATCACCCATTTGCAACATCTCTCAAGGTGATATCTTGTGTAGATCCAACTTTTCATGTGTAACTAGTACCTACAGTCCCTAAAATGATAAACCAGGTTCAAAAATCATCTTAAACTTTATTGATTCAAAGACATTAGAAGATTCTTCCACATATGTTTTCTTTGTCTCTTTTCCTTTCTCCTAACTGATTTGAACTCTTTCTGAATTTGTTTCATCTTTCCTTCATCTACAACTATCCTTTCTCATTCATCCTATGTCCTACTTATTTGAATATTTTATTCTATAGTTACTTATTTGTTGGTATCCACTAGTATGTATATTGCATCATTTGTAAACTGATCATTCTGATTTTTAGGTTCATTCTCTACAATAGTATCTTCAATAACTGGTTGTCCAATTTTACCCTTCTACTATTATGTAGCAATAGAAAATTTATCAATGTGAACTTGACTATTAGGAATTGCTTCCGATCTACCTATGTCAATCCTCTAATATTTTTCTCTCTTTTCAGGAACAAGAGAACTCCAACTAGATTCACCAATACTCAATCTTTTGTTTACCTTGTTTGAAGGAGAAGACAATGACTTCACAATTTTAAATGCAAGTTCCATAGAAATATTATCTTATTATTTTAGGATCCTCTTGATGTCCTTAGGGTCTCTGCCCATTATCAAATTTACCCTTTCCTTCTTTTGGGATCTCATATTAAGTGTTTGTTGGATTTGGGCTCTGGCCTCCTTTGACAAGGGACTATAGACTTTGTCTATAGCACTTGTCCAGATATCATTTTCCTTTTCTATGTCCTTCATTCTTCTTTCAGTCAATACTTCATATAAACTTTTGAGAACTTTTTCTTGAATGTCACTTAGTGCTTTATCAAAAATAACCATAAATCGAATTACTACGAAGTCTCAATAGTTTTCTTATCAATTGGAAAGGATTCATCATAGGCCTCAACTATATAATCAAAGGATTTATGCTGACAAATTGCATTAACAAGAATATCCAAATTCAAGGGGCAATAGTTTGGGTCTACAAGTCTAGTTTTTCTTTCTTCTCTCCTTTCTTGTATCTCTTCTTCTTTGGTTCACTCTTCTTTGGTCTAGTAGAGGTTTGGCCTCTTTCCTTCTATTTCCTCCATCTTAGTTCTTTTGGTCCTCAAACTGATAATGAATTTTTCCTTCTCAACTTCTTCTTCACTGCTGCTCTCAATATCATCAACTATAGCTTCTTAAATGTTAAGTTTTCATTGAGCTTTACCCTTTCTCCTAAGTGTCTTCTTCTCACTAGATGTAGCCTAAACAAGGGTTCTAAAGAAACTCAACATCATTGGAGGTGATGTATAAATGGATCATGTCCTTCTCTATTCATATATTTCTACATCTATGGGCAGGTTCTATATCATTAATTATCTTCTTTATTCTCTAATCAAGTCCCTTCCTAGACCTTTCACTTCTCAACTTTGTTTCTATCTCCTCTACAATTCCAAAATGAGGGTCATTAGGATCTTTGTCCAACCCACTAATCTCAACAATCATAGCTTCACCTAATTCTCCAGTGACTTCATATGGAATTTTGAGAATCCATGCAACTCTTGGTTCAACCACCATATTTGAAAATTTATCTCTTCTCACAAGAAATGTGAACAAGTCTTTGTATTTCTAAACCAAGTTTAGAGAAAATATATTCATTTGTTTCATTACCACCTAGAAATATTTAAACCAACTACCAAATATTCTCATATATTATTGATCATCTAAACTGAAATCCTTAACATATTTTCATATCCATGCTTTGATAGTTGTATTTTTTCCCATACATAATTATCCCTTCTGGAAAGCTCATTAATGTATATAAACACGTGGCAAATGATCAGAGAAACATATTTAAAGGGATACTTACCTTTTCTTGTCTTTTCCAGGTTATCCATTGACTATTGCAACAAAATTTCACATAGGTCAAAATGCTCTTTGTAAATCACCATCTAAAATGTAGCATGAATTACAATATATATTGCAAAACCCTCCCAGTTCTAAAAATAAACATTGTATGTTATAGCTTTGGTCACATAAAGATTACTCCTAGATCTTTGATATCTTCAATAGTCATTGCTCTTCCATCTTGTCTAGAACTAGTCAATTTTGAAATGGTTTTATTCTTTATTGACTTCTTTACTGGAATGGTGCCTTTCTCACATAAACTGATTAAAGCCCTAGTATAATTTTTCATGCTATTGTAGGGTTTGTCTAAATACATCATGTCTTCATAAGTTTGGCATGGAATAATCTTAGTCCACTCAGAATCATAGGAAACTTTAAGAAAACCCTCTTTATCCTTCAATGTTGGCACAAATAGATATGGCTTCAAAATAGGTTGTGGGTTGATCTAAGGGTCAACAACAACTATAATCAAAATTGTTGCAATAACTAGGGCTTACTTCCAGCTAGCACTTCAATCACACTGATTACATAGAAACTCTTCTTCAAATAGGATCTCTTGAAATATCAATTCACAAGTGAACAAATGAGATTAAAAATCTTAATGTATTCAAATCAACTAGGGTCTGATAGTCATCAATGCACTATTACAAACATGCTTCAAAAATTTGATAAACAAACTGTTTTTTGTTTTGTTTTGTTTCTCACTTAATTTACGCTACGGACCAATAAAATTATCTAACCTCTTGAAATAACTTCCATAACACTAATGTGCTCAATTTTTTTTAGTATCAAACTATATGGGGTTCTTTAGGTCTTCTTTCAATTCTCACACTTAGACCAACCTATCTTTTATCAGTTTTTGAAAGAGGGCTCAACAACCATAGTAGGTGTGGATCCATCTTCAACCTTCTCTTCAACTTTTTAATCTCATTTCCTTAACTAATTCATCTTCATTTTCTCCTTCTTTTGCTTGATATCAATTTTCTTTGTTAGACCATTTTATTTTTCTATCCTACTCCTATAATGTTTCACACTGTATCACATCTTAATATAGTTGAAACATATCAGGCTTCCCTGAGGTTCACTGTCACTTATTTTGCCATTTCTGAATCTCCTATTCATCCTACATTCAACAACGTTATGCCCATATATATTGCAAGCATAACAAATTCCATTGAAAGACTGAGCATAGCTCATATTTTTATATCCATTCTATATTATCCTAGTACTTCTGCACTCAGCGGGATTATGGGTTAGTGCAGGGTCAAGGGGGCCCAAAAAGTGGAAATGTGAAAAAAATAGCCTGCCTCACTCGCTTAAAAATGCGAAAATCCGTGTTGACTTTTTGCTTGGCCTAGGTGTTAGTACACCTTGGCCTGGTAATTACCTATGCAAATCGGATATCCGATTTTTATTTGTAATTTTAATTTAAAATATATATTATATGTTACATATTATATAATACGTATTATATTATATATAATATAATATTATATTATATTATATAATATAATATTATATTATATTATATAATATAATATTATATTATATAATATAATATTAAATTATATTATATATTATATAATATTGTATTATATTATATATTATAATATAATATAATATTATATTATATTATATTATAATATAATATAACATAATATTATATTATATAATATAATATTATATTATATTATATATTATATAATATTGTATTATACTATATATAATATAATATTATATTATGTTATATATAATATAATATAATATAATATATAATATAATATAATACAATATAATATAATATTATATTATATTATATTATATTATATTATAATATATATAATATAATACAATACATATTATATAATATAATAATATATTATATAATATATTATTATATTATATAATATATTATTATATTATATATGTTATTTAAAAATAATTTAAGTGTTGAAATCGGATATCCAATAAAATCGGATATCCGATTTTCTGAGACTTTTATATGTAGACAGCGATAGTCCCATGAGTCATTTTTAACTCACGGGTCGCGCAAATTTGTCAAAATCCGATATCCGCTCCATCCGATATCCGATTTTTTGACAAAAAATTGCTAAAAAATTGATTTAGAGGTAAGAATTTTGTCATTTTGAATCATTTTCATTCATTTTTTGTATTTTTTGTGAATGTTTATTTGATTTTTCATTGAAAATATGGTTTTTTTTAATGAAAACTAGTTTTTTTTCAAATCAAATACCTAATTGTTTTAATTTGTTAACCAAATTTAATTGTTTACATTCAATTAGGTTAAAAATGGGAGATAACAATGAAAACACTGACCAACCACAACTGGAACAACCAAACCCTCATTTGCCAAACCCCCCCTCAATTCAAGATTTGATTGCACAAAATTTGAATGAATTGAGGGGGATTGCAGAAGTATATTGTAGGATCCCTCGTCTAAACCCATTGTTTGATCCTTTCACATCGATCGTAAAAAGTATGGAAACCATGACTGAGGAGCATGATGCCGCCCTTTTGTGGCGAGATTCTATGAAGGAAAAATATGCAGATGGCTTGTCGTATAAGGATATCAAGGATCTTGAGATATCCAAAGCCGAAATCGCCTCATTGTTTGTCAATCCCCGTACTGGTCAGCTTGTAGATCCCCAAAAAAAAACTTTCTATCAAATGGTGCACAAATGATGCGATTGTGAAAAACTTTTGGGATCGTTGGTGGATGGATTTCGACAAACCACCCAACAACAATCTTGATATCCCCTTCTATTTCATAATAAAATTGTATGCTGAGTTTGTTTTACAGAAACATGTGAACTACTTTGACGTCCAACCTTTCCAGGGTGTAGGTTTAGGTATGCCCCAAAATAGACCTGGGGCAGTCAGAGTAGTCTAGGGCCCATATGTCCCCCCTCCTCCTGTTGATCCCCCACCTGCAGTTCAGCATCCTGATATCATTTGTGAGGCGGCTTCACGGACCATATCGGCTATTCACTCTTTGAGTAGCCTTTTGGTTTCTCAGGCTGCGTCAGTAGCTCAACCTACTTTTGATGGTAGCGGTGCATCGGGTGGTGCTGACACGTCATCCTCGGCTCCACACATATGCGTGCCACATAGTTGTGTCATGTGTGGGCATGTATGCTTGGGTCCAGTTGGAAAGCTTGTTGATCCTACTGTGGATAGTGCAGATTATGAGGTGCATGAGATGCATGATGCACCAGAGGTTATTACACAAACTGGAGGATACCCTGGGGAGTCCTCACATGCTAGAGGCGAGGAGGCACCATCATCATACATTGATGATGTATTGGTAAGATTTGTGTTTTCACAGTTCATGTTATATTTTAATTAAATATTTATAAATTAGATAATATTAAGTACTAATTTTTATTTACATGGTATATTTAACAGTTGATGACCGAGGATGAGTTGAGACAGATTCAGGAGGGTACCTTGTCGGCCATTTCATTTGGCCTCGATAGCTTGATGGTACATATATTATTGCACCTAGTCGTTTGTATTTTATTGTACATACATTCTCATCATTTATATTTGTATTAATTAGATTATGTAGTAACTTGCATGTATATCTTATTTTACTCTTGTAGGGCACAAGCAGCACGAGTGTGGTGCAATGTGATCTAGGATCTGGTAGTGCAATTGGAGACAAGGGAAAGGTAATTGAATGCAAATATGATTGAATGAATAGTTTAAATAACTTATAGTGATTATACATGTCTAGACATAGATTGATAGTTTCATATACTTGTTGTGTATATATACAGAGAATCCTTGGCTTCACATCCTTGATGACTACACCCAGTATACCTGAAGAAGAAGAAGAGATGCCTCGAGTAGATGTGTGTTTATTTTATTTTTTGATTAGTAGATATAATTTGTTATTATCAGTGACAATTATATGCTAACTTGTATCAATGTCATGTTTCTAAACATATGTAGGTTGTTTATGAAAATATTCAAAACATACCTCCTCTACCGAAGACATACATCAAGAGTCCTGCAAAGCTGAAGAGAAACGTGGAGATGAGGTAAACATGAATAGTTCAATTAAATAGTTCATTTTTATGTTAACTTTTCGAATGTGAATTATATAATATAACTAATATTAATCATGGTTTGTTTTTCTTGTGCAAGATCCTTCAAAGCTGAGTAGTGCGGTGAAGAGGATCGATTTTGATGATCCATCAGCAGCTTAGGATGTTATAGATAGTTTTGGGATGCTTACATGTCTAGTTGGCATGTATATTTTGTATATGGACATACATTCACGTATTTAGACATACATTTTGTTTCAATTGGTGTTATGCCATATTTGTGTATGGACATACATTTGTAATCATTTGACATTTTTATATATATAGAAGTTGATATTCGATCATATAAATTGTTGCTCATCTGTGTGTGGTGTTATCATGGAAATATTTAATCTTCATTCCAATAATTAACAATGGTTAATAATGGCTATTTAATGAACAATACAATTCATTTCATTTCATCGTAAGTGTTGTTTTTATAATGAACAATATAATTCATTTAATGAACAATACAATACAATTTATTTAATGAACAATACAATTCATTTAATCAACAATAAAATAAAATTAATTCAATGAACAATACAATTCATAAACAATACAATTCATTTAATTAACAATACCCTACGCATGCTCCTATTTTGCCCCCCCACTCGATCGAATGCTCGAGGTCATACCCTATTGGCGTCGTCCCTTGAGCGCCCTAAGTTGTCAAAATTGTCAAATTTTGATGGGCCCTAACTCAGAATCTGTGGCACCTGTGAATGATCCGTTTGAACCTACGGGGCCATGAGAGGGGTCCCTACAAAAGCCTATCTCGGTTTTTCAAGTTTCCCTACGGTTTTATTAGGGCAGCAATTTTTCGGTTGGCGAAAAATCATCAGTCTCACTCAATGGAATGTTGTTGTGTGGCCAATTTCTCGTTCAGCTCATCGTGATGACGAACCATCAGCTTCGACATGTCCAGTTAGGCATAATTACCCTACACATGCTCCTGTTTTGCCCCCTCACTTGATCGAATGCTCGGGGTCATACCCTACCGGTGTCGTCCCTTGAGCGCCCTAAGTGCTCATAATTGTCAAACTTTGACGGGCCCTAACTCAAAATCTGTGGCACCTGCGAATGATCCGTTTGAACCTACAGGGCCATGAGAGGGGTTCCTACAAAAGCCTATCTCGGTATTTCAAGTTTCCCTACAGTTTTATTAGGGCAGCAATTTTTTCGGTTGGCGAAAAAATCGTCAATCTCCCTCAATGGAATATTGTCGCCTGGTTGATTTCTCATTCAGCTCGTTGCGATGATGAACTGTCAGCTTCGACATGTCCAGTTAGGCATAATTACCCTATGCATTCTCCTGTTTTGCCCCCCCACTCGATCAAACGCTCGGGGTCATACCCTACTGGCGTCGTCCCTTGATCGCCCTAAGTGCTCAAAATTGTCAAACTTTGACGGGCCTTAACTCAGAATTTGTGGCACCTACAAATGATCCATTTGAACCTATGGGGCCACAAGAGGGGTCCCTACAAAAGCCTATCTCGGTATTTCAAGTTTCACTACGGTTTTATTAGGGCAACAATTTTTCGATTGGCGAAAAAATCGTCAGTCTCACTCAATGGAATGTTTTTCGCCTGGTCGATTTCTCATTCAGCTCGTCGCGATGATGAACCATCAGATCTGACACTTCCAGTTAGGCATAATTACCGTACATATGCTCCTATTTTTCCCCCCCACTCGATCGAACACTCGGGGTCATACCCTACTGGCGTCGTCCCTTGAGCGCCCTAAGTGCTCAAAATTGTCAAACTTTGACGGGCCCTAACTCGAAATCTGTGGCACCTATGAACAATCTATTTGAACCTACAGGGCCATGAGAGGGGTCCCTACAAAAGCCTATCTCGGTATTTCAAGTTGCCCTACGGTTTTATTAGGGCAGCAATTTTCGGTTGGCGAAAAAATCATCAGTCTCACTCAATGGAATGTTGTCGCTTGGTTGATTTCTCGTTTAGCTCATCGTGATGACAAACCATCAGCTCCGACATGTCCATTTAGGCATAATTACCATACGCATGCTCCTATTTTGCCCCCCCACTCAATCGAATGCTCGGGGTCATACCCTACCGGCGTCGTCCCTTGAGCGCCCTGAGTGCTCAAAATTGTCAAACTTTGACAGGCCCTAACTTGGAATCTGTGGCACCTGCGAATGATCCGTTTGAACCTATGGGGCCACGAGAGGGGTCCCTACAAAATCCTATCTCGGTATTTCAAGTTGCCTTACGGTTTTATTAGGGTAGCAATTTTTCGGTTGGCAAAAATATTGTCAGTCTCACTCAATGGAATGTTGTCGTCTAGTCGATTTCTCATTCAGCTCATTGCGATGACGAACCGTCGGCTCTGACATGTCCAGTTAGGCATAATTACCCTATGCATGCTCCTTCTTTGCCCCCCCCCACTCGATCCGACGCTCGGGGTCATACCCTACGCATGTGACATCCATGAAGGGATATGAAGGGATATTTTGTAAACAATCAGAAACCTTTAATGATAATCAAGTTGAAGCCTTGAGATTTATGCAATATGGTTCAAGTCCAAAACTGTACCCTGAGAGCATTTTGATTTTACTTATGTCTTGTGTATTATAATAAAGACCAATTTGCCAATGTGACATCTTCATATGAGAGAAAAGCTTCATTTTATCTCAATACAGTTGTACCTGTTTCATTATTAGAAAAAATAAATATACAAAGATCTGTTATTAGTATCCTCTAGATTATGGAAAAATTTGAATTGATGTTCTCAATTAGTTATTATATGTTCAGCTTTTCTTCATAAGGCACAACCATCTGGTGGTTATCATATGAGGACAACCATCCATGACTTTCAAAGTAATTGATATTTATTCCTACACCTCACACTCACAAGATTAATAATAAAATGGCATTTATGATTCATCAAATGCTGACAAAGTCTAATCAAAGTTCAACTTCAAGATGTATACAAGATATGATATTCAACTTCAAGATGCATACAACTTACCATATTCAAGCTCATGCCAACCACCACTTGGATATTGTTATATGTCGATTAAAGTACAATATATGTAATAAAACCATATAGTCTTACAAAAAAGCCATCATAGACCATCTATGTCGATTAAAGTACAATTCATTTGTAACAGGGGCACACTTACAATCTAAAGTTGCAAAGCCCTGTGGGAAGCATCAAATTAGAAATTTATTAATCTGACTCATACTACTATCAAAAGCATCAAAGATGCTACTGCTAGAGAACACCATGCTCCATTGTGGAGAGAATATTAGGTGCATCTGATGTCAGCATCTGAAAATGAAACAATGTTATTCAATTGCCAAAATCTAACTGACTTTATTTTATAAACCATTAATGAATAAAAATAGACAAGGTTACCTGAGTGAAAGTTCGATGACCACTTTGACTAGTAGGTGTTGATGTTGAAGGCCCAACACTAACCTATTTACCTGACTATCAATGTCAAATGTTTGATTCAATAGATCATCTGTCATGACAATTTGATCCACTGCAGATGTGTTCTGGCCACATGCATTTGAATCATCTTCATGATAATAAATACAACAAGACCCACAATTTAATCTCATTAATGCACAAAGGAATATGTACCATCACCAAGAGAGGGTCTCGTCAACAACGAATGATCTATTATGAACCTGTATTTTTAAGAATTGTTAGTCTACACATAAAATGCATGGATGAACATAATGGATTTATGATAATCACTTCAACTGAAATGCATGATAATAAATGAAAAGGTGGGATCATATAACATAAAAATATGTCCCTTCAAATTATATCAACAGAACCCACTATGTTGACACAAAAATCGTAATGTGATACTGTTGTATATCATCAAAAAATACCTTCATAAGCATAAAGGTTATGCGATAATTATATCATAAAAAACTATCAAATAGTGTTCTCTAATAACAAAAATTGTAAAGCTCATCAAATGCATGATAATAAGTCGTGTTGCAAAAATACGTCCCTTCCAATTATATCGAGTGTACTCGCTATGTGCATGCAAAAACCATGTTGCCAAAAAAAAACGTTCATCAATAGACCTGCATTTTGAAAACGTCCTTAATATACACGTAACAAACTTGAACATTAAGGTTTAATGATCATTGTTTGAAATGAAATGCATGATAAAAAATTAAGGCACCATTAAAGACCTACTACTCAAGTGTGCCTGAAGGGTCATCTCTTTGTTTCAGATTATCCAGTATTGCTTCATGATCAGCAATAGTCACTGTCCATAGCTCTTTGTTCTTCGGTTTTGCTTGATGCTTCAACAACTTGACATTTGTAGCTATAATAAGGTGTGAATACATTATAATGGTTTTGTGTCTCTCATAGTCTTCAAATGCAGGTATGCCATTCTTTCTAATCATGTATGTTCACAACCAAGTTCCCACAACAACAACTAAACTTGTAGGAT
The DNA here is from genome assembly GCF_030272615.1 of Cryptomeria japonica. NCBI lineage: Eukaryota > Viridiplantae > Streptophyta > Pinopsida > Cupressales > Cupressaceae > Cryptomeria > Cryptomeria japonica. The sequence goes on along the minus strand of NC_081411.1, from coordinate 728,227,771 downwards.
ATGTGAACCCATCATCATCTGTCACTGGTTGTGTTAGCTTTTGTTTTCCCTGTACACATCGTGCCAACCAATATTCTAATCTCTCTTCATTCCCTTGCGGTGCAACAACTGCAAAAACATGTCCTGGTTGTACAAGATCTGATAGATGATCATACTCAAGTGAACTTTCCATGTCATCGTTTGACAAGGATATTGTTTGAGATAAATGAGTTAGAAAGTGGGGAACCCATGTATCAACCCACTCACTTGACTCACACTGATCCCAATTACACCGAAGACAACTCTGACAAAAACAAGCCAACACTCATGTCCAAATGGTTCATGTACCTGCATCTGAGCTGAGAAATGAATGCATCTTTGAAGAATCTTTAATTGTTTGACAATCCAATCTATCTCCCACTGTTCCCTCCTCAACCAACCAAAAGAATCTGCTCACTCCTGAATCAAGAGTACCTCCATGTGACAATGCTAAACTACACCAATGAACAATAGAACGTGCATCAGAGAAATTTGCACCTAAAATCCTCAATTGCTCCTTAACTAGAGCTCTCTTCAAACATGCACCTGCTCCATCATGCTCTCCCTTCCCATGCCCCGCCTCAAAAAAACACCAAATATGAGGTATACGCCTCTCCACATGCATTCTACTCAACCAATAAAACATACACACATTCTTGAATTGACCCGTACAGTTATCTGACCATATTATATGTCGGTCAATTGCAATATCTTTCTCATGCAAGAACTCAAAAAAAATCTTGAAAGAATGTTGCACATACTCGGAGGAGTGTGATCTATCATCGCTCATATAAAAATGATACTCCCTGATTATCTTCCTATCCTCTTCTGTACTATCAGGAGCATGTCTATATGTAATGTGAACAAAAATAGCAATCTGGACTGAATTGTAGTACTGAGATTGTACCTCATTCTGTGGTTGCAAACTATAGTTCTCTGCAAAATCAACCACCGATACAATAGTGCCAATCAGGAAAGAGTTCTTACACATCCTGAACTATTGATCCAACCACTGAGACCTATGGGTGTGCCTTGCATACTTGTAGAAAAGATTTTCCTTAAAATCCAAAATAAAATCAGCAATACTCACTTCTCTTGAGACTAATTCGCATCTAGAACCTTCACCTCCACTCTTCACAGTATATTTCACTGTCTCGTATCTTTTTTTCTCAACATAATTATTTCCAAACTCGTGTTCGCTGCCCTCATGAAAACATGAAACAAACTTTGACAACCCACCGCATTCTGAGCACTTCTCATTCAAACAATAATTTCTATAGAAATAGCAGCCATCATCTCTAGGGCATAAAAATAGATCTTGCAAGTCTCTTGATGATCTTGGAAATAAGATTGCACCACACTCTTGCAACTTCTCATTAGTATGCATCGTAGAATTAATATGACATAAAAGTTCATGGTACATTGAAAACTCCACATGGTACTTGCAACAATAGGTATTACGAATCTTAAGAGGAACACAATAAAATGGTTTCAAAGATTCAAAGGCCCTTTGTGATATTTGCAAAGTTGGATGTAATTCACAAAAAATTTTATACAACATTGTTTGGCTTGACTCCAAGAAATGTTTGGGATGCGGTGTGCGGTCTCGGTTGCCGGTTCTTAATTTCAAAACGTCCTTTATGTAAGGAAGTTAAGTAGCGGAAACAACTTCCTACACTAACCTTGAGAGGAGGGTAATGCAAAACTTTTTCAGATCATTACAACAGTTACAGAAAATAGAAATAGATATAATAGCAATCATACCACAACACAATGATTTACGTGGGGAAAACCCTTTCGGGAGAAAAACCCCACCCTCCAAAAGCAGCTCAATATTTTATTCAGCAATCAAAAACAGATTACAACATACTTGCAGAGCAAGCTCTTCGCATGAGTACCACTAATCAGAGATTCAGAGGCAACTCAATAGCCATAAGACTCTTACACACAACCTCTATCTCACACACCTCATAAATAGGAGATACAATACAAGAAACCGTCAAACGGTATTACAAAACCATGGGCTAAAACCACCCAATAAGGTGTAGCCGACCTTATCTCCCTTCTAGATGCCCTATGACATGTTAAAGCACACATCAACATGTGTCGCTCCCCTTTACAGCTCATTTATGTATCCGATACAAATTATTTTTCCTATTTCAGGAGTACAAACTTCCGGAGGCCATAACTTGAGAACCGGGTGTCCGATTGACGAACCGTTTGAAGCGCCGGAAAGCTCGCGAAGTGCTCTATCACCTCATAACCGTTTCGCTCGTTTCGGCCACTTTTCAGGGCGTTTTGGAGCCTCTAAAGTCCCCAAAATTAAGTTTAAATATTTTATTGCACCCCTCCAAGACGAAAACATTAATATCTTCAAAACTAGCTGTGACCTTGCGACGCAACTTTACCGAAATGCTTATCTAACCAACCAGAAGCTTTAGGGAGAGTTTCGCACCATTTCGTGCTCAAATGAAAACTTACTATAAATAGTAACCTCGCATAAATGCAAGGTTGAGACACCATTTTTCCCAACACTTTACATTGGGTGACACTCTAGAATTAGAGTGCCAAAATTGTTGAATCTCTTCCTTCACATTGTCAGTCAACTTTCTATCAACACGTGGAAGCCTCCCACCAAATGCCCATGTATCTTGTTGAAGTGGATCGTCAAGTCTTCATCTTCGTGCAAGTGCTCTATCCAAAGTTTTACGGTTTATGTTAAAATCAACACAAGTTTGTCTCATTTGACGAGCCTTCCTCAATTGATGGCTTACTAAGGAGGTTGTAATCACTCTTCGAGCAGCTCTCTTATCTCTTTCTTTGGTATTCTTTCCAATAGAGTTGAGAGCGTCAAATAGATTTTTTTCAATAATAGAATTTTTCTCCGTTTTCTTGTTCATCCGAATCTTCAATTTGTTTAGCAATGGTCTCCTCTTTATCATCTTTAGCAATTGAACAAAGAGTTGGCATTGCTCGGTCAATGTCTTATTGCTAAAATTTTGGTTGAAAAGTTTTGTAGCCCACAACCGAACGGTTCTTGTTGACCTCTTTCCTTCAAGATTCGTAATAATGTTCTCATCGATTTCAAATAACCATTTTGGGGTTCTTGAAGGTCTTGGATTTGGAATTTGTCTTTCATCCATGAGAGGGTCTTCATTTCTAAAGTAATTAGGTGTTACATATGGTTCACTTGGTGAGGCAATTCCACCTTCAATGTTAAATTTTTCCACATTTTCACCTCCTATGTCAAAATTTTCCACATGTTGAGCATTTTCATTATCACTTTCAACATTTTCAAAATTTTCAATATTTTCACTTTCAAAATCTGCATTTTCATTTTCAATAACTTGTGGCACATTTTCCACATGTTGAGCATTTTCATTATCACTTTCAACATTTTCAATATTTTCTCTTTCAAAATCTACATTTTCATTTTCAATAACTTGTGGCACATTTTCAATTTCAATTTCCTCTTTAGTTGAAGTAACATTAGCAATATTTAACATACCTTGTCTTCTCCTCCTATGACATTCTCTATCTCTTTCTCTATACACTTCAACTTGGTCATTTGAAAGTTTTCTTTTGCGTTTAGACTTTCGACGACTACTACTCCCCATTTCCCTCCACACATATGCTCCTTCGTGATTGACAATGTAAGTTTTCACTTTAAGAATCTCCCAAAAGCACTAATTTGTCTCTAGCTGTCTGCAACCCCATGACCATTGACAGAATCTCCCAAAAGCACTAATTTGTCTCTAGCTGTCTGCAACCCCATGATCATTGAGAGCGTCAAATAGATTTTTTTCAATAATAGAATTTCTCTCCATTTTCTTGTTCATACGAATCTTCAATTTGTTTAGCAATGGTCTCCTCTTTATCATCTTTAGCAATTGAACAAAGAGTTGGCATTGCTCGGTCAATGTCTTATTGCTAAAATTTTGGTTGAAACGTTTTGTAGCCCACAACCGAACGGTTCTTGTTGACCTCTTTCCTTCAAGATTCGTAAGAATGTTCTCATCGAATTTCAAATAACCATTTTGGGGTTCTTGAAGGTCATGGATTTGGAATTTGTCTTTCATCCATGAGAGGGTCTTCATTTCTAAAGTAAATAGGTGTTACATATGGTTCACTTGGTGAGGCAATTCCACCTTCAATGTTAAAGTTTTCCACATTTTCACCTCCTATGTCAAAATTTTCCACATGTTGAGCATTTTCATTATCACTTTCAACATTTTCAAAATTTTCAATATTTTCACTTTCAAAATCTACATTTTCATTTTCAATAACTTGTGGCACATTTTCCACTTGTTGAGCATTTTCATTATCACTTTCAACATTTTCAATATTTTCTCTTTCAAAATCTACATTTTCATTTTCAATAACTTGTGGCACATTTTCAATTTCAATTTCCTCTTCAGTTGAAGTAACATTAGCAATATTTAACATACCTTGTCTTCTCCTCCTATGACATTCTCTATCTCTTTCTCTATACACTTCAACTTAGTCATTTGAAAGTTTTCTTTTGCGTTTAGACTTTCGACGACTACTACTCCCCATTTCCCTCCACACATATGCTCCTTCGTGATTGACAATGTAAGTTTTCACTTTAAGAATCTCCCAAAAGCACTAATTTGTCTCTAGCTGTCTACAACCCCATGATCATTGACAGAAAACATAGGACCCAAACTATCAGCCCTTGGAATCAACAGAATGGCCCACAAACCCTTTTTCTTTTTTGTTTTTAGTACCAAAATCGGATATCCGATAAAATCTGATATCCGATTTTAGTACAAAAATATGTGGTCCCAAAAAAAAATTCTCATTGCCGCCATTTACGAACTAAATTGCCACATGGCAGAAATCCAATATCCGATTAAATCGGATATCGGATTTTATTGGTCATATTTTAGAGAGAGAGAGAGGAGGAGGAGAGGGAGAGAGGGAAAGAGAGAGAGAGAGGAGGAGAGAGAGAGAGAGAGAGAGAGAGAGAGAGAGAGAGAGAGAGAGAGAGAGAGGAGGAGAGGGAGAGAGAGAGATAGAGAGAGAGAGAGAGAGGAGGAGGAGAGGGAGAGATGGAGAGAGAGAGAGAGAGAGAGGAGAGGGAGAGAGAGAGAGAGAGAGAGAGAGGAGGAGGAGGAGAGGAGAGAGAGGGAGAGGGAGAGAGAGAGAGAGAGAGAGAGAGAGAGAGGAGAGAGAGAGAGGAGGAGAGAGAGAGAGAGGAGGAGAGGGAGAGAGAGAGAGAGAGGAGGGGAGAGAGAGAGAGAGGGAGGGAAAGAGACACAATATGACCCCTAACGACATGATTTGGTGTCTTAAGGGGTCCGATGGTGCCGTTAGGGGTCATATGGTGTCCATAGGGGTCATATGGTGTCCCATGAACCCTTATAACCTCTTAGGACACCATATGATCCCTAATGACACCATATTGGGTCGCTTTAGGTCATATTATGTCCTAAGGGGTCATATTGTGTCTTAAGGGATCATATGGTGTCCCAAGACACCATATGACCCCTATGGACACCATATGACCCCTATGGACACCATATGACCCCTAACAACACCATAGGACCCCTTAAGACACCAAATCATGTCGCTAGGGGTCATATTGTGTCCTACGACCCTGTACGACACAATATGATCCCTAACGACATGATTTTGTGTCTTAAGGGGTCCTATGGTGTCGTTAGGGGTCATATGGTGTCCATAGGGGTCATATAGTGTCTTGGGACACCATAGGACCCCTTACAACACAATATGACCCCTAACGACACAATATGACCCAAAGCGACCCAATATGGTGTCATTAGGGGTCATATGGTGTCCTAAGAGGTCATAAGGGTTCATGGGACACCATATGACCCCTATGGAAACCATATGACCCCTAACAACACCATAGGAGCCCTTAAGACACCAAATAATATCGTTAGGGATCATAGTGTGTCGTACGGGGTCGTAGGACACAATATGACCCCTAATGACATGATTTGGTGTCTTAAGGGATCATATGGTGTCGTTAGGGGTCATATGGTGTCTTGGGACACCATAGGACCCCTTAAGACACAATATGACCCCTAACGACACAATATGACACAAAGCGACCCAATATGGTGTCATTAGGGGTCATATGGTGTCCTAAGAGGTCATAAGGGTTCATGGGACACCATATGACCCCTATGGAAACCATATGACCCCTAACAACACCATAGGACCCCTTAAGACACCAAATAATATCGTTAGGGATCATATTGTGTCGTACGGGGTCGTAGGGTACAATATGACCCCTAACGACATGATTTGGTGTCTTAAGGGGTTATATGGTGTCGTTAGGGGTCATATGGTGTCTTGGGACACCATAGGACCCCTTAAGACACAATATGACCCCTAACGATACAATATGACCCAAAGCGACCCAATATGGTGTCATTAGGGTTCATATGGTGTCTTAAGGGGTCCTATGGTGTCCCAAGACACCATATGACCCCTATGGACACCATATGACCCCTATGGACACCATATGACCCCTAACGACACCATATGACCCCTTAAGACACCAAATCATATCATTAGGGATCATATTGTGTCGTATGGTGTTGTAGGACACAATATGACCCCTAACGACATGATTTGGTGTCCTAAGGGGTCCTATGGTGTCGTTAGGGATCATGTGGTGTCCATAGGGGTCATATGGTGTCTCGGGACACCATAGGACCCCTTAAGACACAATATGACCCCTAATGACACAATATGACCCAAAGCGACCCAATATGGTGTCATTAGGGGTCATATGGTGTCTTAAGGGGTCCTATGGTGTCCCAAGACAACATATGACCCCTATGGACACCATATGACCCCTAACGACACCATAGGACCCCTTAAGACACCAAATAATATCGTTAGGGATAATATTGTGTCGTACGGGGTCGTACGACACAATATGACCCCTAACGACATGATTTGGTGTCTTAAGTTTCGTATGGTGTCGTTCGGGGTAATATGGTTTCCATAGGGGTCATATGGTGTCTTGGGACACTATAGGACCCCTTAAGACACAATATGACCCCTAATGACACAATATGACCCAAAGCGACCCAATATGGTGTCATTAGGGGTCATATGGTATCCTAAGAGGTCATAAGGGTTCATGGGACACCATATGACCGCTATGGACACCATATGACCCCTAGCGACACCATGGGACCCCTTAAGACACCAAATCATGTCGTTAGGGGTCATATTGTGTCCTACGACCCTGTAAGACACAATATGACCCCTAATGTTATGATTTGGGGTCTTAAGGGGTCCTATGGTGTCATTAGGGATCATATGGTGTCTTGTAACACCATAAGACCCCTTAAGACACCAAAACCAAAATTGTGTCGTTAGGGGTCATATTGTGTCCTACGACCCCGTAAGTATGACACAATATGACACCTAACGACATGATTTGGTGTCTTAAGGGGTCCTATGGTGTCGTTAGGGGTCATATGGTGTCCATAGGGGTCATATGATGTCTTGGGACACCATAGGACCCCTTAGGACATAATATGACCCCAACGACATGATTTGGTGTCTTAAGGGGTCTGATGGTGTCGTTAGGGGTCATATGGGTGTCCCATGAACCCTTATGACCTCTTAGGACACCATAGACCCCTAATGACACCATATTGGGTCGCTTTGGGTCATATTGTGTCCTAAGGGGTCCTATGGTGTCCCAAGACACCATATGACCCCTACGGACACCATATGACCCCTAACGACACCATAGGACCCTAAGACACCAAATCATGTTGTTAGGGGTCATATGGTGTCCTAAGGGGTCATAGACCAACAATATGACCCCTTAGGACATAATATGCCCAAAGCGACCCAATATGGTGTCATTAGGGGTCATATGGTGTCTTGAGAGGTCATAAGGGTTCATTGGACACCATATCACATAACTATCATTAGGGTCTAGTTATGGGTCGTAAGACACAATATGACCCCTAACGACATGATTTGGTGTCTTAAGGGGTCCTATGATGTCCCAAGACATCATATGACCCCTAACGACACCATAGGTCCCCTTAAGACACCAAATTGTATCGTTAGGGGTCATATGCGGTCTCTCGTCTCTCTCTCTCCTCTCTCTCTCTCTCTCTCTGTCTCTCTCCCTCTCCTTCTCTCTCTCTCTCTCTCTCTCTCTCTCTCTCTCTCTCTCACTCTCTCTTCTCTCTCTCTCTCTCTCTCTCTCTCTCTCTCTCTCCTCCTCTCCTCTCTCTCTCTCTCTCTCTCTCTCTCTCTCTCTCTCTCTCTCTCTCCCTCTCTCCTCTCCTCTCCATCTCTCTCCCTCCCTCTCTCTCTCTCTCCCTCTCTCTCTCTCTCCCTCTCCTCCCTCTACCTCTCTCCCTCCCTCTCTCTCTCCCTCTCTCCCTCTCCTCCTCTCTCTCCCTCTCTCTCTCTCTCTCTCCCTCTCCCTCTCCTTTTCTCCCTCTCTCTCTCTCTCTCTCTCTCTCCTCTCTCTCTCTCTCTCTCTCTCTCTCTCTCTCTCTCTCTCTCTCTCTCTCTCTCTCTCTCTCTCTCTCTCTCTCTCTCTCTCTCTCTCTCTCTCTTTCTCCCTCTCTCCCTCTCCTTCTCTCCCTCTTTAAAATATGACTAATAAAATCCGATGTCCAATTTAATCGGATATCGGATTTCTGCCATGTGGTAGTTTACTTCATAAATGGCGGCAAAGGGAAATTCATCCAATTTTTGTACTCAAATTTTCAAATTTCAAATTTCGGCTCGGGAATGCTTTGGTATTAGGCTTGGAAGTTACAAGCCTAGAAAGTCAACTGAAAAAACATGTTTTTCAGTATTCCCTGGTTTTTCCAGACTTTACACTGGTGGCTGACGACTTTTTTTGTAGCCAAAATTGATAAAACGAAAAGGGTTTTTTAAGGATGTTCCCAGATTTCCAACAATATAAGGCTTGTCTTATTTCGACTTTAGTAAATAATTATTATTTATTTTCTAATTGAATTCTGACAATAGTCCTGATTGATATACTGATTGAAAAACACTCATAACTTTCAAACGATATAACATTTTTTGAAACTGAAACATGCGTCACATCCTATGCTTCATCTACTATAGGGAAAAATTAAAAAAAATTAAATTTCATAAGGTTTTGACCAAGTTAAGGTGGTCAGACATAGGAGTTTCTAAATTTCTGAAAAGTTGTAGTAAAAAAATCATAAATAATTATTTAATTCATAAAAAATTTTAAAAAAAAATCTGTCACATCCGGACATGAGTCTAATACTTATATTAAAAATATTATAAAAAAAATTAAGATTTGATTTTGATTAGGGTGGTCAAACATACGTATACTTCTTATTTTTTTCTTGAAATTTTAGTACCATTGCATTGAAATTTGAAATTTTCGTCAAATAAGATTTTTTTTTTCCAAAAAACAACTAGTAGCTTAGAAACTAAATTCAATTTTCTATATATTCTCTTCTTACATATTTTAAAAGTAATGTTCACAACTTATTCAAATTTTCATGTCAAGTTGCATAACTTTGATTTTTCTGAAATTTCATTGCCACTTAAGGGCCTGTTTTGGCACACCATGATCTCGCACATACCCTTATGCCTAAACTTATTGCAAGAATAACATCTTATATTAATAACTTGAACTCTGATTTTGACTTTTGCATTCACTAGATCTTTGCTTGAATCTATTACATGAAAAAAAATTCCCATTACAAGAGTACCTAGATGCAATTGGAGAAAACCTCTTGTCATTCTTCTTGTAGTTAAGGACCATAATGAAATTAGTATCCTTAGCCTTTTCTTTTCCTTTTTATTTAAAAATTTCTCCTTTATTAAAACCAAGTTCGTCCTCATCATTATTCTACTTCCAAGAACTTACCATGGCATCATGTACTTCACTTACACCTTATAAAATCAGTCCTTTATTATTATTTTCTTTTGCATATTTTAATTACTCTCTCTATTCATGCACTTCCTTTTCAAGTCTGGTACACTCCACTATTTTTCTAATCAGCCTTATGTCAAGATCATCCATAACTTTTCTTCCCTCATTAAGTAGCCCCCCTTAATAGGTAATTTTGTCTTCATCCTTCTTGCACATAAATTTGCTTTCATCCAGATCTTATGAGGTAGATATAAATTCTCCTTACATATTAACAATAACTTTAACTTTCTAGACATGTTGATCCATAGCATCCATATCCTTAGATTCAAAAAAAGTGTTCAAATCCTAGATCTACCTCAGTGGTGAGCAATCTCTTCAAGAACCAAGGCTTTGGTACCAATTATTGAACACTACTGGATGCTAAGAGAGTAGGTGAACTAGCATATACTAAAAAATGATAAAATTGAAATACTTAAACCATAACAGCAATCCAAACATATGTGTATGAAAGTGAATAACAAAAACAGTAAATGCATCTATGTAAGAACACCAATAATAAATTACGTGGAAAACCCAAACTAGGAAAAACCATGATGAGAATGAAACTCACAATACATATTAATTGGTTAAAGTTTTTTTAGCCCATAGGCTATGGGGATAACTACTTTGGACTTGAAAACTATGGCACATAACCTTAGGCAAGATACAAGAGAAAAAAATGTTTAGTTTAAGATCACTTCTTCAGGGAAAGATACAAAACAATTGTCCATATACAATTTGCTCATAATAGATTGAATTGCATGAGAAATAGCATCTATTATTATGTGGATAATATTTAACTAATTAATACTCATCAAATTGCCGTTTAACACTTCAGGACATCTATTTTTCTTTAGCTTCTCATCATATTCATATTCTACATCTTGTAATTGGAACACCATTTTATCTTCTACATTACTCAACTAATCTAACTAATATATACCAACCAAATCATCAATACTCATCATGAAGACAACTTGAAGTAGATGTAACACATCTTTTACCATCGACCCAAAAATAATGTATAGAGATCGATACTTAGTCAGTCCATCCTCTAAAAAGGACTCTATGTATACCACATGCAATGACTCATACAAGACATCTCCAAGAGATAACACATTATACACCAATTCTTACTTTGTACCAAAATAAAAAATAAGTGAACCATCACAATAGAAATTGAGGAATTCTAGGAACATGATCCAACAATCTATAACACCCTTTACATACTAGAAAGATGTGGAATGCAACACATTACTCCACATTAACATGAACTTGTACAAACTTTGCATTTATCTATCTTAGCACAACTCTGATACTAACTAAACCAAATATAATTCTTGTACATTCTGGAAAAATATCATGCTAACATCATTCACCATCTAGGGTACCTTCAGATATATTCTGATAATCTACACAACATCTGGCTCATATATTATTTTTGTTCAACTAGATTTCTTTGTATACAAATGAGCTACTTTCGAGCCAGAGAGTTGATATTAATGGCATGCTGAAAGGTGCATTTGCAATATTATATTAATTTATGAAAACGTATGGTGGATTCCAACCTAAGTGCCTAATCAATAGGTCTCATAAAAAGGCCATGCATGCATGGTAATTTCTTGAGATAGATGTCTATGTAAATTGAATGTATATAATTTAAAAATTCCTTTGATGGATTAAATAATGTGTGGATAATTTAAAATTAGAGAAAATTAAAGAATAGGTTAGGAATAAGCATAAAATTTCCTTGAGAAGATAATTTTAGCCTGCTTAAAAATATTACAGTCATAAAAATATGATTTAGGACCCCTTACACAAGGGGTAATTCACTGATCTTATTAAGGTGATATTCAATTTTTTTATATATATAGTCATGGTTTTTTAATATATTTTTTGGAAAAAATATGCCTTGACTAAAAAAAGGTATGATTTTTATTGGAAAGATATATTATAAAGCTATAACATCAATATGATTACTAGAGGTATGATTTCTAGTGGAAAGATATATTATAAAGCTATTTGTTAGAATTTTTAGTCTCATTTTTAGAAGTGGTGTTTTGGTGTCAATGCAAGAAATAAATGTGTTAAGACTCTATATGATTCAAATGATAAAATAATGATAAATTTCAGAATCAAAGGTAGGAAACTCTCGAAGACCATTTCCTTTACACTAGGACTCATGTACAAGGAATCTCTAGCCTAAAAGAAAGTAAATGTGTTACTTATTGCACCTATCCATATTGCATTGAGCCTAAAAGTGAATCCAAAATATAAAGGGATTATAGCCTAAGTATCTAATAATTTGATCTACTTTAATGAATATTCATACCTTAGTAGGTCATTTGTAAATTGGAATAAAGATTCCATCTTCATGAGAATCTTGCATGGACCAAAAAATAAAATAAAAAATATTAATTTATTTTTAATTTCAAATATTAGGTTTTTAGTTCCTTATCCAAAGTAATTTTAGTGTTTTCATATGTTTTGATTTATGATCACAGACTAAGGTTTATGTTTTTTTATTTGATGTTATATTATTAATATATTGATAGTAGCTAATGTTGTGCCTAGTTGTATAAGTGATAGTGTAGTTGAATAAAAAATTTGTCATGTGATAATTCTGATCTATACCTTTAAAATCCCCTTTAGATTTTATTAGAGTAAATATCACTTTCACATTAAATGGTATTTACATGTTAAGATTAATTAGGATTAGTTGGAATAAGTTAGTTATCTTAAAGTTACAATATGTAACTTATATTTTCATAATTTTCACATGACTATGATAGTTTTCCATTAGGGTCAAACAAGTTTTGAAGGGACACAAAACCTTATATACAAAATGTTGCAATTAGCAAAAAAATAGTAAAAAGGCTAATAGCATGTAACCAAAAGACAATGAAAAGACAAAGAGAACCACAAACAATAAATAATAGTATTAATTTAGGTTCTTTAAAGCCTCAACTGATTTAACTTAAAGTTGGAAAAGACTAAGAGAGATATTTTTTATATCCTGCAAATCTTGAGATGACTATTTACTAGCTCTTTTGAGATGATCATGAGTATACATATAGGGCCCTTTTTGTTCTTTACAAAGAACATATTTACCCTTATCAGAAGCATCCTGATTAACATATTTGACCCTTGTTTAATTTATTTTCTCAATCTTTTCTATTAAAACCTTTATATTGTGAACACTATTCTTGAAAACTTTATAGCTAATCTTCATAAGGTTGATAAGATTATCATTAATCTTCTTAAGCTTAGAATCCAAGACCACAATTCTACCCTCAAAGTTCTCCTTCATGTGCTCAAAATCCTAAACATATTTCTATAGAGAGAAAATGACATTCTTACCTTCATTCTCAATCCACAAGTCACCCTGAGCTTGAATAAGATCAAAATTATTCTAAAAGGAAAAAAAAAGAGATTGATTTGATTAATTTCATATAATATCCACTTCTACATCCTAAAAATATCAACCACAACATTTCTTACCACACCCAATATTTCAACAGGTCCTCTCCATCTAAATTTAGGAATGAGGAATCTTTCCCAAGGTTTCTTAGAAGTGAAGGTCTATCCTCCCTATAAGTGGTTGGAAGTGAATCCTCTAACACACTAGAATTGAAGTCATGTCCCCTAGAAATAGAGCATTAAAAAAAAAATCTATATTTCTTGACTTGTTTCTTCTTACTTGAACCCGTAATTTTTATTCCCTATCCTTGGAAATCAAAATCATCATCATCCTCACTACGCCATCTCTTTTCCTCTAAATACAAACTATAGACACCAAAAAATTAATTCCACATATGAGTGCTATCAATACTAATTATTCCTCTTCATTAATTAAATAATTTTTATTATTTAATTAATTTATCTAATTCTTCCAAATTAACATTATTATTCCATTTCAAATCCAAATTTCTAAATTCTTGTCAATAACTTAATCATTAACCATTTCCTATTTTTTATTAAATAATCATATTGTTTAATTAATTATGATTTCCTACTATAAATAATTAATTTTTTAATTATTTAATAAAGTTGAATTTTCGTCTTCTCATAATTAAATAATTACCCCAAATTATTTAAATAACTAATTATGTCTTCCTGAATTAAAAATAATCCTTCAACTAAATTAATTAAATTTCATATCAAATTTTTCCTAAATTCTAATTTTGCATAATCACAATTAATTTCATTTCAAATTCATTACAATTAATTTCATATCAATTTCGTCTTCTTGAAAACATATATTTCCTCTAAATACATATTAAATAAAAATTTAAAAACTCCTCAAACCTCACATACTAAAAATTATTTTTCTAATTGCAAGTTGCTTTCTCGAATTGCATGTGCTTTTTCCTAGGTGCAAGTGCTTTTTGTTGTTGCATGTGTTTTTTTCCTAGCTGCATGTAGCTTTTCCTTGTTCTAGTTGCTAGTTGCATGTGGTAGGATAGGAGATCCCTTTTATTTGCACTTTTTTTGTAGATCTAATGCCCTGATTTCAAAAACATCATAGTCGTATCAATAAATACTACATTATCAAGGAACAGAGATATAGACAAGGATTCTTACAATGCATGCTTGAAGCTGAATACTCTAGAGAAGCCAACAATTATAAAATTAAGGTAACTAGAGCTTGCCCCTGAATGAGGTGCAATGGTTGAGCTGATAGTAATTTATATAATTTATTTATCTTTTATTTTTTATATACAATTTTTCCTTTTATTTGTTAGTATTATTAAATGAAAATTAAAAAATATAATATAAGAATGAGTTAATAACCCCCATAATAGTATTACCCTTGCTTACAATCTTTTCACTACTTTAAAAGAAAAAAACAACAAAAAATATTTTACTTAATTTATAAAAAAGTATGCTCAATATTTTTTGTGAGTCCCTCTATCATTACTTGAAATCTTTAGCTTGAAAGGAATCAAAAGATCTAAATTAAGATTCAAAAATTGTGAGCATACACCTGTGGCTATGGATTGTTAGCAAGCTTCAATAGACTATTTTGGCAAAATGTGATATTTCTGAGACAATAGATTCTATCGATTTGGTTGTTATTAGGAATCTTACCTTGGCTGGCAAGTGCTCAACTTCTCTTATTGGTAAAAGAGGTAGGCATGTCAAACAAAGTATTTAAAGAGATGGTCGATGGCTTCCTCCTCCTGAGGGATTTATGAAGATCAATACTGATGGCTCTTCTTGAGGCAACCTGGGACATGCGAGTATTGGTGGCATTGGTAGAGACAATGATGGAAAAGTTGTCTTCTTTTTCTCCTTCTATGTCAACAATCTAATAACCTTATGGAGGCTCTTTCCATTCTTCATGCTATGGAGAGAGGGTGTTCCCGTGGATGGAGAAGGATTCTTTGTGAATATGATTTGCCAATGATGGTGGATATGTTGAATAAGTAGAGATTGGATAGTGTTAATTAGCATTTAGCCTTGCAAGGTAGATTTTGCAAGTTTTTGTTTGGAACACATTTTTTTCCATCATATCCCTCATGAGTGGAATAGAGTGGCTAATTGTTTGGCTAAATGGGCCTTTGAGAACCTTGCTGGATAGGACATGGATAATTAGGGACTCTTACCCACAAATTATGTGGTGCCTTTGGAAAATTTAATTATGGAGGACAAGCAGGTGTAGTTTTCTTTGGGGTTTTTTGAGAACATCTTTTGAGTAGTTTGTGAGTCTATTGGGACACTATTTGGTTAGTTCTTTTGTACAGTTTTCTCTAATTCAATTAATTTTTACCCCTTTTCTCAAAAGAAAATTAAATAATTGTAAAATAACACTTGAATAAATAAAACAATTCTCAAATTGTAAGAAAAATAATTCCAAAGATTAGATAGATGCATACCTACAATTATTGATACCTTATTTATACACATTTTTTTTAAAATAATAAACAAAGTTTTAGTTCTTTTATTGTTATGTTTTGTACTGATATTGACATCTTTAATGTGTTTTCGTAAGAAAATAACTATAAAACAAGAAAGAAAAACTTTGAAACTACTAATGCACTTTTATTGTTGGAGATTGCTAAAGACAAACATTTGAAACAAGAATGCTTTTTGGTTTTTTTAAGAGAAAACTATACTTCAATTTTCTTATTGGAATGAATGATTGTTGGATGTGTTTGGTGCACTTACACATCATAGGGCAGACCTACAATTGTGCCAAGTATCCTCGACCCCATGCTATTGTGATCTTGGGTGTAAGAGAGAAGCTTAGTGATGCCCATCATTTTTATTTTTCTAATAGAGGATTCTTTAAGGATTTCATCTCCTCATAGTGTGTCCTTGAGTAGTTTTTCACTTCAAGTTGCTATATAAAAGGGTAGCAAGAGAAATATTTCCTGATTCAAAGCATACAACCAAAGTACAATCTAAATTGGGTATCTGGTGGCTCTAGACCTATAATATTTGTCAAAGATTTAAGTATCTTGCTTCAAAAAATTTAATATGTGGAGATGTTCCTCAAAGAATTACTATGAACCACTTTCTTATTAGAGGCGAAATTTCCCATACTTGTTGGTTCAGGGAGTGCAAATCTACCCTGTAGATATCCCTCATGCACTCTTCATTGTGAGATAGAAAATTCCTTTGTCAGAATTTTTTTTTGAACCTTAAAGGTAAAAGAAAAGGTGTGTTGGTTCCGTGTTTGGGGAGTGAGTGCCACTTGATATCTATCTATTCACTTTGTTTGTGGTATCTATATTTAAAAATAATGTGGAATTCATGGGGAAACTAAAGTTTGCAACCCTTCCACTTAAACTAGTAGTGATTGAATAGCCTTTTCAACAATGGGATTTTGATATTGTGGGACCTATTAATCCATCATCAAGAGTGGTACATTTTAATAGAAATAGATTAATTTACCAAATGAGTGGAGGCCATGCTAGTGAACTGTACTACCTCAGAATTTGTTTACAATTTTATTAAAGAGAATATCTTGGTACATTTTGAAGTGCCATTGAAGTTGGTATCAAATAATTCTATTATTTTTTCTTCTTTTTAAGTAGTACTTTTTGTTATTAACATGGAATTACTCTATAATATTCATTATACTACTATCTTAAGGGAATTCTAAGCCCACTTAGTCTAGTAATAAAAATCTAGTGTCAATCATGAAAAAGTCAGTTGATGAGAATGAGAGAAATAGGCACAAGAAATTGTATGAAGCCTTGGAGGTAGATAGGACAACACTAAAAATATTAATTGGAATGTAACATTTTGAGCTAGTTTATGGTATTGTTTCTACCATACCACTCCCACTTGAGCTTTCAACTTCCAAGTTATAGCTAATAATTAAAGATCAACAATCTAAGGACTCATTGGAAAAGAGGATCATGTACCTAACTAATATTGAAGAGAAAAGGGAGGACATGGTAGACAAGATCATCCTTCATAAAAAAGGGTAAGAAGTGTTTTTGACAAGAAATATAATCCTAGGAAGTTCATGGAAGGATATATGATGTTTTTATAGGATATGAGGAGAGAATCAAATAGAGAATATGGCAGGCTTGACTCTTCATGAAAAGAACCACTAAATACATTAGTTGTATTGAAGTAATGCATTTAGGTTTGCTTATCCTAATGGAATAATCTTACCTCTTCTCTAAAATGGGCATGATCTGTAGTTATACCATATAAAAAGAAGGTAATCCTTCCCTTTATATCATAGTAATTAAGGTGTTGTTAAGTTTTGGTTTGATTCCCATTTTTTTGTTTACATGCGTTGGTCCTTCCTATTTCCATTTATCAATGTCAAAAATCTACTACCCATTTTGTGAAATTGGCATTCTAGGCCCATGTTTATATCCTTATTATGTTTGTCCCCAGTCAGAGCCAACTATTGCCTTGAATTTTTCCCATAATTGAAATTTCAAGTGATACCTTTCATTTGATTGTTTAGGCTTTCATTCATATTTTTAATGTTTGAATGAGTTTATTTTATATCATAAAAATTTCATACTTCATCATTTTTATGAGTATGTTAGATTCTAGTCTTGGTTAGAATCATTTGTCAGACCCTAACAAGCCTTTCCATACTTTTCTAATTCTTTGTGGTCTTCCTTTATAAATATTTTGAATTTTTTTTGGTCTTGGCCACTTTTTTTTACAAGCTTTGTTAGACTCTGACGACCCTTCCTCTACCCAGCTTGAAATCTTTCCATAGCCAATTTCATCTCCAAGCCTTCAAGTATTTAGTTATAAATGCTAAAGTCAGAGCTTGACACTAAGTCTCAAACTCATCCTTTGGTCTTTAGTAAGGCCATCTTGGTCAATTTTTGGGATTTTTTGGTTATGTTTCTCAGTTATATATGAAGTGTACCTCCATGCGGTATTCAAACCAAATCACAACATGATGGCATATCTTTCAAAGAGAAACTCGTAAAGGTGGAAAAAGTTGAAGTTCCCATAGCCCAACCTTTTATAAAGAAATTCCTTCAAAACAAAAAGCATAAGGTGGAAGTTTGAGTTAAAAATAGGGCTATGGGGAAGTTATCAAACCACATTGGACTTTGATGCCTCATCCCATCTATGTTGACAGGTGAAATAGAGAAGAAATAAAGTGAGCACCGCATTCTAAAGCTAATGATATATGCAGAGGACAATCTTGTCCAAATAGAGATGTGTAGGAAGGTTTATGAAGTTAATAGAAGGTTTATCTAAACTAAAGAAAATTGGTATAAAATTTCATATTGGTTTGGGTCTTTATACTTGCAAGACACAATTATATGCATTGAACATTGAAAGAGACATTGTTAAATAGACTATTGCTACTTATCGTCATCTCAAGTTGTATTTTGATGGAAAAGATTTTGTTAGGAATAGGATGAGATTGAGCTTGAACAAAATAATTAAATATCAATTGTGCTAGGACATGGAAGGTTTTGAAAATGATGAGTCTTATTCGGTTGATCCTATATACACAACCAATGTCCAAATGTAACCATTGACTCTTATTGCCTAGATCCTGCTCAAGAAAAGATATTTGTAAAGAAGAACTATTGCAGTCCTAAGAAGGACACAAATAGGGCTTGCAAAGAAGAAGCGAAGGTAGGTCCTAAGAAATCACAAAACATAAGAGGCCAAAGTAACCCAAGTCCTACAAATGCTCCTTGTCAAGGCTCACCTATGCAAACAAAGCTAACAACTGGACTTAGTGGAAGTGGAGGTGATTAAGAACCACCTAAAAAAATAAGTCACAAGAGAAAACTTGTGGAGAGGGATCATTACTAAAAACAAGGGTGGAGAAAGAGAAGAAGCAAGGAAAAGATAAGAATGGAGAGTGTAGATAGATAAAGGTAAAGGAAAGGAAGTAAGTGCAGATCAAGAGAAAATAGTAATAGCGATTGATACTAGTTCAAATGGAGACCTCAAAAGTGGTGATTCAAATACACCCTTCCCTTTTAATCTACAACATATAGTGAATAACCCTCCTATTAAGAGAACTCTATTGTTTACTCCTGATACTATGCAAAGTGCGATAAAAATATTGTCTTTTCCATCTCTATTAGACACATCCTTTTCTAGAAAAAGAAAAATTAAGCCTTCTAGGAAGCCTCCTGAGGATGCTATATCACAATTGCTTCAATCCACTTTCTCTCTAAAGGCTAAGAAACTTAAAATCAATATGATGTTAGTGGAAGATGAAAATTAAGATCACTATTCTTAAAAATTTCTTATCCTACCATGAAAAAAGACCCAAGTTAGGCTACAATAGGTAATTTCAATATGACTAGGATTGACATGGCCCTCCTAGCCAAAATACAGATCTACATAATTTCAAGTCACTACCACTAAGATGATAGAGAGAAATAAGAAAGTTAAATTTGATAAAGAAAAATTGAAAGCATTAGTGTATGCACTGAGCCCTTTCTCATATTCATCTAGCTCCTCTAAGTTCATTTTAGACCCCAAGTCTAATGCTACTAAACAATTACTAGCTAGCATGCAAAGAGATAGTAATTTTATGAGGATTACTCAAGGGTGGATTAAAGTGATTAATGTCAAATGACATATTTTCATTGAGAATATGCACAAAAAGATACAATGATCTTATTCTAGCAAGAAATAGATTATATTTAGAGATTGAGAATACTAAGTAGGAAGAGGCTGCACACCTACAAACAATGAGAGAAGTTAAAAAATTTGTAAACCTAAGAACGAATGTTGTTGTTGCAAACAAGATCATTACCAATTCTTAGGATAATCGAAGCACTATTTGTATAGAAACTCTCAAATGAAAATTATGCAATAAATTAATGGCATTGGTTTTCAGATTAAAAGAAACGATAAGTCTTTGGATGCCATGATAGATGAACATTTAAGATAGATTTTGAGAGTAATATTGATACCTTATCTATCCCAAAATCAATTGATAAGGACAAGAAAAATAGGTAGGCAAGGATCAATTCTTCCTTACGTGGTGTGCCAATCACGCATTAGCTTTCATTGCTAAAAGAAAAGTTATCAGGCTTGAAAGAGCTCTATTGGGATTAACAATAAAGAATGTTTTCATTCCATGTGAGTAGGAGATTCCAACTATTGTAAAGGCACTTCAAGATTATGAAGCTAGAGAATTTCAACAATAGCCAACACAAGGAAATGCTATTAGAGATTAGAGAAAGGCAAAGCCTCAGCTTTAGTGTTGCCCTATTTTTTATTTATGCTATGCTATGGACTTTTAGAATGTTTTAGAAAGACTATTTCAATTCTATTTTAAATGATTATTTAAAAGAATTAGTTTAAAGAAACTTTGAAAGTTACAAGCTTGAACACTATAAATATATGTTTTAAGGGCTTTGAGAGGGTCCAATTTTTTTATCCCCATTATACCTTGGTATGAGTGTGACACACAATAATATTTGTCGATAAATGAAATTTTTGTTTTGATTTTGAGATTTATTTGTTTGTGTGCATTGAAGGTAGAATATTTACTTATGTTTTGTTCTAAATATATGAATTTGAGCATTCTCAATATTATATTGTTTTAAATGTTGATGTTCACATAAGTGGTCTTCATTATCTTGGAAATTTAGTTATTGTTTAAATCTATATTTCTTTTGTTCTTACATTGATTTATCAATATATGTGTTGATTTTGATGGTGGATTATCTCTAACATTGAACAACTGGTGAGCCTAAAGTTAAAATATTGAGATTAGCGCTATTATTTAAGTTTTCTTTTTCACATTTGTTACATGGTGATGGGAAAATGTCAAGCACCTTCACTACTTCAAGTTAAAAGTATGCCCATATTTAAATGTTTAAAAAATTAAAAAATTGACCATATAAAGGGAGTTTTAACTTAACAAAAAATCAGATGCAGACTAATTGGTAGTTTACCCAACTATTGATTAACAACTTAATCTCATTCTAGGAAAAAAGAGTTTTGTTTTATAATTTTTAAAGAGACAAATATGTTAATATGCATGGTAGAATATGGAAGAGTGAAAATTGATAAATTTGATACTTTGCTTAATTTTGTAGATTTACTAATGAAGCATGTAATTATGAAGAAGTTTAGATAGTGTTTAGAGTCTATCGATCTCTTAGCACCTAGCAGTTGATTTTATTTTTCTGTATCTCTTTCAAGGTGTTCAACAAGTGGGAGTATGTTAGGAATTAGGATGTCTCAACCTTTACAATTTTATAGCATTCTTTTAATTCATTGTATTTATTTGTTTTCCTATGATATAATTTTGTATGCACATAATAATTTGTCATCTTGTGGTAGTTGGCATGATTACTTGTCATCTTATTGGGAAGGTGACATGGATAATTTTTTCTTCACATGAAAATGTAGGCATCCCATTTGGGGTGGTTTTATACTAACCATGCGTTGACAACTTGTCCAGTGAGCAGGAGGTTATGATGACTTATCATGAATGATAGATTTTGTAACATGCAAGAGACAACATTAGATAAAAAAACTATGATGTGTTATGAAACATATGACAAGTTTCATGAATCATCTTTGCATGGATATTTTGGGCTTCCAAACTAGGTTATGGCAAGTTGTAAAAGAATCAACTTTGTTTAGTCAGTTGTGACAAATTCTCTTATATAAGTGTAAGTGTTGTAGGTTGTGACATATCTATGATAAATGTAAGATGTATAAGAACATATGTCATAGCCTATTTTTAGTCAATTCTAGGTGTCCAAGCTTGACAAGTAAAATTCAAATTTGTGACAATTGTAATGGACATAAAGGAATATATGCATGTAAAAGGCATAGAAAAGTGTGTCATATGGATCTAGACACCCATTCATTGTCCCTTCCTCTAGAACCTTCATTAAATCTTGTATAATCTAAATAAATGACGTCTTGAAGAGTTGTCTTTATAGGTTGATTTGTAGGTACTGTTATGCTACTGAGATTGTTCCAAAATTGTCAAACAATGATCTCTTGGAAGAATGTAATTTTGTAAGTGTATTTTAACCTTTGTTGCTCGCATATTGATATATTGGATTGTGCTTTGGCGTGATGTTTTTCTATTGAGAAGGTTTTCCCCACGTACTCTATGTTATGGCATAACCTTTCTATGTTTGTGATGTACATATTCCCAATATAATTGTTAAAGAATTAACCATTTGCACTAGCTCCTCTCCATAGATTATTCTTTGAATTGTATTTGCATACCTTGCTTCCATTCAAAGAGGACATCTACCTTCTAATGTACCTCCTCTTGTTGGCATCTATTTGTTGGGTCCTCCTTGAAATGATTCACTTGAATGTTCAAACTCTAGTATCTTGTTGCATTCCCTCCCTTTGATTTCCACTTTCCCTTATTCCATCTTCTAATTAGAATTTTATTATGAATGTTCTTTGGTTGTAAATACAAGATATTAAAAGCTTGATGTGTAATTACAACTACAATGTTGATGCTTTACTAATTCTAAAACTAAATCTCGTACAACTGACCCTAAATTCACCTAATGATTTGTCATAACTTTATTTAAAGAAAATAAAATACAATGCATAAATAGATTACAATGATTTCTGCTAGGTGGAAACATCACAATAATGGAATAGATTAATATTTCAACATCACCATAATGGAATAGAGTATTATTTCAACTCTATTATCCTAACAAGGGTCCGTACCTAGATTCTTTTCAGCCAATTTAATGAGCGTCGTATCCAGACGGGCAGTGTGTGATCCAGATTGAAGATTCCACCTCCTTCAACTCTATTATCTTAAACAAGGGTCCGTACCTAGATTCTTTTCAGCCAATTTAATGAGCGTCTCACCCAGATGGGCAGTGTGTGATCCAGATTGAAGATTCCACCTCATCGAGCATCTTGCTCGGACAAGGAAAGCACAAAGCGAGCATTTGTTTAACTGTTAAAGTGCAGAGAGGACATTTGCATGACTAAACATTGGCCTGGGGCATGTTACAGATGAAAAATATGAAAAACAAAGAGATCGAAATATCTGATCAAGGTCAGAGAGTTGTTGAAGTCGAGATAAAGCCTTGCGGGATGCAGAACATGGAAAATATGAATAACAAAGAGAAGGAAATATTTGATGAAGATTCGTGGCTTGTTAATGTCAAGTCAAGTTTACAAGACGCAATGGTAACAGATAAATCCCGTGATGGCCTCATTCATACGGTTCCAAAGTCTCTCTTGAGTGATAAGAATAAGGTATTCTATCTTCCTCAAGTAATCTCCTTTGGTCCTTACCATTTCCAACCAGAAGATGCACTGGATGATGACGCGAAGCTTCTTAAGTCAGAAGTTGCAAAAAAAAAGCACCGTGAAATCCTCAATATTGCAACTGGATATGGCTTACAATCTGTGGTTGAAGAGTTTAAGAAGGAAGATAAACAGATAAAACTAAAGCAAAGCTATGCTAAAGAATTTAAGCTTAGTGGTAACGTGTGTGCGTGGATGATAGTGAGGGATGCCTGTTTTGTTCTAGAAGTCCTCAAAAGGTTGCGAGAAGGGAGTGAAGATGCCGGGGAAACAGAAAAGAATGAAGTCCGCGGCAGAGAAGATGAACATAAAGATAGAAAGAAAAGTCTGTCGACTTTCATCGATAGTACTCTTAGCAGGAAATGGCATCACCCTCTGTTTACAGAAATTGTGAAAGATATGCTCAAGATGGAAAATCAACTACCACTCTGGGTTTTGGAGGAAATTGAGGGATCAAATGTTGATGTCTGGTTTGAGTCGGCACTAAAAGAGCTATCCCCGATCGAAGTAGGAGACGTGAGGAATCGGGGAAAAAAAAGAGAATCTCATAGCTCACAATCAAATGCGAGGAAGCTGGAATACAAGGAAAAATATCATATCTTGCAATTGCTTCATGACTACATTGTTGAGCAGCAAGATCCCGAGTCCAATCTCCAGTCAGATGGCTCTTGGATAAAAATTCTGATTGGGATGCTGACCTTATGTCTGTTAGGATGTGTAGATGAAGCTGAAATGGACAGCTTGGATGAAGCTGAAAGGCAGAGCTTACATGATGATGAACATAAAAGGAAGGGCGTAAAGAGGCGGAGCTGGCTATGTATAAAACTGCTATTTAATCTATTAAACTGTGTGATAATCCTACTTTTTTTGTCCCCAGTTTTTGTCATTTTGTTCATATGGGGGATTATATTTGTCATTTGGTACTCTATTAAGAACTTGATATCTCCTAAAGCAGTGGAGATGGGAGAACATGTTCCAACTGTGGAGGAACTAAAAAGAGTAGGAGTGAAATTCAAGAATTCGGAGGGTAGCAAAAGGATAAGAGTTAGTGACATTAAATTCAAGGAGAGCGATTCCACACTGTATTTGCCTGAGATCAAAGTAGATAACAGATCCGAAGTGATACTGAGAAATCTGATTGCCCTGGAGATCTGCTCCCAAGAAGAGCAGAAACCTATTACAAGGTACGCTCTTCTTATGAATGACCTGGTTAACACCAGTGAGGACGTGGGTATCTTGAGACGAGAGGGCATCATCACCAGCAAGCTTGGAAATGACGATGAGATCGCTCAACTTTGGAATTCTATGGTGACAGCCACAGAAATGCCCAGGTACGATCCTATCTCTAAAGCTGCTATATGCATAAATCGTTACCACAGAAACTGGTGGAAAGTTCTGTGGGCTCAATTTATTATGATTCACTGTTCAAAGCCATGGTTGTTTCTCTCTCTCGTGGGTGGAGTTACGCTTCTACTGTTAACGCTTGTCCAAGTAATCTGCCTTTTTGAATACTGCCAACTCAAATAGACACGTTGTATTCTGCTACTGTACAGACATTACTTGGTGTTTAGAAATTTAGCTTCGTGTGGTAAGGAATTACAGTGGTACCTTATTGATTAATGAAGTTCGAACATATAATTTAATTATTCTTAATAGTTATACATATTAGGCGATATGCTTCTCTACGTTCTGCATAATTAAGGACGTTTGTAATTTCAACCTTTCCTAGTTTTTTTTGAATGAGACAGGATTTCCTGCAAGAAGAAATGATAATAATAAAATTATTTTATAATAAGAATGAAATTAGTAATGTGTATTTATATTATTACAAGATTTATTATCTTGTAAGAGCATGCAATTAAATTATTTTGTTTCTATTTATTGTTAAGTTAAATTTTTGTATATCTGTTTTGCAATTTTCATTTTTATTTAGTACTGAAATATCTTTTCAAAAATATTAATAATTTTTAATTTTAATGGTTTTTATTTCTACATTTTAAGTTATTTTGTGTGAATGTCTTTATATATACTTTTAACATATATCTTAGTTTCTTTTGGTTCACATAGTGACTTCAAGCTCACTTTATTATACTAAATCATCCATGTCAAAACACACTTGACTTAATTTTGAACATCTTTAACTTATTGAATTAGAACATAGCTTTAATTCTATCCCTTGGATAGGATTTGAGGTGTCATGTTGTTCTCAAATATTAGAATTCAAAATTTACATCAAAAAATTTAAACTGTGTTTCTAGGTTTATATATTTAAATGAAATGGATCCTAGAGATTACATTTTATAAAAATCACGAAAATATAACCAAAAGATTATGTAATAGCATATCCCTTCACAACTATAAGTCATTTCACATGAAACATCAACAAGTTGGAATTCATTTTTATCCTCAAAAAGGCACATAGTTATCAAAGATTCCATTAGAATTTGTTAGTATCATATATTTGTGTAAATATAATTTCACAAAGAACAGTGATTAATAATTGTCATTAATTCCCATCGCCACTTATCTATGTTTCATTATTTTTAAACTAACCCAAGGTCTTAACTTGGGGTTAAAGAGGTCTCATACTTGAACACTCCCATAGAAGGATTCCAACAATGTTCTTTAACTTGACATTATTTTCCTATACTAAATATCATTTAGATTAATGTTTTTGTGCAATATCCTAGATCTGTTGTAGACATGAATACACTAGTTGGAATATTTTATTTATATATGATTCAATTATAAAAATTCAAAAGATCATAGCTAAGTTATCATAAGCTTATGATCATTCAACCAAATATTAATTTTCGATCCATATATCAAGATTTATGATAAATTATATCTTTATGCATAACCAATACTCTTTGTATGAAATAAAACTTAAATGAAAGTGATGAATTTGGAAAATAAAAGGTATAAAAAATAGTGGTGGTAATCTTCAGACAGAAATTGTTCGCCATTGAGGCAAAATTAGGATTGGTATGATATTCCAGGTATAATACCACTCATTTGGGCTACACTAATGAACGTCATATCTAAAAATTAAGATTGATGTGAGATTCAATGTAAATGCCCACGACGCAAATTTACAAACGTGTAGCGTGCAGATTAAATCCATAGAGCTCGAATTGCATGTACACCACCCCGTGTAACATTTAAAGAAGAAATTTACATACTTCTAGTCTATATTCATTAATGAGCACCCATGCGTAGATTGGCAGTGTGTGAACCAGCGTCAAGTAAATTAAGATTAGCAGTGTGTGAAGCAAGTCATTTTTTCGTTGTAATTTCAGTCTATTTTCTTTAATGAGTTTTTGTCTCACCTTTGGCGGTTCGCGATCTAGTGTCAAGATTCCACCTTGAAACACAAAGTAAGCATTCATTTAGTCTATTTTTCTTAATGAATGCATGTGCCTGACTAGATCGTAAGTGATCTTCCACCTCACGAAAATCTTGCTTTGACAAAGAAAGCACAAAACAAACAGTCATTTTAGAAAACTTTAATCTATTTTCTTTATTAAACAGCCGTCCTAGCATGAGGATGTGTCGTCCAGCATAAGATTCCACAACAAGTGTTCGTTCGAGTGCTATAGGCTACAGAGGACATTTTCAGCTAAGACTAAATATTTCTGTGAATCTTAGATGGCCTTGCGTATATGTAAGATGGAAAATATAATCAAGAGAGAAATAATTGTTAATGTGAAGTTCTAACTAAATGCTCAGTAGGTAAATTTACAAATGCATAATACGTAGAATCAATCCATGTTAACCGTCATGTACTTGTCAACTATACAATGAATGTAGTCTATATTTTTTCTTTCGTTTATTTTCCATATGAAAGTTACTGAAAGTGAAGAATTTTGAAATTAAAAATTAGAAAATAAAATAGTGGTAGTGATCTTTAGGACGAGATTTTTCGTGTTAATGTGAAATTCAATTTAAACACCTAATCATTTCCGCGACATTAATGAGTGTTGTACCTAAAGAGTTAAGATTGATGTGAGATTTGACGTCACTGCCCACGCTGCAAATTTACTTACGTGTAAGGTGGAGATTCCGTCCATACAGCTCGGACTGCATGTAAACTGACCCTTAGCAACATTTTAAGAAGAAATTCTCTTTAACTAGCACCCCTACCCAGCTTGGGGTGTGTGATATAGCGTCAAGATTCCACCTCTACGGTAGAAACAATTTTTTATTTTGTGTAATTTTGCTGAAAAGGCATCTCTTTATATGAAATGGGTCAGCCTTAAACAACATACACAGCTTTGATCTAATGTGTGCTTTTCAATGTGGACCCTGCTTACAGTTTCCCGGCTGCTCATCTTTCTAAAAACATTTACATCGGTCAGGTTTTGTTAGACTTGGGAAAAACAATTTTTGTGAGACGGGAAAAACAACTTTCAAACAGTTTAACTTGCATAAATAGCATATCAAACAATATGGATAAATTTTAGATCCATATATCAAGATTTATGATAAATTATAATATTAATTTTAGATCCATATATCAAGACTTATGATAAATTATAATATTGTGAATAGCATATCAAACAATTAGGTGTATATTACATCAATAAATTTTATTTATAAATATATTAGTATTATTTTTTTCCAAAAAGTTAAGAAATAGTAAGAATTAGATTATTATTTTATTTATAAATATACTAGTATACATAAAAAATGAATGGTTCAAATCCACCTTAAACATACATGTTTCCAGATCTAGGATTGAATTGAGTTTATATGACAACTTTTGCAACCTTGTCGAAGAATAGATCAAAGTCGTTCTGAAAAAATTCTCAAAAACTCTCATTAGACCCATCATCACCTAAATCAAATTCACTAGCAGGAAGACCGTCATTGCCATGGATGTTATGTATGCTATAAAAAGACATGGCATATTACTAAATAGAAGATGGGTTTTATTTCTAATCTTCCCATTGGCATTGAAACCAGCTAAATAAGTACTCGATATGCCACGTTTTCAACTCTGGCGAATTTATATTGTCTGCAAATTTAGGGTTTTATAAGTTTTATTTGGGGTTATCAACATTTCTGCAGACAATGCTCTGAAGAGGACCTAAGTTAGTACAACGCGCATTCTTGTAAGTCGATTCTTCTTGTTTTCTTTATTCATTCTATAATCCACAATGACAAGGAGAAATGGAACTTCTCAAGTCCTACTTGTGAAGTTGATTATCAACTTCTTCTGTTTGTTTGCCAATGCCCACAATGTCGGATAATGATGCTATGCGTGGAACTAGACACAAAATTAGTAATGTCAAGAATTGCAGTTTCTACAGAGAGAGATTCTAAATTAGATTTTTAATGATTTTGGTAAATTTTTATAGATGGCAATTTCATGTTTTAGAAGTTTCTTTATTGGTGATGCAGTAAACTGTTGTGTTTTTAGAGGTTGTGATCAGAAATAAGTCAGAGAATTAAATATTTTAGTCTTTAATTAATTTTTGTTCTCATATAAATGTAATAACTTTTCAATACTAGATTGTCTTTTCGACTTCCGATGTAAACATAAATGTGGTGGTTGTTCAGCTTCTTTGAAAGCTTATAAATAAGCCCAATTCGAATTCAATTGCAAGGAGTTGGAGAGTTATGGAGTTACAGAGTTATAGGCATACGCTCCTTCACAAGATTGCCTGAATTGTACAGGCTCAGGCATACAACTCTCTTTTATAAAGTTTGCCCAAATTGGATACATTCCAGGCATACAACTCTCTTTTACAGAGTTTGCCTAAATTGGATAAATTCAAGGGCACACAGCTCTCTTTCATAGAGTTTGCCAAAAATTGTATGGTTCTTACAATTTTTCAATGAAATGATATTTTATATGATTTGTTATGTGTTTACAATACCACAAATTCTGCTTTAGGTATTGTCCTCTGAATTGACAAAATAATTCAGATCAGGTTGCAACCTCTATAAAATGCCACTTATATTGTTTATGTAGATCAAAATGTAACCTCTATTTAGAGGCAAATCATGATATAATAGATTTCGAATAAGTTTTAGTTTTTTTGTGTGTTAAATAGAATTTTTGTTTTGTGTTTGATTTTGATTCTTCATACAAGGCAGTTGGGTATGCTCTTTAGTAAAAGAGCATAAGGTATTTTAGCTTTGCAGATGATTTTGTGAGTAGATCACGTGTTGTCCTCTTCACTTTTGTCTCAAAGGAGCACTGTGCAGTATATTTTGGTAGTTAATGAATTAGGTTTATAATATCCACTAAATATTTGAAACATTCTTGTTATGGGCATAGTTGTACAAGGCAAAGGAAGAGTATGGTTTTGATCATCGGATGGACCCGCCATTCCCCGAGAGGAAGGTGTGTTCTACTATCTAGCATCCATTATAGAGAAGGATGATGTGGGACTCAAAAGTATGGAGTTTGACCAATTCATTTATTTTGATTCATCAATCATCTGTTCTGCCAATGTTAATTAAATCTTTTGTCCCACCAGTTCAGGCCACCAGTTGGTTGAAGCAAAAACAGAGGCTTAATAAGGACTAAGCCTTATTTAATCTAAGTGTGGTCCAAATTCCAATCAATATAATAAACCAAGCACACTTTTCAATGTTGGTAACTTCTGGTGGTGCAGAAAGACCAATTGAAATGGCTATTGGGTTAACAATGACATTTGAAATTGTAGGAACTGCATGGTTTATTTTGAGGGAGTGGATATCAAGGTGCGCGTTAGTGGCCATCAAAATAGTCGGTGCTTTCCATGCATGTGACATTGATCCCTTCCATATTTGATAATAGGACATACAAAAATTCCAACCTATATATGCACGCATGGAAAAATGTTAGTTTTGGTTCTTTTAATCTTTGTTTAATGGAACATTGTTTGTTAAATACTAAATAGTTGTCCCTTCCATATTTGATGATAGGACATACAAAAATTCCAACCTATATATGCACGCATGGAAAAATGTTAGTTTTGGTTCTTTTAATCTTTGTTTAATGGAAGATTGTTTGTTAAATACTAAATAGTTGATTTTAAGGATAACTTGATGATGTGATCTGGAGCATTTATGATAAAAAATCTCATTCAATTGAATTTCAGAAACAACAACAACAAATTAAATGGATTGTGTAAATCTTATAGCATTAATTTATGGATACCCATTTGAAATTTTGATTAAGAAGTTACAAGGATCATTCAGACGTTGTAATCAAGTTTCTTCTATGATTGAGGTTAGTTCGTCTAAAGGAATCGAACATTCAAGTAGAATTTTGATAATTGTTGTAAGAGTATAAGAATACTCTTCATTTTCTAGGCAATTCCATTTCATTATTTATTTTGTTAGGTCTCAAAATCACTACATTACTTCCAAGAACCGAGTTTCACCCTCAAGGCCAAGGGTGTCAACAAATGTCAATTAATCAGAAGAATAATGGAGGATTTGGGTCTAACTCAATAGGAGTGGGTTTTGTCTTATGTTCTTTGAGCTCAACTTAAACTCGGGAGGGTATTCCTAGGGTTATACCTAAACAAGTACTGTGATCAATATGATGAACAATGATGGATCAAAATGATAACCAAATCCAACTTATTTAGCTAGCCCTAAAGATTGCCACTGGACTAAGTGAAGCTAGTTATCCTTAAACCATTATATAGCCAATATAATACCTTGGATACATGTTCAAGGTGGACTAAGTTCCATGATTCATATAAAGCAGTTTTCTTTACTCCCTACAAATAGTGATATCATGACCATACAAACTTGAATTAGAATAAAGTGATTTTAAGGTTTTTCTTAAATGTGGATGATTGGAACACATACAAGAGATCGGGGCCTATCCATTGGCATCAAAGTTAAAGTTAACAAGGATAAAATGACAAGAAAATAAACAAATTGAATGCTACCTACTTATTAAGTGGTTTTTCTTTAATGTGGATGATTGGAACATGTACAAGAAAAATTAAATTGTAAATTTGAATTATTGTAGAATAATTATATTTTAAAGCTTTATTTTAATTTATACAATATTTATTCAATTAATTTTGGATATTTAGTAACAAAAAAAATGAAAGACAAAAATTGTAAATCTCCTTAATGAATAATATTCAGTGTTTATAGTCTATGATCTAATAGAATCAACAATTGAAAGGATGTGAGAAACTGATCCATCACAAAAAGAGCTCACTTTAAACTTGCATTCTCATTTGAATCAAACTATTGTGATTAATATGCCACTTACCAACCACCTCTTAATCATG
This sequence comes from Cryptomeria japonica, assembly GCF_030272615.1. Taxonomy (NCBI): domain Eukaryota; kingdom Viridiplantae; phylum Streptophyta; class Pinopsida; order Cupressales; family Cupressaceae; genus Cryptomeria; species Cryptomeria japonica. Next base: position 728,195,830 of record NC_081411.1, on the reverse strand, counting down.
TACTTTACCTGGGAAGATTACTACTCATAGAGTATTTCATATCACCACTATTCTTACTAGCATTATTTCCCATTTCTATGTCACCTTCTTCTTGTTTCACCCATGCCTCCTCTATTTCTAACTTGCTACCTCCACCTAATCACAATCTATATCTCCACATCTCTTTCTTATTAACTCCACCAATCATTTTCAGGTTTTGGCTTTAGAAGAAGGGATTCCACTTAAGGTATCTTTTGGGGATTTAGAGATGGTTGTGCCTAAGGGGGATGGTCATGATATCCTAGTATGTCAGGGATCTAAGATCCGCCATGATGTTTTTGCTAGTAAGATATTGCAAGATCCACCTATTTAGATGGTCATGTAGGATGATGTGGTTTTGGTAGATTTGGCCAAACAGGTTTTGAAGTCTTACAAGGGTAGGGGTTCTTCTCAAGTTTTGGGTTTAAGCTGACAACCTCATAAGAAAATTTTATTGGATACTTCAAAAGGTAGTCATAAAATGGATTAGGTGAAGCTTCATTTAGCTGGGTATTTGTTGGTGGAGTTGAGGTTGGTGAAACTAGTTGACTCTCACTTTTATCAATCCCTCAAATGATTATTTCTTTCTTGGAACGTGCGAGGGTTGAATAGCCCCTCTAGACAAAAAGCTATTCAAGAGTTGGTTGGTGCTCATTCTCCAGATATCTTTTGTATCCAGGAGATTGATCTTTTGATTGATCTTATGCTTCAACATTCTCCAATTGTGTTGCATTTTGGCCAGTGCCAATGTATTGGTTCCCTGAATTGCTCAAGTAGTTTAGCTCTTTTCTAGGATCTCACCAAAATTGTTCCTCTTTGGTGGCTCTCTAGTCAGTCCTCTCTCTCTTTTCCTACCTCTAGTTTGGAATCTGGCAAGATCATTTTAGTAACAAATTTTTATGCTCCCATTGATATTCGGGGAAAAGCCCAACTTTGGTCACATCTTAGGGTTGTTCGATCATATGCTCCTTACCTTCCCTAGGTTTTGTTGGTGACTTTAATTCAATCATATACTCATTATTGAGATAGATGTCCCTTGATTCATAAGATCTTTGGGGTATAGGACTTTGGTATGCTTGAGAAGTGAGTGTCGTGCAAGGAGGGGGAGGGGGGGCAATGCCACCAAGTCTCTTTCTATCCACCTTGTTCTAGTATTTGGAGAAATCCAAGTGGGGACTTAGTAAGTAGCACCCTATTTCCAAGCCTAGGTTGTGCATGTTTTTTAAGTGTTTTCGATTTTGTTCAGACCCATAGAAATTGAGCTATTTTGGCCTATGGAATAGACACATTTACACTTAGATTTTGGACAAAACTATTTTAGACATTATGTCTTCTTGTTTGCTATGTTTTATTGCCACAAAAACATCAACATTGAGATCTCCTCACTTATCAACAACATTAAAAATTGTACAGAAATCAAAATTTGATAGAAATGTGCCTATGTTCACTTTCAAGATGTATATGATCCCTTTGGCCATTTTCGTGCTCATTTCCATCTTGTATACAATATCGAGTTGTCCATGTCTTTTCTCATTTCCGTTGTGTATAAAATTCATCTTGTCATGTCTCTATCTATTTCTGACATGTACTTGAACAAAACTAAAAAACGTTATCAACAATGAAATCGGATCTATGTATTATCTTATCACATCTATGTCACTTTATGGTGTGTATTTGGAGAGAACTGAGAAAATATTATCAATAATAAAATCACATTTTTGCATTATCTTGTCGCATCTATGTCATATTTTGGTGCGTATTTGCAACTTTATACTGTGTATTCAGACAAAACTAAGAATTAGATTATCAACATTGAATCCATGTCTATGCAACTATGAATTCATACTCTGTCTATGTTTTTGAGATCATAAGAGCTTCTATGGATGATTCCATAGGATTTCATTTAGGTAAATCATCATTTGGTCTAGGCTTTTCATCCACTTTCAAATATTTTCATAAATTATTTTCAGTCCCCATTTACATCTTTCAACTAGACTCAAAAGGGTTGTTTAGTATTCCCTACCATATCTTGCAAACACATTACATTACAAAATTAGGTGGTTTCCACATAAGATTTGTCATCTTGGGTACCATTTGGGCATCTCTAGTTAAGGTCAACTTACCTCACTAGGAGTCTATCATCTCCTAGTAAGCCACACCTTGCTTTAAATCATCACATTTTGGAATAACGTTTTAGAGAATGGAAAATAAATTAGAAAGTGGTCAAGCCTCTTTGGAACTAGACCATCAGGGAAATCTTCCTTGCCTCCTATTCAGAATACATCGGACCCAACTGGTGGTAAGTTTGCCATCTTTATACCCGATTCAGTTTTGGAACATAATATAGGTAGCATGTTGAACTCTCTGGTGGGTAAATTCATGGGACCATGCCCAAACATTGAAGTTGTTAGGGCTTATGTTAAACAGAAATGGGCCTTGAAAGGAAATGTTGAAATTTTGGCTCTACCCAAAGGCCTTCTCTCCTTTGCCTTTTCTTGTGAAGAGGACAAAATAAGGATTCTTTGTGGTAGCCCTTGGTTGGTTGGTAAGATAGATCTGGTCCTCTAGAAATGACACCCAAATCTAAATATGAATGAATCCCTTTTTGTGCAAGTCCTAGTTTGGGTTGAGCTCCTAGGTTTGCCTCTTGAATACTGGGCAAAAAGTATTTTCTCGGGTATTGCTAGCTTGTTTGGTGAGCTCCTCTCAATAGATCTAGTCAAAGCCTCAAGAAGAAGGCTCACTCATGCCAGATTCTACGTAGGAGTATCCCACGACGCAGATACGCCTGAGCAGACAAATATTGTGTCTAAGTTGGGTACTTGGAAACAACAAATCAAATATGGATCCATCCCCTTTTCTTGTTTCCACTGTAAAAAAGTAGGTCACTGGGCTAAACATTGCCCTCTAAAGCCCAGAGGGGATAACAAGCAATCCAAAACTATAGTTGAGAGTAGAAAGGCTTCGGAGAAAAACGTTTGGCAAGTCAAAAATACTGAAAACAAGGAAGTTGATCGAGCTGAGAACAACAATTTTGGACCCATGGGGGAGAAAAAGGATGTGGTCTCCTCAACCTCTGTCTTTAATTATCATCCCCCCCAAGAACCTATGAGGAAGGAGTGTATGGGAGCAAATAATATCCTGGGAGGGCAGATCCCAAGAGAAGAAATAATAGAACATCATGAATCTTCTAATGAAACAACCCTGCTGGTGATTACAGACACCTTGGCTAGTAATGAAGCTTCCAATGAAGAGAATCAGAAGGAAAAGGAAGTGGAGCAATCTAAGGAAGGGGAGATCACTGGATCACATGAGGAAAAGGCTGACTCTTCCCCTCTCACAAACTGTCCTGATTTTCAAGAAGCCCATAACTGTGTTATCTTGGGATTGAATCTTTTTTATTCATATCTTGCCTCTAAAATAATTAATAGTTCTTCACATGACTCCATAACACCTAACTAGGTTAATGAAGAGGAGATATCTAGACTCCTTAGTGATCCTAAAGCAGTTTTTGAGAAGGAAGCTGAGTGGAAAATTCTGAAACATAGCAACAAGATAGGCTCCACTCCCTCTACTGCCCAAATAAGAAAGTCTAGGATAATTTCTCAAGTTGATGTTGGATATGTCTCCTCATCCCTAGGTTGACCTTCAAACCAAAAAGTTAGAGATTAGGAGGCTAGCAAGAACATAGTAGATGGGACTCAGAGGACTCTAAAGGAGTTAGGAATTTGTAAGTGATTATGAAGATTGTTTCATGGAACATAAGGGGTCTCAATAACCCCCACAAGCATGGTATTATTAGGAATATGATAAAAGATAGTAAACCTAACATTTTTCTTATTCAAGAAACTAAGATGAGTAGAGAAAAGGTTGAAGCCTTGAATCTCTTTAAATCTGGTAGCATTTGTGGTGGTAGCTCTGAAGGTGCCTCTGGAGGCATTGCAACAATCTGGAATCTTAATAGTGTTAGAGGTCAAGTTCTTATTCAAGAGAGCAATTTTTCTTGCATTCATTTTGAGCATTTAAAGGATGAAACCTCTTGGGTCCTCACTAACATCTATGCTCCAAATACCTTAAAATCCAGAAGCAAGTTTTGGAAAAAACTTATGGAATAAGGGACAACTTCAAGAACCTCAATTGGTTGGTCATGTGAGACTTTAATACTCTGTTGAAAGAGGAGGAAAAATTTGGTGGTTTCCCCTCTCAATTGGATAGTAGACTGGCCCTCATGGATTTTATAAACACTCAGGCCCTTAATGATGTGGAGATGCAGGGTTTCAACTACACTTGGACTAATAGGAGGACTGGAAATGATCTTATTCAAGTTTGCCTTGACAGGGCTCTGATTTTTGATGACTGATACATACATTATTTTTTCTCTCTGTCTGCCCACATTCATGTTGGGTTTGACCATTACCCTATAACTCTTATTGCTGACCCTATCAATAGGAGAAGGCGTTTTCCCTTTAGGTTTGAAAAAATGTGGACTTTACATCTGGATCTGACCCATAAAATTCAGGAATGGTGGAACATTCAAGTTGAGGGCACTGCCATGTATAGAGTTGTGAAAAAACTTAAAAGCACAAAAGATAACATAAGGACCTGGAATAAATCCAGTTTTGGGAATATTTTTGAGGCCAAAGGTAAAATTCAGGAAGACCTCAACAATATTCAGGTCCAAATCCAGAAGGATGGATTCTCCACTATTACAATTGCAGAAGAAAATGAGATCCTCAAAAAAATACCATGATATCATTAAAAAAGAAGAAGCCTCTTGGAAGTAAAGATCTAGATGTATTTGACTGAAGGAAGGGGATAAGAACACTAGATTCTTCCATATGTCGACTATCAAACATAAAGCTGCTAATAGGATCAAAAAACTGATGGTGGACAATGCGGAGCTAGTTGAGGAGGAGAAGATCAAAAATGAGGCAAAACTTTCTTCTCTGGTCTTCTTTGTAGGGAATAGAGCTTGGATGGTGATGCTCAAAATGCCTTCCTCCAGAACATTCTTTGGGTAAGTGCACAAAGATGGTGGTCAAAAAGGGGCGTATAAGTGGACACTTTTTTTTTGAAATCAGGTGAGCCTAAACTTAGAGGCAAAATTTGAAAGTCATTCACTCAAGATATGAAAATAATCAAAGAGCAAATATTGTAGTACTCTAAATCTAGTTTCGAAACTACTAAACTTTTTCAAAATTGGATAAGATTAAGGGGGTCAAATCCTTCGCGTACGAAAAACTGACCCTATTTTTTTTTTTAAAACATAACATAGTGTCTGACATGTGCATCAAAAAAGTCATAGTTAGATTTAGTATTTTGACAAATCCTTTGGCAGAAAGATAGTTAAGAGTGAGCAATAGAAGAAGTGTATTTTTTTGTAATTTTTTGTTGCGTATTTTGTTTTTATGATTTTTCCAATCAAGCACATCTTGGAAATTTGGTACCTGTTCATGTGCGAAGTATAAGTTGCATTAAACAAATCGAAAATACATTTTTTTTTTTTAATTGTAAAGAATCAAGTGCACTACAATAATATATAAAGTTTTTTAAATTTGGATACGTATATCAAAAGTTATTCAAAAAATGGTGCACCTATGTCTGTGAGAACTATGGAGACACTAGTAAAAGAAATTCAATAATAATATGTTATTGTTGTTCAAATTGAAAAAAAAATTATATGGTTAGAAAGCTCAGAAGATGGGTGAAAATATGGTGGCAATTTTAGAAATACCCTCTTTATGAAGTGTAAACCTGATGATGACAAAGTCGATAAACCAAGTTGATAAAATAAAACATGTCAAAAATGAGAGAAATGGAGGGAAATCAAACTTCCAATCCGTAGCTTTGTCATCCAAGCCTATTTCCAAGCCTAAAAAGTCAAAAGCGCGTACGGGGGTACTTATGGTTTAAAAAGCGCGTACAGGGTATTTATAGTGTAAGAAGCACGTACGCGCATGTTTCCCATTAAACAACACGTACGCGCTATCTTTACTATAAACAGCGTGTACGCACTATTTTATAATATTATATTCTATGTATAACATGTGTATATTCATATAATATATGTAATATATAATATGTGTATAATATGACATTGTATATAATATTTTTATATACATATAATATATTAAACATATATATACACATGTAAGTGTATCGTCTCTCCCTCTCTCTCTCTCTCTCTCTCTCTCTCTCTCTCTCTCTCTCTCTCTCTCTCTCTCTCTCTCCATACCCCATCCCTCTTTCTCTTCTTCTCTCCCTCCATACCCCACTGCAACTGTGTCTGCACTTCTATAGAAGTAAGTC